>NC_140937.1:127223052-127928052 GCF_014529385.1 Adiantum capillus-veneris
GCTTCTCAAAACAATAGAGAACTGGAATACATGAACACTTTGGACAATAATTTAAATTGAAAAAATTGTAAGCTGGACATTGATAACAATCAATATAGTCCATTGACACCTGTAAAACACAACCAAGGCTAACGTATCTGTTGTCTTGTTTGGATGGATACATGTGAGGACTCTATCCTTTCTTGGATTTTTTTTGAATCAAATGTTTTTTCGTGACTTCACTGGCTCCTACTACTGCTTGGTAATTACTCATTTGATCGGTTATTGTATTGTTACATTAGAATGAGATCTCATTCTTATAGCCATGTGCAAATATAATTTTAAGACTGAGTTGTTTTTGTACTAATCATTGTCACTATTCTAAAGCCAGTTGTCTTTTGAGTGTAAATGTTCATTTATGTCTTATTATATAAGTAAAACAACCACACACACACACACACACACACACACACACACACACACACACACACACACACACACTGTATTACTTGCTTTTAAGAGTCTCTAGAATAATTGACATCTTGGATTCTACTAAAACACGCTTCCTAAGCTTCACTACTTAGGGTATCCACCATGGGACATGGCCCTTATAAATTATAAGTGTTACTTAAAACCTAAAAAAGTGGTATACTGCCTTTTGTAAACCCGGCCGTGAAGGAGCTATGGTGGTTTTTTCGCTTTGACATACCACATCATACGCGGCCTCACAACCTCGATTCCCCAGGAGGGGATCGCTGCACTCATGATGCTCTGCTCACTACACAGTGATGGCGGCCTTCCTCCTTCCTCTATTTAAGAGGCGAGGACGCAACTCTGCTCCTCACTTAGCTTTGTATGTGTTTTTTTTTCCTTGCATAAACTAGGACTGTGTTTCTATTTCTCTACTACACCAAAGTATGGAGCTCGCAACACAAAAACCACAGGCTGGATACTCTGCTTGTTATTATGAGTTTTTTGCTGCACACCTATTTTTTAGATCAATATTAATGTAATGGTGTCGCTCTATTAGTTTGATGGTATGGCACTTCGTGTGGGTTTCACTCAGTGTAGCAGAACTTCTTTAAGGTTCGTTGGTCGATAAGTATATGGCATATGAGTGATGGTATTTTGGCAAGGCTTTGACCCCACTAATGGGTTTCAGTTTTCTATCAACTTTGCATGAATACTATTCTGAGGTTCTGAAGTTTTTGATTATAGGTGGTTTTGGGGTATGGTATACCAGTTGTTGCCGCTTAAACTCTATAAAAACGTGGTTCTTGGCTGCTTTATGTTAACTATTCACTGGTTTTATTGAATAAATTTGGGGTTGCTATCGCTTGGCTTGGCAAGGTAGTACTCTGTCAAGAATTACCTGACATACTATGGTGCTTATTGTTCATAAAAATGCTTTGGGATTAACTTGGTGCTATCGCTTATGCATGGTTTATTGATTACTGTCATAGAAAGCTTGGATAGGCCCGCCGTTTAGGTTGGATATGTGAACATAAAAGGGGGGGGGGGGGGGGGGGGTCTGACCTACTGCGCACTAATGTTGGATGTTTTTGTTAAGGGTTCGTAAGGGAATTGGCCCTAGTTGCACAGCGTTGTTGTACTTGTTCATTACTTGGTTGTTTGGATGGGATAATGCAATGCATTATTTGCATTCACATACTCCGGTGTAGCTTCTTGTTTTTTTAGATTTGGGATTGACTTGGTACTATCACTTAAGCATGGTATACTAATCACTATCACATAAATCCTGGTAGGACCCACCGTTTCGGTTGTCTATGTGGACATAAAGGGGTTTTTTTTGGCCTGATGCACACTGATATTGGATGTTTTTGCTAGGATTTGTAGGGGAGTTTTCCCCGACTGCATACCGAGGCTTTGATGGTTCATTACCTAGTTGTTTGGATGAGATGATGCAAAACATTATTTACATGGGCGGGTGTAGTTTCTTGTTTTTTCAAAAACACCTGTACTAGCAGTTAGTCTTTTTCGGTTTTGACATTCGAAACTGGTTGGATACCACTTGGTTTGCTAAAAGGCTGGATTCCATATTAGCATAAACTATATTTGTTCGGAGTAAACAAAAACAAGTTTGAACTTCTAAAAGGAATTTTTAAGGCTTCTTTTTATTGCTTCATATGATGGTGCCTCACTAATCAGTAAAAAATTAAAAAAATTAGGGGGTTAAGACACTTGGATTAGAAGGGGTATGGCCTTCTAATCAAAATAAAACTATATTTATACTAAACATTAACTTTGGGATTATAAAACATTTTTGGAACACATAAAATTCTTTGGACTAAGCTTGTAATGTTTTTAAAAAAAGTTGTGAGATGGACATGGATAACAACTGATTTAGTCCATTGATACCTGTAAAACACATTGAAGGCTAACATATCTTGTCTTGTTTGGATGGATGTAGGTAAGGACTCTATCTTATCTTGGAAAGTTTTCTTTTAGCTTTTGCAAGTTGTTCAACACAGGATTACACATACACCTACTACAAGGGAAGTTCTTATGTTATTTGTATACTGGAATGAGGCTTCATTCTTACTAACATTGTACAAAGATAATTCTAAGGCTGAGTTGTTTTTGTACTTATCATTTTCTTTATTCTGAAGCTAGCTATCTTTTGAATGTAAAAAGTTCAATTATGTCTTATTAATGATGATAAAACAGCTACACACATATCCTAAACATAAGGTTTTTTCATTTTATGGAAAAATCGGGATGCTAGCTTTGGAAACTAATTCTAAAAGTTAAATCTAAGATGGACCCACAGTCTATAATCCCTTGATTGGTTGATTGGTGTTAGGTGGTCCTTCATAGACTCTTTTTCTGGTCTCTTGCTCACGACTATTATAGTCTTTGACTTTGCCGGTTTAAGGTTTGCAAGCCCAATCTACAGTAACTGATCTTATTTATGTTTATATATTTCCTTTCAGGACCCCAAAATTTTTAGAATGACAGCCCGCATGAGTGTAAAACACAACCGTGAGAATCATACAAAGATTTTTGAGCAAATTAAGTTGTATCTTAAAGACCATAAACCGAAAAATGCCCTGGCAATTAGAACCCGACCTTTCCTTGCTAGGAAGGTCAAGGATTTTATTACTTACTACAAAAAGTAGTCATAACCGCACTAAACTTTTTTTGATATATTGCAGACCCTTGCTCTCTCACAAGGATTGGAATTGTCCACGTCTCGTGTCCTCAGATGTATCAACAGCTTGGATGCATCTCAACTAATATATGACTTGGCTCTTACCTCAGACAAAAAGATTTCTATCTTACACATGTTATCTTTTAATGATTGGGTCAAATTTTTGGCTACCTTAGACAAGGACTCCAAGGAAGGAGTGAATTTGATTTCCCAGTATATAGCCCAACTTCCCATACTCTCTGTACAATACCAACAAGAGCTTGCCCTATTCTCTTCTTCTGGGGCTGATCTGTCCAACTTTTTGAAGAAACTAGCGGCCTCAATCCATCTTTTATTAGTACCCTGGATACCCCTACTATTCCTCAAACTGGTGGTATCTTTTGTAGGGATAGTGCGACTCTAGAAGCCGTCAAAGAATTGTAGAGTAATCTTTGCTCCCTCAATGACTCTAACCTCTTGGAAATGGTGCCAAAAATCTCCAAAATTTTTCCTTTCCTACCTATTAGGCAGATTGAAATCGAGTCTTTTGGGGTAGACCATCAACTTTGGGTCTTATTCGACAAAGCTTTTTTAGCAACTATTTTAAGTGAAACCTAGGTTTACCTTGCTAACCTCCCTGCCTCTACTGTCGAAGACTGCAGACTCAAGATCTTGAAAGGTGGACAATTCCTTGACAAAGGGGAACTCATAAAATCCCCCTTCAACCTCAATCTCATTGACCATTCTAAATGCCCTTTCAATATTGGCCTCTACATCCGTACAAAGGGGAACATGGGGTTTGCCAAAAGCAACACATATTTCTACACAGAATCCATTTGAAAATTTTTTCAGCTCTATGTTAAATGTGTCTGCAGATTTCTTGAACCTAAAGCCTCTTGCGAATACAGCATCATATCGTTTGATCATGCCATTTGGTATATTCTCAACCATCTTGACCTACTCTTCCCTAAAAAACCCATGGATTTTCACCTCTCTCTTATCTGCTCCTGGTTGGGCGGCCAAGCAAAATAAATAGTAATTGCTCAGATTGCGTTTAACATCTTTCGTGGACTAATGCTGGATATCTTGAAGGAGCTAAAATTTGATGAACCCGGGATCTATCTATCCACTTATGCTAACTACAAAGGTGTAAAGATCATCACTAGCTTAATCAAGCCATGTATTGGATGAGGATGATTCCCCTGCTTTGAAGAGACCCAATTCTCTTACTACTCCCAACTCTTTCACTTCCTTTTTGACACCTAGCTCTTCCTCTAGTTGAGGGAAGTCTCGTAGCTACACTAGGGGAAGAGGCAGAAACTCCCCCAGGGATTTTCTTGAAATGTAATCCTTGGTTAACATGCAGGTTTCTACGAGCCCTTGCGGACGAAGGTTTCTCAACAAAATAGCTCCAAACCAAGACTTTATCTACGTGCACTGTCTCTTCCATAATGTACTTCTAGACTGGATACAACCTAAAGCTCTTTTCTGTGGGTGCTTTGACCTACTTTTTGGCAATACAAACTACTCAATAATGTACTTATTGGTTGGATGTATCAACAACACATAAAAAACTTGGTCTACAATAATGATTTTCTTCGGCATGAATTGGTTCCTGAATGTACATACAGTCAGTTTACCACATGTTGCAAAAACTTTGATACATATGGTATGCATGTTTGTACTTGTGATCTTAGCATCATTGAAAATATCAAAATACGAAGAATCTTGGCCAATGGGCTCAATCACATACCTAACTTTCCCAAAAACCCTTATCTCGCTCTATCAGCTTTACTTAGCAGTAAAGGTGCTTAACTGACCTTGTTAGTTCTCTCCAACTGGAGAAGACAATTCTACTAGACTTAACAAAAGTTGTGGAAGAATGTTTCTTTCAAAAAATCTCACTTAACTCTTGTTAACACCACAACTTGCTCTTGATTTTCACAAAATGGCTAAAAATTGGTTTATAGTCAGGCTGGATAAAAGCTCTAATTGTATATGCAAAAACCTACCTTGGAAAGATGCCCAATTTTGGGTTTCTGGGAAAGAATTCACTGGAATTAACACTTCTGTACAAACAGTTACCGATAACATCTGGAGACACTTAGAAAATTTAGGCTATATTCTACAGGACACTAAACTACCAGTACTTTTTCTCACCTATAAAATACATAAGCATAAATTCAGATGGATATTTGATGCTTCTAATGGTATCTTTACTGATATCACCAAATGATATTACTCAGTGTCTTAATCTGGTATTTACTGAGTTTGAACTTATTTGTGCCTCTAAACAAAAGATCTGCCACGACTTTCTACAAATACAATATAACCCCTTCTGGATAACAAAAAAATTCTAATGAGGTTTGTCTTAACCTCCCTAAACAAACCTTCCATATTTTTTCAGCAGATATCACTCAGTGTTATGAAAACATTCCCCTAAAAGGTGATCTTGGCCTTAAAAATATACTAGCAAAGGTTATTAAAATTGCTTTTTCCAATGCTAGAAAGAAGAGTCTTTTCTACATGTCACTTTCCAAAAAACCTAGATGGTTAAAAGGGACTTATTCCTTATATCCCTTACACTTCAATGAAGAGAAGCTTTGTCTTTACACTTCATGGTTACTTGATAACTATACTATCCTCTCTAGAGGAAATTGTTTTAACCAATGCCTGGGAATCCCCATGGGGTTCTTCTGCTCTCCACTTATGTGTAATAGTTACCTTGCCTTCTTCGAATACAAATGGTTTCTCAAAGCCATGGAAAGTAGGAATAACAAACTTTCACTATTTGGACACACTTACAAATATATGGATGACTTGCTAACCATCAACAATAAGGCCTTATAGATGAAATATGCCATATATATCCTAACTGCATAAGAATTGAACCAACTTCTTTACAAGAGTTCGTAACACCCAATGGGGTTTTTTGTACTTTGATACAATTCCTTAACTTTTCTATTTCCCTTCATATACTTTGTGTAGGAGGATATGACCAAAAATTTGTTTGGAAAAGAGATCTTCTTAATTTTCCACCTTTGGAGTTCATTAAGAGTAGTAAATAGGCCTCACAAAGCAACTCTTAGCACTTGTATTAGCATGCTATATTTGATCATCTACTCTTCCTCCAACTACCTCCTTGCCTGGGAGGATATTAAGGTACTAATAAAAAAGTATTGCCTTAATGTCTTTAGTAGAAACGAAATAATCACTAAAATTCTACAATCTCTTACCCAGCATGACTGGCCTGGGTTACACTTTAACCATAAAATTCTCATTTCTCTAATAAGGTAGTAGGCCCATTCACAATGGGCCTACTATCGACTCATTCTGTTTGGTGCCTGGGACAGGGCGGGTACACACACACACACACACACACACACACACACACACACACACACACACACACACACACACACACACACACACACACACACACACACACACACACACACACACACTGTATTACTTCCCTTTAAGAGTTTCTAGCATATTCGACATCCTGGATTCTACTAAAACATGCTTCCTAAGCTTCACTACTTAGGGTATCCACCATGGGACATGGCCCTTATAAATTAAAACTATTACTTAAAACCTAAAAAAGTGGTATACAGCCTTTTGTAAACCCGGCCGTGAAGGTGCTATGGTGGTTTTTTGCTTTGACATACCGCATCATAGGCGGCCTCGCAGTCTCAATTCCCCAGGAGGGGATCGCTCCACTCATGATGGTTTGCTCGCTACACAGTGATGGTGGCCTTCCTCCTTCCTCTATTTAAGAGGTGAGGGCACAACTCTGCCTGTCACTTAGCTCTATATGTGTTTTTATTTTCTTGCTTGCATAAACCGTGTTTCTATTTCTCTACTGCACCAAAGTATGGAGCTCGCAACACAAACAACACATGTTGGATACTCTGCTTATTATTATGAGTTTTTTGCCGCACACCTATTTTTTAGGGCAATATTACTGTAATGGTGTTGCTCTATCAGTTTGATGGTATGGCACTTTGTGTGGGTCTCACTCAGTGTAGCAAAACATGTTTAAGGTTCATTGGTTGATAAGTATATGGCATATGGGTGATGGTGTTTTGGCAAGGCTTTGACCCCACCATTGGGTTTTGATTTTCTGTCAACTTTGCATGAATACTGTTATGAGGTTCTAAAGTTTTTGATTATAGGTGGTTTTAGGGTATGGCATACCAATAGTTGCCGCTTAAACTCTGTAAAAAGCTGGTTCTTGGATGCTTTATGTTAACTGTTCACTAGTTTTATTGAATAAATTTGGGGTTGTTACCGCTTGGCTTAGCAAGGTAGTACTCTGTCCAGAATGACCTGACATACAAATGGTGCTTACTATTCATCAAAATGCTTTGGGATTAACTTGGTGCTATCACTTATGCATGCTTTATTGGTTACTGTCATAGAAAGCCTGAATAGGCCCGCCGTCAGGCAGCCAAGGCACATGCAGAATTGAAGAAGATACAAGCTCAAGATGAGGCTAAGGAGCGACAACAACGCCTAAGACGCCAATGAGAGGCCAACCTTGGAGCTACACATGCATTCCACATTGAAATAGAGGATGATTGGTTGGACTCTGACACACCTCTACAATACCCTATTGAATTAAACAGCACCTATGGAAAAGTGCTATATAACACCTTATTAGACATAGTTGCTAAATATAATTTGTTGTCATATGGAGTGTGGTGTCAGTTAGGAAAGCCATCCCTATCTGAGAGTACTATCCAAATCAAGGGTGTCAACAAGAAAAAGAATATAATTTTTGGTATTTGGCACACTTCTGTCAGTTATGACAACGAAGTTGTGACTCAAGACTTTTGGTCATGCCTGCTAGAACTATGGAAGGCAATATAAACCTAGGACGTGCGTGGATGATAGCCACCAAATGCACTATTGATTGGGAGACTGGGAGTTTTACAACGCAAAAACCAACTCTTAGCCCTGTTACCCAAGCCATAGTCCCTGAGATATTTCCTGTTGAGGAAATAAAACCCAAAACATTGCATGTCTAGGAGGTTGAACCATATGTCCCTATAGCCCAACTCTCTAGAGCTTCAACTTGTGTAGTTGAAACAAAGCTTGAGACGCACAAAGTGCAGCCTAATATAACGAAGAAAACATACAAGTGGATCCCTAAAGCTTCATTAGAGACCATGGCTGATGCTATAACACAAGCGCCTTATAATAAGAAATGTCCCGCTTGTTCCTAGAAATGTAAGAAAACGTGGCGTTGGATTCCTGGAAGCCCAAGGCTACTATCAAGGAAATGATCAAATCTGGGTGCAAAAACGTAAATTGTGTTCTTACCTGTCACCTGACCATGTGAGTCAAATCCTGTGACGAGAAAGCCGACGAAAGATCGTAGGAAAGGAAAAATCACAGAACACTATACCCTGGATCTGGAGCGAGTATGGGTTCCCAAGCGAGAAAGTCTTGTTTTGATCAGCTCAACCATAGAAAAAACGAATGAAGCTTCTTGCTCTTCATGTGGTTCATATACAAAAATATAAGCTTCGAAACAACTGTTAACCCTCACGGCTCACGGACACCCCATCACCTACGACGGACGTGTATTATGTATTTGGTAGAGTCAGGTACTGGGCTTGTCGGACCAATAGGAAAAGGGTAAGAGTGATCGCCGATGAGAGGCGCACTCGAACTGGGACATTCAAGGGATTAGTTGGCTAAGCATGGGCGCCCAAGTGTGAATGGGGTGAGCTCATATAAAAGCCAACTAAACCTAAAATTCACTCATTCTCTCATTTGTGCAATAGAAGAGTGCTCTTGCTCCATCTCCATCTCCATCTTCTTCTTCTTCACCTCCTTGTGTGTGTGTGTGTATGTGAGAGAGAGAGAGAGAGAGAGGGAGAGTGTGTGTGCGATCGAGCATTACGAAGGCACGACGGCGGCGAAGCGGTTGAGCGCGGCACGACTGCAGCTTCTTCTTCATCGCGCCGAGGAATCCACCACGAAGGCGAGCGTAGAGTGGTGAGTGACACACCCTTTGCTCTCTTGAGCTTGCTAGATTAGTTTTGTTGTGTGCTTGGAGCCATTTGTGGCTCGCACACGGTGTATCGGCAAGTCGCTTGCTTCGACAGTGCGGCAAGGAGCGCACATTTTTGGCGCCGCTGTCGGGGAATCGCCCTGCACTAAGCCCAAGAGGCACTTTGTGCTTCTCCTATGAGTTGTTTGTAGTAGGAAAGAAGAGGAAGAGGAAGAGGAATGAGTATTTTTTCTGTAAGTTGTTAATTTCTGTGTTGTCTGCAAGTTTTGTGATTTCTGCATAATGTTGCGTTTTCTGTTGGCACAGAGTCTTTGCACAATTAGTAGTCGTTAGCTTGTTTGCAATGAATGAATAAGTAGGAAGGCAGTTAGCAATTTTTGTTTGCACACAGTTTGTACACAGTTTTTTGTCAAGGTTTGGCTGCACACAGTCTTTGCACAGCAAGGTAGTGAGAGAGGAAGTACGTGGACAGTTAGCTCACTGTCAGTAAGCAGTTAACAGATTAGTCAGTGGTTAGCAGCACTGTTAGTAAGTAGATAAGGTAGTGAGCTGTTTGTGAGCTGTTGACTGGGAGGTTAGGTAGGTGAGAGTGTGTGTGGCCAAGAAAGGGTCAACTGAACCGCGCGCGGTCATCGCAAAAAAAAATAAATTTAAATAAAAAAAATAAATAATTAAAAAAAAAACCGAAAATATTTAAGCGTGAGTGACTGGGGGGCTACACTAAAATTTTGATCGGGATCGAGATCATTTTCCCAAGCCCAAGCCCAAGCCCAAGCCTCAGTCCTATGATATATACTAGATTCACTCTTATATATATACCCTACCCCCTCAAGAGGGAATGAGAGCATGTGGGGCAAGTCCTCCACTCTCCTCCCTTCTCTTCTCACTTGCACCGTTAGACTTTCTAATTTGGGCCTAGTTCCCTACTAGAAATTGACGGTTTTAGGGATTCCGAGGGCATAAAGTGACCAAACGGAGGGCTGTAAAGCACGGCATGTCCCTCTGACCGAGACGCTCGTTTTGAGCTATCATACGTTCTATTCTATAGCTAGGTCAGAAAAAAAGGACCAAAAAATCAAAAAATAAATAAATAAGAAAAGACTTGGGTTGCAAAACACCCAAAATTACTAGGTGAGCAGCCTTCACGGGCCCTCACTGACACTTCTAGGGGATCCAAGTCATATGAACCTACGCTCTGGACGAGTGTTAGAGCACGAGCATATTGGTAGTGCCTCCATTTACGCGGGCACCCATTATTCCTCCACCCTAGGTTCTGGACCTTCGGCGGGACTCAAGGTAGCGCGACCCAAGATCCTCATCTCGCGTCTAGTGATTCTTCCTCTGACTACGAAGTCATGGAGGGGTATCCTACACCAAACCCTGATAGTTCAAGTCAAGACATGCATGCCATGGGCCCACGGCCCGGGTCCAGCGTGTTTAGCCGCTTAAAAGAGACCCTTAGTAGAGCTACTCGCTTCAAACATGCGGTTAATGAAATAAATGAAGGGAGTGGGGAAGTAAATTCGTCATTTATGCCTAAAATGGACCCTATGCTTCTTGAGAGTGTGCATGTGAATGTTCCATCCACTGCACCTCCTGATCCTTTAGGACTATCTCCCTCTGAGGTTTTACTACCCGATGGTAGGAGTCTTGCCGAAGTACAACAAGGGAGAGGGAAATTGAGAACCTACGAAGGCTAGAACAAAGTCGAGCCTTGAAAGCAAAGGCTCCTATGACAACAATCATGCCAGCCGAGCAACCGAGTGCTCCCAAGGTAGCAGTCACGGAGGGGCAAGCTATGGGGAGCAATAATGCTTCCACTTCAAGGGAAACCTCCAGCACGCCAGGCCTAGATGGGATATTCCTAAACAAAAATTGAGAGTATGACCTACAAGCAGAAGCTTTAACTGATCGGTACACAGGACACACCTATCATGTGGGTTGGTTAGATGTTCTACAATCCACATCGGGTGCTACTAGCATAGATGAGCAACAACAGAAAGTCTGTGATGTCCTCCATAGGATTGTCGAGTTAGAAAGACAGAACACAGGGATCAACATGCCTTCAACAGGCCTAATGAGATTCTTGGATACGGGAAAGGCCAACCAACCAACCCTATCACAAATGGAGACTCCCTCAGTGAGCCCCATTGATCCTCCATATGTTGTTTCGCCAGGAGCCTCAGTACAATCTGAGCCCACAAGTGGCAGCTTTACCTTCGCAGATCTAGCTCATCTTTCTCTAAATGACACAACGACTACCATGCATATCCCAGTGGTGAGCATGACAAGAAGTATACCATGGAGTTCATTTGTTAACACTGCGCCGATGCCTAGTAGCACAGTGCCCTCAACTATACCTACATGTATGTATCAATCATGTGCACCTGTCGTACCTCAGCCTCATGTAGCTCCTACACCTCCGATTATTCCAAGAGCTTACAATCCACAATGGAATTATCCAAGCTCTTATACAAGTGGAGCCATGCCATTTAATAATAACATGCCATATCAGGCACCCCCTATGCCTAGGGCCACGCCTGTAAACTTTGGACCACCGTCTAGTACACCACTATACGAAATTTGGGACCCAAGAGACGCGCGTATGCCAAGGCCAAGGCCAAGGCCAACTCCCATCTCACATGTGGTTCCAGGAGCACATACACCCATTATACCTGCTCAAATAGGAGATTTGGCAACATTTGCTCAAACTATCGGTCGCTCTATTGCGGAAAACATGCGTAGTGCACCTGATAGAGAGCCTAGGAGCAAGTCAGTTCAAGTAGCTAAGCTCACACAGAAATTCAGTGGAGACGGAGATGCTAGAAAGCATATGGAAGTCTTTGAACATGTGTGCGATTCCTTGGAAGAGCACAATGAGCTACATAAGTGTAAGGCTTTGAGTTTGACCCTAAGCGGAAAGGCTGGAGATTGGTATAGAACCTTAAGAGTAGAAGAGAAAACGATCTACTCTACTCTTAGGAGACTGTTCATCAAAGAATACATACGAGAGGGAGTACTTTGGGGTGTAGCCTCTCAGCTCCAGAAAGCCCAACGAGAAGAATGTGAATCCGTGAGAGACTTCATTAGTCGCCTAAAGAATTTGAATTCTTGATGCAATCCAAACGAGCGATTCAACAACAACCAATTGCTCGATAGATTCATTAGGGGACTATGACATGAAAGTATCTATAATGGCCTATTCATTAGAGGTATCACTACTTGGGCAACAGTCACCATGAATGCAATCCAATTGGAGGATAATTTAATGATTGCAGGAGAAAGAGTGTCTGCCGAGCCGAAGTCTAGTAGCTCGCAAGCATCAAGGCATGAGCCAATGAAGATAAAGCCAATCGCGAAAGAGCAAACGATATCTGAGATGACTTTGGCAGATCTCACAAAGGCCATCCAAGAAAGCCTTAGGGGTAATCGTGCTCCACAAAACACTCATATGTATCCAAGAAGGGAGCAACAATGGTGCTCAATTTGCTTGGGCCCACATACTACGAGTGAATGCCCTACTTTCAGAGTAAAGTTTAACGGGACTTGTAACGCATGTGGTAGGTATGGCCATCAAGCGAAGGATTGCCTAATGCTTAAACGCATCATGGAAAATAGACCGCCTATAGCTTGGGCAGACTCACCTCGAGTTCCTGCATTGATGCCTATCCCACCCATGGAGCAACAGTTGCCATTACAGCACATGGTCCCTAGAACCCAAAATGTGGTCCAAACCACACCGTTGCCACCTCCAGTGCTAGGACCGCAACCCCCTCATCCAAGAGTTACACCTAAGAACCAAATAGGTTGCGAGTCATCTAGTACTTATGTAGATTGCGAAGAAGACATAGACTCTAGTATCACCTATGGAGTCGACATGCTTGAGGAGTGTCCCATGTACTATATGGAAGACCATTGGGGAAAAATTAGACAGGTATATCAAGCTACTGCGCTAGCAGCAAGAGGCCAAAACATTAATAGTTTTGCCAGGAGACCACCTCTTCAGTGCTACGAATGTGGTGGACCACATCGAGTAGCTGAGTGCCCCATTAGAATGCAAAAGAATGCTGCACTAATGCAAACAAGTCAAGGGAGTGCATTGGCAATGCCAATACTCACTTGTAATCGTTGTGGCATAGATCATTTGATCGCACAGTGTCCTAACAATCCAAACGCACCGAAAATCACACCATTGAACATAATAGAGATTGTTGATGGGACACCACCAACTATAAAAATAGCACCAGTGAATGCACTCACACGGTCGATGCTCCAAAAGCAAAATTACATCCTCGAAGAGAGAGATGCTGCATCCATTGGCCGAGTGAGAAAGAAGAAAACACGAAGAAAGAAATCCCTTAATGCTTCTAGCTCAAAACCTAGTTCAAAGACTAACATAGGGACATGAGAGGATCCCGTGTCTATGAATGACCCTGAGGATGACTCAGATTCGATAGAGACCACGGAGACCAAAACTATTACTACAAAGGAAAAAGCCGGTGAGGAGGATCACGAGAGGGAATTACGACGAGCACCAAAAGAGTATTCAAAGTTAAACCACCCAGTTGCGAACCCCCAAGATAAGCCACGAGAGACGAAAAATGAGGATTGCAAGAGAAATATTGGAACCTATCCAAACCCAACAGTGGAAATTGAATGAGTCCAACAACTGAGGGGTTTGATGGAAGAAACTCAACGAACATTAGAACCTGAACCCAAACATATCCAGATGTCGGACACAGTGTTTCCCACACAAGTTCAACCTCACAAGAACTACAGGCCGTTAGCTATACCCAGTATCATTCGGGAAGAGAGTGAGGGTAGGACATCTGAAAGTGGACACACACCTTTCCTACTAGAGAGAATGTTTGGTGAGGGAATACCCGACCCCCTTGAGGAAGTGGAGATTCCATCTTCACCATTCTCTTGTCAGGGTCCTACGTCCCACAAGATGCCATTAAATGTTGCCAAATTGATGGATTTCATGTCTTCAGAAGTTAGAACCACCATCATGTCCAAACTATATAAAGACCCCGAGCTAGTCTCAGCTCTTCGAGCCTTCCTCAATGGAGAATTACAGGCCGGATTACCACAGTTTGCACATATGAACAAACTTGACCAGGTAATGAATGATGAGGAACATTTAGCACCACCATCTGACCTAGCGGGACATGAATCTGTAATTGAAGTACCCGTTAACAAGTTGGGGCAATACTTTGAAGATGATGAATCTAATGCTACTCTACCAATCACTACTAAAGGATTAACTGTAAAGGGGGTCCTTGACAGTGGTGCGGGAGTCAGCATGGTGACAAAGAGTTGTTGGGAGTCTATGGGGCGACCTCACCTTGAAGCCACAAGCGTAGTGGTAAAAATGGCTAATGGATCTATTGTTACGCCTATTGGAATGCTAAAGGATCTCAAAATCAAGGTCTTGGGACACAAGGTAAGGCAAACTTTCATTGTTATGGATTTTTCCATGCATCCTATGTCATTTGAGATGATCTTAGGGCGTCCATTCATGAGGGAAGAAAAAATGGTGCATGACTGGTCCAAAAACCACGTCTACTTACAGTTCCAAGACTTTGTCATTCGAGTTGATCTTTTAAGTGGTCGAACGCATCCTCTAGGAAATAAATTCATCATTGATAATCGATCAGACACAACAATTCACTCAGCTCCATTACAGTATTGTTACACGTGTAACGAAGACACGGATATTGGGGAGAACTCTCCTTATATGGATATCCTACCCGGAATGGCTGAGTCAGACAATGTCGATTGGGTACACCTAGCGGCAACTATAGATACATGGGGAGCTAGAGGAACAACCTGGGTAACACCAGATGGGGAAGAGATACCACACATTGCACCAGTAAACATGTTAGGTGTAGCTCATGTAACATCCGATGATAAGAAAGAGGCACACCTACCTGAGAGTGAAACCGATGATTCCTCAAAGGCTTCAGGCCAATACACATCAGAAACGGAATCTCACGGAGAAATGGATTCAGAACCTGAGGAAACATCGAGTGAGCCAAGTATAGAAACTGAACACTCAAGGTCTAGTACGACCATCTATGGTAATTTATATGAGAGTGAAGAAGATACAAGCGAAGACCTATCAAGCGAGTCGAGTTCAAACATTTACCAAAATCAAAACCTTAACAAGAAACAAAGGTCATATAAGAGACGACGATATCGAGCAAATGTGAGAGCTAGGATAAACAAGGAAAGATCTACTGCAGAATGGCTTAGCTATCTAGGGGCATGTGATGCTCATTGAAAGCTAGTAGACAATTGGGGTGAACATCTCCAGAGTGTCATGTGGTGCAGCCCGTGACCCATTGACCTAGCTCAATTGGAGGTTACAGAGCCGAAATTGAGTCAAATTATAAGAAGACGTCAAAACCGAGAGTTAGCACAACAACAAAAGGAGGCAGAACTAAAAGAAAGGTCTCCGTCAGGACAAGGGCCTGCTGACTTACATACGGCTTCTGAACATTTTAAATCTTATACCACGGGGGAGCGAAAGGTTGTGTATGCCAAGGCCCAACGAATACCTACCAATGAAAGCAGTGGAGTCTATGATGGTCCAGCGGTAGTTAAAGAGATAGAATTAGCACAACCAGGTGAGGAGTCTAAACCAGTCTTTATTTCTCAAGACCTTACCGAAACTAAAGAGGCTGTACTTAAGGAGCTCCTCAAGGAATACAAGGATATCTTTGCTTGGACATATCATGACATGAAGGGCGTTCCACCTTCTGTGGTGCAACATACAATTCCCATGATCAACACTGCTAAACCCGTCCAGCAACGACCCTATCCAATGAATCCTAAGTACACCAAAATTGTACAAGAGGAGATTGAAAAACTTATCCAATGTGGATTCATATACCCTATTGAGCACTCAGAATGGGTTTCTTCAATAGTCATTGTGCCAAAAAAGAATGGGAAACTAAGAGTGTGCGTGGACCTCAAGAAAGTTAATGCAGCCACTAGGAGAGATCATTATCCCTTGCCATATTCAGAACATGTGCTTGAAAGAGTTGCGGACAAGGCAGCTTATAGCTTTTTAGATGGGTACTCTGGTTACAATCAAATCACAATTGCATTAGAGGACCAAGCTAAAACTGCTTTTATCACAGAGTTTGGAGTGTTTGCATTTTGTGTTATGGCTTTTGGCTTAACGAATGCCCCTGCTACATTCCAACGATTAATAAACACTGCATTTAAAGAATTTCTAAGGGAGTTTTGTGAAGCTTTCCTAGACGACCTTTGTGTTTATTCTTCTTGGGAGAAGCATTTGTTATATCTACGAAAAATATTTGAAAGGTGCAGATTTTATCGCATCTCATTGAACCCTTTCAAATGCCAATTTTGGGTTAAGCATGGAGTCATTCTAGGGTATATAGTGTCCAAGAACGGGATATCCATAGATGAGAGTAAGATTAAAGCCATTGCCGATTTGCCACCACCTACTAACTATAAAGGAGTTCAAAGATTTATGGGCCATGTTGGTTATTATCGAAGGTTTATTTTAAACTTTGCCGAGATAGCGCGTCCATTGTACAAGCTTCTTATCGAGTTTCACTGGACGGAAGAATGTCATCAATCTTATGAGTTATTAAAGAAGGCCCTAACAAGTGCTCCAATCCTGCGAACACCCGATTGGAATGTACCTTTTCATGTGCATATTGATGCATCAAATTTTGCTATTGGGTGTGTTCTAACTCAACCAGGAGAACATAAATTGGACTACCCTATTAGCTTTGCAAGTCGCCAATTAAATGATGCCGAGATGAACTACACTACTACAAAGCGCGAAGGTCTAGCTATGATTTACGCAGTAAAGAAATTTGGCTATTACCTTCTTGCTACCAAGTTTGTGTTTTATGTTGATCATCAAGCATTGCTATATTTGGTAAACAAGCCGTGTTCCACATGTCGAATTACACGATGGTTGTTAATTCTTCTTGAGTTTGACTTCACCATTGTTGTGAGGCCTGGGAGGAAACATGTCATGGCGGATCATTTATCTCGTATCCCTAATGGCGAAGCTCCTATGGGGGTTGATGATGAATTGCATGATACTCCTTTGTTCATTGTTGAGACAATGCCTGAATGGAGTGAAAAGATTGTTAACTTCTTAGTTAATGGTTTTCCACCCAAAGAACTGCGAAAAGATATAGCTCGAAAATTAATCAAGTAATGCGAACCCTATTGCTTACTGGCTGGAACTCTCTATAAGAGAGGAAAAGATGATGTTCTGAGACGCTGTGCCCACGAGGATGAGTATTTATATATTCTACAAGAGGCACACATGGGCGTAGCTAGTGGTCACTTTTTAGGAAACTTGACTGCCCGAAAGATCTTACAGTCAGGCTATTGGTGGCCCACTCTGTTTAAGGATGCATCACTTTTTGCAAAGGGATGTGATGAATGCCAACGCTTCAAGAAGCCACAAAGAAGTGATAGGATGCCTCTACATCCCATCAAGGTAACCCAACCATTTGAAAAGTGGGGCTTAGACTTTGTAGGACCGATTAGTCCGGCTGCACGTAACACGCAATCACGATATATCATTGTCGCTACCGACTATGTAACCAAATGGGCTGAAACAAAAGCAACACGAAAGGCGGATGCAAAAACAACAGCTAAGTTCCTCTTTGAGAACATTATCACACGTTTTGGATGCCCCTTTGAACTTGTGAGTAACAATGGAACTCATTTTATAAATGAAGTAATAAAAGAACTCACATCAAACTTCATGATATCTCACCACAAGTCTACACCCTATTATCCCCAAGCAAATGGCCAAGCTGAGAGTACCAACAAAACTCTCATCTCCATTTTGACAAAGACAGTCGAGGCTCATCGCACTGATTGGGACCTAAAGCTTATATCAGCTTTATGGGCTTATCGTACTGTGTATAAAGTTGCTATTAATTGCACACCGTTTAAGATGGTGTATGGCCAAGAAGCAGTTATGCCATGGGAGTTTGTCATTCCTAGTCTTCGAGTAGCTTCTCAAGAAGGTTGGGATGGTAACCCCTTAGTGGAGCGATTATATATCCTGGAAAGGCTAGATGAAGAGAGGCAATTAGCTGTGCGAAATGCTCTAGTGGAGAAGGATAGGAGAAAGAAGTGGTTTGATAGCCATTTAAAGGATAAAGACATCAAGGTTGGTGATAAAGTTCTTATGTACGGGGTACGTAATGAAAAGAAGCAATTGAAATACGCTAGTAAGGGACCATATCGAGTGTGTGAAATTACCCCGCAAGGTACCATTCGTGTGGAGACTCTAGATGGAGTTGAAACCATTGGATTCCTTAATGGGAGTAAATTCAAAAGATATTATGATCCTCTAAGCCAGGAAGAGTTGCAAGCCATCCATCAAAAGAAGGCTGCCAAGGAACAAGCAGAGCTTAAAAAAATCCAAGCAAGAGTTGAGGCTCGAGAATGACAACGTCTTAGACGCCAACGAGAGGCTACTCTGGGAATCACGCAAGCATTTTTCGAGGACACAGATGACGACTCATTAGAATCTGAGCCACCCCTACGATACCCAATTGAGCTAAATAGCCCCTATGGGAAAGTACTATACAATGCCTTATTAGATACGGGAGCTAAACACAATTTGTTATCCTATGGAGTTTGGTGTCAATTAGGGAAACCGACCCTATCCCCGAGTACGATGCAAGTCAAGGGCATTAATAAAAAGAAAACTGCTATTCTTGGAGTCCTTCAGACCCCTGTTGTCTATGACAATGGAAGCATAGTGCAGAGGTTTCTAGTCATGCCCGCAGGAGCTATGGAAGGCAACGTAAACCTGGGACGCACGTCGATGTTGGCAACCAAATGCACTATTAATTGGGATACTGGTAGTGTCACGACGCGACCACCGACTCTTACCCCTATCATTCAAGCAAAGTCACCTACGTTGCAAACTCTAGCAAAGTTGAAGGAGAGCCAACATTCACAAGCCAAGGTGGTTAACTCGTCTTTGCCGGCTACCCATGAATCTAGCACTTCAACACTTGTAGTTGCAGCAAGCAGTAATATTGCAAGTACTCAACCTGCACGACCTAAGAGTACATATCAATGGGTCCCCAAGGCCTTACTTCCAACTACCTCAACCCTCCCATCCATTCCAAGAAAAAATTTCCCCGGAAAACCAAGAGCGCGCCCTAGGAGAGTCAAGACCAAATCACGATGGATTCCAAAACAACTGTTAGAAGCCCAAGGCTACTATGATGGAAATGAGCAAATTTGGGTACCTAAATGTAAAATGTGTCCTTCCCTATCAACAACAAACCCATATGAGTCAAACAGTGTAACGCTAAAGCCAATGGCAGACCGTGGGAAGGGAAAGATCACAGAATGCTACACACCTAGTCCAGAGCTAGTTTGGGCTCCAAGGCAAAACCAATTTATTCCACCTAGCTCAGGAAGGGGGGAGTTCCATGAAGCTTCTAGCTCCTCATGTAATACATCCATAGAGGTAAAAGCTTCTACACAACCTCCATCTATAGTAGTGGACCTCCATGAAGCTACAAAAGAATCCACACCTCCCAGTGTTCAAGAATCACCTGATGAACCACTTCAAGTTCGATCCTGCGAGAGTACCTTACCACCCTTGCAACTTGACGAGGCACCTAGGGTAATAGAAAACTACTGGCAAAAATCCTCACCTATTACCAACTGGAACAATTGGTTTCAAAGGGTGACGACATCATTTCAAACGGTATGATCTACCCAAGGAAGGGGGGAGTGTTTGTGGACATCCATTATTCACTTGCTTCCCTCTCAACCTTTCCCCCTGACCCCTTAATCTCCAATATTAGGGAATGTATATATAAAGCCTTATACTCACAAAAACAAGATAAAAAAGTAAAAGATCAAGAGCCATAACACAAAATCATAAAACCAAATTATGCACAAGAACACGACCCTTGTAATATTTGCACTCTGACCATCATCTATTTGTGTGTACAGATATGGCTAGTACGCTAGAGTCATCCACTCCTGCCTTGGGTGAGAGGTACCCTTGTTACTTTTCACAAATATTTCACATGGTCTTTCCAGTGCTTGCATGTGAATGGGATTTGATAGGTACGCTAGCATGTGAGAGGAATTTTGAGGAGTTAGAATGGCTGATACGTCTCTTGACCACGTCTGATCCATACTTAGTAGAGAGCGTTTCTCCCATTGCACAAGCCTACCCTTTTGACCAAGATGACTATAGGCGTCTAGTGACGTTCTCAGTAAACATGGGCACCTATGATGAAGAAGAAAATTTACACGACTACACGGATGGCACATATGGTCTCATGGATGATGAATTTGTTTATCTCGACGACGAGGATAGGGGTTTAGCCTTAGGGTTTCCCCCCAACCTCTACAATATCCTATTCCCTTGAATCTCTAGGGGGAGTGCAAATAATTAGGTTAGAATTCCTTATGTTTTTTGTTGTGTTCAATAAGTGTTGGTACCTTTTCCCACTAATGTGCCTCCTGGAGGTATTCCTTTTGTTTCCTAGTGTGTACAGGAGCGTGTTGCTATTGATAGGATTTGGACCTTCATGGAATCTTTATCTCGACTCACTCTTCAAATCAAACGCGACCATCGACACAAACAGGTGTTTCTTGTCCATTAGCATTGCCCCTTATCTTTTTTGCATCTATGATTGTCTGCTTTGATTGCGATTGGTAGCCTAATATTCACCGCATTTGCTTAGTATCAAACATTTAATTCAATGTAATTTTTTGTCATAATCACTTGTCTAGGTTTAAAAATCAAGCAGCCCGCCTAAGCTAGTTTAACCAAGTTAGGTATTAGAAATCTTCTCTTAATACCATGGGGAATGCCTTCCTAATAATTAATGGTTACTTAGGTTCTTAATCCGATTTAGGCAGCATTGTGTGAAATGTACTAGGGCTTTCTAGTGGGCTTGACCCTATTGACCTTTAGCTTAAGTATTATAAAGGGAGTTTACTAGTGTGATGAGCCTGGGGAGGTGTATCAGTGTTATATGACCCCCCAAAGTTACAAAATTAAAATGCTGAAAATGAACAAACAAAAAATCAAAGTGCCACACTGTAAAATCTTAAGCTGGAAGAGAAATCTCAGCTTGATTTGGTACTTCACTCACATGTATTGCCTATGGTACTAGAGCCCTAGAGGTTCCCAGTATGGGCGCTTTTACGTGAAAAGCAAAAAACCCAAGGCATACAAAATAAGCACACACATCAAAATTGAATCACTGTGAAAAGACTTGGGGGGTCAAAGAAAAAGTAATCAGTCAGGCGATGATTTCATGAGAAATTCCTTTTATGGTAGCTTAACTACAAGGTCTTCTAGATATAGCCTCTAGTCAACCCTCGAACATGAATACTTGGCTCTCGCAATTAAACAACTTAATTGACCACAGAAAATTAAGAAGCTTACCCATGGTATTAATATTCGATCTCTAGTGCCTTTCGACCGTCAAATTAGCGACCCCAGACTTGTTTAATTTTTTACCTTTACATCTGTTTATGCATTTGATTACATTGCAATTTAATGTTCATTGCTGACAAATTGTTTGAAATTCTTTTACCAATCAATTTGTCTACCTAAAACTGCATATGATTTTTAATCACTTATGAGAATGCAATTACTGTGCCAATGTTGTTTGATTTTGCAGTGACTGAAGAAGGATAAGGACATTCATCTCAAATGCTCTTCCACCTCAACGAAAGAGCTTCAACTCAATAGCTTCCGAGGACGGAATCTACATCAGGAAGGGGGGCATGTTAACCCTCACGGCTCACGGACACCCCATCACCTACGACGGACGTGTATTATGTATTTGGTAGAGTCAGGTACCGGGCTTGTCGGGCCAATAGGAAAAGGGTAAGAGTGATCGTCGATGAGAGGCGCACTCTAACTGGGACATTCAAGGGATTAGTTGGCTAAGCATGGGCGCCCAAGTGTGAATGGGGTGAGCTCATATAAAAGCCAACTAAACCTAAAATTCACTCATTCTCTCATTTGTGCAATAGAAGAGTGCTCTTGCTCCATCTCCATCTCCATCTTCTTCTTCTTCACCTCCTTGTGTGTGTGTGTGTGTGTATGTGAGAGAGAGAGAGAGCGAGTGTGTGTGTGCGATCGAGCATTACGAAGGCACGACGGCGGCGAAGCGGTTGAGCGCGGCACGACTGCAGCTTCTTCTTCATCGCGGTGAGGAATCCACCACGAAGGCGAGCGTAGAGTGGTGAGTGACACACCCTTTGCTCTCTTGAGCTTGCTAGATTAGTCTTGTTGTGTGCTTGGAGCCATTTGTGGCTCGCACACGGTGTATCGGCAAGTCCCTTGCTTCGACAGTGCGGCAAGGAGCGCACAACAACCTCCACCTACCATTGTACATATCCATACAAACAAGGAAGAGTTTTCACCTCTCGTTGTAAGTTCACCACCTACAACAACATTGAAAATAAAATCGGGGGAGAGTACCTTACCACCCTTGCAACTAGATGAAATGCCTAGGGTGGTCAACAACTATTGGTCAAAGTCTCTGCCCATGACAACTTGGAACAATTGGTTTCAAAAGGTGACGACGTCATTCCAAAAGGTATGTTCTACCCAAGAAAGGGGAGAGTGGTTGCAGAAATTCATCATTCACTCACTCCCCTCTTAACCTTTCTCCTTGACCTCTCAATCTTCCAACCTAAAGGAACATATATAAATAGCCTTATACTCACCAAAAAAAAAAAAAAGTAGAAGAGAAAGAGCCACCAAACAAAAATCTGGAAACCTACGCGTTCTAGTATATGACCCAAAATCATAAAAACACATTATGCACAAGGACACAACCTTTTGACACGAACCTTATAATATTTTCACTCTAACCTTCATCTATCTGTGTATATATTTTCACTCTAACCTTATAATATTTTCACTCTAACCTTATAATATTTTCACTCTAACCTGCATTTATCTGTGTATATAGATATGGCTAGTACAATAGAGTCATCCACTCCTACCTTGGGTGAGAGGTACCCTCTTTAGTTTGCACAAGTGTTTTACATAGTCTACCTGGTGCTTGCATGTGAATGGGATTTGGTAGATACTCTTGTGTGTGAGAGGAATTTCGAGGAGTTAAAATGGTTGATACGTCTCTTGATCACAATTGATTCATACTTAGTAGAGGATGTCTCTGTGATTGCACAAACTTACCCTCTTGACCAAGATGACTATAGACGTCTAGTGATGTTCTTAGTGAACATTTGTGACTCTAATGATAAGGAAGAGTTACATGATTACACAGATGACACATATGGTCTCACGGATGATGACTTCTTTTTTCTTGACGATGATGAGGATAGGGGTTTAGTCTTAGGGTCACCTCCCCATCTCTATAGTATCATGTTCCCTTGACTCTCTAAGGGGGAGTGCAGATACTTAGGTTAGGGTTCCTTATGTTGTTTGATAAGGGTTGGTGCCTCTTCCCACTGATGTGCTTCATAGAGGTATTCTTTGTGTTTCCTAGTGTGTACATGAATGTATTGCTGTTGTTAGGATTTGGACTTTCAAGGAATCTTTCTCTCGTTAACTCTTCAAAGCAAGTGTGATTATCAACACAAACACATGTTTCTTGACCATTAGCATTTCCCCTTGTTTTTGTCTTGCATCCATGTTTTTCTGCGTTGAATGTGATTGGTAGCACAATATTCCGTGAATTTGCTTAGATTAAACATTAAATTTTATATAATTTCCTATCATAGTCTCTTGTCTAGGTTTCAAAATCAAGCAGTCTAACTAAGCTAGTTTGACCAAGTTAGGAGTTAGAGATCTTCTCTTAATACCATGGGGAATGCATTCCTAATAATCAATGGTTACATTAGGTTCTTAATTCGATTTAGGCAGCATTGTGTGTAATGTATTGGGACTTTCTAGTGGGCTTAGTCCCTATTGACCTTTAGCTTAAGTGTTATAAATAGAGTTTACTAGTTTGATGAGCATGGGGAGGGTAACAGTGTTATATGACCCCCCAAAGTTACAAAATTAAAATACTGAAAATGAACCAAAAAAATAAATTAAAAGTGCCACAATGTAAAATCTTAAGTTGGAAGAAAATTCATAGCTTGATTTGGTACTTCACTCACATGTATCGCCTATGGTACTAGAGCCCTATAGGTTCCCAGTATGGGCGCTTTTCCTTGAAAAGAAAAAACCCCAAGGCATACAAAATAAGCACACACATCAAAATGGAATCAATATGAAAAGAAAAAAACCCAAGGCATACAAAATAAGCACACACATAAAAATGGAATCAATATGAAAAGACTTTGGGGGGTCAAAGAAAAGGAAATAAGTCAGGTGATGATTTCATGAGAAATTCCTTTTAATGTAGCTTAACTACAAGGTCTTCTATGTATAGCTTCTAGTTAGCCCTTAGACATGAAATACTTGGCTCTCGTGATTAAATAGCTTAATTGACCAGAGAAAATTGAGAAGCTTGTCCATGGTATTAATAGTTGACCTCTAGTGCGTTTAGACTGTTAAATTAGCGACCCCATACTTGTTTAGTTTTTGACCTTTACAAATGTTTATGTGTTTGATTATATTACAATTTAATGTTTATTGCATGACAAATTGTTTAATATTTTGTTACCAATCAATTTGTCTACCTACAGCTACATATACTTTTTAATTGTACATGAGAATGCAGTTACCGTGCCAATTTTGGTTGATTTTGCAGTGAGTTGAAGATTAAGGCTAAGGACATTCATTCTCGGATGCTATTCCACCTCCACGAACGGTCTTCATCTCAACAGATTCCGAGGACGGAATCTATATCAGGAAGGGGGGCATGTTAACCCTCACGACGGACACCCTATCACCTTCAACGGATGCATATTATTTATTTGCTCAAGTCATGGACCAGGTTTATCGGTCCAATAGGTGTGTAGGTATGATTGCCAACAATAGAGGCGCACCACTTATCTTATTTTACAGTAATCTTGCAACGATCGACCACTATGGGTGCCCATGTGTGAATGGCCCAAACTCTTATCAAAGGTCCATTTGACCTAAAAGTCCTCATTCTCTGAGGTGTAAGCTAAGAAGTGCTCTTGCTCCATCTCTGTCTCCTTCTCCTTCGTGTACTCACATGTGTGTGTGTGTGTGTGCTTGAGAGAGAGAGAGAGAGAGAGAGAGAGAGAGAGAGAGAGAGCATTGTGGTGGCGTCATCGATGACAAGATGGTTGAGCGTGGCATTGATGGTGGCTCCTTCTTCTTCTCAGCACAGGATCTTTCGCGATGGAAGCATTGAGCGGTGAGTGACACACCCCTACCCCTTTGAGTTTTCTAGGCTCTTCTAGTTGTGTGTTTGTAGCCTTTTGAGGATTGCACACAATGCATACGCAAGTTCCCAACTTCATTACGTACGGTAAAGCATACACTTGTGATGATGAGGGGAGATGTCTCTATCAAGGAGGGGGGCCATTCTAAGAGCAAAGCCTTGGCAATGATTTTGTATGCCACAAACATCATAGTTATGGGATGCCAGTGCTTTAGCTACGATAAGCACACCTGTTTTGGGATAGGCTTGATAAGACCTCTTTTCACATTGGGATCCAAGGACCCCTTGACCAAAGCCTAGTTAGCCATACACGTGATAGGGACCTTGAGGTCCTCCTAGAACTCTCTGAATAATTCAGTGGTCTAACCATCCCAACTAGGGGATTTCTCCTTGCCAAGAGCTTGCAATGCAAGCGAGCATTCATCTTCACAAAAGGACATCTCAAGACAACCGGCTTCATGTTAAACAAAAAATGGGAGTAGTTTCATATTTTCAATTGAGTGTTTGTAGCTTTTCAAGAGATGGTCAATAATTGTAGTGTGAAAGGGACAAAAATTTTATTTTATTTTTGTTATTTTACTTCTTTTTAATTTTAAATGTCAATATGCACCTTTCACCTTGTTGTTTAAGTGGGGCTTTTATGAAGCATTTGTGATTCTCTGTGTATAATGGACAATAAAATTTAATATTAAAACACCAAAAAATGTGATGTGATTGTAAGCACTTAATTAAATCCACCCTCAACACTAAGTAACACCTATATTTAAGGGGGGGGATTGTAAACTGGATCAAGGGCAGGAAAGTCCACTCATGAAGGTTGGGGAGATTGTAGCCGTAGATGTCAAATCAAAAACTAAACATGGACACACCCTAAACCTAGAAAACATGGGCAATGCATGTCAACTTACGATATAATGTTGTAAAAGTGATTGAGGATACACGATGTGTACGCGGGTGAGGTGGCTAGCCTATGAGACACTAATCCTGGACTACGAGGTCATGGGTTTGAATCTCGGCGATGCACCTCGTTTTTCCCACTGGCCAAGTTTAGTGCGTCTCATTTTTTGTGTGGCCATGTTTAGCGCGCCTCATGATTCCTCCCCCCAACCCCAATCGTCAATCCCATTACTCCCCCTTGCATTTAATATAGGTGTTACCCACTCTCCATAACTCTCATCCCCTGTTAACTTCAGTAGGCCTTTGTGACTCCTTGTGTTGTTTAGCCATCAAACCCATCATCGATGATTCCCAAATTGGTGATTCCCAAATTGGCTCTAAAGTCTCAAACTCTCTAATATGGTGTTAAGCCATCAAACCCATCATCGATGATTCCCAAATTGGTGATTTCCAAATTGGCTCTAAAGTCTCAAACTCTCTAATATAGTGTTAAGCCATCAAACCCATCATTGATGATTCCCAAATTGGTGATTCCCAAATTGGCTCTAAAGTCTCAAACTCTCTAATATGGTGTTAAGCCATCAAACCCATCATCGATGTCATTTATCATGAACACACAACACCATTGAGAGATAATGAGATAATCCATATCTCCTTCATCCACAAAATCACATAGAAATATAGAAGCATCTTTAGCAAAATCCACTAGATTATCATCAAGAACTTGCAAAAGGCTTACATAATCATCAATCAAAACCATCTCCTCAGTGTCAACAAAACCATTGATATTAGGAACATGACCACATAAGGAATACAAATTTTTAAGAATACCATCAAGAAACTGAACTTCCTTGGAAAAAGATGCACTTCCAATCTCCTTGATTGAACTCTCAAAAGCACCAACATCATAAAGATCACTCAAGACAACATCATCATTCAAGACACAAGGTTTGAAGAAGATTCCACATTCACGATTTGAGTAAGTTGAAGATTCAAATCCTCAATTTGATTATTTTTGTCTAAAACAACTTGCTTAAGAGCATCATTAACTTCACAACAATGAGAAATATGCAAATCGACTTCAACTTGATTGATTTTGAAAACCGCTTCATTTGTTGCAACCATACTCAAATACCTCTCATTCTCCAACTCTAATCAGACATTTTTGATCATCTTTGCTTGAGAAACAACAAGACTTTGAAATTCAGCAAGTTCAGGTACATAACTTCTTTGCAAATAACCAATCTTTTGTTCAAGGACCTGCATTATGGAACTCTATAAATCAGGGACCTTCGATATCAAAACTTGAAATTTAGGGACCTAAAATTCAAGATCCTTGTCTTTACAACTTGAATAACTCATATCCACTTTTGGAGATTGGATTTCAGTCTTCAAGACTCCAAAAAACACCTCTCCATCAACACAAACACCTTTTGGATTGTCACTTGTGGGATACTCCCCATTGAGATACATCAAAAACTGGTTCATCACATAGCACACATTATGTCTTCATCTATCTTCATCTCTTTCACTTTATTACACTATAATCTTATCTTTCCCTTCTTCAAGATTGACGTCCAATGTCGGTACATGGGTTTGCATGGGGTATTGGTGGCTTCTCTAGCTCACTCCCACTTGGATTCCCTTCTTTTCAATCATCAATTCTTCTTTTGGGTAACTTTCATTCTCTTCCTGCAAAGAGGCGAGTCTCTTTGATGTGAGGTTTGGGGGCAGTTGGCAATCCTCTTGGATCCCTTGGCTCTTGAGTTTCTCTTGACTTCCTCCTTCTTCCTCCATCATCTTTTGGACTTCATCTCCCTTGCTTTGAACAATATCTCCTTCTTCAACCAGATCCTTTTCTTTAGTAATCTGTATATCTACAACTTTGATCCATATTCATCAAGAACATCAAAATCAGGTTGAAAAACTTTAGCTACTGAAAAATCAAATTCAGACTTTGAAAATTCAAGTTTTGAAACTACAGGTGCCTAAAAAACTATTGGTAATTAAAAACTCACAACTTGAGGATGTATTATGTTGGAGACAATAACAAGTAGTTGAAAACACCATTGAGAATCATCATCATTGAGATAATCATCAAACTCGTCTTCATATTGCTCTGAAATACATTCACACGCTTCTTGCAATCTTGATATTTGTTGAGCCGTAGAGCATGACTTCCTCTTCTTATCGAGACGATTACTATTGCAATTGTGTGCATCTTCAAGAAGATCAAAAAACCAATCTAGATCCTCTTGAGCATCATGCATGTCCTGATGACATGATGCATCTTGAAAACTTTGTATAATCCGATACAACTCCTTGGAGAACTTTGGCATGCAATACTTGACACAAACCTCCTCCTTTGAACAAGGCATACACATGTAAGGACATCGCTTCACATTGTGCCCTTGTTTTTGACAAATAGAGCACTACTTCTTCTTCTTTTTCTTTGCCGCCATAAAGAAAATATCAAAGTGATAGTAAACAATGATAACGGCATACGGAAATAACCTTCAAAAGATTACATAGAGATGTGTATTGCATAACCTTCATACGTTCAAAATACAAAAACTGCATGCAATAGCAAACGCGATTGCCTAAACTGAACTGCAATTGACTGCACATAAACTGTCAAGAACCTGTAAACAATTGAAACTACACAAAAACCATTTCAGACTCCTGAAACTCTTGTTTCAACCATCCTTTGTGCTCCTTCCACTTTATCATCACGGCTCTACCATCATAACTTGCTTGTGCCCCTTCTAGGTTGACTCCTAATCATGCTCAAGGCATGAAACTACATCATAGGACCGCCAAGTGTTATTGGGGTCATGAGAATGTCAATTAATCCCATTTCCCACATGGTGAACTGAATACTCTCCACAATCAACAAGATCGGCAAGTGTTAATGTTTCTCATCTCAACGTCAAAGAAAGACAATAAGAAACCTCTTACACAAAATTCATTCACAAAATCTCTTAACAATTAGCGTTGACTACATACACAAGAATCACGAATCTTCCAGGCAATAGAATCCGAACTGAAAGCTAAATACACAAATAAATAGGAATTCAACATTGCACAAGGCGTCAATCCTCTTCTTCTTCTTCATTCCACATGTCCAAAAAGTTACAACTACCAGGGAATAACCCGTTTTTTTCCATTGAGAAACTAAATTATTTCCTACTTTCATAGAAAAAGATAGGTCTTCATAAGAAAAAGTAGGATTTGTTGCATGTGGAGGGAAGGACTAGTGGTGATATAGGAGGCGTTCCTTCTTGTGGCTTGCATGTGTACACAGGCCCCATGGATTGAAGGTGTGAGGATCATCTAAACAGCTTGTTGTTTATGGTCGTCTGCATGTTGCATTGGGTGGGGTGTTTTTGGTTTGTTGCTCTATGGCCTCTTGTGTCATGGCAGTGGCTCGGGTGATGGAGACTATCGGCCCCGCCCCTCTTTAGCTTTATTTGAATGATGTAACTTCTTTTGGTTCTGCATCACCTTTGTCTCCTTTGGCATGTTTTTGGCACTCTTCATCGAAGGAAGTTTCACCGTGTGCCAAGTGGGGCTTCTTCTGTGGCATCCTTTATCAAGTCCTTTTATGATATGGTCAGGAATTTTGTGGGATGGCTCCCCCATTAGCGAGATTTTTGTGTTGATGGATCTCTTACTAGTATGTATTAGTTAAGTTCTATTTGGTTGGTCTTGTCAAGCCTCTTTGCTTACATGGCTCATGTTGAGCATGGCCACCCATGTAATTCTTTTTGGCTTTCTAGAAGAAACCCTTAGTGTTGGGATCGGTTAGGGAGACTTTCATACTTTTCAGTGCATGATGGAGACTTACCTTTCATGTCACATCTTGTCTTTACTTTTCTTGCATTCTATTGTTTTAAAATGCTAAAGTGAAGTTTTGACCTTACATAATTTTAATAAATTTTACACACATATACGTTTTTTGGCCTGTGGAAGACCATAGGGTTCATTGTGCAAGGTTGTTGCAAGACTCAGGCCGTTGGATTCTTTGGCTGGATGAGCACCACATGGCAAGGTTCTTTGTAAAATAACTTTGTTGTCCTTTTTGTTTCATTACATCACCTTCTTTGAGAGACAAGTGTCCCTAAGGGATTCAAAAGTCTTCTGAATAGAAAGCTAAAACTTTGGAATAAAAAGCTATTCTCCAAGGGAGCATTTACTTTCTCTGCATGCTTGAAAATGAATTTAGAGATCAAAACATTAAACAAAAAATCCATAGGACTTTGATCTTATGATGCAATCTCCGAAAAAGTCCTTTTTGTCTAAGCGGCAAGTTTCCTCCTTATACAAATACAAAATGAAAATACTAGTAGAAATTTTTAAATTTGCAAAATATTCAAACTATTTTCTAGTATATTTTAGCGGATTTTTTTTCCTTTGCCATCCTTTGCAACCGACTAATCTCGATTTTCAATCGGCTTAAGCCTAAGTTCAGACACATCTTTCTCAAACACTAAGGTATTAATAAACGATTCTCTCATTTGAGGATTTCAAAAAAAAAATCACTTCACTAAATTGTTTAATTATTTCTATGGATATTTGGAAGCATTAAAATATTCTTTTGTTTTGATTTTAATGTGTCTTTTTATTTTACTTCCTTTTTGTTTTATTTTGTTTCAAAATACTAATGTGCAATGTGCACCATTTACCTTATTATTGGGGCTCTTTCATAAAAAATAATCCATTTGCGAGTAGCGAGTACCGACTAGAAGAACATAAAAAAATGGCATGATTGAGACTTACCTTAAATGTTATTTAAATTTTATTTGTTTTCTCTCACATAGCCTTATGTACTTATGTAGACCATAATAGACTTTTACTTTTTTTTTTGGGACTCCATAAGGCCATTGTAAAAGGGTTACATATTAGTGATACATGGCAACAAACTATCTTTTTTGTCTTTCTAAAAGAAGCCTTAGAGATGTGTTGGGTTACTATATTTTCAATGTTTTAAGTGATGATTGAAACTTATCTTAAATGTTATTTTGGTTTTAAAGTATTAAATGGATATTTTTGTTTTATCTTAATTCTAGTAAGTTCTATCACACACACACACACACATATATATATATATATATATATATATATATATATATATGTGAGAAAACCATGATAAAGAGAAGAAAAACCAATGCAATGATGTCAAAACTTAACTAAAAAATCTTACAAATTTCAAAAAATTTACTAGTATATTTGGTTTGCTTCTTTGCGAGGAGAACACTCGATCGCTTAATAAAAGAGACATTCTTGAATAGTGCTTCACCTTATATAATTCTACTTAAACTCAACCTAAAGCTTTTATTACTTTCTTATTGTTTTAAAAAGCCATCAGGATCCTTTCACTTGTTTCTATTTAATATATCTAATTGTGAGAACTAAAAAAAAAAAGTAGGTCTTAAAAGCATAGAAAATACTAAAAAAATTTAATGAAATGCACCTCTATGAGGTCATTAAATGAAAAAACCCTTTACACATTAAAAGTTTAATTTTGTTTCTATAAGTCAATACTTCAGATCATGGAAACAAACTGCTATGCATGCACTTTTTAATCCCTTGTTCTCTGTGAAGCCTTTTTGAACGTGCTAAAGCTAGGAAACAAGCATGATTGAGAGTGTATGTGCATGTGCACGCAGACACGTGCGTTCCACTAGGTAGTGGTTACCAAGTCGGGATCTACATGTGTGTGTGAACACGTGCATACGCGTGCACGCTCACACACATTTTGTGGGGAGAGAGAGAGAGAGAGATTTTATTGTCTTCCTTGAAGGTCAAATATGACCTATGGGACCCAAGTTACATGTGATGGAGTATGTGTGTGTGGGGTTGATGAGTGATTCTTGATGCTCCAAAATTGTGGTGATGAGAGTCTCAAAATGGAGAGCCCACATTGTGGCTGTGTGTGTGTGTGTGTGAGAGAGAGAGAGAGAGAGAGAGAGAGAGAGAGAGAGAGAGAGAGAATGCCATACCTAATCAAAAGTCAACTTTCAAACTAGAAATCTTGTAACTTTATGCCTTTTGCTTGGTTAAATCACATGATCTCCGTTAAGTATCTTGGGAGATGGAATGATGCATGTCCATTTAGTGGTTTCTTGCTTCATCAAATCTGATAGACCTAGAATTTCAACCTTGATTTTATACTTATACCTATATTCATGATTAATGTCACCTAATATGAAGCCAATATAGGTATAGTTTGTGTGTATGTGTGTGTGTGCGCGTCTGCGTGCATATGGTATATATACGATTGTTTGTGTGCATTATTATTGTCCATTACATATTTTATTGTGTGCACATAGGCATTAATATGTGCTTGAGACAAAGAAAGAGAGTATGCATGCATGCACAAGTAGCCTTAAATTTTGTAAACTGAGTTGAGATAATTTATATTGACCCAATAAGAATACAACAGCCCTCAAGCACGACATGTGTCGTGAGGGGGCTAGAGTTCCATCAGAGACTTGTGGAGCTTACTTGAGTCTTTGTAAAGTCTATAATATGTTTTATTGAAAACAAAAAGAGAGAGAGAGAGAGAGAGAGAGAGAGAGAGTACCAAAAATAATTTGAATGAATTTTGCCAAAACTAACATAATCTAGAAAGAGCAACACTTATTTTCATTGGTTGCTCGTTTGGTTCCTCAACTTGTAAGGCACAGTTGGTCCGTCAACTTGTAAGCACCTTGCAATTCCCTCAACTTGTAAGCACATATGAAAATTGCAAGGTGCTCTCAAGTTCCAACATGATGCTTTCATAAGAAAAGATAGGTCTAATAGGCATAAGAAATAATAAGCATAGGCTCTGAAGCAATGATTGTGGCGCACATGATATAATCATTGTTGATCATAGCCTAGTCTTAAACATCACATGCACTAGCTCCCGCAATTGTGACCATGTCGCCTATTGTTTTATTTGGAACTCTAACCAAATCACCTATTTGGTTAGAGTTCCAAACCCAAAATTGGGCGCACCTACTTGGTGCATGCATAACATCAATTCTTCTTTAATTTTATTTTTTTGCGTCGTGATGTCTCCAATTATCTTGGAGCATCTGTGCGTACGTCATGTCAACTTGATGGCTTAATCGTAATTAATTCATTGTAAATTTGCAATGGTAGGGAGTCTAGAGTTGAGATGGGATAAAGGCAAAATGTTCTTTGTATTATAGTGGCTAGAATCTCACAAGTTTCCACTTCCTTTTGCGTCTCTTTTTTAAAAGTGAAGAACCCATTTCAACTTCCTGCAATGGCCTTGAGTAGAACTTGCAAGTCGCGACCTCGTGGAGATAGGAAGTTTAGGATTCAACTTATTCTCAAGATGTGTATATAGAGCTATACATTTTCTAGTATCAACACACATGGTAGTCATCCACAAGACAATGAATTATAATTTTTCATACTACTACTACCTACCTACCTTACTACCTACTGGCTCTTACCTATTTCCATTAGCTCGAATCTCACAAGATTCCATTTCCTTTCGCTTCCCTTTTCGAAAAGTGAAGAACCCATTTTAACTTGTTGCATTGGCTTTTGGCAACCCTTGCCATCCGGTCAAGTCCTGCACAATAGTAAGTTTCTAGGTACTTGTAAACTAAGTGCGGTTGTATCCCTCTATCCCTCAAGGCTCGACTTGAGCTTAAGGCTGATTTGTATATCTGCTGATGACTATATAATACAATCACTCACAATTGTAAGTTTTGCCAAAAAAAGAAATACTTCCTGCATTGGCCTTGAGTTGCACTCACGACCTCACGGAGATAGGAAGTCTTGAGTTAAGCCAACCCACCATGCTAAACTTGGTGCCTCAGATGTGATACATCACATTTAAAAAAAAGATTTGCATATGGCTCTGCCAAAGTTGGCCATATGCCCTGAATTTGCATCGCACCAACCGGATCGCCTACGTACCTAGCATGCGTTGTGGCTCCTACACCAACTAGTCCTCTAGTTGCCTGGCACTTGGCATGTCCGTTCCCTTTCCCTCCTTGGCTTCAAGGTATCCCCCCTAAAAACTCCAATCTAGAATCAGCACGACCGACTTACATAATTTAAGAATTGAACTTTGAAAAGATTCCTTGTGCGGGGTTATCTTCCAAGGACCCTTCCATAAGGAAGGGCTTGTTGTTCCCAGCATTGGAAAGAGCTGCAAATTGTTTGCAATGCGTGTGCAACGTATATATCAAATGAAGGGGTTGCAATTTTCAGTCTTGCATTGTAAGAGATCTTTTCATTTGTAAGACCTCTTGTAGAGAAGGTAAGAGTTGGATTGTACTTGCACTTTGTGTTAATGCGAAGGGGGCTCCACTTGCAAGAAAATGCTCCAAAAAGGTCATAGCGTTTTTGGATTTTTTTAAAAAGTGCTCTGAGTTCTATCAAACACAAAAGGTTTCAAAGAGCCCCGGCATATCTTTTGCATAGTTCCACGAAAAACTACATCAATGGGGGCGAGCTCCCCAAACTCACCTTACTTGTGTAGCTTGCCGTTTTGGTTCCCACTACAAAGGATTTTTGACAAGCATGTATCCAAAAACATCATTAGAGTCCATCTTCTTTTGAAAAAGTAACGCATATTTGGGTTGCCATATAGCCCCAATACAATAGCTCTTACCACAAAGATGTCCGTCAAAAGATCCATATTGTCAATGTGTCTGGAGCCCAAAGCAAGGTCGTGTCTAAAGAATGGAGTTCCCAAATGTGTGAATACCCTCCTGTAGATTGTGCCCGTGAAGACTCTGATTTTCGGACACCACCAAAACAGGTGCATGAGGCTTGCATCTGACACAAGTACCTTTGGTTAGACCTCTAGCTTTAGATTTATCCCCATTTGAGATGAATTTCTCTCTCTTCACATTTGGCTTTCCTGATGTTACCAACAACCTGACTCCATTTGCTTGCAACCCACTTTTTGGACCAAATCCTGTTGAGGTGTTCGAACCACACCTCTGAAGAGCAGAGCTTTTCATAGATTGTTTTAGACTTGGCCAAGCAGAACAATATTTCTCCATGCCATTTCCAAGCTTTCCAATCAAGGGGTGTGGAGCAAGGAGGAAGAGTGAGGTTTGAGATCTTTTCCAATAGACTTTTGATGAGCTTGGAGCGAAAGATTGCTGCAAAGCTTCAGATGCTCCAAGGAATGCCAGTCCCCTTTTTTAATTCCAAAGAGAATCTAGGGTTCCAAAGACCTTGTTGTTAAGATTCTTGTCTATTTCAATCCAATGGTTATTAAGGCCTAAGCCTTCCACTATGGGGCCCCAAGAGACTAGTGCCTAGTCGTACCTTTCGAATACCTAATCTCATCCTTTCATTTGAGTGCATCCGTTGCTTTACAACATTTTTCAATAATTTTTCTTGTGAATCCACCTAATTGAACCTTTACACCGGAGGGGGGGAGAAGTATGTTTTGTATGTTGAGATTCGACCATAAACCACCTTTAGATTTCATGCGGGCTTCCACAACCATTTCCCTTGCCATGATAGTTCAACTCTTCTCCAAAATGGAGAGGGAGCAAAAAAATTTAGCGCATAAAGCAAGGTCATGAGTGACAAGGTCAAGGATGCCAAGCCCACCCTGAGCTTTTGGTTTAGCAAACGGCCACCTCTCACATTAGTGGATGGACACACAACAATTTCCATCAGAACATAGATAAAAATCACCACCACAAATGATCCTCCTCTTATTGAGGACGTTGAAGAACTTTCTATTTTCTAATAATCATTGACCATGACCTCATCACTATTGGCATAGGTAATCATTATAAAATCTACTTAGTGAAATATAAATGACACTTTATGAAAGAATGCATGACGACGCCAATATATATAAAAAACATCACTAAATTTGCATTACCACCATTTGATACTTTGCTTATGACTCACTAATGATCATAAGTTTCCATTTTAGATAGTCATCCCCTTGCAATGAAGATTTACCAATTTAGGCAACACTAGTGTGGACTTACTGGTTTCGGTTACATGAACATAGTGCATATTTTCCAATTTAGGCAACATCAGTGAAGAATTTTCCAGTTTATGTAGCATGACAATATTGTAGATATGCCAATTTAGGTAGCACAAGTCCAAATTTGCTAACTTATGTAGCACACCCATTGGTGTTAGATTTTCACGTTTCACCGGGACCAATTACAAGACTGTTACCATATACATGTGGTAGTGATGTGTGTGAACACACTAGGACCGCCGGGGCATTTTTTCCCTCTTTAGGAGGTTTTTGCCCCCGTGCATTGTATATACGCCCATCACTCTAGGGCTATCAATCTTTCCATTGCACACTAAGTAACACACTCTCTTTTGTGTGCCTTGAGCTTCCTTCGTCTTCTCCAAGCTGTGTGTGTTTCTCTGCAACCCTAATTCCAACAATTGGTATTAGAGCAGGTTGCGTCCTCCTGGGCTTAGTCGCCAGCTGCTCCAGTACACGCCTGCTCACTTTCTCCGATTTCACTGAGTTTCGATGAGCGTTCGCAGGTTGACAAATACTTCGATTTGTATGCATGAACCGGAGGTTGCTCAAATTTTCGATTTGGGCTCATTTTAGCCTCTGTTTCCACTACAGGTAGTGTTGCACAGGCTATTTCATCATTTTGTGCAGAGTTTCTGTCAGTGCCATTTTCTGCATAACAGGTGCCTTATAGTCTTCTACGGTTTGTGCTATATAGCACAGGTTGTTCCCGCTCCGTTTCTCCTATTTTCGGGAAGTTTTCACATCAGGTGCAGCATTTACCATGACTGACAATAACAACACAGATGTGTTCAAGATGTTTGATGCTGAGGACAGGTTGGATGGGGACAATTACCCTATGTGGGCTTATATGATGCAACACGTTCTTGTGTCCAAGGGCATCTAGAATATTGTGCAGGTCAGATGTGCGTCCTGGTTCTGAGGATGTAGGCGATGTTGAGGATGTTGAGGACCTACGTTTGCTCAGATTTTTGACCTACGTCTGCTCAGGTTGACAACCTACGTCTGCTCAGATTTTCGATTTGGGCTCATTTCGGCCTCCGTTTCCACTACAGGCAGTGCTGCACATGCTCTTTCGTCATTTTGTGCAGAGTTTCTGTTAGTGCCATTTTCTGCATAATAGGTGCCTTATAGTCTTCTGTGGTTTGTGCTATATAGCACAGGTTGTTCCCGCTCCGTTTCTCCTATTTTCGTGCAGTTTCTACATCAGGTGCAACATTTACCATGGCTGACAACAACAACACAGATGTGTTCGAGATGTTTTCTACTTAGGACAGGTTGGATGGGGACAATTACCCTATGTGGGCTTATATGATGCAACACGTTCTTGTGTCTAAGGGCGTCTGGAATATTGTGCAGGGCATTGATGTACGTCCTGGTTTTGAGGATGTAGGCGATGTTGAGGATGTTGCAGGTCTTGCTGCAAGGATTGCTGCTGTTAGAGTAGTTTTGCCTACGACAGAACAAGCTCCTTGGGATGTTAAGGATGCGCAGGCTCATGTGTTGATTGCGTTGTCTGTGAAGCGCACCATTGTTCCTCACATCCGTTCAGCAAAATCTGCAAAACAGGCTTGGGATATTTTGGCTGGTCTTTATGCAAGTTGCAATGAGGCTAAAATTGCTTTACTGCGTAAAGAGCTGGAGTCAAAGATTATGCATGAGGAAGATGATATGGACACTTTCCTTGCTAGTGTCAAGGATATCAATGAGCAACTCATTTCTGCAGGTGAAGTCATTTCAGAAAGTTCCATAGTGCAGACCGTTCTTGATGCCTTACCAGATTCTTACCAGACTTTTGCTAGTACCTGGAGACTTATGACCCAAGGAAATCCTGAAGTTGTCAAGTTTGATGCATTATGCACATTGCTGTTGCAATGTGCATAGAGTCACTTTCCAAAAAAAATAGGACTAGGCAGCGTGCAGTTTAACAGGCTAAGTAAAACACTCTCTATTGTGTGCCTTGAGCTTCCTTTGTCTTCTCCAAGCTGTGTGTGTTTTCTTGCAATCCTAATTCCAACAATTGGTATTAGAGAAGGTTGCGTCCTTCCGAGCTTAGTCGCCAACAACTCCAGCACACGCTTGCTTCTTCGTTCAGTGAGCTTTGGCGAGCGTTCGCAGGTCAACAAAAAATGTGGAGCTGCTCAGAGAGCTTAGTCTGCTCAGATTTTTGATTCGAACTCATTTTGGTCTTCGTTTCCACTACAAGCAGTACTGCACATGCTATTTTGTCATTTTGTGCACAATTTTTGTTAGTGCCGTTTTTTGCATAATAGGTCTCTTACAATCTTCTATGGTTTGTGCTATATAGAATGTGTTTTTTCCACTTTGTTACTCCTGTTTTCGGTCAATTTTCACATCAAGTGCATGCATTCGTCATGTCGGATAACAACACAAATGTGTTCAAGATGTTTGCTACTGAGGAAAGATTGAATGGGGGCTTATATGATGCAACATGTTCTTGTGTCAAAGGGTGCGTAGAATATAGTGGGGGACATTGATGTACATCCTAGTTCTGAAGATATAGGTGATGTTGAGAATGTTGTAGGTGTTGCTGTAAGGATAGCTCATGTTAGAGTTGTTTTGCCCACAACTGAGAAGCTCGTTGGGATGTAAAAGATGTGTAGGCTCATGCATTGATTGCGTTGTCTGTGAAGCGCACTATTACTGTCCACATCCGTTCAATGAAATCTATAAAACAGGCTTGAAATATTCTGGCTGGTCTTTATTCAAGCCGCAATTGGAAGAAAAGATTGCATTGCTGCATAAAGAGTTGGAGTCGAAGATTATGCATGAGGAAGATGATATGGACACTTTCCTTGGTGGTGTCAAGGATATTGATGAGAAAATTATTTCTGCAAGTGAAGTCATTTCAGACAGTTCCCTTGTGCAGACTGTTCTTGATGCCCTGTTAGATTCTTACCAGACTTTTGCTAGTACTTGGAGACTTATGACCCAAGGAAATTTTGAAGTTGTCAAGTTTGATGCATTGTGCACATTGTTGTTGCAAGAGTTGCTTTTGAAAAAAAATAGGACTAGAAAGCGTGCAGTTGAACTTGCTTTTATTGCTGCTCAAAGAAAGGGTGGTAACAATAATGCAGCCACTTCTCATGGTTAGTCTGCGAGTGAAAAATCACATGTTCTTAATGCTTTTGTTGGAAAAAATTTGTATGGAAATTCTGGTCATAAGGGAAAAAAGAAGATGCTACCATTATTGTAAAGCTAATGATCACTTGATCAAGCAGTGAAGGGGATCGGAGAGCACCACAGACGGAGAGTGAGAGAGAGACGGAGACACACGACACACAGATATGGGTGGGGAGATTCAAAGAGTGAGCAGCCCCCTATACACTTATGCTATGTATAAGGTATACAAGTCAATGGGCGCCCAGACTCTAGGCGGCCGGGCAAGGCACATGCGCTTATACCCCAACAACCTCCCACTTAAAGGCGAGTGTGCCTTTAAGCAAGGGAACCTAGTCTAAAGACTACAAAAGGCGAGAGAAAACTGCTCTCAACCAATGTCCACTGGCTGGCTGTGATCGTGTGCATCCGGCTGTCCTTCTAAGGCCATTCACCGCCAGACGTACCGCACACGTACTGCAAGTATGTACGCAATACCTGCATATCTCCCTCGTGCACTATGTCATCATCAGTCAACAAACGACTGACAACCCCAACTGCAAATGCTCCCACTGCAGCTGCGATATCCGGTCTCAAGATCAACATCTCATACATGAGACCATCGAATGCCGATGCAATGCTAGCGGGCCCTGCTAGCTCTACGGAGCATGCATCAACATATATATCCCTAGAAATAGGCATCTCTGACTGACAAGGCGTGTCAGCCGCCACTGCATCTCCTGAGTGTTCGCAAAAGACGCATCAACCTGTCGTGCAACCTCAAAGCAAACCAGCTGCACTAGGTGTCTGCTGGAAGACATATCCTGCACAACTATATCCCCATGCTCACTGTTGAGCATAGAAAGGAATTATTGCATAATCGTTGACGTCTCAGCCTCCTCTGTAATCATCCACTGCAAACATGACCACTCAATCTGTTGTGACTCACTAGAGCTCTCAAGCTCTAACTCCTTATGCATAGACTCTTGCACAACTTCCTCCTGTCGTGACTCACTAGAGCAAGACCGCTCTACATGTCTATCCTGCACAGAATTATCTCGCACAGCTGACACTCTGCTTTGCTTAGTCACTAGCAAAGCATGCATGTCTGACTATGTCACTGCTCCGTGTGACTGCTCAAGTCGTGCCCCAACTGTGTGCACAACGAGCTCACTACTCTGCACTCCATGCAAAGCACCCTGCAACCCATGAGCAAAAGAGACTGTCCGGGTCTCTCGCTCTCTGCATGGCTGTAACAAGATTGAGACTCGACCATCTTGCACCAGTACTACGTGCAATGGGTACCATGTGCCAACTCTAGCACCTCTCGCAATCACTAGCGAACCCAAATGCAATGCAAAAGATCGCTCAAGCAGCGATACCCGACATCCGCTATTCTTGAGCTGACCAACTGAGATCAAACTCATTGTCAAATCTGACACATGAGTTTACACATCTCTGAGCACGTACGATGCACCACTCAGTAATGACAGTCTCACATCTCCTGAACTAGCAATCTCATGCAGTGACCCATCTGCCAATCGCACACTACCATGCACTCTGCTAGAATAGCTACTGAACCAGTCACGATACAGAGTGACATGAAAAGTAGCGTCCCTGTCTACCACCCACTGCAAAAGAAGTGCACTATCCTCATACGTCAAAAAATCAGGAGTAATACAGGAAGCAAATGTGACCTCACTATCACTAGGGTACTCAGACAGTGTATCTGATCCTGCAGCTGTCAAGTGAACGGAGCCTATAGCATCTACTGCATCCTTGAGACTAGCCTGTCTTCTGTGCTGTCTCATACGACGAAAACATTGCTGTCTAATGTGCCCTGTGTGACCACAGTGCCAACATCTCAAGTGTCGACATGAACGAGAATGCCGTCTCTCATGAGTCATTGTCCTAGACTCGAAAGTCTCACACATATTGACTACTATAAGTAAATGTCAAAAATAACCAAGAGCTGTAACTCTACTCTAGGTACGGTAGCAATGAAATGCACTCAACTGATCCAAAAGAAGCAACCTGCAATGAGAAAATGCTCTCCGAAAAAGAGCTCACCAGCACCTACAACGCTCATGCGAATCCACGCATAAAATCTCTCAGTAGTGTAACCACACTGTGCTCCACAAATGGCAATGATGCAAATCCCAAATGCCAAGTGTACGAGGCTCCTGTAGAGTAAACCAACCTCCTGTATGGCTGTACAATATGACTGCAAATCAGCACCAAAACAGCCCCAAAATTCAACTCTTAAACAGCTGCATAAACAAGTCACAAACGTGTCCCAGATCAGCCTACAACTGAGCCATACATGGACACCTACAAAGAGGAAACAATGGATGAAAATTCAGCGCCCAAATAATCCCTCAAACCTGTCTGTAACTTGTAAACCTGTAGCTGAAACCTGTTGAAAAACCTCAAACCATTAGTGCTCGAATCCGACTACCTAGCTCGTAGGCACACAAGCATACATCACAATATTCACTCCTGTGAGTGTGCCAAGATAACTGTACGCCTGTCAAACCGTGAGCTAATCACCAAGTCCACACTGTGCGGTATCGATGCATACACACGCACAAATCTCCCACCTGCAGAGAACACCGCATGCAAATGCTGAGTGCAACCCGCAATCTCTACCTAGATTGCATAAATGATGCGCATAAAACTCATGGGAAAATTTTGCCAGAGTTTCAATGCACAATGGCTATCAACACAAAATAACCATTGTCCTGCAAGTTTAATACAATGAGCAATCAATGCGCATCAAACTACACTCAACATACATGCATAAGCTCTGCAAACCTGTGTCCAACAAATGCTCACAAAGAGTACCACAAGTGACCATACATGTCATCCACAACCAACCTCTGCACTTGCTCACAAGATCTACTGCTCACCACATAAGCATACATAGAGCATTACCCACTCAAAGACCATGTATGCAAGCCACAACACTGCAGAAGAATCACTCAATTGCCACTGGCAACACCTGTGGGAGTACTAGACTCAACCTGTACCTGGGAGTCAAACCCGATCTTGTAACACCTCATATGTGCCTGCTACCTGCAGTGTGCACGGGTAAGCTGTCTGTAGCAGCAAAGAAAACAACAGAGCCCAAAACTATCCTGAAAAACAGTCTCTGTGTTTTTAATTCCAGACCCACCTGCACTCTGTTTTGAACCAAAAAATTTGGAATCGGAGCTTTGTAGCTCAAGTTATGAGCAAAACAGTAGACTGCTGTCAAACTGCCAAAAACTGAACGACTTTCTTCTATGCTTCTTTGAGCTCATAGAAAGGCTCAAACTCACTTCTCACCTCGATGCATGAGCTGAATGCATCAATCTCACAATGCTTCCATGTCTATGGAAGCTCCAAGCTCCAATCTATCTCGCTGATGTAGCCGTTGCAAAGCTTGCCGAGAAGAGGAAAAATGCTGTACACAGTGGGCTGATCTATAGAGGAACTATGGACTGATCTGTGAGCACTAGGAAGCTCTCCTGCAAGCCTCTATATGGCTGTCCACAAGCCTCCTCTATTTCTTTGCTCAGATCTGTGACCTCTCCGCCATAGCCGACGAGTTCATCGCGAAGCCGTCCATCTACGCTCTCACACCTGTCGCTCTGATACCAATTGAAGGGGATTGGAGAGCACCACAGACGGAGAGTGAGAGAGAGAAGGAGACACACGACACACATATATGGGTGGGGAGACTCAAAGAGTGAGCAGTCCCCTATACACTTATGCTATGTATAAAGTATACAAGTCAGTGGGCGCCCAGACTCTCGATGGCTGGGCAAGGCACATGTGCCTATACCCCAACAAGCAGTGTCCTAAGTTGAAGGCCAAAGAGGCTGAGAAGAAAGAGGGTGATTCCACTACAAATGCTGGTTCCACTACAAAATGCAACTATTGTCGAGTCTTCTGTAAAAGGAGACTGTGATACTGATGTTGATGCAGAATGGGCTTTTAGTGCAGAGTGTGCCTATACGTATGATGTTCATGATGTATGCATGTAAGTTGTTGTAGATTCACATGTGTGGTATTTTGATAATGGTGCTACAAAGCACATTACCTCACATTGGGATTTTTTCACCTCTCTTGAGTCTGTCCCTCATGGGACTTTAGTTACTTGTGTTAACAATGACTCTTATCCAGTTTAAGGAGATGGAAAGATTGTGCTTACTGCTGTAAATGGTAGTTCTTTCACACTTGTTGATGCACTTTATGTACGTGGGATCAAGGAGAATCTTTTGTATGTATTTGGACTTGTTAGAATGGGTCTTGTAGTCAAATTTATGGATGACAGATGTACTCTACATGATCTCAGTTTCGGTGATGAAATTGTTGCATTTGGCATGTTATGTTGTGGGTTATATAAGCTCACTTTGTATGAAAAGTGTGGGTAGAATTTTGCAAATGCAGTTGTGGATTCAAAGGCTATTTCAGATGCAGTTGTGGATTCAAAGGCTATTTCAGATGCAAAACTTTGGCATGCACATTTTGTTCATCTAAATTTTTTTAGTTTGCTGCATTTGTAGAAATCTAATGTGGTTGCTTCTTTGCCGCCTCTTGAAGCACCTATCAAACATGTTTGTGAAGGTTATATTTTGGGTAAGATGTAGCGTTCAGGTTTCCAAAGGATGGTTAAGTTAGGGCCACATGAAGGTTGCAGCTTATGTAAAGAATGAGGATGCAAGACAGCTACACAAGACAAGCACAAACATGGTTGAAAATGTCTCAAAATGTACTATGGGCACCCTCCGTTCCGATCGAGGGAGGAGTATATGTCTCATTAATTTAATGCATTTGTGGCTAGTTGTGGGATAAAGCACCAATGTGCAATGCGTTATACGCCTCAACAAAATAGTGTAGCTGAGAAGGAAAAACAGGTCACTTACCAAAATGGCACGATGTATGGTCAAAAGTCAAGCTTTGCCACATTCCTTTGGCTTGAGGCCATCATGTGTGCCACTTATGTACTAAACATGTGTCCTACGAAATCTCTATAGTCTATTACTCCATATGAAGCATGGCATGATAGAAAGCCTTCTATTGAGCACATGCGTGTTTTTGGTTATTTAGCATATGCTTTGGTGCCACAAACACAACACAGAAAATTAGATGATAAGGTTGTCAAATGTATTTTTGTTGATCATAGTGTTGAAGAAAAAGGTTACAGGTTGTATCATCAACAAACAAAGTGAATTCTGGTTTCATGAGATGTTGTGTTTGTGGGAGATTCTGTTTATCCCTTGTTGTCATATACTAGAGACGATAAGGTAAGCTCACAAAACATTTATGACACTTTGTTGCCTCTTTTCAGTGGTGGAAGTACAAATGTAAATTCCAATGAGGCAAATGTACAACCTATGGGAGTTTCAGATCAGCCGATTACTAATGCAAATGTACATGATGTACTTGATGAGGAAAGGGTTGAGAATGAGCAGGAGAGGTATGCCAAAATGGCTGGTGCATACATTACGTGACAGTAAATTGGATGCACCTTTGTCTAGTCGCACTCGTTCAGGCTCTTGCCATGCATCTTATCCATCAGATTGTTATGATTTGGTTGTGTCTAGCTTACATGATGTTGAGGAACCTCTGTCTTTTGATGAAGCACAAAATTTAGAAAATTGGATGGCTGCCGTGCAATCAAAATATGGTTCACTTATAGAAAATGACACATGGACTTTATGTGATTTGTCAGATGGCAAAAAGGCCATTGGTACGAATTGGGTTTACAAGTTGAAACGCAAGCCGGTTTGATTGCTATAAGGATCGACTTGTTGCAAAGGGTTATGCATAGCAAAAGGGCATAGATTATGAAGAGACTTTTACTCCCACTTGTTGTATGACTACTATGCGTTTTCTATGTACATTGGCATCTCATTTTGGTTGGGATGTACATCAATCAGACATTGTTACTGCTTTCTTGAATGGTGACATATTTGAGGAAGTTTATGTAACGTAGCCCCGCGGTTTTGTCAAGAAAGGACAAGAGGATAAGGTGTGCAAATATAACAAAGCTTTGTATGGGTTGAAGCAATCTCCTTGTGCTTGGTATGAGAAGGTTGACACTCATTTGGTCAAATGAGGGTTTCATAACATACCAACAGAAAGCACATTATATATAAAGCGTGAGGGTGATGTACTTCTCATTGTGGTTCTTTATGTAGATGATTTGTTGATCACTGGACCAAATGAGAGACATATTGCTGATTTTAAGGAGGCTGATTTGAATGCTACTTTCAAGATGAAAGATATGGGGCTGTTGCATCATTACTTGGGTATACAGTTTAAGTAGTGTGATGATGGTATTTCTTTGTGTCAAAAAAGTTACATAGAGACATTGCTACGTAAGTTTGGACTTGAGATTTCAAAACTATTTCCACTCCCATGGAAATAGGTTTGAAATTGAGTCTTCATGATGCTGATGATCCTACAGATGTCACTCTTTACCAAACTGTTGTTGGATGCCTCATTTATGTATGCAACACAAGGCCGGATATTCAGTTTGCAAAGTCTCACAAGTCCGTAGATTTATGCGTAGCCCAGGGTCTAAGCATTGGCACGATGTCAAGAGGATTTTTCACTACTTGAGTGGCACTTTACATCTTGGCTTGTTTTACCCCAAGGGGGGATCATTACCGCCAGACTAACATGTTGTAAGGTTTCCAGTTTCTGAAACCTTAAAGATTGTATAAGCTTAATCAAATTGATATGATTATTGAAAAAGCAATGTAGAATTGTGCGACCGTGGCAAATATTGGTATTTTTGGAATCTTAAGCACAACAAACCTCGGGCTAGAAATTTTCAGAACAGAATTCCGATAAAATCTGGAAAAGTTACGGGCTCTGAAAGGTTACACTATGAATTTAATTAGTTAAGGAAAATTGAATGGTTTCAGTAATTATTACTGCTAAAGACTTTTTATCATAAGGTTCTAGAAATTGCAATATTTACAAAATTAATCATTAAAAGTCAACAAACTAGTAGAAAATCGATTCTGTGGGGGATAATGATGAAATTTCCCAAACTAGATTTAGCAGCAAGGGGCGTTTTTGGAGCTGTAGGGCTGCTTGGGATGCAAGTTACTGCCACTTTTCAGCCTGTGAGTGCCCAGAAACCTTTAAATATAACCCTTGCTTCACAATTTCAGATAGACTCGGAGCCTTGGCACATTCTCTCTCATCTAAAGAGACCGCTACGCAAAAATCACTAGAGATCAATCTCTAGTTGGTTAATTAAACGATAATTAGCCTAATCTTTCTTAATTAGCAAAGCTAGGTTAACCTATTTTCTTAATAAATTGAAGATTAATCCTATGTACACTCAAAGATCCTCTCTTAATTAAATATTCTCTGCTGATTATTGTGATTAAGGTTAGGGATATTAAGCTAATTAATTATTATATCATATTAGGACTGAAATTATCCATTTTAACCATAAATTAATGAAAATTATACTAATTAAGTTTAGATTAAGATGAAATAATTATCAAAGCTGTATTAAACTGTCATTATGCTAAGAAAATTATCTTATAATTTTTTGAGTAATTTTCATAATTAATTAAGCAGAATTACACTATTTTTGAGAGAAAAATAATGGGAAAAATGATCAAATTGATTCAAAATGCTTTAAGATGATTATCACACGTTAATTATAGCTTAAGAAACCTGTGATAATTATGTTAACCTCAGATAATTAGTTTACTAATTATCTTAGCAGAATTACACTTTTTTAGGACAAATTAAAACGGGGAAAATAGCAAATTGATTCAAAATGCTTTGAGATAAGTATCAGAGGTAAATCCCATCTTAGAAAACCCGTGATAATTATTTTAACCTGAGATAATTTGTTTACCTAATTATCTTGGCAGAATTACACTGTCTTTAGGACAAATTAAAAGGGGAAAAATATCAAATTGATTCAAAATGCTTTGAGATAATTATCAGAGATAAATCACATTTTAGAAAATCCATGATAATTATGTTAACCTCAAATAATTAGTTTACTTAATTATCTCAATAAAATTACACTATTTTTAATACAAATTAAAGGGGAGAAAATAGCAAATTGATTCAAAATGCTTTGAGATAATTATCAAAGGTAAATCACATTTTAGGAAACCCATGATAATTATGTTATTTCTAGGTAATTAGTTTACCTAATTATCTTAGCACATTTACACTATTTTTAGGAAAAATTAAAAGGGGGAAAATAGAAAATTGATCCAAAATGCTTTGAGATAATTAATTATCAGAGATAAATTAAATATAAATAACCGGTGATAATTATCTTAACCACAAAAAATTATTTTAGATAATTATCCTAATAGAAAACCACTATTATTGAGGGTAAATTAAAGAAGGAAATTAGTAAATCATGTGCTATGATTACATGCTATTTATCAGAGCTAAATTATAGCATAAAGAGGCCGTGATAATTATGTAAAGGTTATAAAAGTAGTGTATATATTTATCTAAGTCAAATTATACTAATTCTAGCTAAAAACTAAAGAGGGAAATTAGTAAATCATGCTATATGATTACATGCTATTTATCAGAGCTAGATTACATGATGAAAAGGCTGTGATAATTATGTCAAGGTTAGAAACTTAGTATAGATATTTATTTAAGTCAAAATATACTAGTTCTGGTTGAAATTTAAAAGGGAAAAATTAGCTAATCATGTTATATGATTACATTCTATTTATCAAAGTTAGCTTACATAATAAAGAGGCCGTGATAATTATGTCAAGATTAGAAAAGTAGTATAAATATTTATTTAAGTCAAAGTATCCTAATTTTAGATGAAAATTGAAGATGAAAATTATATAATTATGTTGAAAAATAATAAGATAATTACCAAAGATGAAAAATATCTTTATCTGCTTGTGATAATTATACCATAATTTATTATTAAGTTTAGAAAATTATAATTGACTAAAATTTCTACTTTTGGCCAAAGATTAATTAAAATAAATAGACTTTGCGGTCAAAAGTTTTTAGGAAAATTATAGCAAGTTTAAACCTTTGATATAAAGTTGAGGAAATTAAATCTTTGAATGAAAATAAATAGAATAAATATTAAGCTCAAAATAAGCAGATTCCAAGCTTAAAATTCGATGGGAAAATTAGTAAAAAGATATACAAAATTATAAGTAAATTAAGATAGCTTAGAAAACCCTTAGAGAAGTCGTGGAAAAGTTATCATGCCTTTATAGACAAATAAGAAATTACTAGGTCAAGAATTGACCAATTAAGACTACAAATTTAACCTTGGATGGGTTACTGTTGAATACAAAGGTTAAGTTTAGATTGAAAATAATTTACCTAATGATTAGACATCCTTTTTATAAGGATAAGAAGTTATGGCACTTAAAAGGACCCGAGTCAATCCTACATCTGATGATAAGGGCAGAGCTCGAAAAAGAACTAGAGCGTCGCACGACGATGAAGCTGGGCTTAGTAGTAGGCCTACGGGAGAGAGGCTTTAGGCGCCAGCGCAGTAGCAGATGGGCAATCAATCCTAGGTGGGTTTTCCATTATTCAATTAAGTCTTTAAATAGTTTAAGGTCCTTTATAAGTTAGCATTGCATACGTAAGGAGTGAGTAAGAATCATAAATTGACAAAAAACAGAACGTAACTTTCAACGTGCATTTGTTTATAATGTAGGAAAGAATTGTTTGGGTTAAAACTGGTTGAATTAGGAAAGATATGATTGATCATCCTTAAGACAGCTTGTCTCAAGACACCTCCGACTCCTTGGTATATTTTGATGAATAACGATGGCTTTCCAGCCACGGATAAGTCGGTTACCCCCATGAACGATGAGTTTCTACTCCGTGTCATGTCTTGATGTTTCTACATAAGTTAGGATACCGTTTTTTATCCTAAGGGAGCCGCCCGATTGTATGGGCAACAGGTTTGGTGTATGGGCACCCGGAACCTTGGGTGGGGGTTTATCCACTCTAGATTGTGAATAAGGAATGGGTGTCGTTTTTTCACCCTTAGGTGGTCTTCAGACAAGAAGACTACTGGTCATGGTTATTATGGACAATGTTTTGATTGACAGTACCCTGTCTTAAGTTTAAAGATGTCTGTTTGCTAAAAGAATGTTTTCAATACTGTTTTCAAGGGCTGTTGTAATAAAATCCTGTTATGAAGGATAAAAGGAATCATTATTTTAATTGTGATAAGAACGTGGTAGTAATTAAATAACAAAAGAATCATGTGTGAGTGCAGGGTGGTAAGTGGGGATTGACTAAGGTTTCAATCATGGACGGGTGGACCTGATTAGTCAGGTAACTATCCATCTCTGTGCACTAAAACGTTTAGAAAACTTCTTCACTTGGAAGAGGAGTCCACCAAGGCTATGCCCTCACATCTGTTAAGGGAAAAAAAGCGTTGGTTGAGGATACCTTAGCCCAATTATGACAGTTATAGGGCCGAAATAGTTTTTTTGGACTTTTAATACGTTGTCCCGTTTTCGCTGTGAGACAGGACTAGTTATTCTTCTAAGGCTATAGACCCAAGCCATTGTCAATGGTAAAGGTCTATTCCTTGGATTTTTCTTGTTTAGAGACTCTGATTTTTATCAAACCTAGAGACCTATCAAGGATCCCATCCCGATCTTGGTATTGGCGGGTTGGGGACCTCACACATGCTTTCTCGGACTTGGATTGGTATGGTTGTTTTAACACAGGAGTGTCCACACATGGTTTTTGTTTCATGCTTGGCAGTTCATGCATATCATGGTTGAGCAAGAAGCAACCTACTGTGGCCACTTCCAGTTGTGAGATTGAGTACAGGGCATTCTTCACGACTACATTTGAGTGTGTATGGCTCAGACGCCTTGTGGCTGATTTGGGTGTTGGTCATGACACTGCCAACACTATCCACACTGATAATCGGAGTGCATTGGCAGTTGCAAGGAACCCAATTTTTCATGCTTGCACAAAGCACATTGAGGTGCATTACCACTATGTTAGGGAGAGGCTCTCAGCACGAGAGATCACCTTGGCTTATGTACCAACACAAGACAACCTTGCAGATCCTTTTACAGAGGCACTGTCTTGTGAGAAGTTTGAAGCTTTCTGCAAAGATTTGGGTTTACTACCCTTTGTGGACTCATCATGTACTCAAGGCATGGCACTTCGCTTTACTCATGGGCCAGCTCTCGTTCACGCATCATCCAGGGGGATTTGTTATCATATACATGTGGTAGTGATGTGTGTGAACACACTTAGGACCGCTGGGGCATTTTTTCCCTCACTAGGAGGTTTTTCCCCCCATGCATTGTATATACGCCCATCATTCTAGGGCTATCTATCTTTCCATTGTACAATAAGTAAAACACTCTCTATTGTGTGCCTTGAGCTTCCTTCGTATTCTCCAAGCTGTGTGTTCTTTCCTGCAACCCTAGTTCCAACACTACCATTAGTTTTTTTTTGGAATAGTTAAGGTCAATTGTCTTCTTACCTTGAGGTATGTAACGGAAATGAACATTTGGATGTTTAAAAATTGGATCTAGTTGAAAAGATGCTTCAATGATGACCTAATATTGTTGGTACAACGATAATGATACGATGACATTGTATGGTGTTGATGCACAACAATTGAATGAGTTGACTAGTCATAGGAGTAGCGTCGAATTCAAGTTTACAATGCAAATGTCGTACAACAATTATTGGATTGTCATACTCCTCTTGTAGAATATATGGATAATTTCTATTTTACTCAAAAAGGAATGTATCCATTTTGAGCGTGACTTGTATCTATAGAATAAACTGTAGAAGTGGCAAACCAAAGAAAGACTATTTGGGTGTCCTTTGAGAGACTCATGCATGTCATGTCTTTGGCATACACATCAGAGATGAATGGCAAGAATTCCAAAGATTACTACATGAATTCACAATTGCCTTCATTTGCGCATAGGAAAAAAGCATCATTACCCACTACATGGTTTGTCTTATAGTTTGAATTTGAGCATTGTGTCTTCCTTAAATGACTCAACAATTTTACAACGTGTGTAGCACATATTGTTTTCTCATGGTGTCTATTACATACATGGATATGGCACTATTGAAATTTTGAGCACTCAAGGGATGGAGAAGTCTCACCTAGCAAGCAAGGTGTGTGTATTTCAAGGACACCCAACATGGTGGTGGTAAAACCCACCCTAACTATCTTTGTGAGATGTTTAATCGGTTCTTTAGGTACACATTCGGTCGAACTCACTCATGTGAGCAGGCAAAACACTTCAAATTTGAAAAATAGATATGAACCATTGCTCTCAATGCAAATTGCCTAATATGGGTAGGGCCGCTAAATAAGGGGCACTTTGGTGTCTTATGTGTGAAGTGCACTTAACTAAAGGGAACTTCTAAAGGTTCTATACAAGGTCCTTCTCTAAACATTCTTGTCATTACAAAAGAAACACAACCATGGCTTGGACCAAATAAATGCCACGATTGCACGTCTTGCAAGACATCCTCTTGCACAGCAACAAGGAGAGAAACAAACATGGAGAGATGAAGAAGAGGAGCTACAAGCACATGTTCAAGTGCAACAAACATAGATTCTCGGCCCCACCGAGGAAACATCAACCACCATAGGCACACAAAAAAACACAAACAAAATGAAGCAAGACAATTTTTTTGAGGTGAATAGCAAAGGGCCGATAAAGAGAACCCGGGGATGAAGCACCAAACTCCTCTACAATTAAAAGTGGCCCACCTCTTTCCTCACTAGAGATTATTGATGATCTAGTGCCATGGGAGAATGATGAAATCCCTCCCATTCACCACACTACAAGAAGTGGAGAAAAACTCCCTGAACTGCAAAGCGAACCTTTAGTGCAACAAGAAGAGGATGATGAATAAGACACTCGAAAAGATGAGCCAGAACCAATGCAAGACGAGCTAGAGCAAGCAGCAAGAGGAGGTAAGAGGTAGAAGAGTGGGTTCTATTAGAGATGCAAGAAGGCAGTGCCTAAGAGGGCACCACCAAATGTTGTAGACCCACCAAGACACCTCGGAAGGTGCATTAGTATAGTCAAGAATTTTTAGAGATTAGGCACTATCAAAAGAGTCCGAAGTTGCTCATTCACAAAGCTCCATTCTTCCAGATGGTCGGAGAAATTTTGAATAGCTATAAGTGTGACTTTAGGTCGTGGCTTTGGAGGCCATCCAAGGAGCCACACATGCATATTTGGTGGGTCTGTTTAAAGACATGACATGCAAAGCAGATTACTATTCAAATGAGGGATATGAAAGTGGATATCTCTAGTGTCTCTCATGTAGTAGATATGAAAGTGGCAGGACATCTACTACATGAGAGACACTAGAGATCTATGTGAATCCCCATTTGTGTAACCTACTTGCAATTGAGCTATGGAAACCTCTATAGTCTAGTTGGCTCAACTCTATTTTTGGCAAGCTAATGTTATCAACAAACTTGTTTTATTCAATGGTTATAGTAGATGTCGCATGTTCAGTGAGAATTATAAGTGCATTCAATTGTTTGACTTTGCTGTTGATATGCACAAGAAGATTTAGAAATTTTCTCCTATAGGACAATGGAGTCTTTTTTAGTGTTTTTCATACAATGAATAACATCATGAGCTTCTGCTCGAGAGGCACCGCATACCTAGCTAGGTACGATTGGGGGCAGGGGACCGCCGGCCCCCCCACCGAGCCGGCGGTCCCCTGCCCCCAATCGTTCCTAGCTAGGTATACGGTGCCTCCCTCACAGAAGCTCATGATGTTGAGGTAACTCACAATGTGGGAATTATTGTGAGAATTTTTCCAAAACTTCTTGTGATGCTATTGTGTTTTAAAATTGAATACTCTTTTGATGGCGTTTGAAATTATATATTGTTTTGATGGTGTTTATCCAATCAAATGATCCTCTCATTGTTGCATGGCAATTTGGCACACCCTTTTGGCACTACTCCCCTACAAGTTTCTATGATCCCCAAGAAATGTTTGGGCCACCACTCGCTCACTATCAAACAATTTAAAAATTCAAAACACTAAGTATAGACACAAGAATGACATTGAAGCCAAAGACACTAATACAAAGCTTCTATATTTAGATGGAGTGTTTACACACGGTAGGGTTTGATTCAACGGTGATCTTCTTGACAAGAATTCTCTTTTTCTTCTTAGACCGCGATACCTTTGCTAACATGAGAGTACGGGTACTTTGTTGTGGGTGGGTCTGTGCTATCATGCATTGGTGTATGCCTCTGTGGGCCATCACACAACCATGGAACCCACAGAGGAAGGTAGACACAATGAAAGATTTATTCACAAGCACAACCATGTGGATAGGCCATGCAATTGTGGCAAGGAACAATAGTTTGTATATACATTTAAGTGTACCAACATTATTAGGGTCATCGAGGCTAAACACATTGTGCACAAAGCAGACATCACCCTTGGGGAGGAGGCCTATGTAGTGAGCCACTAGGGATATTTTGGAGACGTATGCTTTCCTCCCACTCACTCATGTCCATGACATCCTATTCTTTGTGGTTTTTCTCTTTAACATCCTCCTCGGTATGGAAGGCAATGGTGGAATAGACTCATTGACAATAGTGTGGTGGTGACTAAACCAGGGGGGAGTGAGGATGAGCCTCTTACCTACATGGATTTCACGTCATGAAAGTTAAGAGACGGTCCATGTTTGGAAAGTTTGGCTATGTATTCATCATGTCACAAACCAAACACTTTTCAAGATCAAGCATGAGCGCATACTCATGCCCATCCATCACCATGGTTCCAAGACGGGAAACTTATACCTACGGGATGGCATCAAGGCATTCATTAGCATGTGTAGGCAGTGGGGTGAGTGTAGAGGAGGAGGTATCTACGGTGCTATCAATGCCCATGGGGTACACTAACAAAGGGTTTGCTTTGCTACAAGGTTTAGCACCATTGTTGGAACATATTTACCATCTTGGATTACTCTTCCCACCTACATGTGTGGGATATTCTCCTTTGGTGTACCGGGGTGCTTTGTCATCAAGAAAAGGAGGGTGGCTTGTTCAAACAAGAACCTTGTTCCTAGCGTCCCGTTCTTTGTTGCTACAACCTGGGCAAGCATGAGTTCAATGAAGTGGTTGGCATATATGCCACATCATCCAAATGCTCTCAAAACATTCAAGGTGCTACTTGAATGGATGATCTCCACTCTATATGTGGAGAAGGAGATCTCTTGGCACCCATTTGCCAAGAGAAAATGGATGGCACACTTCAGAGTATATATATAAGTACATCAATATTTTGAAGACATTGTCATGGTAGAGTTCAAATGTGGCTGTTAGGTTGGGGTGGTGGGTGGTGAAGAGGTCATAGAGCTTTGGTATCTTGGCATAGTTGGTCACGACGAGGAAATATAGTCAGAATTCCTATTCTAAGTTTGCACTCATGGCTACAAGTGTAGAGAGAGTTATGGTTACAAGTGTAGAGAGATTTGTAGGGCTAGAAATTGAGAGAGAGCTATAGTGGTGAAGGGTGCAAAAAATGGGAAGATCATAGAATGGAGGCCCTACTAGTTTGAAATTATAATAGCAGGAGCAAACTCAAACGCAATATTTTGGACACACCATTTAGAATGCTTCAAATAGCACCATGCAAAATTATATAGCAAAAACTTGAGTCGATACATAGTTTTATTTCAATTTCCAAAGTATGTCAATATAATTGATTTGAACTTGGGCATCATCACAAAAGCGGAAATTGACACTTGAGCCAACTAGCGGTGAAAAATTCTCCTGCACACCATGAATATGCAATCATCATTTTGTTCTCTTTCCATATGCCTATCAATTAATGTGGTCATAGATAGGAACTCTAACAAAAAATATTATTTGACAAACTAAGCCTTGAGACGGTTCTACTTGAAGCTCACATCATGTACTCCATAATTATGAGCAGGTGCTCACAAAGATTAGCAAGGGTCCAATGCTTACTAACCTACGCACGGACACCATTAGGTAAGGCCAATGTCAAGAGGAAAGGTACCACCTCCTTTGTAACTTGAAGTGGAGTCCATTTCCCCCTCTTCCACATCCAACACTCGTAAGAAAATGGGGTCCTCTTGGGCCCTTTAAATTGGACGCTTAGTGAAGTGCTTAAAATGTTAATGAAGGTTTGACCAAGCTAATGGCATAAGCATGAAAATACATATTTTCATTTCTTATAAAAAGAAAATATGTCTCAATCATATTTAGTCATTAGATCCTCCCAAATTTTTTGGCATTAGTGCAGCCCCACATACCACTCCCCCACTTTTGAATTTGAAATTTTTTGGTCACTTTTTCCTCCCCCTTTTTGGAGGTGTTGTAAACACCTTTCTCTCTCTACACCTTGTCTCTAAAACGAGTTTGGAGGGTTATGCGTGGGTTTAGGCTTCTTTTCCCTTCTCTAGAAGCCATACCCTGCAGATCGCAAGCTCCTCTACCTCCCTCTCTCTCTCTCTCTCTTGTAATAGCTCACCATAGCTCTTTCTCTCTCTATTGTGCATTGTTGCAGACCTGCACATCCTTGCAAGCTCCATCTCCATTGGCATCTCCACCTCCACCTCCATGTTCAACTCCACCTCTACCTCCATCTCCATCTCCATCTCCATCTCCATCTCCAGTTGCACCTGCACCTCCATCTTCATCTCCAGCTACAATGGCTATGTGATACATCACCAACAAGCCTTCAAAGTTCAAATTACATGTCGATTTGGAGCAAGAGTATTTAACTTTGCAAAGCAATTGAGATATTGGGTCTATTCTAATGGACATGCTACAATTGCAAGGGAGGAAAGGCATTGAATTTTGGACGGATGAAGCAATTTACCCCCTTGATCCTTAGACAGGTACATCTCCACCATTTTGTAACGTCATGCAACTCTTACGCTTTTTGGGTGACGGCTACCACGGATTGTTAGGCTATTGCCAGAGGCTTTACACTTTGTACTTGCAAGAGCTCTCGACACGTAATCAGATTCAAACAAAACTAGACATGGTGTAATTTGCAAGCTTAGCTGAAAAGGAACAACTTTGGGCATCAACCTTGACTACAAATGAGCAATTCATGGTGCAAATAGCGAAATTAAGGAAGGAACTTGTAGAGCAGAAGGTGCAGCTTGACAAAGATAAAGAAAGCATCTATCGGGTTGTAGAAAATTACATGCGTTTTTGGCATTCCACTCAAAATCTTAAATGGCATGTCGGCAACTTTACTCACCTTCCTATGGGATTCAAAAAGAGACAACGAAAGCGTAGGACTATGGGGCTCCTTGTTAAACTTGGAGGCTCTCATAACAGACGTGTACGCAAATAAGGTAGTTGCAGGTTGTAAGAGTGTAATTTGTTAGTAGAATTTAGTAATTGACTCCTTTTCTATTTGCTTTTTGTAGAGCATGTGCGAAAGCAATTCTAAGTTGCAATAGTACCGAGGAGTCGATGAAGACGTCCATACTTTGACACGTGGTTAATGAGAAAGATATTCTAAATACGATCTTTGATCCCCCACAAGCTACATTGCAAAAATACCTTCAAAAAATGCTACTGAAGGAGTTTAAGAATATTATTCCCCCTTGCGACATCTTACAATGTGTGACATAGCCCAAATCAATGATAAGGGGTACAAAGCATTGTATACATGCATAACAGGGCATCTATGCAACAAGGGAATGGCTCAATCAATGTTACCAACCCCATATAGTATGGCTATGGCAACAAAAACCGCAAACAAGGATGTTTCAACCCTACTAGGTGCATACAAGTGGGTGGATGGCAACATGACAATGTCCTCAAAGAGTTTTGTTTACAATAGATTCAACAATGTTTACATTGAACTAGAATCCCTGCAGATCCAATATTACTATATCACAATAGAGGAGACATGTGGAAAATCTATAGTTGTACTGAAATTAGATGAATGTCAGGTTGTCAAAGGCCAAAGGGTGGAGCGCACAAGCCTCACACTCATGAGCAGGGCACTGGTGGGAAAGGGGTTAGAATGTGAAGAGGCAACCGAGTTGCTTGGCAGGAGGTGACAAAGGCAAGATTTTTATGCGGTGCAATCAGAGACGAACATATGGTGGCAAGCGCATGGGCACTCCCACACAAGGACCATGGGCAGGTGAGGTATGACTTGCGACTAGAGCAAGCCACCATCTTGTGCAGAGGAGGATCGATATTGGCATCCAATTCTTTCAATTCCCCTGCATGTGTGTTCCTTGCATCTGAGACTTAGAATTTTGGACAAGTTGCTAATGCTCCACATAAATTATGCATGGAAAATGGAGCCAGAGTCGCAGTGAGAGGAGTGTATTTGCGTGCTTGAAATGACTTTTTCATCAGTGAGGCTTCACTCTGGTGCAGTAACCCTCTCAAAGGACCGCAAAAACCCAATCTCCACACAGGATAACCCTAATAAGATATGTATGGGTGGAGCAAAGGAAAGACACTTGCTTTCAAACTATGGTGAGGCTCAAAGCCATACTCCTTTTTAGATATGGAAACAAGTGTGTGACATAACAACTTACCTTGGCAATGAGGCAGCACTAGGGCTGAAGAGAGTGCGTGTGTGGGAAGCATGCAATGAGATGATGATGCTTCTTGAGCGGCCGCATCTTAGTGAAGACGAGGTACAATCATTCAAAGTGTCTACTATCAATAAATTCATAGAGCTAATGGTCGATTCATGGAACGAAACCCATATCACGCATTACATGCATATCTTGTTTGCCCACACTCCATACTTTCTTGATGAGTATGGATCCCTTGCACTATGGAGCAATCAAGGGTTGGAAAGGTCACATTATTAGGCAAAGGCTGTTTATTTTAAGAGCACTCGGCACGGTGGTTGCAAGATCCACATCAACGCGTTTTAGGAGATGTTCAATTGGTTCTATCGTGCACTAACTGGTGGGAAGAAGCAAAGGACGTCGGGCAACTTGTCTCTTAGGCGCCATATTGTGAAAGTGGTGAGTGTCCAACAAACGCAAGGATACCATGCGTCAAATGCATGTAAGAGAGCATCGGAGTGGAGGAGAAATCGTCGAAGAGTAGGGTGAGCGTGGCTTCTCACGCAGTAACAATTGTAATTTCCACTTTTTGGAGCATATTAATGATAATTGTAAATTTTTTAAAAGTTGGGCCCTATAAATATCAAAGTGGGTTTTTTAAGTCTTTTATAAGTTTGTGAGTTCTCTCTCTCTCTCTCTCTCTCTCTCTCTCCTCTCACCTCCTGCCGATGGAAACTAACAATCAAGAAACCAACAATTAGGAAACAAACAATTAGGAAACCAACAATTAGGAAACCAACAATTAGGAAACCAACAATTAGGAAACCAACAATCAGAAAACCAACAATGTCCCAGATGTAAAACATTATACTTCAACATTTATTTGATGCTCTTGGTCCACTCCCACATGTGCATAGGTCAACAATACCAATTATCGAGCAGATACAACAGTTGAACAAAGAGACAGAGCGCTTGTGGGTCAAGAGCGATTGCCAAGAGCAAGAAAACTATGATTGGATCAACAAGATATGCAACGAGCGATAATGCAAGAGTTTTACGAAGAGAAGATAAGTATCTGATCGCAGAAGAAAAGAGGACTTACCAGATGCTCCAAGAGCAACGATACAATATTGCCGAGGTCTTGAGCGCAGAGGTTAGTACAAAGTACAAGAGATGCCGGGACCGAAGGAAAAACACAGATTCACAACTACTCACGGATGAGGAAGTGGTCAATCTCATAGAGAAGGTTTATAATAACATGATTCAAGAAATCTATGAGAATTCCTTGAGCAACACAAAAAGGATGGAAGAAGAACGATGGAGGGCAAGGATGGAAGAGGCAAGCCACCTTGCAAGGGAGTGAGAAGAAGAAAAAAAGAGATCGGAGGAGGAAAGGGCCAAGAAGGCCACGCAAAATAGCCCTAAGAAGCCACCCCCAAAGAGTCCAAAGAAGGCCAAACAACCTCTAGCTAAAGCAACGGGTGAAAGTAGTCATGCACCAAGAGCGAAGATGGTGAAGAAGAGAAATAATCCTCCACAAACTACAGAGGAGGCCAGCCAGAGTTTGATGAGAGGTGCAAGAAGTACCGCAACGATAATGCCCCCTGGGATCGCATTATCGAGCCTCCACCACCACTCAAGAAGAAGCGTCACTCGAGACCTAGCACATGTCCATTGCATGAAATCCACAAGTATCAGAAGAGTACATAGATTATCATCTCTAAGTCCCCATTTTTCCGGGTCGTGAAAGAGATTATGGATGAGCACTCGGACAGTGTACCAAGGGTGGAAGCAACAACACTAGGTGCATTGTAGCACAAGCAATGGAGGATATCACTGTATCCCTCTTTCAAGACACCGTTTTGGAAATGACCCATGCTAAGCATGTGACTATTAAGCCCTCAGATATGAGCTTAGCACTTTGCATACGTGGTGATGAGTGCTTTTATAAAACCTAAATAGGAAATCCGTTGTAACTTCTTAAGCGACATCTTTGCCAGCTTTATCATGTAATTGTTTTGAAAAAGAAATTATCATATCTATGTTTGGTAATTGCAATGTATTTTTTGAAATTTTAAGCTTGTGTTGGTTATGGATTTGAATGTGGTTACTTAGGTCAATTTCTCTAATCAATCCGCTCGCCGCTCGCGAGGTCTGTGTGAGCTGGAAAGTACAAATATGGGCTAATCTGATCCATCCTAGCCCCACAGGCCATATGAACCCCGTCGTCGTGCACATGGTGGAATATCGAGCCGTTTCGTGGCCCTGTGTGCCACGGAGCAACTTTTGGTAGTTTGACCAAGACTTTTGGTAGTTTGACCAGGTAAAACTGCCAAAAGTCACTTCATGACACATCAGGCCATGGAACAACTTGATATTTCGCCATGTGCACGACGAGGGGGTTCATACGGCCTGTGGGGCTAGGGGTGGGTAAGAAAACATCATGTTAGTATGCAAATTTCTCATGACACACAATAAATATGCAAGGTGCTCTGAACAAATATTTATATGCTTGCGGGATCCGTGTTATTTGACAAGTAGCAAATACAACTCATGTGGCACCCATCTCAATCCCCACGGGCCGTATGAACCCCATCACCATGCACATGGAGGAATATCAAGCCGTTTCATGGCCACGTGTGCCACGGAGCGACTTTTGGTAGTTATAGCGGGTCATCGTGCACATGGTGGAATATCGAGCTGTTTTGTGGCCGTATGTGCCACGGAGTGACTTTTGGAAATTTGACTAGATCAAACTACCAAAAGTCGTCCGTGGCACATGAGGCCATGGAATGGCTCGATATTTTTCCATGTGCACAACGACACGTTCATATGGCCAAAAGTTGCTCCATGGCACACAGGGCCATGGAACGACTCGATATTCTGACATGTGTATGGCGACATGGTCCGTTCGGCCCGTGGAACTCGGGGTGGGCAAGAAAACAACATGTTAGTACACAAATTTCTCATGATGCACATGGATCAAGACAAAACTTCACTCAGGCTGATAACTTTTTTAATTTCAAAGATACATCGAGATGTGCAATGCATGTGACTAAGATAATCTTTTACAAGCTCATTGAAAGCATCTTGACATAGGCTCCTTAAAGCTGGTTTTTCACCAATACATGATAAAATATCTTCCTTGCTTGTTATTCCTTGCCCGAGGCAAAGGCCAGACTAAAAGGCTTCTAATCCCTTTCTCACCAAAACTATGGATTGTTAAGAATACATCGTGGGCATTTAGGGCTATAGGAAACTCGGCCAAAATAGAGCTTAGCGCTCTACACTTGTACATCTACGCTTTGATGCATAGTCCATATACTTGTTGTGGATGACGTGGATCATTTCTTCATTGAATCTTGGGAGATAATTCCACAGGGAGGTGTCCTTTGAGTCACCCTTCGTGCGAAATCCACCTTTCCGTTTGGTAAACTGATCCATCTCCAAAGAAGACTGCAAGGAAAAAACATCAAATTATGATTCTAAGAAACAAAAATGAGAATTGACAAGAATGAAGTACTTACTAGTGTCGCATCATTTTTCTCGCAAGGTTCTTGTGCAAAGGTTCTTGTTGGTTATGTTGATTGTGCAAAGATCAGTGCGCTTCAAGCACATGAGACGTTTGTGGGGAGTAAAGCCACTCTCGGGAGCACTCTCGTACGAATCTTTCTCCTCATCAATGGTTTTTAGAGCTATCACCATGACGAAATCCATGGGATGATGTTCCTCTGGCAAGGCTAGCGTGTTGATGAGGGGAGCAGAGGAGTAGTCCACTTGGAACTCGGTCTTCTCACTAGGGTTATCTGTATCACAAACCCCATCATATATTGCAAGAATAGAGACGGCATTGTCCTAATGCATTTCAAGGGAGTGGTTAATGTTGTCAAGGAAGAAAAATTCTTGACCGTCCACTATAATTGGATGCAGGGTGCACAAGAGCAGCTCTGGGTTCTCATCTTCGACATCCTCCCCTTCTAAGTCTTGTTCAACTTCTTCCGAAGGAGGTTTGCCGTGAAGACATAGGAGGTCCAACAAAGAATCTTATTGGCTAGACATCTTCTCCTCTTTGGGCTCCACCTCCTTTACAAGCATCCTCAAAGATGACTTGTTACGGTCACTTGCTTTACCTTTTCCATTGATGTTTTCAATTGCCTCCATCACCATCACATCGACCGCTATGTCCCACCTCATAGATCATGTGCCAATGTTGTCCATGCCCAAGTCTATGAGGTTGTCCTCCTCTTCCTCTTGGTAGTGTTCCTTGGTGAGCCCTTTGATCACCCTACCCAATCTGAAGAAGAAACTATTGTCTTCTTTGAAGGTGTGCTTGAGGAGATCAACTGGCACCACAAACCTTCTTCATATTCCAACTTGATGGAGTATTTTTCTATATGTGTCTCCATGTAGGATGTAAGCACTTCAAATGCATCAGCATGCAATTTGATGGTAGTCTCCATGATGATGGATACCTGGAACATGGGGCTAAGCTTCTCCATAATGTGTCCTAGGTCATGCGCAACGCATTGGGAAACGAAGCAGCCATTCTTACTAGCGGAGTGCAAGGGAGAATGACACATGCTTGGGGATGGATAGAGCGAGGAAGTAGTGGAGAAGATGAGAGAAGCTCAAAAACAAGAAAGTGACTTTAAAATGGGCCTTGCAAGTCACTTATAAAGGAGAGAATTAAAAATGGGACACTTTTATAAAACTTAGAAATTCAACGCGGTGAGCAAAATTTAAACGTTCTCTTTTGCAAAAAAAACTCGGACTGTAATGCATAGTATTGTCATCCAACCACCACATTTTAAAACATCGTAACTTCACCACCCACCATGACTCTAAAGCCACTTAACACTTCTATAATTGAAACTTAGACATTCTCGGATCACAAAATTAGACAAAAATGTATTGTGTTAATATGAGAGTATTACATTGCAACGGCAACTGCTTGCTTGATATGGATACATCTAGGGAAGGGATGCTCTTACAAGAAATACCCTCTCCTTTCTCTTACGCAGAGGGTTGCCATCGATTACAAATGGGTAGTCCATCATCTTGAACACAAACATGAGCGCCATTTGCCATATTCCAATCGGCATTGACGGCCACGTCCCACACTTCCTCTTGCTTGCATGCACTTCAACTTGCTCCATATTAGTGATGTTTGAATCAAGTGCTTCCCATTCACCTCCGTCTACTTCCACCACCGGTAAGGGAATATAATGGAGATTTGTTGCTTCACAATGTGGTATCGGATGATCATTTTTTCTACTACAACCATGCACTTTATGGTATCCCCATTGTGTTGAATGTTAGTGTCTGATATGTCAGGGCGTTTATCTTTTTGGACTTTTAGCTAAGGTATTAGCTTTAAACCTTAGTAGGATGTTTACACAAGGACTTTATGGCTAGGTAGTTTGAAATACCTGAATGGTCATATGGCACAAAGCAATATCTGGATGTAAGCAACCGGTAGTTTGCAGTTTGCAGTCTTCTTGCAGTCATATTTGTGAATGTAATGGATTCTGATGATGAATACAGGGTAGCACAATAATTTTTCATGCTTAGCCATGGTCTCTTTTGTTCACACAGAGTGCAGTTGTCATGGTGTAATGTGCAGTCTCCTGTAGTAGTTTTCCTTTATATTGCATGTTTCTTGCACTTAATACCTATTAGGGTTGTGAACCCCTAACACTTTGGCGATCCTGTTGTGCATGTCCTAATGGGCATGGGAGAAAATTCTAGTAATCTCAAAGCAAATGGTGAGTCAGTTATGTTGCAAAGTTTCTTTCTTGTGCTCTAACAGTTGTCGTCCCTTTCTCTTATTTTGTGGAGATGGGAACGAGTTTTTGAAATCTTGGGATTATTGGTGAAGCGGATCCTGCAATTGGTTCGAATTCAACCTGAACCATATGGAACTCAGGAATTCAAGAGTTTCTTGACATGTTAATTGACATCAAGCACCTGAGGGAATTTTTGAATTGGGTAACCCCGCAGGAAGAGTTTGAGGAGTATACAACAAAGTTATTGGAGGATATCTTCTTGAATCTGCCAGGGGAAATCAAAATTACAATTACTGTGACAAGTTTCAGGTGTTTGCAAGTTCTTGACAGTTTTTGTGCAGGCAGTTTATCTGCAGTCTGCAGTTTCCATTTTGCATTTTGTAGTTTGCAGTTCAATAGTTTACATATTGCAAATTATAGCATTCCAGTTTGCAGAATGCAGTTTCAATTTTTCAGTTTGTAGAATGCAGTTTCAGTCTTTCAATTTATAGAATGCAGTTTCAGGTATTTCAATTTGCAATGCATTTTAAGCAGTTTCAGGGTTTAAAGAGGTACAAATGCTCTCTATTCTTTTGATGTGTGATTAATGACAAAGAAGAAGAAGACAAAGTGTACAATATGTCAAAAGTATAAGCACCACACAAAGGAGTGCCCTTACATGTGCAAGCCTTGTCAAAGTGAAGATGTATGTGTCAAATACTGTATGCATAAACTGTGTAAGAAGTTGTGTCGGATTGTCAGATCTTTTTGAGATGCATCAGATCATGAGGAACTATGTGATGCAGAAGAGAATTAGGATGATTTTTCTAATCTTCTTGACAAGGCGGAAGATTGGCATGAAGTTCGTGAAGGAAAAAGAAGAAATTCATGCTCTAATATGAACAAGATATAGATGTTACAAGAAGTAGTTGAAGGCTTGATGGAGAAGTATGAAGATCAGTTCAGGAGAAAGACAAAAGTGATGATGAGTGGGGAGTTATAACACCAATGTTCCCCTTGGTTGGGAAAGATCAGGTACAATCATGTTTAACTTCTCCAAATGCATTTGTTGTAAGTCCCAAATCAATGAAAGAAGTTCAAACACAAAGCCAACCTGAAGAAGTCAAGAAGGTGATGTTGGAAAGGGGAGAAGAAAGGAGCATCTCAAGAGCCAAAGAAGCCAACAGGAGCACTTAGTATCCCAAAACCACACTCCAAATAGACTCATGGGTTTGCAGAATGTTGAAGAACTTGAATCAACAATAGAGAGGTATTTGCAATCAGGTCAAGAAATTGAAGATAAAAGTGGGCCTAAAAGTATGCAAGGTCCTGAAGAAGACATACAGATTCTAGTAGAATATATGCAAATTTCTAAGGGCATGGAAGGTTTTGAAGGCATGCTTGTTCCTAAAAATTCGCACGAAATTGAATTTGTGAAAGACCAGGTTACTGTTCATGCTGTAAAGATTTTACATTTGCAGGTGACTAAGAGAAAGGTTGAGAATGGGTTAGTCAAACATGGAGATGTTGAAGTTCAATGCAAGCTAGATGGAGTCCAAAAGATGTTGGTGGAAGAAAGAGGAAGCCAGGAGTAGCTCATGAGCCAAAGGAGCAAAGAGGACTGCCAACTATCCCCAAAACTCACATCAAAGACACTCACCTCTTTGCAGGAAGAGAAGGCAAGTTATCCAAAAGAAGAGTTGGCGATCGAGAAGAAGGGAATGCAAGTGGGAGTGAGCCAAAGAAGCCATGAATATCCCATACAAACCCATATACCAACCTTGGACATCAATTTTGAAGAGGATGAAATGTAGGGAGAGGTCATATTACAGTGTACTGAACAGGAAGAGACGAATATAGTTGAAGACATAATGTGTGTTGATGATGAGGATGATGTGATGAATCAGTTTTTGATGTATTTGATGAGGAGTATCCCGCAAGTGACAGTCAGGAGGGTGTTTGTGTTGATGGAGAAGTGTTTTTTGGAGTTTTGAAGACTGAAAGCCAATTTCAAGGAGTGGATATGATTTATTCAAGTTGTGAAGACAAAGATCTTGAATTTCAGGTCCTTGAATTGCAAGTTTCAATGCCGAAGGCCCCTATTTTACAAAATTCCATAATACAGGTGGTGACAAATCAAGCCATTTTTATGATCGATTGACTTCAAAAAGAGAAGGATCGTTAATCAAGAAGTGTTCACAGGATTAGTATCTTGTCAAAGTTATTCAAGAAGCAGTTTTTGACAAAGAAGAAGAAAAGTACAGGTTCTCAAAGGTGAAGAATGGAGTTCAATCTTTGATTTCTATGATTAAAAGATGCAGGAGCCAAGTGACTGAAGCAACTTTTTGTCTAGAGAAGTCCAACATGGGGTGTTTGCAACAAATTTCTACTTGTGTTCAATGGTCTGGAACCTTTCTTGGAATTTGCTCATTATTTTCTTTTGGAAATGGCTCAAGTGGAAAAAGGGTTTGGATGAAATAAGCATGAAGGATGTTGTGGAAGAATATGAAATCAAGAAAATTCAAATTTAGGTTCATTTGCAGGAGATTTTTGAAGTTCAAGAAGCTTCATCTTCACAGGATACTGAATACTTGCAAGAGGCAAATCAACAATTATAGAATACTATTTATGTGCAGGAGACTAAGTGTGTATTGAAGTATGAATTTTACAATGGATGACAATGTACTTGCAGGAAAAGAGCACTACACTGTACTTACAGGTAACTAAACATATGCAAGACACTGAATATTTACAGGAGATTGTCTATATGAATCAGGAAGTGAACTTTTTTCTTGAATGTTTGCAGTGTACTAAATGCATAAAGTGGAAGCAAAGAAGGATAATTTTGTTTAAATTGAAGCTATATGAAGACTTGAAGCCTCAATTTGTGATGTTGAAGGGCCAAAAGGTTCAGTTATTGCAGTTAAGATAGAATGAACAGTATGCGAAGATGGATGCTTGGGAAGAAGGAGATGGATGTTTGGGAAGAAGGAGATGAGAGGAAGCTGAAGAAGCAGTATGGTGACTTAAAACAAGAATATGATCAATTGAATCAGCAGGTGTAGCTTAGCTCAAATCAAGTACAAGTGCAGATAGGACACTATTATGGAAGAGCAGGTACAAGATGAAGTTCAAAAGAATCAAGTTCAAGATGTAGTGCATGATGCACTTGCAATGACAGATCCTGAGGAAGCAGGAACACATCAATCAATTTTAAATCAAATTTTTATCATTGAAGATGATATACCACCAACAGATAATTTCAAAAGTACAAATGAAGCTGTTCAAGTTTCAGAAGATATGAAGGTTGTAGAGATAGTTGAAATTCCAAAAGAAGTTGAAGTTGTAGGGGAAATAAGCAAGCAGACTATTGTTGATGGAGGATATGATGTTGATATTCGTATATCTCATTGGTTTTATGTCTTCATGCTTGATGACATAAGAAAAGTTTTTCAAGGAACACAAGTCAAAAGTTTTCAATTTCAGGGAGATATCATTGATTCGAGAGATTTGCAACTACAAAGTGGATTTCTTTATTTTTTTGAGAGGGGATGTGAGCAAGCCATCTTGGTAGTGTTTTTTATGTGTAAAGGAGAGTTCAACTTCTTATTTTCAAGCCTTGAATCAAATCAATTTTGGTGTTTCCTGAATTAGAATTTTTGGGATAATCAATTATTTTGGCATATGGAGTCTAAATCAGGTCTCTCATTATTTCATCTACATGCAGAGATATTGGATATGTTCAAGAGGCAATGTCTTATGGTTTCAAAGTTTTCATCCTACGTTGAATCTTTCTTCAATCTTTTTGAAGAGAAACCTGAACCTGACCATGAACTTAAACCTGAACATGAGCCTTCTAATGTGTTTAGTAAACCATACCACACCTTTGCTGAATAAGAGGCTAAGGAAGAAAATATGTTGTTGCAGAAGAAGTTCACTGAACTGAAAGATCATTTTGAGCAATTGAAGTATAAGGGGGAACAACAGGTTCATGACCAACCTGAACCAGAGGGTGCTAAATGTGAAGTGATACTGATGGAGAATTCATATCAGGAAGTTCAAAAGAAGTTAATTGAAGATACAATTCCAATCACAGGATAGGAGAATGAGGCAAAGAAGTAGCATGTTGAGGAAGTGTTGGGTAAGACCATTAAAGAACATACAATGGATGAGGTTGCAGCTGAGATAGAAGTAAGTATTGATGCAGAGAAAGAAGCAAACAAGGAGAATTTTTTTGTGCAGAGGCAGTATGATGAACTGAAGCAATAGTATGAGATGTTGCAGAAGCAATTGGAGCAACAGAAACATCATCAACCTGAACAATTGCATACTCAGAGTGATACTGTAAAGTTGGATAAAACTGAAACTAACAATTGAGATAATAAGTGATCGAGGCTCACATTTTCTAAATGAATAGATTGAATATCTTCTATATAAATTCATGGTAGTTCTTAAAAAATAGCACCATACAATTCACAAGAAAATGGGCATGCTAATAGTACAAACAAGATATTTTATACGGTGCTTACCAAAATTGTGAGTGAATCTAAGTCAATTGGGAGCAAAAGCTACTTTCAGCTTTATGGGCATATTATGCTACATAGAAAACAACTATAGATACAATACCATTCAATATGGACTTTGGCCTTAATGCTATATTTCCCTTGGAATTCTTAATTTCTACTCTATGTATAGCTATTGAATTAGAATAGATGGGACATGGAATGTTAGAAAGATCAATCGGCTTGAACAACTTGATGAAACATCTCTTTGATTCATCATATGAATTTATGCTTAGAAACATCACATGAACTAGTTCCATATTTAACATGCGAAAGACAAAGAGTTTGCACAAGGTGATTCCATCATGCTATACACGTTAAAACAACATGATTCTTTTTGAAAATGCAAGGGAACCCTTTTTGATTCAATCTATATCATCAAGTAATGCCATTAAACTTGCTTCATTAGAGAGAAAAGAGATGCCTACGTGGATTAGTGGTTGTATGTTTAAGAAGTGCCACCTTCCACTGACCTCGGAGATTTTGGAAAACATACATGCTTCCAAAAGATAGAAGTCCGAATAGCAACAAATTATTTTGAATCTTAGGAGGAGGCTAAAGTCTTCCTCCTCAAGTGCAAAGTTCCTTTCTAGCCACCATAACAAGCAGTATCAACACAGACCTTGCAAATGCCACCACCAACAAAAATTAATGCAGCTAAAAGAATTAGTATTGGTTAAGAAGAATGGATGTCAAAGTCAATGTATAATATTTGAATGGATGTTTAGAAAATAAATTAGTAGAAACTCCACTTATTATTGAATGACTACAAAGCCTCTAGATTACAAGCAATTGAAACTAAAAGCAGCTAAAAATGGCATCATAGTGAATCTCCAGTGTGCAAATGTTGATAACCATGTATATGATAATAATGTGTGTGAACACATCACTACCATATACATCACCACATCACATCCTCTAAGTGTGTGAATCGAACACACTTAAGACCATTGAGTCTTTTTTTTCTTTCAACAATATGTCTTTTCCCCCATGTTTTGTTTATACACCCATTACTCTAGGGCTATCTTATATTGTATTTGAAATAGTTTAGTAATACATTCTCTCCATTTTGTGCCTTGATCTTCTTCTCCATCTCCAAGCTATGTGTGAATTCCTGCAACCCTAACTCCATTAGGAAAGAAATGGACTCATTTTTGGGCCTTTCAACTCTAGTGAGAGAATGCTCCTTAGCCAATAGAAAGAAGGCTAACGTTACATTGAAAAAACATTTTTTCTCATTTTGAAAATGTCCATGAAAACCATTTTGGTGAAATTGTCACTATCATCAAAAAAGTAAGGCGCTTGATAATGACATTTGGCACAAGCACCGAACGCCTTTTTATGAGCCATTGTTGCTATCCTATAAAGTGAAGTACTTGTACTTGTGCATCTCGCACAAGTATCACTCACCTTTTCATGAAGTACTCGCAATTTAAATTCGAACAGATTGTACTTGATAGTGATTGATAGGTACCATTTAAGACTTTGAAGGAGTCAGAACCAAGTGAATAGGGGCGCTTGAGGGGTCTCTGGGACCTCTATTCGCTTGGTTCTGACCTTGTGAGGCCCTAGGATTAAGATATAACACTTTTTAAACCCACGGATGCATGCGGAACGTCCAAAAACCATAGGATAGCCTTTTAAAACATTGAAATCTGACGTCTCTAGCTCAAGATATTAGCATTTTTAAGCCTAGGGCCTCATGAGGTCAGTACCAAGCGAATAGAGGCCCTTGGGATCTCAAGGGCCTCTATTCGCTTGGTACTGACCTCATGAGGCCCTAGGCTTGAAAATGCTATATCTTGAGCTAGAGACGTCAGATTTCAGTGTTTTAAAGGGCTATCCTATGGTTTTTGGACGTTCCGGATGCATCCGTGGGCTTAAAAAGTGCTATATCTTTATCCTAGGGCCTCATAAGGTCAGAAACAAGCGAATAGAGGTCCCAGAGACCCCTCAAGCGCCCCTATTCGCTTGGTTCTGACTCCTTCATAGTCTTAAATGGTACCTATCACAATCACTATCAAGTACAATCTGTTCGAATTTAAATTGCGAGTACTTCTTAAAAAGGTGATTGATACTTGTGCCTCTATTCCGTGGCATTATTTTTGTATTTTGAAAACAACTCTTATGTGTTTTCTCTCATCGCACATCACATCACTCATTAAGATTCACAGACATGGAATTTTGTGTACACTTAAGTTGGGCTCTCGAAAAGCATTTTGTACGAGCATGCATTTAAGTGATTGAGCAAAATTTTACGTATGTACTATGAGAAATAGAATTCCAAAAAAAAACTTTTGCATTTTTCATAATTACCTCTCTCTATGCTGAGTTGGCGTTTCTTACAGAGCCCAAAATTGAGTCCCAAGTTTCTCCTAATGCAACAATTGGTATTAGGGTAGGTTGCACCCTCTTGAGCATAGTCACTAGCATTGTCATCACATCCTTACTCACTTTCTCCGGTTTGGAAAGCTTAAAAATTTCAATAATTACTTTGGGATAGGTCGCATAACTTGGGGTTGTTAGAATTTTAATTCAAGCCTTGTTTTGGCCTTCGTTTCCACTATTACAGGTTTTGCATAGCAATTTTGTCCTTTTTTGCACAAATTTGTTCATAGTAAATTATCGCAAAACAGGTCTTCAATAGTCTAGTGTGGTTTGTGCTACATATCATGTAAGGTTTCCCTTCAATTTCTACTCAGTTTGGGCATTTTTTACATCCGGTTTAGCCTTTCACTATGGCCAAGAGAGATGATTTTTTCAAGATGTTTTATGCTAATGAAAAAATAGATGGAGACAACTATCCATTGTGGGATTATATAATGTAACATGCACTTATTTCCAAGGGTATATGTAATATTGTTAAGGGTTTTGATGTGCACCTCGGATCTAGGGAGGATGTTTTAGTTTACCTATTGCTAAATAGAATCATTGGGATAATAGATATTTGCAAGTGCATGCATTGATTATGTTGTCTATCAATTGCACCATTACTTCTCACATATGTTCCTCCAAAACACGCTTAGGACATTCTAGTTGTATCGTATGCAAGTTGCAATGCAACAAAAATATTTGATATGATGCTATATCGTTTCATTGCAGAACATGTAAACTAAATAGGCTAATAGATATGTGCAAGTGCATGCATTGATTATTTTTTCTATCAATTGCACCATTACTTCTCACATTTGTTCCTCAAAAACAAGCTTAGGAAATGCTAGCTAGATCATATGCAAGTCACAATGCAACAAAAATATTCGATATGATGCAGTATCTTTTCATTGCAAAACATGTAAACTAATCTTTCAGCTCTATTTACTAATAATATGTTGCAAATTATGCAACACCTGTACATACTCCAATCTCTCTTGAAGCTCGAATTTGTTGCACATTACGCTAGAATTTTCATTGGAAATTGCAAGTGGATGAAGAGTTGAGTAATTCTCATCATCGCCGTTCATCATCCATCACTTCCATGCAGGTTGCTTCTTTGCCATCAATTGAACAAAATCATTTGCCAAAGGCTCTACTTTTATTTTGAATTCACTCAACTCATTGTTGCAACTAATACGATCTTGAGCCTTGGAATAGTACGTATTGATGACCTGGTAGCAACTAATACAATCTTGAGTGTTGGAATAGAACGTATGGATGACCTAATAAAAATTATTGACCACCTTCGCATTTGACATCAAGTCTGAATTTCGATACTTGGGATTGAGCATGTAAGCCATGCTATGGAATGGACTATGAGCACTCTTCCACTTGGCATGAAAGTACTTGAACAAAAATTTCCATTGTGTGGCAAAGAATGGTATTCACCACTCCTTTTACACTACAGACTCTTTTTACTTCTCAAGATATTTTAAGCTTCGTTGGATTGTCCATCAAGTCAACCATACTTTCCCTAGGTACTTTTTGATCAAGCTTGCAAATTGCAAACATAACAACCATGATTACATGGTGTGCATCATTACACTCCTCCACCAAGTACGCATGTTTATGGATCCTCGTAAACTTGTAACCTTCTCTTTCACTTGTTTAGACTGATCAAGCCGGCATTCATCAAATGCCATACAATCGAATGTGTCAAAAAAGCACTTATTACGTAGGAGAGGCTCCAATGTGTAATAATGCATGCAAAATCAAGTGTCACCAAGCAATTTCAACATAACTGACATGTGCATCTTGTATATATCAAGCACTCTTTGTGGGTTTAAGATAAACTTTACAACTTAACGCATGACGTCAATTATTTTGGCAAACCATGTGGTTTCTTCAATAGTGTACCAATCTTTTAACACCAAGTTTAAAGTGTGTGTATTGCAACCATTGGTATAAATATGTGGAAAGCATCTTTTTAATCTATTATCAGCATTTTTACAATTCTTTGAACTTTCCATGACTACTTGAACGACATGTCTAACACCTATTTCTTTTATTATAGTGGTCAACACACCAAAAATATAAGAACCACTTTTAATAGCACTCGATCTATCAATAGCTTTTATGAACATCTCTCTTGTCTTCTTTGAACATTATCACTAATAATTGTGCATCATGAAAGTGATATATTGCTAAGAATGATTTTGGAAACACGTTCTTTGACTTTGATGTAATATTTGTCCAAGAAATCATTCTGCATTGTGTGATATGAAGGGGCTGAAAATGCTGGACTATACTCATTGATTTTCTTCCATGCATGTTTCAATCGATGTCTCTTGACCATGACTAATGCTCTTCTAGTGAAGAAAGTTTCTTTGGAAAGTGCAAGTTGTACCTCTTCTAACATCTGAGGTTAAAAGATTTGGTAAAAAGATATTTGTCGCATTTGCCCAGGGCTAACCTTGTCGTTGTGCTTAGAAGAGACACTGCTATCATTGAGCATATTGTTATGTAGCACTCATTATTGTTACTACAAGATTGACATGACTGTGGTTCAGCTATGGCTGCACTTGGTACACATTCATAAAAAATCTATGTACCTGGTGTCTCTTGCCACCCTTCTTCTTGAACTCTTTTCTCAAACGCTTTGCGGCATGAGTGCTTGAGGATGTGTACATGTGCCACAACTCTTTTTTAGGCCACCCAAAAAGTTCTCCCTAATACATGGAGCCCCACTTGATTTTGTGATCATGCATAGTTTACATTGCCATGAGCTATGTATAGGCTGAGCAATCAAATTTACACTCTGTTCGATTTTCAAACAATAATTAACTTGTGTAAAAATCACCTTATCTTTATTTAGTAGTGACAAATAGAATTATTTTCTCGATTGTTTTCACATGCAACAATCACAATATCAAAATATATTGACATTGGTGTTTAAGAGAATATCACTTTATATATATGCAAATTAAATAAACATAGAAAAACAAAGAATAATCAACTTAAGCATGGTAATGATGTTAAGTATGATTTCAATCTCACACAGAAGGAACCTTTCACAATACACAATGCATTTTCTATTCAACATTATGCTGAAACAAAACTTTGAATAAAATTTTTACACTAAAGTCTCTTACCATGTCTAAATTGTGCAAAAGAAATAAATATTGTGCATGTATACAAATTTCAATAAAAACTCTCCATGGAATATAGTTTGATGCATCAATGGTGAGGTAAGACAACATCATGAACCAACCAATTTAGCAAAGTTCACACAACTAGTATAGTCAGCATATGCAACATCCATGAAATCTTCAATGCAATTATACGCTTGAAAACTAATTTACCTAATCAAGGATTGTAGCCACCTCATACATACGAATAAATATATAAGAACTGCTTTCACCCAATTATGGATTGTAGCTCTCATATTGTCTAGTGGCAAACAACATACATCAAACAAAACCTACGATAGTGTAAAATGAAAGACTTCAAGGACTTTTATATGCCCATTAATTCACTAGTGCATGATATGCAACCCTTGACTAACGTCTCATTTTTAGTATATTATCACCTTCTAAATCCAACTTTAGCCCTTTACGGACTACTGGCTTCCTTGCAATGAGCATGACCCTTTTGTTCAGCATTGTACCTTTGCCTTAGGAAAAGGTTTCCAAGATGTGGTTACCATATTAAGAATCGCATACAGCATCGTATTAGGTCTTGTGACTCAGTAACCTTAGCTCAATTCATAGAGAGAATTAAGTGTACCTGGCACAAGGATACACTCCCTGAGGATCTGCCTAGTCAAAAGGATGAATATGTTAGCCTTTTTCTTTATAAAAATACACCTCACCAATATTTTTTCATTTCTCAATAGGCCCGCCGGGTAAATGTATTTTCTCGATGTGCCCGCCAAAAATAGACAAAAGCCCAGTGGGCTTGCCGCTTTGGACCATTTTTGTAGGTAAATATGAAAGTCACGCGAATATCTAATGTGACCACATGTTATTAACATGTTTGTATGTTTGTTAATGAAAGCCCTGGTACGAGGATGCAATAAAAGATCCTTTGGGGATTCAAGGAGAGCCAAGATTGACACAAACCTGACATTCAAGAATAAGCCCTTTCAAACTCTGAGAAAAGCCTACCACAAATGGTAGGTAAATGTGTGCATAGTTTGGTCCGACTTGCACTGATTAAATGACAGCTACCAACATCGGACAACTCATCCTTTGTGTTTGGTTTTATGGGTAGGTTGGCTTCAAAAGAAAATCTCATTAACTCATTATTTGGCCATGTGATCCTCAATCATGGTAGGACAACTGATTATATATAGTATCTAACCAATGATTTCTTCACTGTATGTTTCAATGACCCCGCTATAAGTACCAAGGTCATGTCAAAAAGCCCAAATACCTTAATTGGTCCCTAGTTTTCATTCTACCATGGGATGCTTCCTTCAAATATCCAAAGTCCTTCAAGTACATGTGCCTGGCGTGGGTTGAATTTTGTGAGCTTGCCAATCTGGTTGTGGGACAATCTCAAAGATATTGCAAGTACTCTAGGGACTCCTCTATCTCTGCCAGCTTGCAGAAAGCTTTGAAATGCAACAAATATAGTATGCATATTTTGGGATGTACATAAGCCTCCTCTAGAGAATATGGTAATTAGTGTTGGGGCATGTTTGAAAGTGTCCCGCTCAAGTTTGGTACGTTCCTTGGAGCATGCTTTCAAGGCAATGGTTTTGCCTAAGGTGAAGAAAGATTGAGAGGCCAAAAATTGGAAAGCTAAAAGAAGAAGTGGAAGAGTTCTAAAAAAAAAGGCAAGAAGGTAGAGGTTCAAAGCAAGAGCACGGAAGCTGTCTTGAAGGAAAAGTGATGCTTTCCGATCTGCATCCAAGTGAAACCGTTGGAGAGGCCCACTTTAGACAATTGCCTTTGAGGAAATGGGGAAGAAAAAGTCCCATGGGTGGGATGGACTGACAGAAGAAAAAGAGAGTTTTGGGGGGATCTTAAAATCCCACTAACCCAATTAGCGGATATGTCTCTTTTAGAGGGACGGGTGGATGCCAGGTTGAAAAAAGGGTTGATCAATCCTATTCCCAAATTAGTTTTTTTCTCCCTCTAAAACACAAGGGACCTGTTTCAATCATGATAATATCTTAAAAGGTGAAACCATGAATGGGTTTTTTTTTTCAATAGGTATTTTTTTTAAATGTGGGGATTGGTAAAAATTTTATAGATCAACTCTAAATTTTGCTCTTAGATTTCTATTGTGCTTTTGAAGATCTATCCATTGATATATAACATGCCCTATATTTTTTCATTTTGGTCAACCATATTTGGTCAAACTCTGTCAAAAATAGTTATGTCCCGGACACAACTTTTTGTCCACCCACCCATGCTTTCACCCTACAAGATCATTGCTAAGATTATTCCTTTTAAGGCTAGCTCCAACCTTAAACAAAGTAATTACTCCCCATAAACATAGATTCATCAAAGGAATATCTATTTATGACAACATTCTGGCAACCCTAATCAACATTGAATATGCTAATTATAATATAAGAGAGAATGTATCCTGCTTCACCTTGACATGCACAAGGCTTATGATAGAATCTTGTGGATGTATATTGCTCATGTCATGAACAAGTGGGCTTTAGACCTAGAATGTGTGCAATAGTTAACACGTTTGGGGAGGGATGCTCCTCTGAGCTCTCTTCAACAACAGGGTTGTGGGAATGTTTGAATTCAAGACATCTATTGAATCAAAGCAATTTTACTCCCTAGCCCTATTGCTCTTTGCAATTGGCTCGCACCCTCTTGTAGCCTCACTCAAGGACATTGCAGCAAAAGGGGAAATTCAAGGTCTCTCACTACCAGGGGAAAACAATTTCTTGCAATATTGCTTGTAGATGATTTGTTGCTCTTTATAAAATCCAACACACAAATTCTACGCAAATCTCTCAAGATCGTCCAAATATTTGCTATTGCTTTTGGTTTGAAGGCAATATCGAGAAATGAGGACTGATTTCTCACTCAGATAGCAACTCGTTTGACTTCGCCAAATGGTCAAGGGCACTATGATCAGAAACCTTGACACTCCACTTGGGGTGGAAATTTTAGATAAGCAAAGATTTGATTGGGTCTTGAACATGATCAATAGTAAAATGAGAAGGTGGGAGTAAGAGATCCCTCCTTTCCACAATAAAATCTCTATGATTAATGCCTTCATGATCCCATACATCTCATTCATGTCTCCAATTCTAAAAATGGGCAAATGAAATTGGAAATTATTTTCAAAATATATCAGATGGTTCTTGCGGAAGAAAAACACAAAAAGATGGAATTCCTTGGCAATGGGAGAAATGGGAAAGGGTGGCAAGACCCAAGAATCAAGTAAGCATTGGGATTCTAGACCATGTGCTGCATGCAGACGCCATGTGTGCAAAACTAGTTGTCTCGTTAACTAACCAAAGGCAAGAATGAGTGGTCATGGCCTAGGATATGATCAACATGGGGGGTTCACTATGTGTAAAACCATATCACGTGCATTTAAGACATGTTTGTAAAACTACCATATCACGTGCGTTCAAGACATGTATGTAAAACCCCTTGTCTGTGAATTTTGTTAGGAATATAATGTACCCTTTTCTTTTAAAATCTGTAAGTTTTTTTCAAGTTTCAAAAAATAATGCGCTTTTGTATATATATTTCTGTAAGTTTCAAGAACTTTAAATACCCTTCTATTGAACTCATGTGATAGGTTACATTTTTATTAGGTGACCTCCCTAAGATGATCAACAAAGCAAAGCGTGTCTCTCAAGGATGAAAATGGAAGGAGGCTAAAGTGTACGATAATATTTTGGCTCCTAGATAGACTTTCCTTAAGATTGGGAGCTACAAAAAAGGAAATAACATGAAAGTGCAACAAAGCAGCATTGGCTTTGGAATGGAGGGAGACTTTTAGATACTTTAGATGCTCCATTCTGTAGTTCCCTTGGCTTTCCAAGCTTGGAGGGGAATCCTTGACTTTTTTTGGAAGGAAAGTTGCATGAAAAGTGAGTAATAAGTGAATATCCAACCTTTCACATCTTTGGGATGACATATAACTTTTTTGAAAGGAAGTAGAGCAATTAGTAATTCTGCATAATTTGAATATCTGCAAAAGGCTTGTGATTTGTAGAGCCTTGGAAGTGTTGTGCTTCAGTCCTATGCATGTGACTGGGTTAGAGATAGATTGAAAAGCCTGGCATTGGTCCAAAGACAAAGGCTTAAGATACCTATAACAATCTGATATTCAAAGTCCGCTAGTTTGCTCCACTCGTGAAAATATGGAAGGATAATTGGTCAAAAGAGCAATGGCAGATAAATGTTAATTATCATATGGGAGATCAAATGGTTGAACTCTATGAAGATGTTTACACGGAAGGGACTATGTAAGCTATCCCAACTCGTAATAAGATTCTCGCTAGAGGGATTGGCATTGACACTTGCTCTAGATGAAAATCAATTTTGAAGGATCCCCTACATCTATTCAAAAATTTCCCTATCACGCGAGGTCTGACTACTAAAATCTACGGATGGGTGGGAAGACTTGTAAGAGCTTTTCTTTATGAATGACATGATACTAGGAGCAAGGACTAAGTTATTCTAGTATGCACACAAATTACCATATACTACTATCTAAAGCAAACATGAAAAGACCGGAACCCTTGGGCTTTGAGGGAAAATAAGTTGTGGCTCAAATCAATGATGTTGTGAGTGAGAGCATTGATCAACTCATTTATGTAGTAGGATCAAAGATAGGGGCGGTCTCTAAAACCAAACAATAGAAACATGCACTTCATTGCATCAGCTACTTGGGTGGTAATACTTAACAGCTCTTTGTCAATCTATGATTGCGTATTTGTACATCACCTTTCTAGAAATCATGCTTGGGGTTGATTGTATATTCTTTTTGAGTCAATATAACATCTCCACTCACAATTGTGAGTATGGGGAAAAAAAAGAAGGAAAAAAAATTCTCACAATATCTTGGTTTATGTATATGTCAAGTGTGGTGCTCTTGCCAAAGCACAACTCTATGTTAGTATATCCACCAAGTATTGTGCACTTGCCACACCACAAGGCATTGATGGCCTTATTGTTTAAGATGTTGTCTCTCAGAGTGTCGTTATTGTAGGGTATGTCCAACATGGGTAGGCCAAGGTAGCACTAGGTTGTTTTTCATTAGTATGTATTCCAAGTGTCATGCACTTGCAAGAGCAAAACAAGTTTTTGGTCCAAGATGTTGTCTCGTGGAGCTGATCCAACATATGGTATTACAGGAATATAGGGTTGAAGGAACTCTTGTTTTGAGCTTTCCTAAATTCAAGAGAAAGGTTTGAAGTTGGAAAGAGAGACACAAAAAGACCGATCATAAAGATTGGGAGTGTGTGTGCATGATATTTTGTCGCTAGAGGTGACAAAATAACTCCTTACGAGTAAGGTTAATGCAAAGAACAGATCTCTTCCCACTATCCATCCATAATCCACATGACAACACTCCCAAGAAGCTTGTAAATGATGATAATGCTACACATGTTCTTCCATTCACCTCTTCAGAAACCCATCGTACAAAATTAGGTGGTTGTTGTGTTCAGCAATAGGAATGAGATACAACACTTTGCAGCGGGCGACAAGGGCTTCTCTTTGGCTGCATGGGCCTTTGAGCAAGTGGTTTAGGGTTTGTTCATAAGACGAGATGTATAGGATGCATCCTCTTTTGCATATGCCATGCCATGGACACCAAAGTTTTGTCCCCATGAAGAGGTTATGCACACTTGTCTACTGTGGTGGTCAAGTTCAAAAGCCTCTCACTTTGGCTACATGATCACGTGTAATTCAAGGTTAGGTCAGGTTCTTTTCATGTTGAAACTGCAACAGATTGGATCAGCTTTTGATATAAAGGATTTCATTCTATGGAACATGGATAGACCCATTCCAAAATTTGAGGATCTGAACATGGGATGCTTTTGATTTTTTGACAAGAACTAGCGTTTTCTTCATTCCCCACTGCATGCTTCAAATGTCACAGGATTGGGCATTATGCTAAGAATTGTTTGATGGTTGGGTCAGTGATCCAACAATCAAAGCCACATGGAAGTAGGTTGATAGAGCTCTCAAGCAGCATTTGGGTGAGAACTCAAGCATACCAAAAGAGAAAGTGAGCCTTAACAAGGATGTGGTCGAGGGTGCAACCATTGAGGATTTTTTGTCTACTTACTACAAAAAAGAGGCAAAAAAGAGCGACGTCAATGAGTCCTCACATGAACACTTGTCGACCAAAAAAACCCGCACACGTTAATCAATAGAGGGGAGGATCCTCCTAGACAAAAGACTAATCAGGGTAGAATCTCAATCTCCTTAGCCATCTTCTGGGTGGCTCTGGTGCATCCTAAAGTACCAGTCAAATCCAAAAGAAGAAGAAGAAGACAAAGTGGCTTATCCTTCTATCTATTAAGTTTATGTATGTATGGGTTGCTAGCTCCCTACAAAATCCGAGTATGTGTAGTCCCTAAGTACCCATGGAAAGGCAACTTTGGATGGGTTTTGTTGTATCTTTTTTATTTTTCTTAATACAGATATCTTGCATAATGTGGGAGTTGCAAAAGAGAAAAAGTATAAAAAACCATCTAACACAAGGCTCTATTTTGAAGAGGAATTCTTTGGAAAAGCTTATTCAAAACCCTTCTTAGCAGTTCTTTCTTTTATGTACGAGGTTGCGTGCCAAGAGAACTAAGAGAACCAATCTAGACTACCCAATAATTTATAAATAAGCATGTTTGCTTGTTAAATCAAAGCAATTGATTATTATACCTCTAAAATATCTTTGTGGATTCGATCTTACGCAAAACAATCTATACAATTATAATGGGGATAGGGAATCCAACCGCCCCTCCCTACCACATGTTGACTCCTCCTTCATCTGGCAGCTCTCGCTGGTGTGCCTTACAGCTCTGCACACTTAGCGAAAAAGCACACAAAATAGAGCACCTCTCAAACGTGTGCACGCAGCACGCAACCAATTTGTGGTAGCATGAGCTTGGAGAAGCTGACGCAATTCCGTGGCCTTCTTAGGAGAGAGAGAGAGAGAGAGAGAGAGAGAGAGAGAGAGAGAGAGAGAGAGAGAGAGAGAGAGAGAGTTTATCTACGTCAGTTGTTGCAAACATGGTAGCACCACATGCCCATCGAAGCATGTGTGTGTATGTGTGTTGGGGGGGAGGGGGAGAACACAACGAGAGAGAGAGAGAGAGAGAGAGAGAGAGAGAGAGAGAGAGAGAGAGAGAGAGAAAGAGAGAGAGAAGTGTGGCATTAAGCTGGATTGTAAAGAGCAATAGCCCAGGTAGGAAGAACCATTCAGACACTGGGTGCTCTCCCTCGTGAGCCTGGACAATGCTCACGTGGGCGATCCATCTTGCATGAGTCAAGAAAGCAATCCTAGGGGTGGGCAATGGGCGTTCACTGGTGCCAAGAGTGGAGGGTCTGTTCATCATACTGTGGGCTACCCTATTTGCTGGCTTGGAAGCGTGCAATAGGATAAGTGGCATGTCATCATGTCGGCTCCATTTGTTTGCCCATGAGATGCAAGTCTTCACTCAGCTAGCTTGAATATCCAGCCAAAGTGCATCTCCAATTGAGAGAGAGAGAGAGAGAGAGAGAGAGAGAGAGAGAGAGAGAGAGAGAGAGAGAGAGATTTATTGATGTGTGTGTGTGTGTGTGTGTGTGGGTGTGTGTGTGTGTGATGAGAGAGAGAGAGGGAGAGAGAGAGAGAGAATTTCATTAACGTGTGTGTGGGTGTGAGTGGTCATGTGTGTATGTGTCATGAGAGAGAGAGAGAGAGAGAGAGAGAGAGAGAGAGAGAGAGGAAGCTAGGTGCATCCATGCTTTGCTCCTCTGCCATTTCCAGAGATGGAAATGCATGACCTATTCTACAAGAGAGGTTAATTTTGTGTGCATTGTCTACCTTGATTCTAAATTTGAAGCAATGCCAATTGTACCGTCTTCGGATTCCACCAATTCGTCAGCCATTACTTTTTTTTTCTCAAGAAAATCTTGGCTAGATTTTGAGCTTGCAGTCAAGAAAAGCGACAAAATTTCGGCAAATGCTTCAAATTTGGACCAAGAAATTGGAAGAGTTTCAAGCGAGTCCTTAGCTTAAAAATTCTTTTGGCAAGCATTGTGAGTACTCAATGTAGCAACAACATCAAGAAAAAGCAAACGCAGGTAATCAACAATGATAAGTACAAAAGAGATATGCCTTTAACCTGTTGGATTAAGTCTTCAAGGAAGTCAATTGCTAGCATCACCACAAGTGTTCACACTCTTCTTTAATGCCCTGCAAGCCCTTGAGATATTGTACCTTTTAGCTATCAATCGACTTGATTTAATTTCAACTTTTTTGGCCTCCTAAAGCCTTAGTATCCATATGGGTGAAGGTCGTTGAATTTTCCCTAGTTCAAAGCGCAGGCTAGGGCCTTGGGGCAAATCAAAGGTCTCTTGTCGGATTGCCCAAAGCCTCCTTTCCTATATGACAACTTATTCAAAGTTTTGGGGAAGACGAATCTAGAGGACCTTTTCACTTTCAAGCTGGATACCATGCAGGTTCTAGCAGAAAAGGAGCCAATGGAAGAGGACAACCTGAATGGAAACTCTGTTGAAGAGTTCCTGGAGGTAGAAGAATTTGTCCCCTTTTCCCAATGATGATACTCTCCCTATTCAATCCTGGAACGTGAAGGGATTAAAAACCCAGAAGAAGGGCACTCTCTTCTAGGAATAAGTGAAGAAAGAGAAGGCAGTCAAGTGCTGGGCCATCCAAGAGCACAATTTGGATGCTTGTAGCAAGAGAAAACAGACTGTAGGAAAAAAACTTATCTTTTATGGGGAAGGAAATGACGGTTAGAGTGGTGTCTTGTTCATTGCTGACAGAGATTTGGATCCAAAGATGGTTCTAAACCACCCCTCCGAAAGAGTCCTGGGTGTTAGAATCAGATGGGACGATCAACCTATCACCATACTAAATTTTTACGGCCCTTGCAATGCAAAGGATAGAGCTAAATTGTGGATGCAGCTCAGGGATACTCCAGTCAAAGGGAAGTGGCTGATGGTTGGAGGTTTCAATATGGTCGAGAAAAGCAAGGACAGAACAGGCTCCGCCAATATACTGGCTGGCTCAAAAAAGTCTAAATGGCTTAGCTTATGTGAGAAGTGGGCTATGATTGACTTGTGGGTAGTGGGACCATGGAACAGCATGCCTGGATTCATCTACACAAGTCTTCAGTATGCCCGCAGTGCCTCCCGGCTGGACAGATGCTACTGCTCTCATCAAGCTAATTGGATTTCATCGACATTAGAGATGAAGGTAATCTCAACAAAAAGCCTCTCCGATCACATGCCATTACACTTACAGGTCAAGAAAGATAAAGGGAGGGGGCAATCCCCGAGAGGGGAGAAAAAGCTTCTGTTTATAAAGGGACACACCTGTTCAAAGACCCTCTCTTCAGAAGCATCACCAAGAAAGTGTTGGGAAAGCTCAAGAAAGATGTGGGGATGAATAAACCTAGTGCTTGGAATGTATTTGTTCGGAGTATAGCAAAAGCTATCAAAACTTCGTGTCCCCGGGTAAAAAAAGCCAATGAGGCACATATCAAACATCTCACAGAGAAGGTAGCACAATTAGCCTCTAGGAAGGCTGATGGACTGGCTAGCCGAAGCACAACCGATGGCTTGAAACTAAATCTCACCTGGCCAACGAACAACTGGAGGAAATCAAGAAGGCGAGATTGCTATCTAGGGAAACTTTCCTGCAACCAGAGCCTTCTAACCAAGCACATTTTTTTAGGGCTTTGAAAGTGAGGAAAAGTCGAGACCGCGTGCAAGTGCTCGATGATGAGAAAGGGAATACAATTCAAAACCAAGATGAGATGGCTACCCTTATGCCCAATTATCTCAGCCAGATTATCGGCCAGCTAGAGACCCAATCTGAGGAAGTGGAAGAAGCCCGAGCATCTTTACTTGGGAGCGTTGAAAAGAAAGTTCCCTAGGAGGAATCCAACCGCATGGAAATGGCCTTCTCTGAGGAGGAATGCTCAGTGGCACTAAAAGCTCTTGGCAATGAAAAGTCCCCCGGTTGGGATGGACTGACGGCTGAATTCTTCATGGAATTTTGGGATGATCTCAAGGGTCCCAGTCACATGGATGGCCAATCAAGCTGTTTTCGAAGAGTCGTTGGATGCAAGTGTGAAGAGAGGGCTTATCAAGCCCATCCCCAAACATATGTGCTTCTCTCAACTTAAACATTGGCGTCCCATTACGATGATGTCAGTAGTATACAAAATTATTGCCAAGGCGATAGCTCTCAAACTTGCCCCCCTCCTGAGTCGGATCATCTCTCCCCACCAACACGGGTTCATTAAAGGGAGAGCTATATATGACAATATCTTGGCAGTAATGGTAGGAATAGAGTGCATCCTTCTCCAAGCAAGAGTGCCTCTTGCTGCAGCTGGACCTCGACAAAGCATATGATAGAATAGAATGGTCCTATATAGAAGAAGTCATGGGAGCTCTAGACTTTGGGCCTTGCCTTTGTCGCCTCATACGCACACTAGGAGTTGGCAGCCAATCAGAGCTCCTGTTTAATGACAAAATTGTGGGCTCTTTTGAGGTTAAAAGGTCTATTACGCAAGGATGTCCCTTGAGCCCCTTTCTTTTTGCCATGGGGTTGCATCCTCTCATTACGATGCTCAAAGCCAGTGCTGCGCGGGGAGAGATTCAAGGTCTGGCATTACCGGGCAACGACCAACTACTGGCCAAAATGTTTGCATATGATTCGCTCCTATTCTTGAAGGCGTGCCCTCAAGTTGTCAGGAGAGCTCTGGAGATTGTGCAAAAATTTGTTGTAGCCTCGGGATCCAAGTGCAATATAGAGAAGTCAAGACTCATCTCCTTGTCAGAGAATGACTCTTTTGACTCTGTAGTCTAGACAGGAGAGATTATCTCAAAAGGGAGTGTATTCAAACACCTGGGAGCCCCCGTAGGGGTGGATGTAACCCACAGGCAAAGATTTCAATGGGTCCTTGAAAAAATAAGCTAAAAATTGAGAACATGGGATTTTGTTCTCCTCCCCTTCCAAAGCCGGATTAGAGTGATTATTGCTTTTATGATCCCGTATATTGCTTTCCTTAGCCCCGTGCTCAAGATGGCTAAGTGTAACTGGAAAGAATTCTTAAAATTAGTGAAAAGATTTCTTTGGAAGAACAATACAAAAACCTCCCGGCCATGGCAATGGGCTAGATGGGAGGTAGTTGGTTGCCCGGTGGACCAAGGAGGGCTCGGCATTCTTAACCCTGTACCCCATGCTAAGGCCCTTTGTGCCAAATTTCTGGTCTCATTGGCTAAATAGGACCAAGCTTGCGCTATCATGATCAAGGAAATGCTTGATGCAGTAAAATTGGGATCGAAAGGGGGGAAGTGGAAGGGGGTTGTGATGCATGACAAACTTCTCGCCCCGAAGTGGTCTTATCTTAGATCTGGTGGACTCTCAAGGGAACTGATGAGGAAGTGCAAAAGAGCAACTGAGGTTTTAGAATGGGGGGAAGCAACCATATACTTTAAGAACTCCAATTTGCACTGGTCCCCTTGGCTCTCTAAAATATTGAGGCTGTCGCAAAGCCCCTATTGGATAGAAATAGCTAGGAATGTGAATAATAAGGGGCTCATTCGACTAGAGAAATTGTGGGATGGCAACAGTAAGTGCTGGAAACTGCTGACTCTTTAGCCATGCAATTTCAACTGAATGGCTTTGAGATCTTACTAGTCTACATAGTGATGAAAGAGCTTGATAATTTGATGATGCCAATTTGTGAATCCAACTTTGAATGGGACACTTGGAGATGGCCCGGGAGTAGCCTCTTTTGGAAACCACATACTAAAGGCATTTACCATGCATTAATGCACAAGGCTAATTGGTGTAGCCCCCTCAACAAATTATGGAAGAGGCACTGGAGGGAAAAACGGTGGGAGGGAGTCATGGAGAACATCTGGAAGCCAAGGTGGCCTCAGTTTATGAAGATATTTCTGTGGAAAGTGATGTGGGGTGCTCTATCGACGGGCGTAAAGATACAAGAAAGAGGAATCGGGTCCGATCGTTGCTCGGGCTGCACAATATCTAGTGAAGACCTAGCCCACCTTTTCATGGGATGCCATGCAATCAGCGGCATGGTTGGGAATATATGCAAGTGGATTCAAAGGACATGGAAAATTAAGTTCTTCAAGACTGATCTGTTCTTTGGTAGTAACAGGTTGGGAAGTCATGTTCTTCTTGTCTGCACTCAAGGAATCAGGTACTACTTCTTTCACTATATTTGGCAAGCAAGGAACTGCCACGAGTTTGAGGGAGATCTGGCTGTGGTAAGATTTTGTGAAATTGTACAAGAGAGCGGAGTGATGATCCACATGATCGGAAGCAAACAAGCCTCAGAGGACTGGTCTAGAACAATACATGTCATGATGACATCTTGTAATAAGTAAAGCCTAGGAGTAGTTGTGGTTTCACAATCAAGCAAAAAACTTGTAATCCTTTGAATCTCAAGGCCCAGTCTGAGCGAGGTTGGTGTATATTTCTGATGTTCTTAATACTATCCACTCACAATTGTGAGTTTTGAAAAAAAAAAAGTCTTGAAGAGAAAGAAATATGCCTATCAAATGCTATTTCCCAAAGCTTCTTTCATTATTTTGGCAAGCTTTAGAGAGCAAAAGATTAAAGAGTATTCATAGGAGTTCTATCCATGATGTGAAATAGTGATTCAATTATTTGTTATGCTATTTCCCAAAGGTGCTTTCATTGTTTTGGTAGGCTTTAGAGAACAAAAGATTAAAGAGTATTCACACCAGTTCTATCCATGATGTGAAATATTGATTCAATAATTTTGTTAAAATATTATGCTTTGTATAGTGTCCTTTTATTCAAGGACTTCATAAAGATTCATTTCATTGAATTGTCAAATATGCTTATTAAAGCTATCTTTTTTTATGAAGTCTTAAAAATATTCTTTTGTTATAGTTTTTTATGTGTCTTTTTATTTTTTTTCTTATTTATTTTATTTTGTTTTCAAATGATAATTTGCAATGTGCATTATTCGCCTTGTTATTTAAGTGGAGCCTTTCATAATATATAAACCATTTGTGATTATAACATTTGAAAAGGAGCATGCATCCACCAAAGAGGCTGCCATTGGCACAAAAGGAGATTCCACTTCTCCGGATCCATAAAAAATTTGGCAAGCACCCCTTGTATTGACAAGACCCCCCTACTCCTTCCCTAAGAAGAGCGGCTCTACTACCCACTTTTCAGCACAAAACATGGATCGATGTGAGTGAAATGAATCCAACAACTACGCACTCAACAACACTACCACTACACTATAACTCATTGGACATCAAGATCTTGCATAATAAATTTTATAGAGCTCCCTCCTTCCCTTGTGAATGAAGGAAGAGGTGAAAGAAAGAGTGTCGTATTTCGGATGTCGACTCTTGTGAACTCAACCAGTGTATGTATAATGAATAATATAATGTATATTTTTATTTTATTTCTTTATCATTTTATTTTGTTTTCAAATGGTAATGTACAATATGCATTGTTCACCTTATTATTTAAGTGGAGCTTTTCCTAATATATGAACTACTTGTGATATGTATAATGGATAATATAATTCATATTAAAACACATAAAAAGTTTCATATGAATATTGTAGGCACTCATTTAAATGATAAATTCCATTTCCCCCCTTAACTTAGGAGGCCTTCGTGCCTTCTCACCTTGTTGTAATGGTTTTTCTTGATTTTAGAATATGCTTACATACTTCACACTTCTACTCTCTCCCATCACACTTAGGCAACATCTCTTCTCGCACACCAAAGAGCTAGGGATATGCTATTGAGAGACCCTTATTCACATGCCTACAATGTCATTGAAGCCAAGTAGGATACCCACACCCACTAGAACACCAAAAAAGCAGAGAGTAAGTGCTAGAGTGAGAGGGGTTGGAGCGGCACAATAACACCATGGACAAACTTTACTCACAAAAGTTAGATAATTCACCAAATACCAACATTGAAGCAAAGAAGAAAGAGCCTTAGAGAGACTAAAGATAAGTACATGGACACCACTCGAGAGAGTTCAGAGACACAGAGAAGTTGAAGCTTTTCTTCACCAAAAGCTTTGGAAGGCGTATGTGGTACCAATGCATTAAGGGTTGTGAAGGGTTGGAAACACCATTCTCAAACCTTCGTGCTACACCTCCGTCTGTATTGAACTCTTCATACATCCCATGGAACCTGCTAAAGGATCTTTTACTATACCTACAACAACAATACCATGTATTTTCCAATATTATTATAGATAAAAATTCCCTATTTCATACTTCAACTTCAACTTGATGTTCTACTCCAAGATCTTCTATTTAGAGTAAATCATTATAGAGATAATCACCTCTTAGGATCTGAAACTTAAAGCCACCCAAAAAATAAAGGTCGAGGATGATGACACTCCATTGTTCAAGAATCTTATGCCTTTTTCCTCCTCTTTGTTTTTTTAATCAGAGTTCAAGATCCTAACTTTTTGCACAAGTAGATACACAATTTTACTACATGGCTGAGCCACGAAAAGAGGGATAGACAAAGAGAGAAGAGAGTTCTTCTCTTTTGTAACAAGGTGATGACTCACGATGGCCTGCTGAAGGTAAGGGGGGAGGAAAGGTTTATCAAAAGTAGGTCTTAATCAATGTTGCAGCTGTATTGTTTTATTATAAAATTTTATTGTCCATAAACACACACAATTACAAACTAGCGGTTCCAGAACGGCTTACCGGTCGATTTGACCCCCACCATTGTCTACAACGACAGACACCCTACCTAATGTCTTGATATTTAAGGACTTCTTTTTTAATGCCTTCATTAAAAAAAGGTAGGTTTAATAAACATAAGTACATAAAATATCTATATATATCTGTGTGTGTGTATATATATATCTTTGACTGATCAAAATTATAGCAAGTATATTATATTTATATGAGATCTTTTTGCACCTGATCTCATAGATGGTATCTGGACCACATATATTATCACCTGGTCATGCACAACGTAGCCGACTGTGTGATGATTCGCGAAAGTCGAGATGCCAAATAGCATGAGAGAGAACAAGGCATCCACTACAAAGTACTATTGGAACTTTATTGGAGTGCAATGAAAGGCAGAGCATGCATGATGTGCATGAAGAAAACTCTGAAGCCATTGATGTTGGGACAACAATGAACATAGCATTACGATGTAATCAAGAGACTATAGAGCATATTATTATCTTTGGAGAGGGAAACTATTCTAAAGTAGAAAAACATTGTTTGTCCATCCGCTTTGCATATCCAACTTCTCTCCTTTTACATCACAAGTGTATGGCACTAGTTCTATCCAAAAAGTATGTGTTGCACAACTTAGGAAGCTTAGATTTTGTTTGCTCCAAATGTGGGGCAAAGGCCTGGAAGGACGAAGGAAAGACTATCCAAACATTTGTGGATAAATAGACTATTAATTATGGTGGGAGAGGTGTATACACTTTTAAGGTTCATGGCTCTGTTTATCATAGCATTGGTTCTTTAGGCTAGTTGAAGGACAAAATGAAGTTCCACGATTTGCACAATTATATTTTTTTGATACCGAACATGAGTTGAGCAACAGATTGCAGTATGTTTCAAATTTAGGTCGTAGTATTCTAGAGTGTTTACAATTGATGATGCATAGAGTAAGTCCCTATGCAAATGCTCTACGATTTGCTACTTCTCTGTGTGGAGATGCTATTGTACCCAATATGAGGATGGTTATTGCGGAGCATCATTGTGATGGTTGGCAATATCTTGCTCCAAGGGGTTCTGAAGTTGCTACAATTATGATAGGACAAGGGGATGATAAAAATATTGGCTATCGCAACATTGTACTGAATTTTCGACACGGGGGTTTGAAAAGAATCTCCAGCATGCATCGAGCTTACATCCCTATTGTATGTTTTATTATTTCCAAGTGGAGAGGATGGGTGGCATCTTTATTTACAGACTACCGATGGAAAAAAATTGAGTCAAAAGCAATACTATGTCTTTTGCTTACAAATAAGAGATGATACAGTGGAGTGTCTTCTTCGAAGAGGTAGTCTATTACAACAGTATGTCATGGATGCTTATAATACTCTAGAGGAGTCACGGCTTTTGTGGATGCAAAATAATCAAAAAACACTTTGTGGTGAAGTGTACCAAGGATTGGTTGACATGGTTGAGGCTATAGATGGCTTAGAGAGGGCTCAAGGTCAAAATGTTGGCCATAGAATTGTTTTGCCTTCCTCTTTTATTGGAGGTCCAAGATACATGTGCCAACTATTTCAAGATGCAATGGCAATTGTTCGTAGTAGGGGTAAACCGGATCTCTTCATCACATTCACATGTAATCCACGATGGAAGGAAACAGATGATGCATTACTACCTGGACAAAGTGTTGTTGATCGTCCTGATGTGACTATACGAGTGTTTTATCAAAAGTTCCAAGATATGATGCATTTACTTATCAAGCAAGCCGATTTGGAGAGGTGATTGGACATGTTTCAGTGATTGAGTTTCAGAAGAGAGGTGTTCCTCATGCTCATATATTGTTGATACTTGCATCCGAATATAAACCCATAGATACATTACACTATGACAAGTTGGTTTGTGGAGAGCTCCCTAACAAGAATGTGTTTCCAGAATTATTTGATATAGTGAGTCGTTGTAATGTTCATGGGCCATGGCCCTTTGAACCCAAGTTCTCCATGTATGATTGATGAAAAGTGTATATTCAAGTTTCCACGAACATTTTCTACATCTACAAATGTAAACAAAAGTGGATATCATGTGTATATGAAACGAAATGATGGAAGGTTTGTTCCGTCTAAAAATTACAATTTAGATAATCATTGGGTTGTTCCTTACAACCCTCTCTCATCACTAAGATACCAAGCCCATATTAATGTGGAGATCTGCTCAACTGTCACTACCGTGAAATATCTTTATAAGTATGTCTACAAGGGACATGATCGAGCCACTATTGTCCTTCAAGATAGTGAAGGAGCTACTGATGAGATCAAGAGTTATCTCAATGCACGTTATGTTTCTACATCTGAGGCTATGTGGAGAATATTTGTCTTCGACATGCATAGTGAAAGGTCAGCTATTCAACAATTGCAAGTACAGCTTCCATTGCAGAATATGGTTACATTTCAAGATGGTGATGATGTATCACATTTGCTAGATAGTGAGCAAAATAGAAAAACTACCTTGACAGAATGGTTTGTTGCAAATCAAAACTATCCTGAAGCAAATAGCTTCACATATACTGACTTTCCAAATGGTTGGGTATGGAATAAAATTCAAAAAGCATGGTCTCCACCACAACAGGGTGTTTCTATTGGAAGAATGTATAATATTGTCCCTACTGTTGGTGAGGTTTATTACCTACGAATTCTTCTCAATATTTGCAAGGGATGTAAGTCTTTTGAAGAGTTGCGTATGTATGATGGTCACATTTATGATACATACAAGGAGGCATATATAGCTAGAGGATTATTGCAAGATGATGAAGAATGGTCACTTTGCCTCCAAGAGGCATCTTTTTTTCAAAATGGAATGCAGTTGAGACAATTGTTTGCAATCATATCAGTCTTTTGTGAGCCACTTCATCCAGCTGCTCTTTGGGACAGGTTTTGTGCCGAATTTTGTGAGGACTATGTTTATTCCCTAAGGATGCGTATTTCATATGCAAGTGTGCGATTTGATGTGGCAAAAAATCAAGCTTTTCTTCATATAGAATGATTTTTGCAACAACATGGCATTCCAGCTGCTCTTTGGGACAGGTTTTGTACCGAATTTTGTGAGGACTATGTTTATTCCCTAAGGATGCGTATTTCATATGCAAGTGTGCGATTTGATGTGGCAAAAAATCAAGCTTTTCTTCATATAGAATGATTTTTGCAACAACATGGCAAGAGGATTTGCGATTATATGTTGCCTACAATAGACTCAACAATGGTATCCTTAAGTGAAAATGGTGCTATGGCTAAAGAAACAATGTTCAATGTTGATGAACAATGTAGTATAGCAGATTGTATGGAGACTTCCTGAAATGAGGATCAGCGAGATTCTTATCACGAAGTGCTACAAGCTGTTGACACACATTCAAGGAAGGTATTTTTCCTAGATGGTCTTGGTGGCTCAAGAAAAACTTACTTATATAATGCACTTCTTTCACGAGTGCGAGGAAGTTGTAGATTTGCTCTTGCATGTGCATCCTCAGGTATTGCAGCTTTGCTTTTGAGTAATGGAAGAACTGCTCATTCTAGGTTTAAGATATCTATGAAGCTTCACTCTGAAGCAATGCAATAGTCAACTTGAAGAACTTCTAAGGAATGCAGCTTTACTTATATGGGATGACGCTCCCATGACACATTGCTATGCATTTGAAGCGGTGGACAGAACTTTAAGAGATATTATGCAGCGAGATTGTTTGGTGGAAAAGTCAGTTTGCTTGGAGGTGACTTTCGACAAATACTACCTGTTGTACCAAAAGGTAGTCATACAGACATTGTAAATGCTTCGTTGTGTCATTCTCACATATGGAAATACACGAAGATACTGAGGCTTACCAGAAATATATGTATACTTGATTGCGGTTCAAATTTAGTTCAACAAAGTTTTTCGCGTTGGGTGCTTGATAATTGGCAATGGGGATATGGATGATGGAGGAGACTTAGACAAAGTCAAAATACCTTCACACTGATGCTTCCGAGAAATAGTTTGGCAGATCTTCTAAGCTTTATATATGGAGATTTGTGTCATGTGCAAGACCATGCAAGTATTTTCAAAGATCAAGCAATACTTGCTCTGGGGAATAAAGAGGTGGATTTAATCAATGACTATGCATTGCAAACAATGCATGGTTTGCAAAGAGTATCTGAGTGCAGATTCAATTTGTATGTCAGAGGAAAACACACATTTGTACACAATTGAATATCTAATAAGCCTTACTCTTGGTGGTGGTTTTCCACCTCATGCTTTAGTCTTGAAAGAAAATGCTCCTATCATGTTGCTGCGAAATTTGGATCCAAGATGTGGATTATGCAACGGAACCAGATTGATATGCAAGCAATTTTATCATAAGGTAATTGAGGCAGCGATAGTTACAGGATCAAATATTGGAGAGAGAGTTTTTATTCCAAGGATTGACTTTATTATTGGAAACAATCAGGGTCTTCCATTTCAAATGAAGCGTCGTCAGTTTCCAATCAGGCTTGCTTTTGGGATGACTATCAACATAGCACAAAGGCAAACACTGGGAATTCTTGGTATATATCTTGTATCATCGGTCTTCTCTCACGAACAATTGTATGTTGCAATGTCAGGTATACAAAGTGCAACTTCTATGAGGATTGTTGTCAATATTGAAAACTCTCAAGAAGAGTGTTACTACACTCCAAACATTGTATTCAAGGAAGTATTACAACTAGCGAACTCATAACAATAAGTTCAAATTGACATTGTGGCTCTCACTTAAAATCAAACACACTTGATGTTAAATTTTATTCATATCTCTTAGATCAAAGTATTGGCCACAAATGGATTCTCAACGCAGTGCATCCTATGTAGTGGGTCATATCACTGAATTCATTCGAGGTATTTATCTTCTTTTTTAAATTAGTGTATTAACTTGACCTATTATTTTCTTGAGAGGATTGGCTTATACATTAACTTACTTTGTTAAAGATCCACCGCAATGGAGGGGAAGAGTTCCTGCTATGTTTTTGGTGATTTTATTTGATACAACTCATATTATAATGTAAGAGTTTTTATATGGTATATTGGTAGTTTTAAGCTTTTATTGCTCTACATCATTCATGGATGCCTTTGCAGAGATCACTCCCAACGAGGATTTATCGTAGGTGTTTATGAAATGCTATACTTAGGTAGAGATATGTCTATGGAAGTTCTTGGATACTACCATGTTGCCTTTTCTTCGGACCACGAGCATCATCATATGCAAGTTATTATTTGGTTTGTGAGTGACGAGAGGCCAATCAATGCACAACAGGTGGGGGTTGCTGGAGATTGCACTACACCATATCGATTGAGGATATTTACTCAAGTTAAAACACCACCCCGTATATTGCAAAATGTATACAACATAGGTCCTTGGACTTATAGAATCCCTAATGTGGTCTCTCAAAGGCTAGACTTTGATTAGCTGTTTTCTATTGTCTCTACTGCATTCAAAATATTCAAATAATCTTTGTGAAGTTGTGAAATTTCAAAGTCTTTTGAATTGCTTTCATTCCTCTCTCTCTCTCTCTCTCTCTCTCTCTCTCTCTCTCTCTCTCTCTCTCTCTCTCTCTCTCTCTCTATCTTAAATCCTTCACTTAAACAAAAGAAATAAGGAGATGATTCTCTACGGCATGATCGTCAAAGTCTTCTTTATTCTATTTCATCCTTCTTCCTCTTAAACTTTTAAACTTCGTTGTTAGAGCAGATAAAGAATGGCACAATACATCATGGTTTTGTACACCCTCAATGATGTATCTACTTATATTAGAGGTATGTAAAATCTTAACTTTGATACTTACTTTTACCGTGAATGAGAACTTTGTGGCCTTTATTTTGTATATTTACATGTGTTACATTTTTTCTAGATCCTCGATTGTGGAGGGGTCCTGCACATGCTGAGGATATTGTTCGTATTATCGAGGATTTTAAGATCTTTCAATGTGTATAGCTTGAATTTGAATCCATATGACGCTAAATGTGTTGTTACTTTTTATGTCTGAATGGCTGGTTGTTATCTTCATTGCAGGCTTCAATATTATTGTAGACATTCTGTCTTGGCATTATATGAAGCACAATATTTTAGAAGTGTTGTAGGTTATTATCACATAGAGTTTGATATAGATGATATGCGAATCATTGTATGAGAGTTAGGTATGCAACGGCCTCTCAATTGCAACTTTTCATATGGTCCCTATGGAGTGAATGAATGGATGTTTAGAATCTATTCTTTGGGTGACTCGCCTCGACGCCTCGATCGCAGTGTTCGACGTGTTGGACCTTGGATCTTGAGAGTTCCAAGTAGAGTGTGTCGTAGTCTCAACTTCTCTAGATGATTAAACACTTTGATCCATTGTCTATGCATTCTAAGTACCATATTTTTTAGTTAATGTTGGCTTATTGAAGTGGGTTTTTATCTACTACATAGGTTAATGAGAGAGAGAGAGAGAGAGAGAGAGAGAGAGAGAGAGAGAGAGAACTTTGCTAATTTCTAATGTAGGTTAACATGGGTCATGATGTATTGGCTATTCTCCCAATACATATAAAAATGCTTATATGTTTGAAAGTTAAGGAAGAGTACATTTGTCAAGGATATGGTACATGGCGTTGGTGGCATCATTGGGTGTATTCATATGCTAATGGGTGGTATGGAAATTGTGGACGCTTAAGCATTTCACTATGCAAAATTTCACAAATATTGAGCGAAATAAAATTAATGAGACTCCTACAAGAACTACATATGATTGATATTTATTATGTCAATGTTAGTGGTGGTGATATTCAGTTGTAAAAGAGTAGAATATGAGTCGTTGTAAACAAAAATATTGAGGTTGTTATAAAGACTTTGACCTAATGAATCTCTTGACACTTTTTGGCATGACATAAGTGTTCGTATTGCGCGTATACTTTTTTAAAGTGTTTAAGTGGCCATGTTGATCCTCTCTCTCTCTCTGTCTCTCTCTCTAATTTTAAGCTTTGAGTACTAATGTTGCCTTCTTTTCTTGCAGCCAATTAAATGGTCCACAAAATTGTGAATATTTTTCCAAGTGTAAAAGATCTTATTGTTGATGCCTTTGAAGAAAATTTGTTACCTGCTAAATGGGGATGGCAATGGGCATGGGAAGTGATCGAGAAAAACTACACTGTTTGGGGGTCATATGTAGATGAAGAGTTGGACACATTTACATCAGGTTGCTTGATCTCTATTTCTTTACCAAAATTAGGCTCATGCTCTTAAAGCAAGAGCTTGGGTTGATTCATCATTACAAGAGTTACTTAAGCTGGGTTCAAAAAATAGATTTAAGAGAAGTTTGTAGAGCTTCAGCTCAATATCTTGATCCTGTTGAAATAGCACGATTAAGAGTGTTGTGCAGATATGTTCATGAGCCTTTTTGGCAATAATGTAAATTGTTTTTCTTTTGTTTGAAATATGTCTCTTTAGTCATGTGCTTCTATGTAATCTCTCTCTCTCTCTCTCTCAATCTCTCTCTCTCTTTGTGCAAAAGGGGTTAAATGTAGCAGGAGTAGTCTAAAGGGGCCAAAGATAGAAAGTGTCAATTGTGTGTGCGTGTGTCATGGAGAGATGTATAAAGATGCACACAAACACAAACACATACAGAGTGAGGTGGTAAGAGCAAACGAGGCCCGTCGATAGTAGGCGGGGCTTGCGAGCTAGTATGTTTAAACGAATAAGCCAATATATAAAGCAGACACCCACCTGTCACTCTCTCCTTTCTTCAACAAGGAGCCCCTTTCTTCGCCAAGGAGCGCTACACGAGAGCTTCACATTCAATGCCGTCCGATGAACTCGCCGATTTGCATGGGAGGAGAGTGCGCAAAATTAGAGAGATCGTGAGTGCGTACTCATGCTCTGCAAGAGCTACCAATTGCCTCTCTCTCTCTCTCTCTCTCTTAGATAGTGTGTACTTGTGCACGTAGTGTGTGTGTGTGTGTGTGTGTGTGTGTTTGTGAGAGAGAGAGAGAGAGAGAGAGAGAGAGAGAGAGACTGCGGGTGTGCATTGTAGGCCTGGGGAGCTTGCTATGATAGTACTATTGCAGTAGTGCACACATACACACACCGATGGTTTGTTTCTCATGCAATCCTGCGCTCCTGCACAACTCCAACTATGTGTGTGTGTGAGACTGGAGAGAGAGAGAGAGAGAGAGAGAGAGAGAGAGAGAGAGAGAGAGAGAGAGAGAGAGAGAGAGGCGATTGGGGTAGCATTGTACTTCAAGAGAGAGAGAAAATGTAGCGCTAAATGATTTTGACCATTGACTAAGTGATTGCCTGAGAAAGAGAGCTACTGAGAAATCTAAGCCCTTGAGCTGATGAGTGATTGCAAATTTGCATGTGTGAAAGAGTGATAAACAACACCCCTTGGAGTAGAGTTGCGGGAGAGAGAAACAACAACGAGAGAGAGGTTGAGTTCATGAGAGAGAGAGAGAGAGAGAGAGAGAGAGATGAGACTCTTAACATTCCAAGGTTGATAGTCCGCACCAATCAAACCTCAACAATCATTTCCCGGCAAGTCAACAAGTTGGGAAAATCAAAGCTAAATAGTCGTTTCTCAGCAAGTCAACAAGTTAGGAGACTCCAAGGTGGGATCGAGCAATTGTTAAGTGGCGAGAGCGAGTGGGATGACAAGCGGTGGGTGAAGAAGGCAAGCAATGGTGGGTGGCGAAGGCAACGATAAGGGCAAGGAGGTGGGAGTGAGCGAATCACGGACAGTGAATGGCAACCCTCGGCTATATTTGAAGGTTTTAACATTAAATTTTCCTTTGTTTGCATTTGTGTGTGCTATCATCCGGTTTTTTGGCACATTCTCATAGGCAATGCTTTTTCCCAAAGCATTGGTGACGAAGGGCGCTATGAATTAAGTGGATCTCAAAATTCATAGGTGGGATTGCGCTAAACTTAGGTCTTTCCCGAGCGAGCATCGATGCGCAATGGTCTTTTGGTTGGGTGTGGTTTCTCTTGGGACCAAAAAGAGAAGCAAAGGCCTCTAATTTGGTGGTAATTGAAATGGTCTCACCTACAATCAATGTTGTGGTTGAGTCTATCATGGTTGGCATTGTCAGCCTATGGATGGATGGTTATGAATAGAAGGTATATCTAAAGATTTGTTAGGTGGAATTATGCTAAACCGGATTTTTTCATGCACTCTGATACACAATGGTTTTTTCCAAAACATGGGTGGTGAAGACGGATAGCAAAGGAGGGTGACCCTTGGCTGCACTTGAAGGTTTTTACCTCGTGAATTCCTTTGGGCTTTGTAAGTGTTCTTGGTCTTGATTTGGAATTAGGAGATGAATCTCAAAATTTATGGGTGAGAATGGAATAAACCTAAGTTTTAAGGAATGATTAAAGGAAAATTAGAGCTTTTGAGACAAATCACAAAATTTATAGACGAGGTTATACTATTTTGTTTTTTTTGAATTGAGGTTACACTGAATTCCTTTAGGCTTTGCAGGTGTTCTTACTTTTTTCGAGTTGGAATTTAGAGGTGAATCTCAAAATTTGTGGGTGAGAAGGTTTTCACATTGAATTTTCCTTTGCGTTTCATGTGTGCTATCACCTTGAGGTGTTCTCAAGGTCAAAATGAAAATTTCAAAATTAGAATTTTTAGAGGTAAATATCAAAATTTGTTACTAGGTGGGATTATATTAAAGCGGTTCTGTAGAGCACTCTCACAGACAATGCATTTTTCCAAAGCATTGGTGACAAAGAGCGCGATGAAGTAGGGAAACCCTCCACCATATTTGAAGATTTTGACATTAAATTCCTTTGGGTTTCATAAATGCTATCACCTTGGGGTGAAATTTAGAGATAAATCACAAAATTTGTAGGTAGATTGCACTAAACGTAGGATGCTTTTTTTCAAAACACGAATGCTTTGAGTTTCATGGGTCCTATCACTCTGAGGTGAAATTTTCGAGGTGGATCTCAAAATTCATAAATGGGATTGCACTAAACTTAGGTTTTTTCCGAGCGTCAATGAGTGATGGTCTTTTGGTTGGGTTTGGTTTCTCTTGGGACAAAAAGAGAAGTAAAGGACTTTAATTCAGTTGTGGTTGAAATAGTCTCACCTAGAGTCAATGTTGCAGTTGCGTTTATCATGATTGTCATTATTTGGACCTGTTCTTTAACATAGATGTCCATGGATGGAATCCATTGAGCATTATCTTCTATCTATACTATATATAATGGAGCTTAAAATTTTTGAGAAAGGAGAGGGTATCCATGTGTCAATTCCTCCAGGCTTTGCACTGACTGTAGCATTTCATCCCAACCTCGACTTTTGGTGGGCTGCACGTGTGTGTGTGTGTGTGTGTGTGTGTGTGTGTGTGTGTGTGTGTGAGAGAGAGAGAGAGAGAGAGAGAGAGAGAGAGAGACAAACGATTGTCGATTGGCAGTAGACGCCCACATGTGCATAGCCAGTTGCTCTTTTAAAAAAACAACTTTGATCATCGTTTTCGACCATGCTTGGTGTGCTCCAATGCATTGTTCTCCCAATTCGCAAAATCCATGTGCACATAGAAAGAAAATGACCGTAAAATAGATGCCATGTGCATGCAAAAAAAACATTGTTTGTTGTCAAAGAAATGCCACATGCACGTGAGAAAATGAACATGCACCCACGGTCGCGATCACGATGGGATGATTGCACATGCAAAAACGGGGATAAAATAACTTTTCTGATACCTTTTGCATCATTTTTAACAATTCATGCACACTTTTGTTGGTGCAAAGTGCACCCCATAGAGCACATAATTTAATGGCATGCATGGCTGCTAATTTTTGGGTTTTCTGCTTCCTGGCAAAGTTATGCGCACATACACCATGATCATGATCCATTGCATTGCAAAGTACATACCCACATAATGCATGTAAAAAAAACACTCTCTCACACACACACACACACACACACACACACACACACACACACAAAGGTCTGCCAAAATCTATACTACTTCTTTATACAGCTTAACAAAAACTCAAGTGCTCAAGGCTTCACGTGTCAAACGGTTGGTAGAGGAGAAAAAACAATGGCACGCCGCCACAGAGAAGAAGAAGAAGAGAATTTTTAACGTAGTGAAAGCGGGGGGGAATTTACAATCGTCACTGGCCAGCCAGTGTGCACACACGTGCGCATGTGTGTGTGTGTGTGTGTGTGTGTGTGTGTGTGTGTGTGTGTGTGTGAGTGTGTGTGTGTGTGTGTGTGTGTGTGTGTGTGAGAGAGAGAGAGAGAGAGAGAGAGAGAGAGAGAGTCAACATCCACGGCTTTTGGATGAGGGAGCTCAAACCTTGAATAAGATTTTACAGTGTGCATATATGCATGCGTGCGTGCGTGCGTGTGTGTGTGTGTGTGTGTGTGTGTGTGAGAGAGAGAGAGAGAGAGAGAGAGAGAGAGAGAGAAGTTTTGTATGAAAGGTATTATCTGTGAGAGAATGAGAAATGACAATCAACATAAGGGAGAATTATTGCCATGCAGTGAATTATGAGAGCATCCACAATCCCCTAGCAAAGAGTGCGATGCTACAAGGATTATGGTGCTCTCTCCTTTCGTGAAGTATAGGCGAACCATGTCGTCAATCGTTCTCCTACAGAAGTGTGTAAAGGATAGTTCTCAATTAGTGGCTTATTAAACAAGCAGTGTGGTGTTTAGTCAAGCTCAAGTTTGAAGGTTTAGGATATCCTTGACTCTATTTGGCATGCATTTTTCTCTATGTGCTACACATTTTTGCAGGTTTATTAGTTATTGGTTGTGAGGAGTTTATGTTTAAACTCATTTGCTCATCCTTTAATTAATGCAATTGTTAGTCTTCAAACAAGGGCTTTTATGGATTGGAAGGAAATCTTTGAATGCTCTGTTCTCTAGTTATAAAATATCACATGAGAATCATAGGCATTAGCTCCTATTGTGAAGGCAAGGAGGAAATGAAGCATACCTTTTTGGCAGAAGCAACGCAAGGGTCACATACTAGTAGGTTATAAAGTATCCAAAGAGATAGAGTGCAAAGGAATCTCTCCAAATGATCCGAAGCACCATCATATCAATGTCGTGGAATTTTCTACTTACAACTTGCAGGGCTAGAAAAATACATTTTTCCTAACCGAACAAAATAAGGGGAAACTTGAAATTCTCTCGATTTTTAGGTCAAAATATGAAGCTTTTGCCAGTAATTACACTAAAACTTGTGTAAATTTGCCGGTTTTCTTAAAGGCAAGCTCAAAAAATAACCAGGGTTTTATAATTTCAACCGGCATTATAGTTTTCGTAGTGTGTCAGGTGGAGGTGTCAAAATTACATAGGCCAAGTGTCATGTGGATGAGCGTCAATTAAGCCAGAGGAGGTGTCAAGTCCACAAAAAGTTCAAGGTAATGGACTCCTCCCCATGCATTACAAGTCTAAAAAGAGTGGCTATCTAACACTAACACTAGAGGAGGATAATATCAACACTCTAGGAGAAAACAATGATACAAGGGAAGAGCATATTCCCTATGGTTTAAAAATTTGGGTGAGGAACGTGCCATCTCACCATCATACGTATGCATGTTTTTTTTTTTTGTGTGTATTGGGGGGGGGGGGGGGGGGGGGGGGGGGCGCGCGGAGGGATTTAAGCACATAAAACATTTAATTGCATCTTATAAAATGAAAGTTACGAAAATGCTCCTACAATCTTTTTTTTCTTTTTTTTTTTATAGAAATCACCAAAGATGCTTTTATAAAAGTTAGGATGAAACCTAAACTAAGTGGGGGAAGGGGAAGGGGGGGGGGGGGGAATATGTAAGCACATAAAACATTTAATTGCATCTTATAAATAAAATGAAAGTTATGCAAATATACCTACAATCTTTTTTAATGCATCTTATAAAATGAAAGCTATGCAAATGTACCCACAATTTTTTTTTCATTTCTTTTTATAAGAATCACCAAAGATGCTTTTATAAAAGTTCAGATGAAACCTAAACTAAGTGAAAAAGGGAGGGAGGGGGGGCCGAGGTGGGGATGGGGGGGGACACATGGACGTGATAAAGAGAGCGAAAGAGGGAGATTTTCTCTATGTTCAAAGCGGTAAATTTTTTTCCGAGGGCATCAATGTTCAGGAAAATTGTGTCTCGACTTGATATCGTGCTATTTTCAATTTCAAAAATTTTGATTGAGAGCAAGGAAAAAAGGACGAAAATAGTGTGAGAACCCAAAAAATAAACACAAATTTATAAATAAAAAATATCTTTCTAATTTATGAAAATTCTCAAAATACCCCTCAAATTTTAAAATTTTCAAAAATACCCCCATTATTTTCTCATGAATTCCCAAAATCCCCCTCGTTGTAAAATTAAATATCTCAAAAAAAGGAAAAAATTTTGTAGCTTTTTTTAAGAAGACTGATTGTCTTTCAATAGATAATGCTAAAACTAGAATTTCTATTGGTTATGTAGGCTTTGGAGATGGATTGCTCCATTATATTCCCTTTTGGGAAATTTCCTATTCACAAATTCAAGGAAGGGACTTTGTATGCTTGGAAAAATGAACTTTCCCGAATAGATGCGTCGATGTTAGATTTTTTGCGAGGGTGGTGATGCTTGGAGACAGAAAAAGAAAGACGGGGTGGTACTAACGCATGGAGTGAGAGGAAAAGACAAAAGCATCTGCCTTAGGATTCTGGGTGCATAGTCCTCGTCGTTCTTCTTGTGCACTATTTTGGCGTAGAAGAAGAGCGGCCGAGAGTGCCCTACCCGACTCGTGAAACAAAAAAGTGAGAGAAAAAAAAGATCAGCGCTGTAGGGGCAAAGGAACCACTTGGGCTTCCTCTTAAATAGCAAATGTTGGGACTAGGGTTTGAGACATAGTGTTATTTTTGAATGAGTGATGCATTTTTAAAATTTTTTAAAAAAATGCGATGCGCCTCTTTTGTTGGAGATGCGTTTTGGCACAATACTTTTAGCGCGTGCTCTCTCCCTCTCTCTCTCTCTCACACAACATTATTTAAATTGCATGTCTCATTCAATTTCTTTTGGAAAGAAAGGTTGTCCTTTGGAATGCAATGGTTTTTCTGTGCCCATGGATCATGAGATTTGTCTTTTGGAATGGAGTGTGACTTTTTTTAATGCTCAAATTTTGTTTTACTAACTCTTTTCTCTCTTGCTACCCTTGCTATTAAGTGTAAAAGTGCCACAAAAAAAAAAGGTTGTTTTACATTATCTTGCTAAGGAATTCCTTTAAGGATCTATTTCTGTCTCAAAAATAGAGAATCATTATGTGATCATGGATTAATGTGTCTAATTTTTGTATATAGAAGTATACAATCCTAGAATTAGAAGGATGCAACTCTCTTCCAAGGGGTTTTACAGAGAGTCCCAGTGATAGGTTTTGACAGGCATCTTCCCTTCTTAAAGCATTTTTCCTATCGTAGGAAAGTAGGAACAAAGGTGAAAACGTCTTTGGATGGGGTAGATCAAAAATTTTCTCTTCAAATAATAAGGCAAGTATTAGCTTGTCAATTGTTTTTTCAATAATATAAGTAGAGTCATGTCATTTCATTAGGGCAATAGTACAACACCTTTTTTTTTTTCCCAATGTGTGTGTATATGATAACCTTCACAAAAAGAATTAGAATAGATATTCCTGCTCGGGCATCACCATTGCAAAGGTAAATGGCTAAGGCATCACCATTGCAAAGGTAAATGGCTAAGGCACCTGACCATAGAGAGACAACCATTACCATCCAGCTGATATGGGAGCTACCAGATCACAAGGTCTCAACCGACCAATTTGGTGGTCAATTTGTGTAAGGTTGGCCCATGCGCAATGTGGTGGAAACTCTCTTCTTCCCTCTCAGATGGGTGGCTCCCAATTCAAAGTCTTTGTGTGTGTTATGTGAGATAAAATGTCATTTATTTATACATCTTTTTTAGATCAAAATTCAAGAGGTCTCTGGTTTCTTGTAGCAACACTAACATCATACAGAGTAGCTAATTCAAGCAAATAGTGTAGGAGGAATATTGTTCATGAAGAGAAGTGCTTAGAATATTCCACCTTTTTTTGTGTTAGGTAGCATGATGTGTGAATAAATTATTTTTTTCGGTCTTCGGAATTAGAGTGGCTCAAAATTGTGTTCTTCTTCTTAGAAGGGCGATTTTAGAGGAACCCTTCAAATGGCTAGTGTAGTACAAATAAATTTTGAAATTTACCTCTAATTTAGATGAAAACGGAGAATACCTACAAATCTTGTAAATCGTCTCTATTCTTTTCACGGGAAGAATAGTCAAGTTTTTAGAAAAAGGGTTTTTCTTTTGAAGGTGGAACTTTGAGGTCTTCTTAACATTGATCATGAGTCAAATAATTGTTTTTAAAAAAGCAAATAACCACGTAATACAATGTATATTTTTGCTTCTTCTAATCAATTCGCACCTATTAAAATTTATATTTTAGGAATCTTAGAGTCACTTTCTTTAAAATCTCGTTATCATCAAGGGTACAATTATAGCCTATGGAAGCCATATAAGTATTCTACCACCCAGATATGAGGACATAATGTAAGTACTCTAACTCATGAGCGCGCACACACACACACACACACACACACACACACACACACACACATTATGACCCATATCCTACTCCTTGGTCGGTCCTCCACCTTGCCAAGGAATAACTTGATATCTTTCCAAATTTTTTTTGCAATTACCGCATTATGTGGGATATTTATATTAACAAAAATGTTTCTAAGAATTCTCACATATTCTTATTGTCTTTCTTTCGACAACAAATGCATCGTTACATAAGGTGCATAGGTCCTTGTATCACTTTGTGTATCAACTAAAAGAAGCATCTTTAAACTTCAATGCTGGATAAAAACCTAGGTTCAGAGTAATCCCACCTACAAAGCTGAAGGTGAAAAAACCTAAAAAATTTAGAAGATCTCAATGCAATTTAGTTAAAACCTCCAAACTTAATCACTTTACCTCTACTATTTCTCATATGTACGCTTGTCAAGTTTTTAGAGAAGAGTTTTTCAAGAAATACCTTTAATATATATTGCATTAGCAATGTTTTGCTAATGTATCACAATGAGAAAAACAAGGCTAAAATTCCTCCAAAATTTTGAGATTTACCTCCAAATTCTAAATTTGAAGACGAAGGATTGATCATGTATTGGCTAGTGCTCAAACACCCTAGGTTTGGTGTAAACCCACCTAGCTCTAAATTCTAAATTTGAATGTGAGAAAACCTACAAATTCTATAGAAATTTAGTCAACTTGCCTCTACTATTTCTCATGCCAAGTTTTTGGAGAAAAGTATTTTTGAGTGCATTTAATATGCATTAGCAATGTTTTATCTCTATGAAAAAAACATAAGGCTCGGTGTAATCCCACCTACACATGTTGACATTTAACTATAAAACCTAAAGTTGAAGGGAAAGAATCGAGTACCGTCTAGTGCAAAAATCCTTGAATATGTACTCAATTCACGTCTAAAATTTCTCATATGTAGGTTTTTCAAATTTTCAAAAAAGAGGATCGCCAATGCTTGAAAAACCCTGGTTTAATGTAATCCCAACTACGAAGTTTTAATTCTAACACTAAATTCTAAGTTTAAAGGTGAGAAAACCTACAAATAGAGAAATTTTGTGTAGAAATCTTCAAGCTACCTTTAAAAGAACACGGTTAACAAAGAAGGTGAACAAAGGTGTGCTGACCTTGCAAAGAGGATATCTTTGTAAATTTTCTATATTGTCTCGATTCCCCAACAATATCATGATGCGAGCTATCCCTTCTCAGCTTTTGCCAAGAACCATTGGTTGTCATCGAATGCAACTTCTTGCCTTTCTCTCTAATGCCTATGTGTTAAGGCGGTTACGCCGCTAGCGGAAGCTAAATAGCGAGAACTCAACCAACAACAGAATTTGTCAGACGAGGACGGAGCTTGACCCGCAGGCGCATGGAAACAACTAGGTGGGTGTCAAATCACCTACTCGACCTTCTAATGACAATCACTACTAAGGAAATCAAATCTAAGTTCTAAAATACGCAAGTGACTGAAATCCGGACTACGAACGAATGCTATACGAAACAGGATCTAGAATCATCGAATCGATCTCAAACTCAAGGGGAAGTCTATACACTAGGTAAGAACAACACCCTAAAGACTTGAACTGCAAAATCAACCTATAACCACTCCGTGCGGTAAACGCGTATGAAGACAGGCCGAAAAATACAGGTGACCGAAACTTGACCCCGATGGTACTAATGTGTAGCTCTACTCGTTGTGGTTCTATAGATATGCTGCACGCTCTATTCCGACACACGAGTTGGAAGAAAACTCACACCGAAGCTCGTAGGAACTTACCACACATAGAAGCCGATAACGCGCACTCTTGGTATCAGTGCGTAGCTCTCGCCGTTGCTAACACAATGGCGGTGTCGCTTCTCCAATAGCGGCTCCGTAGCTCGCGTAGCAAGTAGATAAGACTCTCTCTCTCTCTCACTCTCTCTCAGACACAGTCACGGCGCTCAAAAAAACTCACTTTGATTAATCATTGAATCCCTTTAGGTTACAAAACTTTGGCTTATATACCTCAGCCTTGGAGGTGAGAACATCTCTAATTATTTACATCAGCAGGTGAAATTACGTCGGGATTACAAGCTGGAAACTCAATTGAGTCCCGTTACTTAATGAATGGCTCAAATCAAAATTAATGTCGGAAAGACATTTATTACAATCAATGGTTACAAAATGATGAGTGTGAGCAAAAATGCGGGTGTGATCCTCTGCTGGCTCAACACTCCCCCCCTCCGCGTTCATGTCGTCCCTGACATGACTTTTAGGCTTGATCAATAGAGTCCTGTCGTCTTGAGCATCTGCAAATGTGATTCGTAGCGTAGGTTGCCGATGGTCAAGGTTGGACCGAATATTTTGCTTTCGTGAGTGAAAAAGCCGGTGTAGAAAGCTTCTTCGAATGTTTGCATGTGGAAGCTAGGCAAAAACATAATTCTTTGGTATAAGAGATGTAACACCTTTGGTGATGGCTGCAAAGAAAGATCATACATCATATCTGTCACTGTGTCGGCCGTCGATAGTAGACTCGAGGTCGTGGCTTTATCTGGCGCGAACACTTCAATGCATGCTAAGAGAGTCCTGCAGATTTTCTTTAGCATCTGACACGAAAGGTCAGGAGAGCCAGTAAAGAGTTTGATGGTGCCCGTTAGGGTTTTCACCATGTAGGCTTTACCTATTCTCTCTCCTTCCTTTGGTCCTGGCATCCTGGGATAATTAAGCCAATTTGGCTTCTTTTCTGCAATCCTGTCATGCTCGTTCCAGTTTCTGACTCTTGGCACCGGGCAGAAGGTTGCATCCTCCCGAATCTCCTTTGGAGCCTCTACCAAGTAGATGAGGTAGGCTGGGTATTTGTTCAGCCAACCTTTCCTCCATCTAGGTTGAGAATCTACAATCTTCTTTGATTGTTAATCCTATGTGATGTCGCCTTCATAAAGAGCGACATACTGCTCCTCCTCTATTCTCTTTTTCGTCTTTATCACTTCAAATTTCATCAGAGGGAAAGGCAGGCTGGGTTGCATCCACTCTTCGTGGAGCACTTTTGTGTCTAAACCTTGAAGTCTAATGGAGATGAGGAGTCTCCTTTCCCATTCCATTTCCGCCTTGGCACTTTCCTCTGTTGATTTTTCTATTTGGTCCTGGAGCCTTTGTTCTTCTCCTTCAGAGATTCCTGAAGTCGAGGCCACTTCTTGAACTGGGGCTGGATCTTCGATTGTGGTTGCCTCTCCAGTTTCTGGTAGCTCTATGGCTGCTCCCCCTGCTTCTTCTTGTGGTGTCTCTGTTTCTCTTCTTTGTTGCTCTTGGAGGTCTTGGGGTTGTTTGCGGAGGGCCTCATTTTCTGTCCTTAGTGTTTGGTTTTCTGATGTGAGCCTCTCCTCTGCAGCCAATGATCCCTCCGCCATGTGCAATCTTTGTACTTGCTCTAACCTCAGCTCTCTTTGCAAACTTCTGACTTGCTCTTCTAGAGCTGGTACGAGGGATCCCTCTTGTTCTGTTCCTGCTCTGCTAGCTCTAGGGGTGGTCCTGAGTCTCATGATTGTCCTTTCTTGAAGTTCGACTCTTTCCCTTAGCTCAATGAGCTCATCCTTGGCTGCCTCCAGCTCATCTTCTATTCGCTCCTTTGCTTCCTGTGAGCTTGTTACCTCTCTTGAAGCTTCGGCTAGTTGGAGTATCAAGCCGTCCCTCTCGTTTTCTGCGTCGTAGAGTGATGCTTTATGACTTTCAGATTCAGTCATAGCATTCTCTAACTTCTTCTGCAACTCTGCTTCCTTTTGTTTTGCTGTCTCAAGTGCTACTTCCTTTGCTCTGGATCTTTCTTTAATCTTGCTGAGCAGTTCATGCACCATGTGCATGTCTTTTTCATCTTCATCTGTCAACTTGACAGCTCTTTCTGCCACCACCTCCATTGGCTTCGGCTCGTCCATTTTTTCTTCACTCTCCATTGTACCCTTTGTCTTTTCTTTCGTCCCTTTCTGATCATCTTGTTTCCGTAGGGATATCCCATAAACTGCCTCCAGGGCCTCTTCTTCACTGTATCCGATCGCGACCAGATCCTCATAATCATCTTTCTTTTGCTGAACTGGATCTATCCTCTTTTCCTTGGTCCCGGCCTCCGGTTTTTCCATAATTTCTGTTTCCATTTCTATTGTGGTTTCCTCCACAATAATTTCCATCTTCTTCGAGCTTGGTACAACAGTAAAAGAGGGCTGATTGTCCTCAGTCATCTTGGCTTTCCCTTTGTTTGCTTGCCCGTCTTTCTCTTTAGGTTCAGTAGACTCATCTATTTTTTTCTTCCCCTTGTCGTCCTTTTGCAGCTCAGCTTTTAAAAGCTGCACTTCCTCTTCAGTATAAGGCTCGACAGGTTGCTGCTCCAGTATGGCCTCCGACTCCTCATAAGCTCTAATATATTGATCATATTGATCAACATGTGGCCTGGCTGAGCTGGTTCCGACTTTACTGGGGTCTGGCACCCACATTTCTTCGAAGTCCCCCTTTAGAGCTCTTTCCGCTCTAAACTGCTCCACCAGCCTTTCCATTCTTGCGGCTTTTTGACTTTTGGTTTGCTTGGGATCGGCCTTCTTCTTCACTTTCTTCTTGAGCGGCTCGTCCACGGCCTCCTCAGGTTCTGAAACTATTTCTAGTTTTCGGCGTGCTCTTGTGGATGCCCTCTTGGATACTTCTTGCTGTTCTTCCTCCTCATCGGCTTCTCTAAGCCACTCATTCTGGGAGGGAATCTGTGGCCCTTGATCTCTAGCTCCAATAGCTTCATAAGCTATTCTTGTTAGGATTTCTCCTCCTCCTATGTACTTTGGTTTCTGGTTGTGCATGGCGATTACTTGCTCGTGGATGTATTGAGCATAATTCACCTCTTTTGGCACGTTGCTCTTCAGTGCCCATGTGATGGTTGTCGCAATGGCATGGGGTGGTGTAGTATACTTCTGCGGTCTTTTACTGCACACATGGAAAAACTGGTTGTATAACCGGCAAAGGGTTGCCGCTCGTTGATCTGCCATATCTGCGTAGGTTGTATTTTGTTTCTTTGATCCATAGACCTCTATGGCCTCCCTTCTTTCTCTGACAGAACTCCCTTTGTTGTGCAGCTTCAGTGCATCTGCAATGAGCTGTGAAGTGATCTGTACTTCAACTGTTTCTCCATCCATGGCTGTCAACGTGGCTTTCCCATCCTTCTGAATGGATGTTGCCAACTCATACACTCTTCTTGTGTCTACGCCTGATGGTCTCGAGGTGAAGAACCTGTGTAAGTCAGCCTTTTCCAGGTATCTGCTTATGTTCTCTGATCTGCTATAGTCCACTAATTCTCGTGGGATCATAGGTACATCGACAGATTGCCCTTGAGGATCTCTGAAAGTCCCCTGGTAGATCTTTATTCCCTCTTTTTCTAGTACTGCTTCCTCCACCCAAGTCTTGGTTGGCTTGAGGGTTTCTGTTGGAATATCAAAAGGTTCTGCCTCTGCAAGAGCATCCTTGATGGTTGGTCTTTTTCTCTTAGTTGTCGATGACTTAGCGGAATCCATGGATCCTGTAACTCCAATTTCAGAAGTTAGCGTCTTTTTAGTACTGAAAGCCGAAATGAAGCTTTTAACTATTCAAATGACTTGAAAATTGAAACATGAGCTATTCAGGGCCTAAGGATGCAATGTAGGTGAAAAAATATGCAAACTGGGCTCAAAAACATGCTTGAGACATCATACGCGTATGATGTCTTTTGTGTCAGAATGACTTCATATTGGTTGTGCTTGTAGCTGATAGTGTATACATGAGTGTCATATGCTTGGATTTGAGTTTGGATACCATTTGGTCAAGTTTTGGCCAGTCCAGTCCAGTTCAGGCTCTTGGCAAAATTTTGAAAGGGAAATGGATTTTATGATCCAAATTGGATAAAACTTGGTGGATTACTTTCAAATGGCATGTAGAACACTTCTGTTTGGTGGTTGAAGCCTTGAGGTGCCAAAATCACATAGTGAGACATCATACGCGTATGATGTCTTTTAGTGCATTTTTGGACCAATTTTCTCTATAAGCTTGGATTTGGCTTTAGATAGGCTTATTCAGTGGATTTATCAAGTTTGGGTAGAATTTGGACTAAAAATGGCTCTAGGGACATCATACGCGTATGATGTCTTTTTCATCAATTTTTCATGGGATTGGTTCTGTGGACTCTCCATGTGCTAGTGAAGGACTGTTTATACTCAAATCTTGGTTTGGACTTGAATATGTTGGATTTGGGACAAAAATAGGCTTTGTATGAAGGATTTTCTCTTAATTGGGCTAATGGGGTGATCCACTTGACCAAATGGTTCCAAACTTCATATGTAGCATGTATTAGATATATATAATGGATGTATGATGACAAATGAGCATTTTTGGCTCTGTAAGTGCAAATAGACATTATACGCGTATGATGTCTTTTGTGTCAAAATGGTGCTTTTTGGTTCCAGATAGCTTGTAGATGTGTTAATCAACAATCCTACAAAGTTTCAATGAGTTTGGAGTTATTTTGACAAAATTAGGACCAAAAATCAATTTTATGGCCTACTTTGCGTCTTTTTGGTTTTCCTTGGGTTTTCTAACTCCAATTCTCATGATACTTGGTTCATAGGATGTGATTAACATGTGGAATGAGGCTATGCACTCAAATGTTGAAATGAATGTGAAAATCATGCTGTGAGACATCATACGCGTATGATGTCTTTTCTTGAAATGTTGGTCTTTTTGTGCAAAGAATGCTTTGTGCTAGTGCCCTAAGCCCTGCTAACTAGTTTTCAACTTAAAAAGTCATCAGTTTAGCTAAAAAGCCCCCTTATAGGCATTTCAGTCTCCGAAGTCGTCTTTTTGCCTTGGAGTTGAATTTCTTCAACTTTTCTTCTTGAGAGTTGCATTTCCAGCTCATTGGATATGTTGCGAAGCCATCCAGTTGGTTGGACTTGACTTTGGCTCCCCGTTCTCCATCTTTATCCATTTGGTTGCTCGAAAGCGTCTTTTTCACCATCGGTAAGTGAATCAGCTTTCTTTTGGGTTTTGCTTGCAAACATAAGTCATCCATGTATAGTTGAAACTGCTCGTGAAGTTTCATGTCATTTGGTCGTCAATTTTAGCCGTTATGCCAAAATGACGCTTTGTGTGTCCGCAGCCGAATCGGTTGTTCCGACCTACTTTTGGTGATCCAAACCCGGAGATACTCCATGGTTGCATTGCCCTCGATGTTGTTAAGCTTCCTGAGAAGTTTTCTGTCGTTCCGACAACTTTTTTCTGTTTGCCTCTTGCAGGCTCTGTTGACCTAGGGTTTTTCCAGTCGTTCTTGCTCGAGCTTTGAGTGCTAGAAACTCATCCTCTATGTTAGGGTAACCCACCTCTAAGTTCTTGCAAAGTTTGGTTAGGCGGTTGTGCCCCTACCTAGCGTTCTTCCCCATTCCCCGTTTGCTCTTGTTTCTTGGTTTTGGTGAGTTTTCACGACAAAAGTTAACGATAAGCATCAAAAGCTTATGGCAAGGAGTCTACCTCTCATGTCTGGTGTCCTCTGAGCTCTCGTAGCAGTCGTAGAAGGCGGTAGAAGGTCGGATGCTCCTTGGTGCTCTTTGCTCTCTCCAAGAAGGTAATAGTGGAAATGAGCTTGATAGTGAAGTGAAAAATACTTAACTTCGGGCTTCCCGGATCACTTGTTACCAAATTTGACATGTGCTCCTATCTCGTCGTGAAATGCACTTTAGGATTTGAAATTCCTCAATTTGGACTCCATTTGACCTGTTTCTGAGAAATCTGTCCACTTTGCCAAAATTCTGTCATTTCGGGCTTTCCGCAACTTTTTCAGAATTGTACCCAATTTTTATCCTAGGTTGCCCTTGTCATTAGGATCATCGCCGTCAATTCTTTTCTTTTTTCCGATCTCATTTCACCTGCTTTTTTATTTTTCTTTTACTTTTATTAAGAAAATCATAAAAAATAAAGGAAAATAGCAAATTGAAGCCAAAAAATTCCAAACATACATGATAAATAGCTGGTAACCCTGTGTATATGAATATACACTTCTTTGTGATTTCTGGACTTGGATTACCACTTTTTTCCACTTTTTAGCTCCAAAAACACTCTTATTTAGTGATATTTACACATCTAGAGACCCAAATTCATCATTTGATCTCTTCTTGTTGCAAAACAAGGTATATAAGGGCATAAATATTATCAATATCCGCAATCAAACATAAAAAATTGCAAAATCATGTAAGACACTGCCCTTGTAATATAATTTTTGTTTTTCTTTGTTTTTCCCGCTTGTAGCTGCTTTGTAGCTCCTGTATACCTCCCCCCCTCCTAGTCTGAGTCCTCCCGGACGACTATGAAGTGTCTGTGGGTGAAGCATTGTAGTTGTTTTGGTCATAAGTTCCCAATGCAATTGTAGAGCGACGATACAACATTCTTTCCAATAAAGCTGCTCTTTGTTTGATTGAAAGATTGGTGGTCGGGTTTTGGGTTGGTTTTGGCACGTCGGTAGTAGAATCAATAGATGGGTTCTTCATTATCTTGTTGTCTTTTTTCACAATCCAAATCTGCCTCCGCTTTGCTTGTGCTTGCCACAAACTCTTTGCGACCCAAACCTGCGTTGATCTGTGTGTTGATTTCCTCGCCTTGAAATACCTAGGAGTTTCCGTTGATTGTATTGAAGTGAGTTCCTTTTTACAAATCTTTGGGATCCAAATTTGCTGGCTGTAGCTTTGTGCTGTCATGAACTTCTTTGGAATCCAGATCTGTTTCACTTTCCTTGATTGTCGGGGATCACTCTGTTGTCTGGTATTGAAGACTGTTTGTGTTTTCTGGCACCACCTTTTTTGGTCTCCATACCATCTTAGACTCCATTTTTTTCCAAGGTTGAGCTGTTATAATATTGCTTGTCTTCCTTATCCACTGTTGAGGATTCCTCGTCGAAGAGTACTCCGGTTGTATAGAAACTTTTGGTTGCCATTGCTTCTTCTTTTCCTCTGTTTGTTGTTTGCCCTTGTCCGTGGATTCTTCCTTTGGAGTTGGCTCTGCTCCTTTGGTGAACTTAACTGATTGACTTTCACCTTCGTATTTGATAAGCACTGATTTAGAACTCCAGTCAATCATTGCATTGTATTTCTTCTGCCATGGTTGTCCTAGCAATAATGGATGTTGTGTAGCTTGGTCTTCAACCACGTAAAACATATGAGGATACACATATTGGTTAATCTGTATATGTAAAACTGTGCATCCGACAGTTTTGATTGCATTCTCAGAGTAACTCTTTAACTCTTGCTTGGCAGTTTGTAGTTTAGTGTCATTTGTCAATTGTCTATACAAACTGAGTGAAAGTAGGTTAGCTTGAGCTCCTGAATCCAATAGTGCTCTGGCTTTGATTTGGTTGGTTCCTACTTTGCATTCAATGATGGGTTCTTCTTTGTCATTATCCATTTCTGTTATACTAACTGCGTTTATTCGTATTGCTCCTTCATTGCGCTGTTTCTGAAGCAGTAGTCTTCTTTTCTCCATTCTTTCCTTCGCCTCGGCTTGCGCTTCCTCCTCAATCTTTTTCTTTTTCTGGACACGCAGCTTTTCTTGATGTATTTTGAGAAGCATGTCTTGTGTTAGCGGCAACAGATACTTTTTCACTCTGCATCCACTAATCCAATTGGGCATTTCTTCTCCGTCTAATGTAGCAAGCTTGACGGCTCCACTTGGTGATAGATCTTTAATCACCAGAGGTCCCATCCCTTGCTTTTTAAGCTTCTTAGCATGCTGTTTCAGAGTGTAAACTAGGACATAGTCCCCAACTTTAAACTCTTTAGTCCGCACATGCTTATCAAAAAATTCCTTTTGTCGCCTTTTTTGAGCGTAGATGGAAGCTACTGCTTTTAGGCGAAGCTCATCTAGCTTTTCCAGGTCATCTATTCTATCAGAGAGCTCGTGCCCTGTCCACTCTAGATCCTTAGCCACCCTTAAGGTTGAAATCAAGAATTCTATTGGCAAGATAGCATTTAGCCCAAAAACCATGTTATATGGGGTCGTTCCTATGGATGTTTTATACGCCACCCTATATGCCCATAATGTTGAATGTAACTTTTGGTCCCAGTCAGTTCTCGACTCAGACACAATCTTCGTGAGGACCGTGCATATGGTTTTGTTTGTTGCTTCAGCTTGTCCGTTTGCTTGTGGATGATACGGGGCTGATTTCCTATGGATTACCATGAATTCATCTAGAAGGATCTCTATCACTTCATTTATGAAATGTGTGCCTCGATCACTCACAATTTCTATTGGCAATCCATATCGTACAAAGACGTATTCATACAGAAATTGTGCCGTGGTCCTGGCATCTGCTTTTTGAGTTGCCTTTGCTTCGACCCACTTTGTTAGATAGTCTGTAGCCACAATGATGTATTGTGTATGAGTCTTATAAGCAGGAGGCGAAATGGGTCCAACATAATCAATCCCCCATTTTGCAAAAGCTCTTGCCCCCATCATTGGTCTAAGCGGCATATCATCTCTTTTAAGTGGTACTTTGGTCCGCTGACAGTCATCACATCTTTTAACATATTCCTCAGCGTCCATATGTAATGTTGGCCACCATATTCCTGCGGCTAAGACAAGTTTTGCTGTCTTATCACCTGAGAAATGGCCTACACCTACTCCTCCATGAGCTTGCTCCAGGATTATCACATACTCAGACTCTGATGCGCAAATCCTAAGCTGGTTGTCTTTACCTCTCTTATAGAGTTGATCTCCTATTAAAGCGTAATCTCTAGCTTCTGTCTCTACAGATTTCTGACGAGCTTTTGACGTTCCTTCTGGGAAAGTTCTATTTGTGAGATATTCAACAATATACTGACTCCATTCTGGAGCGATCATCATCTGATATAATGTTGAATACTCGGCTGGCGGTTTTGATGAACATACAATACATACTGTGACATATTCATGTACGCTTTCTTTCATTCCTGGCCAATAGACTCCCAATTGTAACAAATTCCTATATGTGTTCCTTCGTGAACAATGAAATGCACATTCCTGAACATGTGCTTCGCACAGATATATATTATATTCCTCAGGATTGATGCATAGTCGTAAAACATGATCATTTCCCAATTGATACAACCTTCCTGCAATCAATTGAAGATTCTTGGATTGCTGAATAGCAATATGTTTCAGGTTGTATGCTCTTCTATCGAACTCTCCTCCATAGGTTAATAGGTCAACGACATTTTGAGACCACTTAGGTATCATTTCTATGTTGAACAAGTACGCGTCTGGCATGTCGTCATCTACTCCTATAGGGTCTTCTCCATTCGTCAATCGCGAAAGATGATCAGCTCTAAGATGTGTTTTTCCTTTCTTTACTACTACCGTGGAGTCGAATTCCAGTAAGATAATGAACCATCTCACTATTCTCCCTGTATTGCATGGTTTATTCACTAGGTAGAGCAAGGCTTGGTGATCCGTAAAAAACACAAACTTGTTGGCTAGAAGATAATGCCGAAATTTCTTCACAGCATAGATCATTCCTAATCCTTCTCGCTCTGTTGTGGTGTAATTCTTCTCTGCATTGTTGAGCTGTCGACCGGCATAACAGATAGGAAAATCCATGTTTCCTTCTTCTGGCTGAGCCAGAATACATCCTATTGCATATGCCGAAGCATCTATATGCACATGGAATATCTTCTCCCAATCTGGTGATTTCAAGACTGGAGCGGTAATGAGTGCCTCTTTCAATTTCTTGAATGATTCCTCACATTCCTCTGTCCATTCAAAGTTCACTATTAGCCTGTAAAGTGGTTGGCCTATTATAGCGTACATGTAAATGAATCGTCTATAATATCCACAATGTCCCATAAAGCTCTGTACTTGTTTCGCATTGGTTGGTCTAGGCATATCCACTATAACTTTTATCTTCTCTAAATCCGTGGATATTCCGTTTTGTGAGACAATATGTCCCAGAACTTCATGCGTGCTTTTCTAGCTTTCCATGTGTTTTTCTGACTCCGCGGTCCTTGACTAACCATTTCAGTCGCTAACTTTCCATTCTCAGGTTCTCTAGTGGTTTTCTTAGTTTGAGCTCTAGTAACAACTTGCGTTGGTATCAGAGTTTCGTTTTCAGACCCACTGCTGGTAGGAATAGTTTCTAGCATATTCAATGTCGTCTTTTGCACTTTGTTTGGATTCTTTAAACAATCCTCAATGAAGTGAGTAACCCCACACTCAGTGCAATAAGCGTTAATTCTAATGATTTCCGTATGTGGGCAAACATTCATCAGATGGTCACCTCCACACTTGTAACAAGGTCCTAGTGCTGGTCTTGGTCCCATTTGATTCGTCCTTTGTGGATAGGATGGTCTTTGTCCTATTAACCCTCCATGAGCTATGAACATCAATGTTCTTGCGTCCAAATTGTATCTCTCTTCATCAGAAGCACTTGTAATTGTTGGTATTCCAACATTCCCCATCATGCCCCATGGTTCTGGTTGTTTTGGTTCTTCTGGTGGGTAATACACTGTCGGAGACATGTGTGCACCCGATTCTTCGTAATAGGCTTGAACAGGCACTAAGGCTTGTTCTTCCTGATTCTCTAAGGTTGGTGCATATCTAATGCCCACTGGTCTCGCTCCTGGTAAAGGTGGTTGTTGTCCCAATACCGGTTGAGGTCTTTCTATCTCCATAGGTCCTGGTACATTTCCCGTTGGGTATCGAGGTATTGGATGTATCTGAGGTGGTGCTAATTGAGCAGGAGGTGCATACTGGCGCAACATTCCCCATCATGCCCCATGGTTCTGGTTGTTTTGGTTCTTCTGGTGGGTAATACACTGTCGGAGACATGTGTGCACCCGATTCTTCGTAATAGGCTTGAACAGGCACTAAGGCTTGTTCTTCCTGATTCTCTAAGGTTGGTGCATATCTAATGCCCACTGGTCTCGCTCCTGGTAAAGGTGGTTGTTGTCCCAATACCGGTTGAGGTCTTTCTATCTCCATAGGTCCTGGTACATTTCCCGTTGGGTATCGAGGTATTGGATGTATCTGAGGTGGTGCTAATTGAGCAGGAGGTGCATACTGGCGCTCCCTTACATACCCTTTGTTGTAATAGCACTCCTCTGTTGGATGATTTGTCCATTTTTGTTCAATAGCACACCATTTCAGTGTTTTTGGCAATGGTTTTTGGTATGGTGCCATCCTTTTTAGAGCATCTTCTATCATTTGCTCTACATTTGGCATGGTTGTTGTTTGAACATTCTTTTTAGTGGTAGTCTCGCTCGCTACGGAGGAGGAGCTACTGGATGCAAAATCTGTATCCGCTGACACCTCTCCATACACCGTACAGTTATCCACTAAGTACAATGCCTCTCTCGTTACTTGCTCGAAACTTGTACAAGCTTTCAAGTGCAAGTCCTTCTTGAGAGTGTCGTTCCTCAGTCCCTCAATAAAGAGAACAGATAGTCTGTCATCTTGTGGTCGTTCACGTACTGGACATCTCTCAATGTATTGTTTGAAGCGAAGTGACGCTTCCTTCACTTTTTCGTGTTCTCTCTGTTTAAAAGAATATATTTGTGAGACCGTATTGTGCTTAATCCCTCGTTTGGAGAATTCCTTAGCAAACTCTCTTAGCAAATGGTCAATGTCATGGAATCCCCCAATGTTCATTGGTTGAAACCATGTCAATGCGGTACCTTCTAGAGTAAGACCAAATCCCTCGTATTGTGTATGGAAATCTGTTATCTGCTCAGCTCTTAAGACTTGCTTAAAGAGTGACACATGTGCATACGGATCTCCTGAACCACCATACTTCTTTGGCATACACTTGGCTACTTGAGATGGTCTCATACGTCTATGATCTGCTACCAATCTCATTGCTCCAGTGTCCCGACTAAAGCTTTCTCTAGCATCATGGACTTCATGGGTTACCCTTGTCGGTTCCCCTGCCCTGAATCTACTACTAGGAGGTAAATGTGATGGTTCCACTTCGAACCTTGGACCAGGAGTGGTATATGTGGGGATTGGAACTGCACTACCTCGATTCGTATCCATTGACTCTCTGGACTGTAATGATCCCATTGGTCCGGGCTTCGAGTACTGAGGTTGACTGAAAGAGTCAGCAACCTGAGTTCTTTGTCCTCCTGTTGTCATTGGGTTTTGCACTCCATTTGTTGGTGCTGGTCTTTGTGAGCTAGAAGTAACATAATACTGATGTAGTGGTCCCCCAAAGTATGTATATCCTTCTAATTCTTTCTTGCCCATTGTTGAGTATTGTCTCCCATACTTGTCGTAAGCGGCAATTTTCACTTCCGACCCCTCTGTGTAGGTAAAGACATAAAGTCTTTTTTGGTCTGTCAACTCTTCGGTGTAGGGTTCTTCACATCTATAATAGAGATCTTGCTCCCCATTATTATATTTGTACAGCCCCACATAGATGTTATCAGTGTTGATCCTTGTAGTTTCATTCTCTCTTCTTAACCTCGCATTAGGGAAGTTCATTATTGGTGCTTTCTCCTCGAGTTCTTCATCTATTTTGGCTTTGGTGCCCATCAATCCCCACTTGTCCACAATGTTAGGATTTAGGACTACCAAGTACATGGTACCCTCGTCATCTAGATATCTATCTCCGCTATAGCTCACAGGCACTAAGTCCTTGAACTCACTAGGTCTATCTTCTATCTTTACACAATAGCGGTCCATTCCATCTTTGTAGATCTTGGCACCTTGCTCATTGTCGTACTGGTATTTTATGAACAATAGCTTCATGGTGGCGGAAGGGTTTGATGATCCTGCTGCCATATTTTCTCTGTTGTTCAGGTTCAAGTGTTCCAAGTTTTCGGTGAAAATCTCGTAAGACCTCTCCGAAGAAGTATCAGAAACACTTCCTTCAAAGATCGGCTCTAATGGTTGCACCCAACTTTGGTTTACACTTCCCTCGGTTGATATGGCACTTGCTGGTTCCCCTTGTTTTGGTTGATTATTCCGGAGATTCCTGCCCGATCTCAAATTCATCAATTCCCCTAAAGGACTGTAACTTTTCCGTCTCGGCAATTTGTTTTCCCAGGTTTTTGTGGTTAGAATTGATCCAAACTGACTGATACTTGGTGATAACTTGTTTAATCTGTGTCAGTTGTCAGTTGGACAACTTCTGTTTCATCAAGTGAGAATTTTGTTGCAGTTATGCTGAAAAAGACATTATACGCGTAAGATGTCTTTTTTCACAGATTTAGACTATTTTGGTTATGCTCACTCTCAGTAGCCCCCTTATGCTCTTTCCACTCACAAAATTCAGTTTGAACTCTGTTTGAGCAAGTTATGGCTAATTTAGGCTTTTCTTGGCAATTTTCCGCTTTTGACTTGTTTTCTGGGTCAATTGTGATCCAAATGGGATGAAACTTGAAATATAACCTCTAGAAAGCTATTACAATGGATCTGGGTCAGCAAAGTATCAAAATATGTCCTGAATTAGGTCAAAGACATAATACGCGTATGATGTCTTTTTCATCAATTTGGGTCCAAACTTGATATTTATGCTTCCCACAGTGTTTGTAACAATCTTGTCAGGTCAGATTTCAAAAATAAGCAGTGGATGTGCCAAAAGACATTATACGCGTATGATGTCTTTTGTCCCAGATTTTGACTATTTTTTGGTTTTAAGCCTTCTCCAATGTTTATAATTGAGTTTCAAGTGTTTTTGTCAGGTTTGAATGTAAAAACAAGATCTGAATCCAAAATTTCCTATTCTTTGCGTTTCTTGGACTCCGACTTGTCTTTTCGGGTTTCTTTGAGTGTTAATGCTCTTGTTTTAAGTTGATCTTAGGGTAAAACCCCCCTTCTAAACACTCTGGCAATGTCAAATTTTCAATTTTAGTCTCTGTTTAGGTCCTAAGACATCATACGCGTATGATGTCTAAAGTTGCAGATTTCCAGTTTTTCAGCACAGAACTCTTCCAATAGCTCTTTTAAGTGCTCAGCAACAATCACTTACACAGAAATTTTTTTTGAACTTTGTTTATTGCATATTTCACTACCAAAGAGACTTTTTCAGTGATCTAACATGCAATCAAACACATCAAGCAAATAGAACACCAATCGATAGCTCTAGATCAGGATCAAATCAGGCCCTACCTAAGCTACTTCTAATCATAAAATGGATTTTTTGCAATTGAAAATATAAAGAGATTTACTACCACACAAGGAGTAGCAAATGCTTTTTATGTCAACAACCACTTAAACACCATCAAAAAACAATCTAATCTAAGCTAGACTAAAAATACTGTCAACGCGGAAGACCCAGGAATACCCTACTTCCTAGTATCTCTCGAGATCTTCGGAGTCCACCACTCCTAGATCTTTTCTAACTAAAGTATACAAAGTAGTTTATACGACTCACCTCGTAGGATTAGTCTAAGGTCACCTACTTAGGGCTCTCGTCCCCGGCAGCGGCGCCAAATGTTAAGGCGGTTACGCCGCTAGCGGAAGCTAAATAGCGAGAACTCAACCAACAACAGAATTTGTCAGACGAGGACGGAGCTTGACCCGCAGGCGCATGGAAACAACTAGGTGGGTGTCAAATCACCTACTCGACCTTCTAATGACAATCACTACTAAGGAAATCAAATCTAAGTTCTAAAATACGCAAGTGACTGAAATCCGGACTACGAACGAATGCTATACGAAACAGGATCTAGAATCATCGAATCGATCTCAAACTCAAGGGGAAGTCTATACACTAGGTAAGAACAACACCCTAAAGACTTGAACTGCAAAATCAACCTATAACCACTCCGTGCGGTAAACGCGTATGAAGACAGGCCGAAAAATACAGGTGATCGAAACTTGACCCCGATGGTACTAATGTGTAGCTCTACTCGTTGTGGTTCTATAGATATGCTGCACGCTCTATTCCGACACACGAGTTGGAAGAAAACTCACACCGAAGCTCGTAGGAACTTACCACACATAGAAGCCGATAACGCGCACTCTTGGTATCAGTGTGTAGCTCTCGCCGTTGCTAACACAATGGCGGTGTCGCTTCTCCAATGGCGGCTCCGTAGCTCGCGTAGCAAGTAGATAAGACTCTCTCTCTCTCTCACTCTCTCTCAGACACAGTCACGGCGCTCAAAAAAACTCACTTTGATTAATCATTGAATCCCTTTAGGTTACAAAACTTTGGCTTATATACCTCAGCCTCGGAGGTGAGAACATCTCTAATTATTTACATCAGCAGGTGAAATTACGTCGGGATTACAAGCTGGAAACTCAATTGAGTCTCGTTACTTAATGAATGGCTCAAATCAAAATTAATGTCGAAAAGACATTTATTACAATCAATGGTTACAAAATGATGAGTGTGAGCAAAAATGCGGGTGTGATCCTCTGCTGGCTCAACACTATGGGAGCAAGCTATTGGTTAGAGATTTTGCTCCCCTCTCTCCCCCCGCCCTCTCTCTCTCTCTTTGTCTCTTTCTCTTGGAAACAAAATCAATGGAGTGCTCTCACAAGTGTTCCAAAAATTCCATTTTCAGAACCATATCCAGTTCCTTTTAGTGTCACCCTCTCTTTCTTTTTGAGTGTTCCCACTGCCAAGTCTCTCTCTCTCTCTCTCTCTCTCTCTCTCTCTCTCTCTCTCTCTCTCTCTCTCTCTCTCTCTCTCTCTCCCCCTTGCTCGTAGTAGTACTGCTCGAAAAAAACCTTTTTCCAAAAACTTGGCAAACTTATATATAAGAAATTTTTGAGGTAGACTGACTATATTGGAAAGTGTTTACGGCTAAACTTTTCTATCTTTTGTAGATTTTCTCACTTTCATATCTTTAAAATATAAATATCTAAAATTGCAGGTGGGATTACACTCTCACCTTCATATTAAAATGTCCACGTAAATATCTAAATTTATAGTTGTGATTACATTGAACCAGTGCTCGAGAAAAATGTGTCTCAGCTTAATATCGTGTCGTAAAAACTCGAAAAATTAACCTAATTTTCTAATACTTCCTCTTGGCAAATTCAAGAAAAGGAATTTTAAAATGTACACGTAAATATCTAAATTTATAGATGTGATTACACTGAACCAGTGTTCGAGAAAAATGTGTCTCAGCTTAATAAAGTGTCGTTTTCAGTTTGAGAAATGTCGATTGAGGCCAAGGGGAAAAGGAGAAATTCCACCCCAAAATAGAGTGTAAAACCTCAAAAAATAAACCTAATTTTCTAATACTTCCTCTTGGCAAATTCAAGAAAAGGAATTTTGCATATGTGGTGGCAGCCTGCCAGGAGCAATTGTACACTACTACACTTGTACGTCTCTCTCTCTCTCTCTCTCTCTCTCTCTCTCTCTCTCTCTCTCTCTCTCTCTCTCTCTCACACACACACACACACACACACACACACACACCAACAATAGTGGCAACACACCACTTGCTATACACAACCTGATAGGAGTCGACATGGACATGGGTACAGGCTGGCGCCGCTACTGTATTTTGCGCTCTCTCTCTCTCTCACACACACACACACGTCACACACACACACAGCGACAGCCTACCAGGTCCTTGGTCCCGACTCCCAGGAGTTGACGCGGCTACTGCATGATCGAGGTTCTTATAATTAAAAAAATGGAGCCTTCAAGGCGAGGTTCTTATAATTAAAAAAAATGGAGCCTTCAAGGCAACGTGCAGGTGCATGCGACGCCTCAGTGTCACGCATGGACGGCTGTGGTAGGCGAGCAACAAGGCAGGCGCAAAAGACTGGTGGTCTTGCAGTTCGTGCAAACTTCAAATGCTTGAGGGCTCAACACGTGGAGGGTCTCTTTGGCCTTCAAAAGTTTAAGCTGCATATATATAGTACTAGTATGTGACCCGCGCGTTGCTGCGGGCCAAAGAAACATCGCTTCTAATCTTGTAGGGATATCTTCTCTTCCAAGTGAAACACTATCAATACTCTATTCCTACATATATATTCTATTGCATTTCTAAAAGTAATGCATTACACGACCTCTTTAAGATTCTAACAAACATAAATATATATAAGATTATACAAAGCATTCTTTGATACCAAGCTTGGGAGCTTCTCATAGACATTGTTTTTCATAAGATGCTAGCCCTTGTTCAAAAAACTTAGGATTTCTCTACTTCTATTGTGGGGGGGGAGAGAGAGAGAGAGAGAGAGAGAGAGAGAGAGAGAGAGAGAGTCTCCTCCTTCTGGTGTATCTTGGTTTATGTTGATTATATAGATTATGTAAGTTAGCATGGTATGAAGAGGTGAAAGCCGTTTGGAATCAATGCAACAATAAAGCTTGTTTTGAAAATGGAGTGCGTTCTAGAATTGGTTTCAACAATAGGAACACAATTGAATTCAATATCTCTCTACTCCACTCTCTTACTTACTTTTATCCTTGAGTCTTTCTTATGAGCAAGACATGGTAGAAGTGTACAACATAAGTTCTTATATCGCAAGAAGACCATCTTTCCCTCTACCTAGAGTTGACAAAAGTGCTACAAAGTCGAAAAGTATAAACTGGGTAAGCCAGAAAGTTTTTAAAGATGAAGGCCCATAATTTCTACAATGTGTAATTATGAAACTTTTCATGTCTAAGAGTAGAGTTGTGAAAATATAAGGGCTCATAGTTTCCAATGTACCAAGAAAGATTCAAGTTTCAAAGAGATGAGATGACGTTCTTTTAATATTAAGAATGTGATTACATCCAGGCTGCTCTCTAGATGCTTCTCTTGGATCTCTATCTATGTTCACAAACATGGTAATGGTTTACGTCATCACCGAATCACAACAATACATAAGCATCTTACTATGATAAGGTGCACACTATTTGTTCATATACACTTTCACATCATTGCATCTTAAAATGTGATAGAAATGAAAGCAAAGTAAGGTTGCTCAATTGTTTATTTTTGTGGGAGTTTTGGCCATCATGCTAAACTGAAGGACGTGGTGTAAAATTGACGTTGTGACTAAAATAATGCATACCATCAATCTCTATCTATCTTTATCTTGTAATTACAAAACCATATTCCTCTTTGAGAGAGCAGATTGTATTTAACCAGCTTGAGCCTGTTTCCTTGCGCACAATCTATACTATACCAACCATTTGGCTTAATTGTTGCTCTATTAAATGTGTGATTGGACATTGAGGCAATGTAGGACATCCTCTTTTTGTGTACACATTAGGTTCCTTGAAAATTTGAGAATGTGAGTATCATACCCTAGTGAGTACACACACACACACACACACACACATACATGTATATATGTATATTTGTGTGTGTGTGTGTGTGTGTGTATACACACACACACACACACACACAGATATATATATATATATGTATGTATATGTATACATACATACATACATACATATATAATATATATATATAAGTATGTATATATATATATATATATATATGTATATATATATATATATATATATATATATATATATATATACATATATATGTATGTTATGTATATATATATGTGTGTGTGTGTGTGTGTGTGTATATATATATATATGTATGTATATATATATATACATATATATGTATGTTATGTATATATATATATATATGTGTGTGTGTGTGTGTGTGTGTGTACATATATATATTCTTATATCAAAGATTTGTTACATAGATCTTGAAGCCTCTTGTTGTTGCTATAGTACAATAACTATGACATTCAAAACTTTTATGCTCCCTTCGTGCCTCCCCCCCCCCCCCCCCCCCCCAAAACTCTCTCTCTCTCTCTCTCTCTCTCTCTCTCTCTCTCTCTCTTTCACACACACACACACACACACACACATATTAGATGGATAGCAGTTTTCATGGAGCTCATGTGTGCATACACATATGACTTGTCATCGTGGTATAGTAGTTGAAAAATTGGCAGTACGGTTGAAGTGATGATCTCAAGTCAATGCATGAAAATGATGAGCAAACTTCTATTTTCAATCTCTGTAAAAAAAAGTATAGATGGCTATGATTGGTCTCTCTCTCTCTCTCTCTCTCTCTCTCTCTCTCTCTCTCTCTCTCTCTCTAAGGTCTTGAACTTGAGACCATCGAATAGATCTTTGAGATCTCATTGGATCACTCCTACAACATTTTAAATTCTTCTTTTTGCAAGACGTGTGTGTGTGTGTGTGTGTGTGTGTGTGTGTGAGAGAGAGAGAGAGAGAGAGTGTGTGTGTGTGTGTGTGTGAGAGAGAGAGAGAGAGTTTTGGAAGATGAAACAAAAATAACTTTATTGTTACCCAAGTTGCCATATATATCTTCTGGGATTGTTCCTATAGGATTAAAAAATTTATTATTATTATTATTATTCTTCTTCTTCTTCTTCTCTCTCTCTCTCTCCCTCCTTCCTTTTCATAAATATTCAAGTGTTAAAGACTTGTTGTGTAACTTTAGCGTCTTTTTTAGATTGCTCTTACACCCTTAAAAATTTTATTCTCTCTTTCTCCTCTTTTCCCTTCTACTTGCTGCATCATTCATTCGACGTTAAAACATTTTTCTATATGTGTATGTGTGTGTGTGTTGGGGGGGGGGGGGGGGGGGGGATTGATTTTTTATAGGCACCTTTGCCTATCAAAATTAAGAGAATTTATTGATTTTTAAGCAATTTTCACGGTTTAACTCTTAAAAACAAAAAGGACAAAATATCCAAGAACTGATAAAAGGTACGTTAACTGGGCAATCTCTCTTCCTATTTGGGATGCCAATGAGAGGGTTGATTTTTGTTGGGCATTTTATTTATTTTCTATGGGTGAAAAATGTTAGCTACCCTTTTGAAAATACACTATTACTCTAAGAAAACCATGGAAATTTGACTTGTGTGTCACTTAATATAAATTTTGTATATCACGTGCGCTCAAGGACTATTTTAAACTCCTTATCTGTGAATTTTTGACAACCAATTCAGTTTATATAAAAAAAAATCAATTATATTTTATGGTATCTTTTTGTATGTGAAAATGTGAGGAAACAAAAAACCTTTCTATTGTACTTACGTGATAGTCCCATAAATATAAAGTGACCCCCCCGAGAAATTTGAAGGGCTTGAAGGGTAGCCTTGGTGAGACGGAGCCCTATGAGCTCGAAAAAAATCTCTCTCTCTCTCTCTCTCTCTCTCTCTCAATAACATGGATAACTACTCTTTCATTTGCATGTATTTTCTCAAAGTGAAACTACCTCAAGTCAACACCACACGAGTTGTTTACTTTCTTTTTCAATCTCTTTAAAGAAATAAAGAGTTTTTTTAAAAATAAGGTCAATATATACTGGTCTTGAAAAAAACCTCTTGAAATGAAAAAACCAAATAAATCTTCAAAAATTAAATTCTCATTAAATAATAAAATCTCCAGTAAATTTATCTCCTTTTTGTTATGTGCATTTTAACCAATACGGTTATTCTTTGTAGAAGAGAAAGTATTTGACTTTCTATGACTAAAGCACTTTCTACTACCAAAGGAAAAGAAATTCTTTTGATTTTACATTCTGAAAAAAACTAAAAAGCTTCTTACAATCTTACTCTCCCTTTTGCATTTTAGAGAGGTTTTCTCTTAAGTGAAGCAGTGAGTGACACATGGAGGGTCTCTCCTTCCTTGAAAAATTTAAGCTACATTATCTCCTTTTTGTTATGTGCATTTTAACCAATACAGTTATTCTTTGTAGAAGAGAAAGTATTTGACTTTCTATGACTAAAGCACTTTCTACTACCAAAGGAAAAGAAATTCTTTTGATTTTACATTCTGACAAAAGCTGAAAAGCTTCTTACAATCTTACTCTCCCTTTTGCATTTTAGAGAGGTTTTCTCTTAACTAAAGCAAAGAGTGACACATGGAGGGTCTCTCCTTCCTTGAAAACTTTAAGCTGCATTATCTCCTTTTTGTTATGTGCATTTTAACCAATACAGTTATTCTTTGTAGAAGAGAAAGTATTTGACTTTCTATGACTAAAGCACTTTCTACTACCAAAGAAAAAGAAATTCTTTTGATTTTACATTCTGACAAAAGCTGAAAAGCTTCTTACAATCTTACTCTCCCTTTTGCATTTTAGAGAGGTTTTCTCTTAAGTGAAGCAGTGAGTGACACATGGAGGGTCTCTCCTTCCTTGAAAAATTTAAGCTGCATTATAAAGAGTATAGAAGATGTTTGCAAAATCGATTGACATTGATTGACTCTAAATTGTCTTTTTCCAAGAGCTTTGACAAGTGATGCGCAGTGTCAAGAGATCCGAGGTGCAGCTTGTAAAAAAGAGTTAAGAGCATCTACTTTGATGTTGGTTTAAGGTAAGCCTAAATCTAACCTCACAAATGCGGTGGTGCTCCGGGCCCGGCTATCTCGTCCCTCTTGGGTGGTGAGTGGGGCTCACAATGGCAAATTTTTGCACTTTGGGTTTGGCAGCTGCCCACCTCTCTTGTAGAGGGAACTCGCGCGCTCCAAATCCGGCTTGGGGCGACAAATGCTGACGGTGGCAAAGTTGGTAGCTGATGTGGCAGTTCGAGTTCAGGGATGGCAGGTGCTTGGCCAACATGTAATGGCATGCTCTCTTCGACTCTTCGCTTTGGTGGGTGTGGTGGTTTGGCTTTGGCCTGTTGTGGCATGATGTTGGAGGGTAGCAGCTTCTGACTCCATGGTGGCTTCGCGCAAGCCTTGCTCGACGTGACTTGTGGAACTTCTTGGCTCGATGGTTCCTGTGACGTCGTCCCGTTTTGAGCTTGGTTCTTCTCCGACTTGTTCCTGCGAGGTGATGGAGGTTCTGGACTCCGCCTTGCTTGCGGATTTAGCTTCTCTCTGGTAGACCTGGTTGGTGGATATGATGATGGTATATTGTATGTCTTTTGTAACTATTGTAGCCTTATCTAGAGGGCGTCCCTTCTTTGGGGAGGTAACTTGTTAGATTGGAGAGAAGTGACATTGATGGGATCTTCTCACGCACACACATGAGGAGAGAAGGGGGTGAGAGACCCAAATTTTAACTACACCGTTCTGAGATGCAATTAATGGAGAATGGAGGAGATAAGATAATGCCCACACAGAGGGGGGTAATCATATGTATCACCCCTCCCTCCCTCTCCTAACTGCACCTCAAAAGGGTGCAATTAGAAATGGGCATGTTACCCCCTCTTTTTTTGGCATGTGTGTAAATTTAGCTTGTCACTTCACATCTCGTCAACCTAATTCTACAAATTGGAGGAATTAGGGTTTCAGGAAAACACACACAGCTTGGAGAAGACGAAGGAAGCTCAAGGCACACAACAGAGAGTGTTCTACTTAAGTGTGCAATGGAAAGATAGATAGCCCTAGAATAAATGGACGTATATACAATGCATGGGAGAAAAAACCTCCTAGTGAGGGGAAAAATGCCCCCACGGTTCTAAGTGTGTTCACACACATCACTACGACATGTATATGATAACAGGTAGTGGAGGCCAACTACTTGCAATACGGTCTTGTAATTGGTCTCGGTTAAACGTCAAAATCTAACACCAATGGGTGTGCTACATAAGTTAGTGAATTTGGACTTGTGCTCCCTAAATTGACATATCTACAATACGGTCACGCTACATAAACTGGTAAATCTTCACTAATGTTGCCTAAATTGGAAAATATGCACTATGGTCATGTAACCTAAACCAATAAGTCCACACTAGTGTTGCCTAAATTGGTGAATCTTCATTGCAAGGGGATCACTATCTAAAATGGAAACTTATGATCATTGGTGAGTCATAAGCAAAGTATCAAATGGTGGTAATGAAATTTTTTTTATACATATTGGCGTCATCATGCATTGTTTCATAAAGTGTCATTTATATTTCACTAAGTAGATTTTATAATGATTACCCATGCCAATAGTGATGAGGTCATGGCCAATGGTTATTTGAAAATCAAAAGTTGTTCAGCATCCTCAATAAGAGGAGGGTCATTTGTGGTGGTGATTTTTATCTATGGTCTGATGGAAATTGTTGTGTGTCCATCCACTAATTTGAGAGGTGGCCGTTTGCTAAATCAAAAGCTCAGGGTGGGCTTGGCATCCTTGACCTTGTCACTCATGACCTTGCTTTATGCGCTAAATTGTTTTGCTCCATCTCCATTTTGGAGAAGAGTTGAAATATCATAGCAAGGGAAATGGTTATGGAAGCCACACACATCACTACCCGGGATGGGTTGTTAGCAAACTCTGGGTATTGTGTATGATCTTTGTATTATGTCAATTGGTCCTAGTGACTCTATTGGGGGTCTATATGGTGTTGGTCTGGTTACATCTCTCTAATGCCATGCTCAACATGATGCCATGGCTCATGTTGAGCATGTCTACCCATGAAATTCATTTTGGTTATCTAAATTCTAACATATTTACGACTCACAATTGTGAGTACTAGAAAAAAAAAGCCTAAATCCTTTTTTGTTTAAAGCTTAAATCTAACCTCGTTTGCTTGCATTTTATCAGTCTAATGGTTTTCGACATTTGAAAGACAATTGTCAGTGAGTTGTTCAAGCTTTTGCACTAAAGTGCTCTAGCCTCCAATGCCTGTCAAACGGTACTACCCTATGCAGTTTTCACCCTAACATATACATAATGAAGCTTTTGAACCTCTCCAAGAAGAGCGCACGCGCGCGCACACACACACACAGAACACATCACATGACAAACCCTCTCTCCTTGAACTGAAGCTACTCGTGAGCATTGAAGTAGAAAAGACGAACCAACTGATGTCCACTTCAACTCTGCCTTCTTCCCGTGCGAAACCTACCTTCGGAGAGGAGAGCATCCATGATGACTTCTAGTTGAGGTACTATTATGTGATAAGTGCTACTTATTTTAGTTTTTGAACCCTAGTTACTCTGTGTTTTCATAAATAGTTATATCCATTTTTGCTAACGCCACATCGCATCATGGGTTTGTCCAAAATCGAATAGAGATAGCCACAAAACAACATTTAATGAACTATTTCTTAGAAACCACCATCTAAATCTCAAATGTTTGGAAATTGAATTGAATTGTTTCTTGGTAAGTATCAGAGAGAGAACACATCACATGACAAACCCTCTCTCATCGAGCCGAAGCTGCTTGTGAGCATTGAAGTAGAAAAGACGAACCAACCGATGTCCACTTCAACTCTGCCTTCTTCCCGTGCGAAACCTACCTTCGGAGAGGAGAGCATCCATGATGACTTATAGTTGAGGTATTATTATGTGATAAGTGCTACTTATTTTAGTTTTTGGACCCTAGTTACTCTGTGTTTTCATAAATAGTTATATCCATTTTTGCTGACGCCTCATCGCATTGTGGGTCTATGCAAAATCGAATAGAGATAGCCGCAAAACAACATTTAATAAACTATTTCTTAGAAACCACCATCTAAATCTCAAATGCTTGGAAATTGAATTGAATTGTTTCTTGGTAAGTAATCACAGAGAGAACACATCACATGACAAACCCTCTCTCCTCAAACTGAAGCTGCTCGTGAGCATTGAAGTAGAAAAGACGAACCAACTGATGTCCACTTCAACTCTGCCTTCTTCCCATGCGAAACCCACCTTCGGAGAGGAGAGCATCCATGATGACTTCTAGTTGAGGTATTATTATGTGATAAGTTCTACTTATTTTAGTTTATGGACCCTAGTTACTCTGTGTTTTCATAAATAGTTATATCCATTTTTGCTGACGCCTCATCGCATCGTGGGTCTGTGCAAAATTGAATAGAGATAGCCGCAAAACAACATTTAATGAACTATTTCTTAGAAACCACCATCTAAACTCAAATGTTTGGAAATTGAATTGAATTCTTTCTTGGTAAGTAATCACAGAGAGAACACATCACATGACAAACCCTCTCTCCTCGAACTGAAGCTGCTCGTGAGCATTGAAGTAGAAACGACGAACCAATTGATGTCCACTTCAACTCTGCCTTCTTCCCATGCGAAACCCACCTTCAGAGAGGAGAGCATCCATGATGACTTCTAGTTGAGGTATTATTATATGATGAGTGCTACTTATTTTAGTTTTTGGACCCTAGTTACTCTGTGTTTTCATAAATAGTTATATCCATTTTTGCTAACACCACATCGCATCGTGGGTCTATGCAAAATCGAATAGACATAGCCACAAAACAACATTTAATGAACTATTTCTTAGAAACCACCATCTAAATCTCAAATGTTTGGAAATTGAATTGAATTCTTTCTTGGTAAGTAATCACAGAGAGAACACATCACATGGCAAACCCTCTCTCCTTGAACTGAAGCTGCTCGTGAGCATTGAAGTAGAAAAGATGAACCAACTAATGTCCACTTCAACTCTGCCTTCTTCCCGTGTGAAACCCCTCTTCGGAGAGGAGAGCATCCATGATGACTTCTAGTTGAGGTATTATTATGCGATAAGTGCTACTTATTTTAGTTTATGGACCCTACTTACTCTGCGTTTTCATAAACAGTTATATCCATTTTTGCTTACAGCACATCGCATCGTGGGTCTGTGCAAAATCGAATAGAGATAGCCGCAAAACAACATTTAATGAACTATTTCTTAGAAACCACCATCTAAACTCAAATGTTTGGAAATTGAATTGAATTCTTTCTTGGTAAGTAATCACAGAGAGAACACATCACATGGCAAACCCTCTCTCCTTGAACTGAAGCTGCTCGTGAGCATTGAAGTAGAAAAGATGAACCAACTGATGTCCACTTCAACTCTGCCTTCTTCCCGTGTGAAACCCCTCTTCGGAGAGGAGAGCATCCATGATGACTTCTAGTTGAGGTATTATTATGCGATAAGTGCTACTTATTTTAGTTTATGGACCCTACTTACTCTGCGTTTTCATAAATAGTTATATCCATTTTTGCTTACAGCACATCGCATCGTGGGTCTGTGCAAAATCGAATAGAGATAGCCGCAAAACAACATTTAATGAACTATTTCTTAGAAACCACCATCTAAACTCAAATGTTTGGAAATTGAATTGAATTCTTTCTTGGTAAGTAATCACAGAGAGAACACATCACATGACAAACCCTCTCTCCTTGAACTGAAGCTTCTCGTGAGCATTGAAGTAGAAAAGATGAACCAGCTAATGTCCACTTCAACTCCGCCTTCTTCCCGTGTGAAACCTACCTTCAAAGAGGAGAGCATCCATGATGACTTCTAGTTGAGGTATTATTATGTGATAAGTGCTACTTATTTTAGTTTTTGGATCCTAGTTTGTTGGACAGAAAGCGACTCACACACCCATTAAGTGCATGCAAACACTACCTAGATCAACATAATGTCAATCGAGGACACAGATGACACGATAAGCACACGGAGGAAATCTCTTGAGCTTGTCAGGCTGAGATCATCCTACACATACAACACTCTGGAAGGCCAACTAAACCACAATCAAGAACCTCACTGCCCTCAACTACACCACCTAGCCACATACACACATGCGAAAGTTAACTCACCTAATCATGCCAGATTCATACGAAACTTAAGGAACACCATCCCCTCACTAGGATACACTTGTCCCTAAGCTTCTACACTCAAAACCCTCACTCTAAACCCATCTGCAGAAAACGCGTAGGATCACAGAACAGAATTTTGAAAGTGCCCGAAACTGAAATTTATGAGTACCTATGCGTAGCTTATGTCGCCACGATTCTATAGACTACTAGCACACAGAAAACGGACATCGTTTGATACACTTACAGCCACAAATAGCTCGTAGATGCGTCGGCGTGTGCGCTTCGTCTCGCATGGAATGCTTGGCATTGTCGAGTAGCTCTCCTCGAGCCTACAACAATGGTGCAGTCGGATCTCCAATGTGTTGAGCGAGCCGGGCGTAGCAAGAGGATGAAGCTCATGCTCACTCTCTTTCTCTCTCACACATAGTAGACGGCAGCGCTCAGTTTTGAATATGATTAAAGTCTCTTTTACAAAATGACCTAGGTACCTTATATACTAAGGCTACCTTAGGTTTAACCAAAAATGGGGTTGAAAGGGTCAAATGGATTTGTATTTACAATCTGGAAGTGCCATTGCACCCCGGCTTCTGAAACTAGAATAACTACTCATTACAAATGACGTTTATAGCCATAATCCGCAGCATTTCATAACTCGCAAAAGATAAGACTTTGGTACGAAACTTGAGTTATATTGTGTTGTTGACCCAGCGGTCAACATTCCCCCCTTCCGCGTTCATGTTGTCCCCGACATGACCTGATTGTCGATGGCGATGTGATCTTTGCCGTCATTTTGGCTTCATCTGTTGCACTGCTTGTAACTTTGTCGAACCACAACAAGCACTATGATCCATTAGAGCGGACATCTATCATCATAACCATTCAGCTTTTGAGATCCTCTGATTACTTTTATGTCTGCTCTTCTTCATTGGGGACTTCTTCGTTCCTGTGCAATCATGTTGTGAGTGTTGTTTGCAGCTTTGTCATTGTAGGCCATTCTTCGACTCGCCATTGAGGAGAAGTATGCTATGATCGAAAATTGGTATTCCAATTCATTTGTCAATTGTTTTGAGTAGCATTTCCTTATTGTTGATGTAGAAGGAATATGTACAAGAGGATGGTGATAGGTGTCTTTAATTAGGGTCTAAAACCTAGATGACCAAAGGGAAAAAACCCGGTGGAAAAAAAATGCCTTTGGTATACGCTCTTATTGGAGTTGAGCAGTTGAACGTGAAGTACATGTTCATGAAAGGTGAGTGCTTGGGTGAAACACGGAAAGAGTGCTTGATGCAAGTGCCAATTATGGGACACTCTATATGCATATGAGAAATTTGTCAACAAAAGCATGCAATGTGAAAGAAGGAGATGATGGGTGTTTTGAGGAATAAATGTAGCACATGTGACATCAAAAGATGTCTCAATAGCTTCCACCTTTCCAAGAAGGGTTTTCGATGTAAAATTTTCTCCACTCGTATCTCACTGTGCGTAGTACGTGAGTGTCTTTTGGACCTTCTCCTTCACTTCACCAGACGTAAGTACTTAGACTTCGACTCTTTTGCCCACCTATACCAACATGAGCGACACAACGTAAATATGCTCAACTCTTCCAGCTTGAGCAGTACCTAGAATAGCTAAAACGCTTAGACCACAAAGAATATTACTTGAAGCTTTGGGACTAACACCTCACTCATTTTGTGGCGTAGCTACTCGACTCTGACTTGTATGACTTGTCGGTTGCATATTGACACTGCTTTGTGAAAGTTCTTCGGCTGTTGTAGTGGCTGCTGAGACATACTTCGTGAAGTTTCATCGTTTTCCTGTACCTTCTTCTCTTTGTAGTGCTCAGGCCTCTCGTCAGTCTTTTCTTCATGCGGATTATGGATTTTTTTAATTTTTTCTTAATAATAAACAAAGAAAATCTTAAAACAACTCAACAAAAGAAAAATCATTCAAATAGAAATCTAAATGCTATGTACACTATACACATGTCCCTAGGGGCTCATATATGGATTTTGTCCGCATACTCCTCTGTAACACTACTATGAGGGCATATACTCTCATTTTCGTCAAAAAATTATCACAATAAAACGCAAAAATTCAATGCATCTCACAAAACATTGCCCTCTAATAGTCATAATGTTAGGTCCGCATTCAGAATGCCTCCCCCCTCCTATTTGAAGTCATCCTTCACGACAGGGTATCGCAAAGGGTATATGTTGTGCTTGGGCAATTAAAAGTTGTGCCTATGCAGGCCTTGTAATATAGCCCTATTATGCATACACAGTCAATGCATGGAAAAGATTTATGTTGTGCAAGATGTGGGTATAAGCAATTTGCTTATTGGCATTTGTTGGCGAGGCTTCCTATTCTAAGCAATGTAGTAGTCTTTGAAGCTCCTGTATCGTTGAAGCGACTTGCTCTCTTCTAACTGTATTGTAATCGTAGGAAGAATTCTAAGAATTCAAGCGGCGATGCACTGACAGCAGTTTTGTTGTTCTTCTTTGGGACCCATTTCTTTGCGATTATTGGTGGCTGTTTTGTTGCTGGCTCTCGTTTGGGAACCATACTTGCCCGTGCTTCGTTTGTGTTTGAAGAGACTTCTTTGGGATCCACCTTTTTGTTGTGTGAGTCGACAGTGGTCTTTGCTTCAGCCCTTGTACGCTTGGTTGGGGACGGGATTCAGGCTTTGAAAATTGATATTGTGGTTGTTTGGGAATCCAAATGAATTCCTGACTTTTTTGTGCTTGAATCAACTTCTTTGAAGCCCAAACCTGAGTTGTGAAAGCTTGCGACTTTGTGATATTCTTACCCGTTCGTGCACGCTTTCCTTGTTTTTGTTTTGGTGTTGGATCTTGTAATTTGTCATTAGAGATCTTTGTCTTCTTGATCCATCTCTGTTTTTGGCCGATCTAGCTTTTTGGTATCGAGATTTGTCGAGATTTTTGGCTTTGACTTGTTGTCCTGTTCCTTTGACCTGTCATGGTTGTTGCTGAAGGGGTTGGTGATAGTGATGGCCTGAGTTTATGATAAGGGATGTCGTAAGATTCATCACTATCGCTACTATCCTCAGCAAGGTTGACTTCCTGTACTTTCCCTTGATTTTTTGGCTGGTAGTGGAAAGTTACTGTCTGTTTGCTCGTGCGTGGTAATTTCTTGGAGGACTGTTCTAGCCCATTGATTAGAGCATTGTTAGCTCGTTGCTCTGGTCGTATTCCTCCTAACTGAATCTTTGCATCCTTATTAGGAGCCCTGTATGAGGATGCTTGTGGTGGCTGTGTCTTCACCGAGAACTTTGGAATCCACTTTTAATGCACTTTATGCATGTAGCGATGACATTGATTCCCGGGTCGTTGATCTTCTTGAAGCTCGAAGTGTTCTACAGAGTCATAGAACTCATCGTCTTCTTCATCTTTTGATTCTCCACATTTCTTTGTTTGCTCCTTATGCCGAGAGCTTGTTGATGTCTGGATCTCTTCGTTTTCTTGGATTACACTCACTGCAAAATAAGGAACGACATCATAACCATTTTCATAACAAAACTTTGTTGTGGGAGCATCCTCCACGGCGCACACGTCCAGAGTAACCAAGATGTGTTCCCATCCAAAAGGCTCTAACTCTTCTTCAGGAAATGGTTATGGGATATAGTCCTTATCCTCTATAACCCGCTTTAGGATACATTCCTCACGTTTCAAGCTACCACATTATGAAGCTCCACACATCCACAGTTCTTTAGGCTTACCTAACCAAGCTGGAAGTTCTGATCCTGCTACTGTGGCGGAATCAAACTCCTCTACCGGTGTTCTCTTTACATCCCTATAGCTATGGTCCCTCAAGTTTATCTTTGTTATGGTTTCCATATGTCTCAGGTATATATGGTCATAACCCCAATCTTGGACCATTTTCAATTGTCGCATGAATGGTCTTCCCAGAATGATTTCATAGTTGTTCTTCTTGCCAAAGTCAACAACAGCAAAAGTGTGTTCATATTCAATGTCACAAGAAGTAACAAGTACTTTTTCTAGCAGTCCTAGGGGCTTTTCCTTGTGTCCGTCTGCAAGCTGCAGGGTCATTCGTGTGGATATCAAGGCAGGTTTTCCCCATTTTTTCCAAACCTCTTTGGTTGCAATGGCCACACCAGCTCCACTCTCAAGAATTGCCATGGTTTTTACACCATTGAATTCCACAGGAAGGGTGGTGTTTCCATCTTCTCCCTCGTAATACTCGCCTACCGTGTTTAATGGCACTGGCCTAGTATTTTGTTGAGGCATTTCCAGCTCCTTGATGCCTTCCTCGATTTGAGTCATTGGGATTTTTACACCAAATTTCTCTAGACATTTACCCACATTAGCCCACATGTTTGGTCTTATTATGAGCAACTCGGCTAGCATTATTGTACAGGTGACTGGGGTAGATAGAATATCTACTAGCCCCTTTGAATCGATGGCCTTGTTGGGAGACAGTCTCTGTGATGGGACTGCAACCACATCTGACTTGGTCTCGTACTCTCCCACGTAGGACGGTAGTGTTCTTAGTGAATGGGGTTGACTATCCATAGATTGTACAGATCCTTTGTCGCCCCAATACGATCGCACATCTAGATTCATTTGAGATCCAGTCTCAAATTCCTCTATTGGTGGTAGAAACACTCCTCGTTCATCACTAGTCTTGTCTAATCGTCTTCTTAGGTCATCGGCTTCATTGGCCTCTCTGACTTGTTTCCACAATTCGTCAAGACTATCTATCTCTTTACAATCCTCAGGTATAGCTTGGTGAAATCCCTCGGAAGACTTATCCGTGGTATTCAGTACTATCCTTGGTTCTAATGTTGGGTCTTTGAGGTTTGGTCTGTGCTCATGACTAGAATCTGGCTCTTTTAGTTCCTGGTTTGGTGGGATTACTTGTGTAGGCATGACACGGATCACATCCTCAGGTTTTGCAACCAGTGGTTCTAGTAAAGCTTGGGCTGTTTGAATCATTTTCTGGCACATTTCAAACCTTTGCTTTTCTAGTTCCGCATAGGGATATGTCATCCACCTGTGTTCTTGGGTTTGGTTGTTTTTTAGCCTCACATCATAGGCTTTCAAGAGGGCATCTAATGTCTCATTAACCTTCTCTACCAACAGAGATCCTCCTGAACTAGCACTTCTCGGTTTCTCATCCGTGGATGGTTCTTCTAGAGGTTTAACCATCTATGTAAGAGAAGATGCCTCCTTTTCCTCATGTTGTTTTATCTTCTCCTCAGCTTCGGTAAGCTTCTCAGCTAGGGATTTTTTCTCTCGTTCTCTACGTGCTTTCATCCTAGTCTTTCTAGCTTTCCAACTATTTCGTTTGCTCTTGGTTTTCTGACTAGGTGCGTCTATCTTTGGTCCATCATCTGTCTTTGGACTCGTGTCACTTTCCGTGTTCTTTGTCTCTGGATTCTCATCAGCTTTCTTTTGAGCTTGTGCTCTCGTAACCACTTGAACTGGTACGACGTTTTCATTTTCTGAGCTACTAGGTAGTTGAACAATCCCTGATACATTTGTCGTGATTTTCCTGATTTGGTTTGGTTTTTTCGGGCAATCGGGGATCAAGTGAGTGATGCCACACTCAAGACAATAGGCATTTACTTCAGTGATCTCCGAATGAGGACATTGTTTGACCAAGTGGTTGTCACGACTTTTGTGACAATCTGTCTCTGGTTGAGGAGATTTTTTTAGCATTTCCTCTTGGCTATAAGCAAGCTTTGACTTAGATAAGCCGCTATTTGCAATGAATCGCAATGTCCTTTCGTCCATTTCATACCTTGTTTCTTTTGACTAAAATACAAGAGGTGGAGGTTGTACCAGCCTCACCACTCCATGTGTTTCTCTCACATTTTGTTGCTCCGAAGGGTAGTACTCACTTTGGTTGTTATACCACATTGTAGCTGGTACTGGCGTTGGTTTATTTGATGCTTCCAGCATTGGCATGTATCTCATGTCTATCGGCATTCTAGCACCGAGCAGCGGAGGTTGTTGTCCTAAGACAAACAAGCTGTGGCCTTAAAACTCCTACTGGTCTTGGCGCATTCCCCGTAATGTATCTAGGTGGAGTAGGTGCTTCTGGAACAGGTTGTACATACCTCTCCCTAGCATTTTCCATGCTATAATAGCACTCTTTCCTCGTATGGTTCGTCCATTTTCTCTCAATTTCACACCACTTTGGCTCTCTCGAATCAAACCTTACAAGAGGAATCAACCTCTTGCCCAAGTCGTCGATAAGCTTTTCTTGATCAATAGGTGCCGTTGGCTTGGCAATGGACTCACTTATCTGTGAAACACTGTGCTGAGAGGATGTGTCATCTCCTTGACTCTTTAAGTCCTTTTCTTTGTATGTCTCACAGTTATCCACTAGATAAAGAGCTTCTTTGATCAACTCGTTTAGCGTCGTCCTCCTTATCATATGCAGATCCTTCTGAAGGCCCTCATCTCTCATTCCCTGGATAAAGATCAGCATCAGGCATGCTTGCGTAGGTAATTCTGCTCTCGGACAGAGCTTAACATATCTCTTGAGTCGTAATGATGCTTTGCGTACTGATTCATCCTCTCTCTGTTTGAATCTATGGATTTGCGAGACCGTGTTGTGAGCAATGCCTTTTGAAGAGAATTCTTCAATAAACTCCTCAAACAGCTTATCTAGGGTCTCAAAATCCCATTTTTCCACCGAGTCGAATCATGTAGCTGCATCATCTTCTAGAGTCAATCCAAATCCCGCAAACTGTGTCGCAAAATCTGAAACTTCCTCTGCTGTAAACACTCTTCTAAAAGCCGTTACGTGATCTCTCAGATCTTTTTCTCAGGAGTATTTTCTATTTACCCATTTCTGGACTTGGGATGGTCTAACTCGTCGATTGTCTACAAGTCTAACCAGAGACTCTCCCAATCCTTCTCTCGTTATCTCTCTTGAAGGGAATCCTGGTGGCTCTCTTCTTGGAATTCCTATAGGAATTCTCGTGTTTGGTGGAGGCATTTGTGGTCCTTCATTGACCAAATATCCACCTCTTTCTAGTACAGTCTGTGGATTTGTGCTTTCTACAACTCTGTATTCTCGTCCATACTTGTCGACAACTATAGATCTCCATTGACAGTTGACTCCGTATGTGTAGACATATAAGAGCTTGTAATCCGTTCTCTCTTCTAGGTATGGATCTGAGCACCAATAAAGATTGACCTCATTGTCGTCAATGTATCTATATAGTCCTTCACTCTCATGACCAATCATCCAAACTCTCTCAACAAGATGGGTCTTTATCAATTGCAAGTTTGGAAGATCCATTGTGGGAGGATATTCCTCTATCGTCGGGATCTCCAAGCTTGTGTAAACTGCGTTTGAATCTAGGATAGACATGATTTCTGGGATTAAGAGCTTTTGCTTGGTTCAAGTAGACTTAGTCCACTGTGTTCAAGTGCTTTGGTTAGGGAAAAGTCGAAACTATGTCCAAAACCGCAACCGTTTCGTCACAATTCTCGCAAATTGTCGCTTTCAGACACCCCTAACTTGCGGATGAATTTTGAGGCCTCAAACGACGTTTTTTTCAAAGTTGAACTAAATGGTTGCCGTTGGCATGCATTTAGTTCAGGTTTTGCTCTAAGATCTGTAGAGCCGCTCTCAGGCTACGTTTTGATATAAAAACTTTTCCGATCCGATACCGTTTGTGAAAGTTATAGCCAAAACAGTGAATTGCAGTTTAGAATGGTCAAAATGAGTCCAAATTCAATTTTGAAAAAAGATTTGGGATCTCTGTGACACTGTGAACACTTCTGTATGGTCAAAATTATAGTTGGACCCTAAAACTGGCCTAGAGAGATCCTACGCGTAGGATGTCTATATGCTCATAATTTAACAAAATTTGGTCCAGAGACTCCCCTTAAGTCCAGCAACACAATGGTATGCTCATAATTTCATTTGGACCTAAAAAATGTCCTTGAGACATCCTACGCGTAGGATGTCTTTTTGCTCAGAATGACTTGAAATTTTCACCCCAGCTTCTCCTTGATGTGTTGATCACAGTGGTGTGCTCATAAGTTGGTTTAGAGTCCTAAATCAAGCTGGAGACATCCTACGCGTAGGATGTCTAACTGCTCAGATTTTGTCCAAACTTGATCCCAAGTTTCTCCTAGTGCTCAGCAACACAATGGTATGCTTAGAATTGAATTTGGATGCCAATAGGTCAAGATTTGGGCTGCATAAGCTTCTAGTGCACTCCAAGAGTAGGATGTCTGACAATTCTTGTCTTTGCTTGGTAAATAGGCCAAACAAGGTCCAAATTCACTTTTGAAAAAAGTTCTGGAATCCTTGAGACACTTAGAACCTCCCTATATGGCCAAAGTAGAATTTTAACCACTTTATGACCCTGGAGACATCCTACGCGTATGATGTCTTTTTGCTCTGTTTCAGCTCAAACTTGCACTGTAGGTTCCCCTTGATGTGTTAAACTCACAGCTATTTTTACTTTTTGATTCTGACACCTATAGGTTGGTCAAATGATCAAGAATCTGTTCCAAAAGCCCGATGTCTGTTCTGATGAATTCCCAAGTCAAATCAACTCCAAATTGGACCAAAATTGACTAGGAGGCTTATCTATGGCTATATGACAGCATGGTATGGTCACAGTAGAATTTTGGTTTCAGAATTATGCAGTAGACATCCTACGCGTAGGATGTCTTTTTGGCCTGTTTGACCCCAGACTTGTCCCACAGCTTTCCCTTGATGTCAGCAACCCAATGATATGCTTAGATTTGAGTTGCATGTCAAAAGACCCCAAAACTAGCTATCCTTGCCTTTTTCAGTCAAAATGCTAAAGTCTGTTCAATCTTCCCTTTCACTGACCCAAATGAGATGAAATTTATCACATGTACTCAATACAACATTTAGAACATGCCTATGGAGTCATCATATGGTTTGGTCTCAAACTTAGGCCTTGGACACAATTTGGGTAGGATATCTGGCAATTCTCGTTTTTTGGCTTTAAACTGCCAAAATTTGATCAAATTTCCACTTTCCAGGTGAAAATAGGATAAAACCTACCTTCTAACACACTGGTAACCTCAGATTTTCAAAAAAATGCAAAGATCACCCTGTAGACATCCTACGCGTAGGATGTCTACTACTGATTTTTTGAGACTGAAGTGTCCCTGATGCTTCCTTATGCTCTCAGCAAGTGCAAGTATGCTTCACAATTGCAAAAACATGAAAAAATCACTCAATTAAGCCTTTTCTGAAATTTTACGTTTTCTGGCTCCGGCTTTTGGCTTTTGGTCAACAAAAATAGGGAAAAACACCCAAGTCAATATGAAAATAGGGTAAAACCTACCCTCTGAACCCACTGGTGCAGTCAGAATTTTCAAATTTGGTCTCCAGAACCCCCTTGAGACATTCTACGCGTAGGATATCTATGTTTACAAAATTGCAGGTTTTCTTCACAGAACCCTTGCAAATGCTCTTTTATATGCACAGCATCAGTCAGTCATACAAAAATATCCACAAAAGCTTGTTTAATGCATTTTTACCCTCAAAAGCATACTTTTCCGTGATTTCAAATGCAATCAAGCACTTTAGCAAATAATTCAGTGATGAATAGCTCTAGATCAGAATCGGATCACTTACATAAAGCTACTCTTACAAATCATATGGGGTTTTGCATCTATGAGTAGAAAAACGCTTCACTGCCACACACGGACTAGTAAACGCTTTTATCACCTCACAAATCACTCGACCACCAACAACTACTCTAATCCACAGATCCTAACTAAACCTATCTAGTCGCAGACCCTCGACAAGACACACGCTTCCTGGCTATCCACTTCATCGTGGAATATCCTCTTTTAGATCAATTAAGAAAAACGCTTTCTCTAGCCGAAACTAAATCAAGCAACCATCACACGAGTGTTAGTAGGAAACCTACTTAGGTCCTTGTGTCCCCGGCAACGGCGCCAATGTTGGACGAAAAGCGACTCACACACCCATGAAGTGCATGCAAACACTACCTAGATCAACATAATGTCAATCGAAGACACAGATGACACGATAGGCACACGGAGGAAATCTCTTGAGTTTGTCAGGCTGAGATCATCCTACACATACAACACCCTGGAAGGCCAACTAAACCACAATCAAGAACCTCACTGCTCTCAACTACACCACCTAGCCACATACACACATGCGGAAGGTAACTCACCTAATCATGCCAGATTCATACGAAACTTAAGGAACACCATCCCCTCACTAGGATACACCTGTCCCTAAGCTTCTACACTCAAAACCCTCACTCTAAACCCATCTGCGGAAAACGCGTAGGATGACAGAACAGAATTTTGAAAGTGTCCGAAACTGAAATTTATGAGTTCCTATGCATAGCTTATGTCACCACGATTCTATAGACTACAAGCACGCAGAAAACAGACATCGTTTGATACACTTACGGCCACAAATAGCTCGTAGATACGTCGGCGTGTGCGCTTCGTCTCGCGTGGAATGCTTGACGTGGTCGCATAGCTCTCCTCGAGCCTACAGCAATGGTGCAGTCGGATCTCCAATGTGTTGAGCAAGCCGGGCGTAGCAAGAGGATGAAGCTCACGCTCACTCTCTTTCTCTCTCTCACACAGTAGACGACAACGCTTAGTTTTGATTATGATTAAAGTCTCTTTTACAAAATGACCTAGGTACCTTATATACTAAGACTACCTTAGGTTTAACTAAAAATGGCGTTGAAAGGGTCAAATGGCTTTGTATTTACAATCTGGAAGTGCCATTGCACCCCGACTTCTAAAACTAGAATAACTACTCATTACAAATGACGTTTATAGCCATAATCCGCAGCATTTCATAACTCGCAAAAGATAAGACTTTGGTACAAAACTTGAGTTATGTTGTGTTGTTGACCCAGCGGTCAACATTTCCCCCTTCCTATATGACTCACACACCCATGAAGTGCATGCAAACACTACCTAGATCAACATAATGTCAATCGAGGACACAGATGACACGATAGGCACACGAAGAAAATCTCTTTAGCTTGTCAGACTGAGACCATCCTACACATACAACACTCAGAAAGGCCTACTAAACCACAATCAAGAACCTCACTGCCCTCAACTACACCACCTAGCCACATACACACATGCGGAAGGTAACTCACCTAATCATGCCAGATTCATACGAAACTTAAGGAACACCATCCCCTCACTAGGATAGACCTGTCCCTAAGCTTCTACACTCAAAACCCTCACTCTAAACCCATCTGCGAAAAACGCGTAGGATCACAGAACAGAAGTTTGAAAGTGCCCGAAACTGAAATTTATGAGTACCTGTGTGTAGCTTATGTCACCACGATTCTATAGACTACTAGCACGCAGAAAACAGACATCGTTTGATACACTTACGGCCACAAATAGCTCGTAGATGCGTCGACGTGTGCGCTTCGTCTCGCGTGGAATGCTTGACGTTGTCGCGTAGCTCTCCTCGAGTCTACAGCAATGGTGCAGTCGGATCTCCAATGTGTTGAACGAGCCGGGCGTAGCAAGAGGATGAAGCTCACGCTCACTCTCTTTCTCTCTCACACACTAGACGGCAACGCTCAGTTTTGATTATGATTAAAAGTGTCTTTTACAAAATGACTTAGATACCTTATATACTAAGGCTACCTTAGGTTTAACCAAAAATAAGGTTGATCGAGTCAAATGGCTTTGTATTTACAATCTGGAAGTGCCATTACACCCCAGCTTCTGAAACTAGAATAACTACTCATTACAAATGACGTTTATAGCCATAATCCGTAGCATTTCATAACTCGCAAAAGATAAGACTTTGATACGAAACTTGAGTTATGTTGTGTTGTTGACCCAACGATCAACATAGTTACTTTATGTTTTCATAAATAGTTACATCCATTTTTGCTAACACCACATCGCATTGTGGGTCTCTGCAAAATTGAATAGAGATAGCCGCAAAACAACATTTAATGAACTATTTCTTAAAAACCACCATCTAAATCTCAAATGTTTGGAAATTGAATTGAATTGTTTCTTGGGAAGTAATCATGACACACTAGTTATGTTCTCATAGTCTAGAAACATAGCTTTACATATTACACTTATCATCATCAAGCATAGTACAATGAAAGCAACTTGGGATTTACGATCATAATCTGACTGAATAGAAACCTTCTACTCCAGGGCACTAACTATGGCTTGAATATTGTTGAATGCCCCACCTGTAGGCAAGTAGCTCCGAGCACATGCATTCCTAAAAGAGTCGGCCTTATGATGAAGACACTCTCCTTCTTCTGTCTCGAGTAGTGTTTGAATGACCCTCGTTATCTCCTCTCTTCCAATCAATCCACTCTCTTTGTTCTCCTTAAAACCAAGTCCAACTTTCCACTCTTCAATGATAAATTTGGCATTCAAGAATTGGTCACCAATATAAGGAAAGCAAAGCATAGGAACACCATGGCTTATGGCTTCTAAAGTAGAATTCCATCCGCAATGAGTAAGAAAGCCACCGACAGATGGGTGGGAAAGGACTTTTACTTGGGGGACCCAATTTGTGACATAGGCCCTGCCATGAAATTTAGATAGCACCTCCTCTGGGAATGTTGTGAATGGAGCATCCTTCACGAGATTGGGACGGAAGACCCAAAGGATGCGTTGCTTGCTAGAAAGAAAGCCAGCAATAAATTCTTCAAATTGAGGTAGACTTACGGGTGCAAAGCTACCAAAAGAAACAAAAAGCACAGATGAGCACGGTTGTGAGTCTAGCCAAACCATGCACGCCTCATCCTCTTTCAACAAGCTTGTGTTCAACTCATTTTCAAGTGGCTCTACTAACGGGCCTATTGCATAGATTGGTATGCCTGTGTCTACTTGAAGGGCATCTTCTTCAATTTCTGTAAAAGTGTTGATAGCTATGGCACGAGCTTTGCTTGTGGTCTCTTGCATTACTTGGAACCCATTTGTGTACAAAAATCTATTTTCTTGGAAGTGCTCCATGAGATCGCAAACTTTTATGGTGGGCAAGCCAGGGAGCCCCTCCTTAAAGATGTTGTCCTTTAATCTCTCTCTTGCTTCCAAGGCCTTTAAAACTGCAACCGAGAAATCAGCTTCATTCAACTTTGGCAAACACACTTTCACAAGAAAAACCAGGGGAAAAGTCACAATGGCTTACATAAGCTGATGAAAAAGACTGTGTGTGACCAACTACTCCTTATAGAAATAGCAAAACAAATGTCAACCATCCCTCACGAGGCCTACATATACATAAGACATTGCAACATTGCGTTGTTAATGCCCCTCTTACAAGGAAAAGGGAGATAAAGATTTTCCATCATTACCTTTCCATACGGCACTATTGGACACGCTTTATCGAACAGTCTACAGTTGCTCCCAAGACTTCCATGGTTTACTAAGGCCTTATGTAGGCCAACAAAATTGCCATCATTGGCTTGCCCTATGGCACTAATCAACAAGCTTTACCTAACAACCCAGAATTGCTCCCAAGAGTTCAATGCTTTATTAACGATGTGGTCACGTGTGCACTAGTTATCAGTAATACATAACTGGTGAAACCATACCAAAATGGCATAGTTACAAGAACACTTGCCTAGTTGCATATGAGACAAATAACTAGTGCACAGGTGACCATGCAAGCGACATAGTTATTTCCAAAAATAACTGATAACTATGCATCACATGGCCATTGCCTACTGCCTTTGTATACGCCAACAAGTCAAATCTCTGGGTTTTTTTTGCCCCATCTTAATTGCTTCATTCAGACATTTATTCCCAAAGCCTTCAGATCATAACAATGGCTCCACCTGCATTCAGAGCATTTTCTAGTAGGAGTAATTCCTATAAAATGAAACAAGCCCTTACAGAGAAGAGACGAGAAGAGAGACAGACAGAGTTACCATCTTCAAGAGACATCACTCCCTCTCTAATATAGTTTGCAAGCAGCAGCAAGCTCTGACTGCAGGTATAGAAAGCGATCCTGGGTAGGTTGAATTTGTCGGCAACACTCTGTGTAGGGCCAGTGAGGAAGACATCGGAGATGAGGCATGTGATGGGCGGATCGTGGGGCTGCAGCAACAGCTGCTCGATTTGAGGGGAAATGCTGCCGAGGGCTGCAAATCCGCACTGAATGGGACCAGCCCCAACATCCAGGCTCCCTAATTCGCTCGGATCGGGCATGTCAACATGCGTTCTCCGTATATCGAGCCTCATAACGCCCTCGTCTTCTCCATCCTTCTGCTTGCCGTCAAGTTCCTGCCGCTGAAAATTGAAGTAGGCGCCCGTAATGTGAACGAAGGTTATGGTGAAGCCCTCCTGTTCGGCCAGCTTCTTGCAGAAGCGCATGAGGGGGTTCACGTGGCCTTGGCCCGGCAGGGGCACCGCCAGTGCATGGTGTCTTCTCCGCCTTGCTGCGGCCTCACTAGCCATGGCAATCTGCTGCACGGCTCGCTGTCTTCTTGATTCATGAGCTTGTAGTTTTAAACAGGTGAAACGTTGAAGGTGGAATTGACCCGTCTGTTCTACATGGTCATGGCCATGGCCCATGTCTCGTTGAGGGTCCAAGTTTGTAATTGACCCGTTTGTTGGCACTGCCCTAAGGCAGGGTCTATGGGGAGGAAATTTGCTAGCATGGCCATAGGGGGTCTCGCCAATGGAGAGGTTCCACGCAAGGGTGTGTTTTATAGGTGGACGACATGCATGGGTTAGCTATTTTTGTCTCTCTATCTCTTTCGTAGGCACTGTAGCTTGCCCCAAATCGGACGACCTTTGTAATAGGAGAACAGCTGAGAGGGAAGATGGCAACGGAAATAAGTGTTGTCGCCTAAGTCTCGTGCTATTTGCAGCAATTATCATTGCCAATTGCTGATTGCACAGCTATTTGCGAGCTTCCCTGAGGTGTTTCCACCTCTTGCGTCGCACTGCAGTAGCAGATGGGCTGCTCTCCGCCTTGCTTCACTTCAGTTCAATCCTCCCTCTAGATTTTCCCATCTAGATATAGCCTCGGTTATTCAGAGATGTACTTTCTTTTGAAACAATGCTGGCTACCAGCTTTTCATGTTTCGCGGTGCAAATTTAATTGCTTTTGGGGTTGTTATCAAGGTGCCCATTTGTGGTTTTCTTGCCTCAAGGATAGCAAGAAAGACCTTTGGTTCATTTAGCTAGCTTCTAGTGAGGTCATTGAAAGAGCAGCAAAGCATTCCGTTCCATTAGGTCCATACATCTCATATGCATTTTTGACATGGATAATTCATGAAGTAGTAATTCTTTGTCTCAAGCTTGTTGCCTTCGAGATACTGTGAGTTGCTACCATGACACTGTCTGACGTATTAGGGTCCCTTGTTTCTTGGCAGGCACTTCAACAATGCATTCTATGCCAGAGTAAAGGGAATAAGCAATGCTGAATTGAACAAGCTGGAGCTCAATTTGCTATTTTTGTCTTAATTTTTGAGTTCAAGTTACGTTGTATGTGTTTGAGAGCTATTGTTCGCATATGGAAAAAGAGCTTCACAGTGTTGTCTATGTACCAGTGCAGCGCAGTTTGCCAGTTTTTGGTGACTCACAAGATGCGGAGAGTGCCGAACAACTTGTGAAGGATGGCTTAGATCATGAATGAGATGAGGTCATGTTTCTTCTTCCTGTTGGAGTGGCCCAGTCATTTCCACCTGATCAATCACTTGGGTTCTAAGTGGTTCTCTTCATGACTGTATATTATAGCGCTTTCACAACAGTTTTTCTTCAAATGTGTACTCTGATAAATTCCTGGATTGGCTGCCAATTTTGAGTCCACCTGTGGACACTTTGTACCTTTACACTGATGAACTATGCCAAATATATGAGAATCTTGTACTATGTCACTTTCCACGCTACACTCTTTTTCTCATATGGACTGGCTGCCGCACTACTCAATTTGCAAACTGCCCAGATCGGCAGCCTCAGTTTTCTCCATATGTGATGAGGATCTCATGGTCCCATGGACTGCTGACTCTTATCACCCGTGCTAAGACACGATAATAGTCTACAGCATGCAGTGATATAGATATTTTTCCATGTGGTCGAAGAGACCCACCAGCAAATCTTCCGGTTGCCATTTCCCATACAGGGATGCGATTTGGTAGATGCATGTCAACCAGTGGACTTGCCAAAGGTGTCTTTATCCAACCACTGACTTTCTATAGCACTCGTGCAGCTTGGCTCTCATTTTCGCATTTGAAATGAGGAGTTTGAGAATGGAGCACTTCACTATTGTTGCTCCACACAGAAGGCAATCAAGACTGCCTTGCGCAGGCCAATGAGAGACGAGGTGCAAGTTTCTATATTGATATAACGTACTATTGAACTTGTAAAGAGGAAATGGAAATTGTATCGTTGCCATTGCTTAGGTTTACAGACCTACAAACATAGAAACCCACTTATCTTGCTGCATAATTTTATCCCTACATTCCTGATGAGATTGAGAATCAAGTTTTTGAGAACTTGTCTCATGGTTTCCACACAGCGAGTCGAAAATGGTGCCCAGTTGCGCATGCATACTCGCATGGAAGACAAAATACTGGGGCCACCCAAAGTTTTGGCAGCCCCCTACTTCTGTTCGAGTCATATTCCTGAATTTCGAACCTGCATGAGGGTGTTTATTTACCTTTATACCACCACTCAGCCCCATGCCATGATGGGCAGGGCAATGGCTACACATAGAGCGCCCGGCTATTTCAGCAAGCAAAAAGTAGATAGCCAACACGAAGAGCATATGCCATGATTGGCCACAAAAATGGGGTTTCATCATCTGCACATCGGGAGATTTTTACCAAGTGCCGCTTAAATGTGATGCACGCAACCGTCATACATTTCAATCATGATTTATCTTCGATTGTGATAAGAATTAAAGTGCATTCAAACAATTATTTCTTTTGCAGGCCCTGGAACTTTGCTTAGAGCTCACTCCAGTCACCCTTGAATCCCCTAAACCCTGTTGAGATAGCAGTAGTCCCAATCATAGGCTTCTTCTGGTATACGGATTGACCATAGATCAGAGATTTGATGCACATGTATTTGCTGCATGTTTATGCTTGAGGGCTGAGATCCCTTCTTCCTGTCTTATGTATGGTTGTTGCGAAAGCTTCATGCTCATTATCTATGCATGATGCGGAGCCTATTATGGTTGTGACTCATTGGTCGTATTGCATTTCACAAATATCTCGTACACTTGCAAGCAAACCAAAGTCAGCATATGTATTAACCAAGGTAGTTCCAATGGTAGCACTTTATGATAGCCCTCTACATTCAATTTTTGCATGTATGTTTTCACCCTTTTGTAATGCCCATACAATGCAACATGCTTTCAAGCTCTAACCAAATGTCAAGACATTGGGAAAGATACTCTCTGATTCCATTTTGTCAAAATCTTGCATAGTGAGAGTGATCAAACCATGATGAGCATATGCTAATACTATCGCAATGCATGCAACCGCTGCTTCAAATTCATCCATTTGCTAAGGAGGGGATGTAATTTATTAAGAGCTTTGTACCTGCTGTATAGATTAAGAAGAGCATTTTTAAGAGAAGTTTTAGATTCAAAGCCGGTGTTTACAATAGAAGTATGCACTCTCATGTCCGCAATTAGGTATCCCTGAGTCCCTGACTAGAACATGCAGAAAGAGCACTAAGAAATGTCACATGATCGGGGCCATTACCACTGTATTCTACTTTGCTACATATGATCAATGCACTTTTTGGGAGCTTGCGCTGCACATAGACAGAATCACAACAATCAAAAGCACGGTATCTTTGTCAATTGTGGAATCGAACACTTCACTTGCACATTCAACCAGGTCATGTTTTTCAAATAGTTTGACAAATGATGTGCCCACTACCAAATTCACTTTATTGCTGCTGACCACAAGTCTAATGAGCATTTTGAGGCTTTCTACTACATTGGTGCACACAAGGAGTACGTTTATCAGCAAAATTATATCCGACAAGATGCTCTCTTACTACATTTGGGTGAACAATTCGTAAAGTCCTATTGAAAATATCCGAAGACATTTTGCTTGTGCATGCCTGCAAAAACGTAGAATATTGTTTCTAGCTCGCCACAATTTCCATACATGATAAGAACACCAATACGTAAGAAGATGCTCTATGGAAAGTCCCTATTTTGAGAACCGGCATGGAGGGTATGTCTGATTTGAAGAGGCATCAGTTCTGATGTGCATTGATTCAAAATGAAACATTCTTGCTTCTCTCTTATGGTTCCACATGCCTTCAAGGTGCTAACCTAGATGATTTAATTTGGAGAGAAGCCCTCCTGTCCCATTTTATCATAAATCTATTGTGCTTCCTTTGCCAAGTTCATGAGTAGCATAGCTTGAAATATCACAACATCCCGATTTTGAATCTTGTTAAAAATATCCTAGGCTTTTTTCACCTGACCACACTGTGTATATATCAATCACAGCACTACGAGCTACAACAATTGATTTTAATGATTCAAGCTCTGCAGTCTCCTCACACACTTCTTTGCCCTTGTATTTCTCTTTAATACTCCCATAAGCTTTCAAACTACACAAATATGAGATAGAATCTAGTGTGATTTCTTCAAGCTACATTTTTTCAAAACACTAAACGGCTTGTTCACCTTCTCCATTTGCAGCACATATGCTGCTACAAGCTTGCAAGCTGCACACAAGTACAGATAAATCATGTGGAGCACCCTCATGCATAGGTAGTTGTGCAAGTGTCAGATCTTTGCATACATCTACACTTTTCACTAGGGTTTCATGCTCCTCTTTCTCACCATACCTCTCAAAAGCTTGCCCAACCCTTTGCTCTGATTGATGATCCAACACAATCTGATGCAAATTTTCATGCATAAGCTCAATGGCAGGCCTATCTTTCTCCTAGCACTCCTCCTTGAGGATAGATTGCTCTCCATGGCTAGCAAGCATGTCATCTTCATTTTGCAATAGACTACTAGTGGTGTCTTCCTCCCCATTACCAACTACAAGCAAAACTCCAACTTGTAGAGCTCTTTCAAGGCTTCCATGAACTACCTTATAGTTGAGGCTATGGCACAAGATACATGTACTTTACTGCCGATCTAAAAGCCAATGTCTTGATGTTGTATCTCCAATTGGCTAGTTGGAATTACACAAAGGTGTCTGCTATGAGCTGCTTCCAAGCCCTCAAAATGCATTGTGGACCTGTGTCTTGAAATACACAAGGTTCTTTGCAGAGGAGAAAAAACTGCAGTAGACTTTGATCGGCTCTCTCTTAGCTTGGAAACACTGAGTTGTAGGTGTTTGTACGATCTTATTTATTGCATATAATAGCAACACGATTTACATTGAGCAGCTCCATAGTTCGGGCCAGTTTTGGCTAAAACTCTGGAATATGCAAACCGCAGCTATCAATATCAAGAGTTATGAACGTGAAATAAACAAGCAAACTAATTGATTCCTATGCTTTGAAAATCATGATTCTCCTTATAGTACACTTGAGCAGTTTGAACAAAAAAGGCTCATTTTATGCAATAACCTAAAGGCTTAGCTGACTATAACTTGTGTACGAATTCCAAAGTGGGCAAAGATTAGAAAGATGGCGTGTGTTAGAATGAAGATACCAATTGTTGTAGCCCTTGGACACCCATATTGTTCCTGTATTCAATGTGCTAGAAAATCTTGATATTGGTACTGGCTGTAGCACCCTCAGGTTCTATCGAGCGAGTTGGGCCTTTTATCAAGGTGAAATAACTCATGGTGTAACGTAGTTGGGAAGCTGCATCTCTGTTGTAACCCAAGAGAGCAAAGAAGTTGGGAAAGCCTTGTTTGGTGGTTTCTAAGAGAGGAATATTCTTCTTGATTGAACTCTAGGTAAGAGATGACCATAGGACTAAGTAGCAGGAAGACCTGATTGAGATTGTAAATCCTGATATTGGTACTAGCTATAGCATCATGAGGCTCTATTCAATAAATTGGGCCCCTCATCAAAGTGAGAACCCATGGTGTGGCGCACTTGATCCTCAATTTCGATGAGTTGGGAAGTTGCACTCCTATAATAGTCCAAGAGAGTAAAAAACTTGGGGAAGCCTTGTTAGGTGGTTTCTAAAAGGAATATTCTTTTTGATTGAATTGTAAGCCAGAGGTACATACAATACAAAGTAGCAAGAAGAGATTGAAACTTGTTGCATAGATGATGATGTCTCTCTAAAGAGAGCGCGTCTCGTTGACGAAGATGCTGTTTTCATGCATTTCTAGAATGTGGTTGGTGATCCTTTGTACGTTGAAGCGTGTGAGAACACGGTGGAAGGAGCTACAAAAGAGGACTTCCTTGTATTCAAGTTTATATATGGGCTCTAACTTATGTCTCATGCCTCTGCCTTTGATTACACCATGCATGTCTCAAACTAGCACTTTGGGTAATTTGAGGCCAGAAGCAAACACTTTAGCATTTCATGTGTTAGGAAGAACAACAAAGAGAGAGGGGTTCACTAAAAGACATAGAACTCCTTCACAATGTGAGCGATCTCTAGCGCAATTCATATGGGACTAGCATCAATGCCAACCACAACGACAGTCTTGCCCTGCATCTAAATTCCGTTTCCTCAAGATGGATGTTGACCGCTGGGTCAACAACACAACATAACTCAAGTTTCGTACCAAAGTCTTATCTTTTGCGAGTTATGAAATGCTACGGATTATGGCTATAAACGTCATTTGTAATGAGTAGTTATTCTAGTTTCATAAGCCGGGGTGCAATGGCACTTCCAGATTGTAAATGCAAAGCCATTTGATCCTTTCAACCCCATTTTTGGTTAAACCTAAGGAAGCCTTAGTATATAAGGTACCTAGGTCATTTTGTAAAGAAGACTTTTAATCATAATCAAAACTTTAGCGCTGCCGTCTACTGTGTGTGAGAGAGAAAGAGATTGAGCGTGAGCTTCATCCTCGCGCACACGCCAACGCATCTACGAGCTATTTGTGGCCGTAAGTGTATCAAACGATGTCTGTTTTCTGCGTGCTAGTAGTCTATAGAATCATGGCGACATAAGCTACGCATAGGTACTCATAAATTTCAGTTTCGGGCACTTTCAAAATTCTGTTCTGTCATCCTACGCGTTTTTCGCAGATGGGTTTAGAGTGAGGGTTTAGAGTGTAGAAGCTTAGGGACAGGTATATCCTAGTGAGGGGATGGTGTTCCTTAAGTTTCGTATGAATCTGACATGATTAGGTGAGTTACCTTGTGTATGTGTGTATGTGGCTAGGTGGTGTAGTTGAGAGCTGATTGTGGTTTAGTTGGCCTTCGTGAGTGTTGTATGTGTACGATGGTCTCAGCCTGACAAGCTTAAGAGATTTCCTCCGTGTGCCTATCGTGTCATCTGTGTCCTCGATTGACATTATGTTGATCTAGGTAGTGTTTGCATGCACTTCATGGGTGTGTGAGTCGCTCCCGTCCAACATTGGCGCCGCTGTCGGGGACACAAGGACCTAAGTAGGTTTCCTACTAACACTCGTGTGATGGTTGCTTGATTTAGTTTCGGCTAAGAAAGCGTTTTTCTTAAGTGGATCCGGAAGAGGATATTCCGCGATCAAGTGGATATCCAGGAAGCATGTGTCTTGCCGAGGGTCTGCGACCAGATAGGTTTAGTTAGGATCTGTGGTTTAGAGTAGTTGTTGGTGGTTGAGTGATTTGTGAGGTGATAAAAGCGTTTACTAGTCCGTGTGTGGCAGTGAAGCGTTTTTCTACTCATAGATGCAAAACCCCATATGATTTGTAGGAGTAGCTTTAGGTAAGTGACCTGATTCTGATCTAGAGCTATTCAGCATTGAATTATTTGCTAAAGTGCTTGATTGCATTTGAAATCACGGAAAACTGTGCTTTTGAGGGTAAAAATGCATTAAACAAGCTTTTGTGGATATTTTTGTATGACTGACTGATGTTGTGCATATAAAAGAGCATTTGCAAGGGTTCTGTGAAGAAAACCTGCAATTCTGTAAGCATAGACATCCTACGCGTAGGATGTCTCAAGGGGGTTCTGGAGACCAAATTTGAAAATTCTGACTGCACCAGTGTGTTCAGAGGGTAGGTTTTACCTTAGTAACATATTAACTTGGGTGTTTTTCCCTATTTTTGTTGACCAAAAGCCAAAAGGCGGAGTTAGAAAATGTAAAATTTCAGAAAAGGCTTAAATTGAGTGATTTTTGCATGTTTTTGCGATTGTGAAGCATGCTTGCACTTGCTGAGAGCATAAGGAAGCATCAGGGACACTTCAGTCTCAAAAAATCAGAAGTAGACATCCTACGCGTAGGATATCTACAAGGTGATCTTGGCATTTTTTTGAAAATCTGAGGTTACCAGTGTGTTTAGAAGGTAAGTTTTATCCTATTTTCACCTGGAAAGTGGAAATTTGACCAAATTTTGACAGATCAAAGCCAAAAGACGAGAATTACCAAACATCCTACCCAAATTGTGTCCAATGTTACCATATACATGTGGTAGTGATGTGTGTGAACACACTAGGACCGCAGGGGCATTTTTTCCCTCTTTAGGAGGTTTTTTCCCCCGTGCATTGTATATACGCCCATCACTCTAGGGCTATCTATCTTTCCATTGCACACTAAGTAATACACTCTCTATTGTGTGCCTTGAGCTTCCTTCGTCTTCTCCAAGCTGTGTGTGTTTCTCTGCAACCCTAATTCCAACAATTGGTATCAGAGCAGGTCACGTCCTCCCGGGCTTAGTCGCCAGCTGCTCCAGCACACGCCTGCTCACTTTTCTCCGATTTCAGTGAGCTTTGGCAAGCGTTCGCAGGTCGACAAATATTTTGGGAAAGCTCGAAGAGCTTGGTCTGCTCAGAATTTTGATTTGGGCTCATTTCGGCCTCCGTTTCCACTACGGGCAGTACTGCACAGGTTATTTCGTCATTTTGTGCAGATTTTCTGTCAGTGCCGTTTTCTGCATAACAGGTGCCTTATAGTCTTCTACGGTTTGTGCTATATAGCACAAGTTGTTCCCGCTCCATTTCTGCTATTTTCGGGCAGTTTTCACATCAGGTGCAGCATTTACCATGGCTGACAACAACAACACAGATGTGTTCAAGATGTTTGCTGCTGAGGACAGGTTGGATGGGGACAACTACCCTATGTGGGCTTATATGATGCAACACGTTCTTGTGTCAAAAGGTGTCTGGAACATTGTGCAGGGCATTGATGTACGTCCTGGTTCTGAAGATGTAGGCGATATTGAGGATGTTGCAGGTCTTGCTGCAAGGATTGCAGCTGTTAGAGTTGTTTTGCCTACAACAGAACAAGCTCGTTGGGATGTTAAGGATGCGCAGGCTCATGCATTGATTGCGTTGTCTGTGAAGCGCACCATTATTCCTCACATCCGTTCAGCAAAATCTGCAAAACAGGCTTGGGATATTCTAGCAGGTCTTTATGCAAGCCGCAATGAGGCTAAAATTGCTTTGCTGCGTAAAGAGCTAGAGTCGAAGATTATGCATGAGGAAGATGATATGGACACTTTCCTTGCTAGTGTCAAGGATATCAATGAGCAACTCATTTCTGCAGGTGAAGTCATTTCTGACAGTTCCCTTGTGTAGACTGTTCTTGATGCCTTACCAGATTCCTACCAGACTTTTGCTAGTACTTGGAGACTGATGACCCAAGGAAATCCTGAAGTTGTCAAGTTTGATGCATTATGCACATTGCTGTTGCAAGAGTCACTTTCTAGAAAAAACAGGACTAGGCAGCGTGCAGTTGAACAGGCTTTTATTGCTTCTCAAAGAAAGGGTGGTAACAGTAATGCAGCCACTTCTTATGGTTCTGCTGCGAGTGGCAAAAATTCTGTTCCTAATGCTTCTGCTGGCAGCACTTCGTCTGGCAATTCTGGTGATAAGGGAAAAAAGAAGATGCGTTTCCATTATTGTAAAGCCAATGATCACTTGATCAAGTCGTGTCCTAAGTTGAAGGTCAAAGAGGCTAAGAAGAAAGAGGGTGGTTCCACTGCAAATGTTGGTTCCACTACAAATGCAGCCATTGTTGAGTCTTCTGTGAAAGGAGATTGTGATGCTGATGTTGATGCAGAATGGGCTTTTAGCGCAGAGTGCACTTACAATCCTGCTGTCCATGATGCATGCTTGTCAGTTGCTGCAGATTCACATGTGTGGTATTTCGATAGTGGTGCTACAAAGCACATTACCTCACATCGTGAATTGTTTACCTCTCTCGAGTCTGTCCCTCATGGGAATTCAGTCACTTGTGCCAACAACGCCTCTTATCCAGTTCAGGGAGTTGGAAAGATTGTGCTCACTGCTGCTAATGGCAGTTCCTTCACACTTGTTGATGCACTTTATGTACCTGGGATCAAGAAGAATCTATTGTCTGTATCCGCACTTGCTAGACTTGGACTTGTAGTCAAATTTGTGGATGACAGATGTACAGTTCATGATCTCAGTTTTGGTGATGAAATTGTTGCATCTGGGCTTTTGTGCCGTGGGCTGTATAAGCTCACTTTGTATGACAAGTGTGGACAAAATTTTGCAAATGCTGTTGCAGATTCAAGGGCTATTTCAGATGCAAAACTTTGGCATGCACGTTTTGGTCATCTGAATTTTGCCAGTTTGCTGCGTTTGCAGAAATCTGATATGGTTGCTTCTTTGCCGCCTCTTGAAGCACCTATCAAACATGTTTGTGAAGGCTGTATTCTGGGTAAAATGCAGCGTTCTAAGTTTCCAAAGGATGGTTCAGTTAGGGCCACATGCAGGTTGCAGCTTGTGCATAGTGATGTTTGTGGGCCCATGCAAACTCCATCCTTGGGCAATTACCTGTACTTCGTGACTTTCATTGATGATTACTCCAGGCATGCATGGGTATTTCCGCTTAAAGCAAAGTCCGAAGTTTTTATGTGCTTCAAACAATTTTTGGCTATGGCTGAAAATGTCTCAAAATGTACTATGGGCACCCTCCGTTCCGATCGAGGGGGGGAGTATATGTCTCATGAATTTAATGCATTTCTGGCTAGTCGTGGGATAAAACACCAATGTACAGTGCCTTATACACCTCAGCAAAATGGTGTTGCTGAGAGGAAAAACAGGTCACTAATGGAAATGGCACGATGTATGGTCAAAAGTCAAGCTTTGCCACATTCTTTTTGGCTTGAGGCCATCATGTGTGCCACTTATGTACTTAACAGGTGTCCTACGAAAGCTTTGCAGTCTATTACTCCATATGAAGCATGGCATGATAGAAAACCTTCTATTGAGCACATGCGTGTTTTCGGCTGTTTGGCATATGCTTTGGTGCCACAAGTGCAGCGCAGAAAATTGGATGATAAGGCTGTCAAATGTATTTTTGTTGGTTATAGTGCTGAAAGCAAAGGTTACAGGTTGTATCATCCGCAAACAAAACGTATTTTGGTTTCACGGGATGTAGTGTTTGTGGAAGATTCTGTTCAACCCTTGCTGTCATGTACTAGAGACAGTAATGTAAGCTCACAGGACATTTATGACACTTTGTTGCCTCTTTTCAGTGGTGGAAATACGAATGTAAGTTCCAATGAGGCAAATGTACAGCCTATGGGGGTTTCTGAAAATGTTTTAGAATAGCCTATTACTGATGCAGATGTACATGATGTACTTGATGAGGAAAGGGCTGAAAATGAGCAGGCTAGAGGTATGCCAAAATGGCTGGTGCACACTTTGCGTGACAGTAAATTGGATGCACCTTTATCTAGTCGTACTCGTTCAAGCTCTCGCCATGCATCTTATGCATCAGATTGTTATGCTTTGGCTGTGTCTAGTTTACATGATGTTGAGGAGCCTCTGTCCTTTGATGAAGCACAGAATTCAGAAAATTGGATTGCTGCCATGAAATCAGAATATGATGCACTTATAGAGAATGACACATGGACTTTATGTGATTTGCCTCTTGGCAAAAAGGCCATTGGTACGAAGTGGGTTTACAAGTTGAAACGCAAGCCGGATGGTGAGATCGATCGCCATAAGGCTCGACTTGTTGCAAAGGGTTATGCACAACAAAAAGGCATAGATTATGAAGAGACTTTTGCTCCCACTTGTCGTATGACTACTGTGCGTTTTCTATGTGCATTGGCAGCTCATTTTGGTTGGGATGTACATCAATCAGACATTGTTACTGCTTTCTTGAATGGTGACATATTTGAGGAAGTTTATGTAACGCAGCCTCGCGGTTTTGTCATAAAAGGACAAGAGGACAAAGTGTGCAAATGTAAGAAGGCTTTGTATGGGTTGAAGCAATCTCCTCGTGCTTGGTATGAGAAAGCTGACACTCATTTGGTTAAACGAGGCTTTTGTAACAGTCCAACAGAAAGCACATTGTATGTAAAGCGTGAGGATGATGTATTTCTCATTGTGGTTCTTTATGTTGATGATTTGCTGATCACTGGACCAAATGAGAGACATATTGCTGAATTTAAGGCTGATTTGAATGCTACTTTCAAGATGAAAGATTTGGGGCTGTTGCATCATTACTTGGGTATACAGTTTAAGCAGTGTGATGGTGGTATTGCCTTGTGTCAGAAAAGTTACATAGAGACATTGCTATGTAAGTTTGGACTTGAGGATTGCAAACCTATTGCCACTCCCATGGAAACAGGTTTGAAGTTGAGTCTACATGATGCTGGCGATCCTACTGATGTCACTCTTTACCAAACTGCTGTTGGCTGCCTCATTTATGTATGCAACACGAGGCCAGATATTCAGTTTGCAGTCTCGCAGGTCAGCAGATTTATGCATAGCCCAGGGTCTAAGCATTGGCAGGCTGTCAAGAGGATTTTCCGCTACCTTAGTGGCACTTTACATCTTGGCTTGTTTTATCCCAAGGGGGGATCATTGCCGCCAGACTTACATGCTTTTTCGGACTCAGATTGGGCTGGTTGTTTTGACACGCGAGTGTCCACAAGTGGTTTTTGTTTCATGCTTGGCAGTTCATGTATATCATGGTTGAGCAAGAAGCAACCTACTGTGGCCACTTCGAGTTGTGAGGCTGAGTACAGGGCAGTCTTCACAGCTACGGTTGAGTGTGTATGGCTCAGACGCTTTATGGCTGACTTGGGTGTTGGACAGGACACTGCCAACACTATCTACACTGACAGTCAGAGCGCATTGGCAGTTGCGAGGAACCCACTTTTTCATGCTCGCACAAAGCACATTGAGGTGCATTACCACTATGTCAGGGAGAGGCTCTCAGCAGGAGAGATCAGCTTGGCTTATGTGCCAACACAGGACAACCTTGCAGATCTTTTCACAAAGGCATTGTCTCGTGAGAAGCTTGAAGCTTTCTGCAAAGCTTTGGGCTTACTCCCCTTTGTGGACTGATCCTGTCCTCAGGGCATGGCACTTCCCTTTACTCATGTGCCAGCTCTCGTTCACCGCATCACTCCAGGGGGGATTTGTTACCATATACATGTGGTAGTGATGTGTGTGAACACACTAGGACCGCCGGGGCATTTTTTCCCTCTTTAGGAGGTTTTTTCCCCCGTGCATTGTATATACGCCCATCACTCTAGGGCTATCTATCTTTCCATTGCACACTAAGTAATACACTCTCTATTGTGTGCCTTGAGCTTCCTTTGTCTTCTCCAAGCTGTGTGTGTTTCTCTGCAACCCTAATTCCAACATCCAAGGCATAATTTTTGAGACCAAGCCATAGGATGACTCCAAAGGCATGTTCTAAATGTTGTATTGAATGCATGTGAGAGTTTTCAGCTCATTTGGGTGAGAAAATTGGGTTCAAAGCAGACTTTAACACTTTTGACTGAAAAAGGCAAGAACAACTAAAATTTGGGACTTTTGAAATCCAAACCAAAATCTAAGCATACCACTGGGTTACTGAAATCAAGGGGAAGTTGTAGGACAAGTCTGGGTCAAACAGGCCAAAAAAACATCCTACGCGTAGGATGTCTTCTGTGTGATTTTGGACTCTAAACAAAATTCTGAGCATACCACAATGATCAGCACCTTAAGGAGAGTCTGTGGTTCAAATTTGGGGTAATTCTAAGCAGTTAGACATCCTACGCGTAGGATGTCTAAGGCATGATTTAAAGGCCAAATTCAAATTGTGGACATAGCAGGGTGTTGTATAGCCTTAGGCAAGCCTCCTAGTCAATTTTGGTCCAATTTGGAGTTGATTTGACTTAGGAATTCATCAAAACAGACATCAGGCTTTTGGAGCAGATTCTTTATCATTTGACCAACCTATAGGTGTCAGAATCAAAAAGTAAAAATAGCTGTGAGTTTAGCACATCAAGGGGAAGGTACAGTGCAAGTTTGGACAACATCTGAGCAGTTAGACATCCTACGCGTAGGATGTCTCCAGCTTGATTTAGGACTCCAAACCAACCTATGAGCACACCACTGTGATCAGCACATCAAGTAGAAGCTGGGGTGAAAATTTCAAGTCATTCTGAGCAAAAAGACATCCTACGCGTAGGATGTCTCAAGGCCATTTTTAGGTCCAATTGAAATTATGAGCTACCATTGTGTTGCTGGACTTAAGGGGAGTATCTGGACCAAATTTTGTTAAATTCTGAGCATATAGACATCCTACGCGTAGGATGTCTCCAGGCCAGTTTTAGGGTCCAATTGAAATTTTGACCATACAGAGTGTTCACAGTGTCACAGAGATCCCAAATCTTATTTTAAAATTGAATTTGGACTCATTTTGACCAGTCTAAAGTGCATTTCACTGTTTTGGCCATAACTTTCACAAACGGTATTGGATCGGCAAAGTTTTTATATCAAAACGTAGCCTGAGAGCGGCTCTACAAATCTTAGAGCAAAACATGAACTAAATGTATGCCTATTGCAACCATTCAGTTCAATTTTGAAAAAAACATCGTTTAAGGCCTCAAAATGCATCCGCAAGTTAGGGGTGTCTGAAAGCGACAATTTGTGAGAATTGTGAGAAAACGGTTGCGGTTTTGGACATAGTTTCGACTTTTCCCTAACCAAAGCACTTGAACACAGTGGATTAAGTCTACTTGAACCAAGCAAAAGCTCTTAAGCCCAGAAATCATGTCTACCCTAGATTCAAACGCAGCTTACACAAGCTTGGAGATCCCGACGATACAGGAATATCCTCCCACAATGGATCTTCCAAACTTGCAATTGATAAAGATCCATCTTATTGAGAGAGTTTGGATGATTGGTCATGAGAGTGAAGGACTATATAGATACATTGACGACAATGAAGTCAATCTTTATAGGTGCTCAGATCCATACCTAAAAGAGATAACAGATTACAAGCTCTTATATGTCTACACATACGGAGTCGACTGTCAATGGAGATCTATAGTTGTCGACAAGTATGGACGAGAATACAGAGTTGTAGAAAGCACAAATCCACAGACTGTACTAGAAAGAGGTGGATATTTGGTCAATGAAGGACCACAAATGCCTCCACCAAACACGAGAATTCCTATAGGATTTCCAAGAAGCGAGCCACCAGGATTCCCTTCAAGAGCGATAACGAGAGAAGGATTGGGAGAGTCTCTGGTTAGACTTGTATACAATCAACGAGTTAGACCATCCCAAGTCCAGAAATGGGTAAACAAAAAATACTCCTGAGATAAAGATCCGAGAGATCACGTAGCGGCTTTTAGAAGAGTGATTAGAGCAGAAGAAGTTTCAGATTTTGCGACACAATTTGCAGGATTTGGATTGACTCTAGAAGATGATGCAGCTACATGGTTCGACTCAGTGGAAAAATGGGATTTTGAGACACTAGATCAGCTGTTTGAGGAGTTTATTGAAGAATTCTCTCCAAAAGGCATTGCTCACAACATGGTCTCGCAAATCCATAGATTCAAACAGAAAGAGGATGAATCAGTACGCAAAGCATCATTATGGCTCAAGAGATATGTTAAGCTCTGTCCGAGACCGGAATTACCTACGCAAGCACGATTGATGTTGATCTTTATCCAAGGAATGAGACATGCGGGCCTTTAGAAGGATCTGCATATGATAAGGAGGATGATGCTAAACGAGTTGATCAAAGAAGCTCTTTATCTAGTGGATAAATGTGAGGCATACAAAGAAACGGACTTAAAGAGTCAAGGAGATGACACATCCTCTCAGCACAGTGTTTCACAGATAAGTGAGTCCATTGCCAAGCCAACGGCACCTATTGATCAAGAAAAGCTTATCGACGACTTGGTCAAGAGGTTGATTCCTCTTGTAAGGTCTGATTCGGGAGAGCCGAAGTGGTGTGAAATTGAGAGAAAATGGACGAACCATACGGGGGAAGAGTGCTATTATAGCATGGAAAATGCTAGGGAGAGGTATGTACAACCTGTTCCAGAAGCACCTACTCCACCTAGATACATTACGGGGAATGCGCCAGGACCTGTAGGAGTTTTAAGGCCACAGCTTGTCTTAGGACAACAACCTCCGCTGCCAGGTGCTAGAATGCAGATAGACATGAGATACATGCCAATGATGGAAGCATCAAATAAACCAACGCCAGTACCAGCTACAATGTGGTATAGCAACCAAAGTGAGTACTACCCTTCGGAGCAACAAAATGTGAGAGAAACACATGGAGTGGTGAGGCCGGTACAACCTCCACCTCCTGGGTTTCAGTTGAAAGAAAGAAGGTATGAAATGGACGAAAGGACATTGCGATTCATTGCAAATAGAGGCTTATCTAGGTCAAAGCTTGCTTATAGCCAAGAGGAAATGCTAAAAAAATCTCCTCAACCAGAGACAGATTGTCACAAAAGTCGTGACAACCACTTGGTCAAACAATGTCCTCATACGGAGATCATTGAAGTAAATGCCTATTGTCTTGAGTGTGGCATCACTCACTTGATCCCCGATTGCCCGAAAAAACCAAACCAAATCAGGAAAATCACGACAAATGTATCAGGGATTGTTCAGCTACCTTGTAGCTCAGGAAATGAAAATGCCGTACCGGTTCAAGTGGTAATGAGAGCACAAGCTCAAAAGAAAGCTGATGAGAATCCAGAGACAAAGAACACGGAAAGTGACACAAGTCCAAAGACAGATGATGGACCAAAGACAGACGCACCTAGTCAAAAAACCAAGAGGAAACGAAATAGTTGGAAAGCTAGAAAGACTAGGATGAAAGCACGCAGGGAACGAGAGCAAAAATCCCTAGCTGAGAAGCTTACCGAAGCTGAGGAGAAGATAAAACAACATGAGGAAAAGGAGGCACCTTCTCTTACACAGATGGTTAAACCTCTAGAAGAACCATCCACGGATGAGAAACCGAGAAGTGCTAGTTCAGGGGGATCTATGTTTGCAGAGAAGGCTAATGAGACATTAGATACCCTCTTGAAAGCCTATGATGTGAGGCTAAAAAACAACCGAACCCAAGAACACAGGTGGATGACATATCCCTATGCGGAACTAGAAAAGCAAAGGTTTGAAATGTGCAAGAAAATGATTCAAATAGCCCAAGCTTTACTAGAACCACCAGTTGCAAAACCTGAGGATGTGATCCGTGTCATGCCTACGCAAGTAATCCCACCAAACCAGGAACTAAAAGAGTTAGAGTCTAGTCATGAGCACAGACCAAAACGCAAAGACCCAGCATTAGAACCAAGGATAGTATTGAATACCACAGATAACTCTTCCGAGGGATATCACCAAGCTATACCTGAGGAGTGTAAAGAGATAGATGGTCTTGAAAAATTGTGGAAACAAGTCCGAGAGGCCAATGAAGCCGATGAGACTTAAGAAGACGAGTAGACAAGACTGGTGATGAACGAGGAGTGTTTCTACCACCAATAGAGGAATTTGAGATTGGACCTCAAATGAATCTAGACGTGCAATCGTGTTGGGGCGACAAAGGATCTGTACAATCTATGGATAGTCAACCCCATTCGCTAAGAACACTACCGTCCTACATGGGAGAGTACGAGACCAAGTCAGATGTGGTTGCAGTCCCATCACAGAGACTGTCTCCCAACAAGGCCATCGATTCAAAGGGGCTAGTAGATATTCTATCTACCCCAGTCACCTGTACAATAATGTTAGCTGAGTTGCTCAGAATAAGACCAAACATGTGGGCTAATGTGGGTAAGTGTCTAGAGAAATTTGGTGTAAAAACCTCAATGACTCACATCGAGGAAGGCATCAAAGAGCTTGAAATGCATCAACTAAATACTAGGCCAGTGCCATTAAACAAGGTAGGCGAGTATTACGAGGGAGAAGATGGAAACACCACCCTTCCTATGGAATTCAATAATGTAAAAATCATGGAAATCCTTGAAAGTGGAGCTGGTGTGGCCATTGCAACCAAAGAGGTTTGGAAAAAATGGGGAAAACCTGCCTTGATATCCACACGAATGACCCTGCAGCTTGCAGACGGACACAAGGAAAAGCCCCTAGGACTGCTAGAAAAAGTACTTGTTACTTCTTGTGGCATTGAATATGAACACACTTTTGCTGTTGTTGACTTTGGCAAGAAGAACAACTATGACATCATTCTGGGAAGACCATTCATGCGACAATTGAAAATGGTCCAAGATTGGGGTTATGACCATATATACCTGAGACATATGGAAACCATAACAAAGGTAAACTTGAGGGACCATAGCTATAGGGATGTGACAAGAACATCGGTTGAGGAGTTTGATTCCGCCACAGTAGCAGGATCAGAACTTCGAGCTTGGTTAGGTAAGCCTAAAGAACTGTGGATGTGTGGAGCTTCACAATGTGGTAGCTTGAAACGTGAGGAATGTATCCTAGAACGGGTTATAGAGGATATGGACTATATCCCAGAACCATTTCCTGAAGAAGAGTTAGAGCCTTTTGGATGGGAACACATCTTGGCTACTCTGGATGTGTGCGCCGTGGAGGATGCTCCCACAACAAAGTTTTGTGATGAAAATGGCTATGATGTCATTCCTTATTTTGCAGTGAGTGTAATCCAAGAAAACGAAGAGATCCAGACATCAACAAGCTCTCGAAATAAGGAGCAAACAAAGAAATGTGGAGAATCAAAAGATGAAGAAGACGACGAGTTCTATGACTCTGTAGAACACTTCGAGCTTCAAGAAGATCAACGACCCGGGAATCAATGTCATCGCTACATCAATAAAGTGCATCAAAAGTGGATTCCAAAGTCCTCGGTGAAGACACAGCCACCACAAGCATCCTCATACATGGCTCCTAATAAGGATGCAAAGACTCAGCTAGGAGGAATACAACTAGAGCAACGAGCTAACAATGCTCTAATCAATGGGCTAGAAAAGTCCTCCAAGAAACTACCACCCACGAGCAAACAGACAGTAACTTTCCACTACCAGCCAAAAAATCAAGGGCAAGTACAAGAAGTCAACCTTGCTGAGGATAGTAGCGATAGTGATGAATCTTACAACATCCCCTATCATCAACTCAGGCCATCACTATCACCAACCCCTTCAACAACAACCATGACAGGTCAAAAGAACAAGATAACAAGTCAAAGCCAAAAAGCTTGACAAATCTGGATACCAAAAAGCCAGATCGGCCAAAAACAGATATGGATCAAGAAGACAAAGATCTCTAATGACAAATCACGAGATCCAACACCAAAACAAAAACAAGGAAAGTGTGCACGAATGGGTAAGAATATCACAAAGTCGCAAGCTTTCACAACTCACGTTTGGGCTCCAAAGAAGTTGATTCAAGCATAAAAAAGTCAGAAATTCATTTGGATTCCAAAACAACCACAGTATCAACTTTCAAAGCCTAAATCCATTCCCCAACCAAGCGTACAAGGGCCGAAGCAAAGACCACTGTCGACTCACACAACAAAAAGGTGGATCCCAAAGAAGTCTCTTCAAACACAAACGAAGCACGGGCAAGTATGGGTTCCCAAACGAGCGTCAGCAACAAAACAACCAATAATCACAAAGAAATGGGTCCCAAAGAAGAACAACAAAACTGCTATCAGTGCATCGCCGCTTGAATTCTTACAATCAAGTCGCTTCAATCAAGCAACGATACAAGAGCTTCAAAGACCATTATATTGCTTAGAATAGGAAGCCTCGCCAACAAATGCCAATAAGCAAATTGCTTATACCCACATCTTTCACAACATAAATCTTTTCCATGCATTGACTGTGTATGCATAATAGGGCTACATTACAAGGCCTGCATAGGCACAACTTTTAATTGCCCAAGCACAACACATACACTTTGCGATGCCCTGTTGTAAAGGATGACTCCAAATAGGAAGGGGGGAGGCATTCTGAATGCGGACCTAACATTATGACTATTAGAGGGCAATGTTTTGTGGGATGCATTGAATTTTTGCGTTTTATTGTGATAATCTTTTGACTAAATTTAGAGTATATGCCCTCATAATAGTGTTATAGAGTTCAAAGCTATGTGGACAAAGAGGACTTCTTTATCTCTCCTCTCAAGCATGAGGATGTAATCCTAGGGGCACCATGGTTTGACCGCCTGGCTGCCAATGTTAAATTTCCTTAAAGGAGAATCTCCTTTAAGTTTAGGGAAAAAGACATGTATATAGATGCTAAGGAAATGGGTAACACTATCCCCATTGTACATACACCAACTTTCAACAAGTCAATACAGAGCTCTATTTCCGTGTACCTGATTTTTGTTAAAGATTCTCAAAATGAACCTAATGCTTTAGCAAAATAAAATAAAAGCAACCAAAAGGAATTAGAGTTATCCAATTTTCTCAAGGGGTTTCAAGATGTTTTTATTGATGACATCCCTTGTGAGCTACCTCCTAAACGAGGTAATGATGACCATGCAATTGAACTTCTTCCAGGAAGTTCACCGCCTAACAAACCTCCTTATAGAGTTTTTCAAGCTCAACAAGAGGAGATTATGTGGCAAGTGCATGAGTTAGTTGAGAAGGGCATGGTTAAGCCTAGCTCATCTCCATTTTGCTCACCGGTGCTATTAGTGCAAAAGAGAGATGGCACATATCGTATGTGTGTCGACTATAGAGCACTAAATAGGATCACTATCAAGAATAGGTTTCCCATTCCACGGGTAGAAGACCTATTTGATAAGCTACAAGGATCGACCTACTTCAGTAGGATTGACCTAAAAGGTGGCTATCATCAAATAAGGATAGTTGATCAAGACATTGTAAACACCGCATTTCGCACCACATTTGGTCTTTATGAATACATTGTCATGCCTTTTGGCTTGACCAATGCACCAGCCACATTCAACCGCTTGATGGAGAAGTTGTTCAGGCCTCATCGAACCTTCACTGGAGTGTTCTTATCATCTACTCTAATTCATTAGACGAACACAAGCAACACCTCCAGGTAATATTTCAAATTTTAAGAGAGAATAAACTTTATGTTAATCGAAAGAAAAGTGAATTTTTCTTGCAAGAGATTCAGTATTTAGGTCACATTATCTCTCAAGATGGCATCCAAATGGATCCATCAAAGTTAGAGGTAATAAAAGGATGGCCTAAACCAAGGAATCTTCATGAACTAAGAAGCTTTATAGGTATGTGTGCATACTATAGACACTTCATAGAAAAGTTCTCACAAATTGCGGGACCATTACATGACCTAACAAAGAAAAGCGTTAGGTATACATGGTCTGCTAAGGAAAACAATGCTTTCAAAAATCTTAAAGAAAAGCTTATCTCTCAACCTGTGCTTACACTACCGGATCTCTCAAAAGCATTTGAGGTCCAATGTGATGCTTGTGGTGATTGTCTTGGAGCTGTTTTGCTACAAGAAGGGCACGCCATAGTCTATGAGAGTCGAAGCCTCGACCCTGTTGAGCAAGCTCTAAGCATATATGAAAAGGAACTCCTTGCAGTTCTACATGCCTTAGACTCATGGAAGCACTATTTATTGGGGACTCCTTTCATTCTGCGAACGGATCACCAAAGTCTTAAGTACTTCATGACGTAGACCAATCTCTCCGACAAACAAATGAGGTGGGCAAATTTCCTTTCGCAATTTCATTTTCATATTGCTCACATTGCTGGCAAGCATAATCAAGTAGCTAATGCACTCTCAAGACGACCGAGAGGGAATGCGGTTTCCATAGCAACTCACAATGATCTATCTTCAATGATAGATGAGTACGCTATTGATCCCGACTTTAGAGATGTGATTTCAGCCCTTGCATTAGGGGTGAAAGAAGATCCATTTACTTTACAAGATGGTTATCTTCTCTATCGCAATAGACTATGTGTTACTAACTCACTACGTGAGAAAGTAATGTATGAATCTCATGCTCCACCTTATGCGGGGCATAGAGGGGGCATAGAGGGATTCAGTCTACTTTAAAGGAAATTGAAACATATTTCTATTGGCCTACCATGAAAGTGAACATACAAGAGTATGTTTCTAAATGTGTGGTATGCCAAAAGACAAAATTTGATAGAGGGAAGCAACTTGGATTGCTTCAACCTTTGCCAATCCCTAATTCACCATGGGAGAGCATATCCATGGATTTTATCTTTGGATTGTCTAAGTCTATCCATGGGAATACGTGAATATGGACAATAGTAGACAGGTTTAGTAAACAAGCTCATTTTATACCTGTCAAAAAGACTATCAAAGCCCATCAAATGGCAACCCTCTTCATTTCACAAATTTTTAAGTACCATGGCTTGCCAATGACCATAGTGCCGGATAGAGATCCTAGAATGACCAATAATTTCTGGAAGGGTCTCTTTGAGAATTTAGGGACAAGGCTAAACTTCTCTTCGGCCTATCATCCACAAACGGATGGCCAAAGTGAAATAGCTAACCTAACCATTCTCGATCTACTAAAAGCCTATGTAACGGAAGTAGATCAAAGATCCCAATGGGAGAAGTACTTACCCTTAGTGGAGTATGCTTACAATAACACTGTACATACTTCCACGGGAAAAGCACCTTTCGAGGTAATTGAGGGGAGATCAAAAAGTCCCTTGCTACTTAAGGTACATGGGAAGATCTTTGTTGCAGATGAGTATAGCCGAGACCTACAAGAATCTTTCCAAAAGATTAAGGATGCAAAGGCAAAAGGCTACTGCTGACAAGCACAGAAGAGCCCAAGCCTTTAAAGAAAATGATTGTATCATATTAAAGTTTCCCAAGGATTGATTAAGGAACACGATGGGCAAGAATCCTACGGGACACCAAAAGTACTACGCTAAACTAGCAAAAAGGTACTATGGTCCCTTCCAGATTCTCTATCTATCAGCAAAGGCAAAAGGCTACTGCTGACAAGCACAGAAGAGCCCAAGCCTTTAAAGAAAATGATTGTATCATATTAAAGTTTCCCAAGGATTGATTAAGGCACACGACGGGCAAGAATCCTACGGGACACCAAAAGTACTACGCTAAACTAGCAAAAAGGTACTATGGTCCCTTCCAGATTCTTAGGCCAATCAATGAGATGGCCTATCAACTCAAGTTGCCCAATCATTGGCTCATACACAATGCTTTCCATGTGAGACTATTAAAGCCTTACAAAGGAGAGCCACCTCAAGAACCAACTATTGAAGACCCACCGGAGATCGAGGACCAAGAGGAGGTGCTGCAGCCTGAGTCCATTCTCCGACATGAAGACAAGGTACTAAGAGGCAGTAAGACTATCCGACGATATCTTATTAAGTTTAAGAATTATCCTTTTGAAGATGCTAGATGGATGAAAGGCATACAATTAAAGGATAACCTAAACCTTGTCAATGCTTACAATGCTTCCCAATAGTAAGCAAATGTACAAAATGTTAAAAATGAACAAAGTTTTTGTCTTATAAGACTCTCTTTTTCTTTATTGTGCACAAAAATGAAGTAGTATGTATGCTTAGATCAAGTTTGCAGAGACGACGTCTCCCAAACACCAAGTAGAGCTTGTCACTCTACTATGGAAGACTGATAGGACTAATGTGCAGACATGCTTGCGGCAGCCTCAGGCTCTCAAGCGACAAATGGACTAGCCATCCATTGTGGAATGCTGTCGTAGGGTAACATAGGGATCCTCTACCCACTAAGAAAAGGACTCATGAATATGCTTTATCTTCTCTACACCATAGTCGAGGACGACTATGATTTCAAGAGAGAGGTAATGTCATAATAATCAATATCTAATTCTCCTAAACGATTTTCTCATGTTAAACTGATCATTTAATATGGGGAAGTGCCAGGGGAGAAAAAGCTAGAATATTGGTTAAGCTAGCAGACCGGCCACAGTAGGGATCCAAAGGAGGGAAAATAGGGATCCAAAGGGGGGGGCATCTGCAAAAGAGCCATGTGCAAGAATGGGCTAAAAAGACCCTAAGGTTCAGCCCATTAAGACTTCCAAAATGCTAAGGTTATGTCCAAAGGTCAACCTTAAGGGAATTGGATACTTGGTGTGTGTACCAAAAAAGTCTTTGCAATCCCTACTTGGGAGGGGGCGAGCCTTTCTTCTAGGGGATCAGAGAGAAAGCCACACACACACACACACAATCTCCCTTTACACAAAGGGAATGAGGGACACATGTCAGCTCGCTAGGCCAGATGTCCACAAGGTGTACCCAATTCCTATTGGATGGCCTTGGAGATGGACCAATGAGAATTAGGCTAGAGTAAATCTGGTTTAATTAATGTAAAAACACTTAATAAAAGAACCAATGAGAATTAAGTCCTATAGAAGACTATTGGACAGTCTCCCAAGGGGTCCAATGAGCATTCAGCAGCCCAATGGCTTGCCTGATTCCTATTGGCCAGGAGGCAAAGGGGTCCAATGAGAGTTTAGTTTAATTATTAAATTACCTAAAGCTCTCACAAAAGGGGAAAGGGGGACACATGTCAAAAGGCTATCACTTATGCTGCTTAATAATCATTGGCTTGACTTGGGGAGGGCCAATGGGGAGATAGCAAGAGCAAATAGCAAGAGGGCTCGCCCAAGAGAGAGAGGGGGATGATTTTTGCAAGGCATTATCACACACACACTCACACACAGTCTATGTGTGAAGTAAAGAAGACTATCTCTTCCCAAGCTTTAATGGAGAGCTCATCACCTACTTCAAGCTTGTGAGATAGAAGCCTACATCGACACACTCTTGGCATGTGGATGCAAATCCAACCAAGAGCCAAGCTTCAATGCATGCTCATCTCCTCTACCATGCTAATTACTAAGCTGAGCTATGCTAATATGAGTGATTATGTGAGGAGATGTACATCTTTCTCGTAAGATACTCCTTCTTCCTCTCAATCTACTCTCATACCCTGCTAGCTCTCACCATCTTCGAAGGTGTGTGAGGTCTTGGGTCTCAGACCGGGGATAATTGATGTTGTGTTTGCTAAGTGTTTTGCTTAGTGTTTTGCTTAGTGCATGAAGCTTTCATCTTCATTGCACTAGCTAGTCTTGAAGGAACACAAAGAATTGTATTGTACAATGTCTCTCTTGATGGGAGAAACCATAATACAAAGCCTTTTCGAGGGGGGACCGGCTCCATGAAAATCCGGTCCTCAACTGTTGTCAATTGCTTAATTTCTTTCTCTTTTGAAAGTATTGTTCATGCTATCTAACTAGGTGTTATGATTTTTGTTGCTCTCTCCACCCAAGCACTCTTGTAATTCTCATTAGGAATCTATTCTAATGAAATGCCCACTATGTTCATGCTAATTTCTGCTACACACAAGTTTTTAGGCCATTAAATGTTACATCAATTATCTCACACAATGGCCTACATATACATAAGATGATGCATATGTGATAATACTTCTTGGTTAGGAAAGCATAACTTGGGAGATTCTCTGTGTGTCGCGTGTGGCCTCTTTGAGGGACATGAGCACGGAGGCTTCGAGTCCTTTACGCTGTAGGGAAAATGACGGCAGGGTCTATTTGTTGCAAGGTGAAGCTGAGGAGCCTATGTGTTGTTGAGGAATAGTGGTTTTCCCCAAGAGGGGGGATCTCAGCTTCTCCTCCCTCCTCTTCAACCTATGATTATACCCACACCTTTTTTTGGTCATGGGGAGGGATATCCACTTCCGCCTCTTTCCAGGGCGGGCAACCGCTTGGACTTGTGAAGCCCCCCTTGAGGGCTTGGCATTCAAGTGGCAGGGGACGTCTGGTCCCATGGCATCAAGGGTGGATCCCACCGACTGGTGGCTCCCCTTCTTCAGCCCGATGCAAGCTTCCCCTTCAATGGTAGCTCACGAATCATTGATAGTGCAAGGCTCTCCAAAAAAGCCGGCTACTTCTATCTTCCTGTGATTCCAATCCCTGCCTAGGTTGGATTCTGGATTGTAGAACATCTTCGTCAGGTGATGGACCTTGAAGGCTTCCCCCTTCTTGCAGCTCTACTTTGGTATGATTTTGATCGTCTTTTCAGCATGTTGTTTGTGTTTCGTAATTCGATATGGGCCCCTATAAAGCCCTCAGAATGGTTGGTTTATGTATTCTTATGATTGAGGCTATAGCTTCGTGAATAGTTGATGTTTTAGCTTGCTTTGAGGAGGACTCTAGTTGCAATTCCTTTTCATGATATTAATATATCAAAGAAAACAGGTTTTCCATCATTAATTTGCTAAGTGGCACTAATTGACAAGTTTCATCCTATGATTCACAATTGATCCCAAGAGCTGCATGTGTTACTAAGGCCTTATGTAGGCCAAAAATCCATTTTCTAGGCCTTGATTTTTAAGCTCAAATTAAAGAGACGGCCAAACATTGTGCCAGAATATAAGGTATTTTGTGCGATTTATTACTAAAATGGCCAATTTTTTATCTCAAAAATTAAGGTCCCATGACTCTCGATATGTAGACCAGGTCGGTGAAGTCTAGTTGTAGTACCACTAGTGATGTTCCTCATATCGAGGATTTCCATTACTTAGTGAAAAGAAGCGAGCAAAGTAGAATTTTGAGCAAACATGACCAAAACTCTGATATTGCACCATCATACAAGAGACAAAGACAATCATACAAAGCATGGTTTGAAACACTCGAAGAGATGAGAAACCGTGTTGTTACTAAAAAAATGTTTATAACTCAAAGAAGGGAGAAGACACATGACCCTTGAAAACAAAGAGTTTTCAAAGTTAATCTTTCTCTGCAAGCAAAATTATTTTCAAGTTGTTCCATCACAAATTTGCTATTGACCACAATCTTACAATGTGCCCACTCAAAAGATGAAAGATAGATTACTTTCAGAAGCAGTCCATTCTTGATTTCTACAAACAAAAGGACATATAAACAACAATAGACAACATTGTTTTGATAATGTTACATGGTTTATTTGAAAGAAAATGCCAATCTTAAACACAAGTCTGATCTATAAACTAAAGATACAATGCTGTTTTGATAATATTACATGGTTTTATTAAAAGAACAAATACAAAAAACACAAGTCCGATCGAAAAACCAAAGGTACATTTGATAATTTTTACTGAGAATGAAGCATCGATGTGCCTCATATATCACCCAAGGAAGTGACATTCGACTTAAAAGTTATCTTATTTTCCTCTTAAAATATCTGCATTTACAAAAGCTAATTCATTGAACATTTCTATGCATGAAAATATGAAAGAGTGATAAGATTTAATCATCTTGAATACATCATTCTATTTAAAATGTTCCAAAACATTAAAAGTGAATATCTATATGTCTCCTCACGAACTTGGAGATGGAGTTTTGGACTCAACATGAAGTGAAAACCTTCGAAAAACTTTGCCCTGGTCTAAATTTATATAGTTATTAAAAATTGATAATTTTGACTACACCATTGTGTCCAAAATGTGCAAAAATCCTAGATTCAACTACTCATATGTCATTTTGACACTCGGACACAGGGTTTTGGACCAAAAAAGGTCCCGAAACCTCTCGAAAGAGTGTAACGTTGATGAGGGACCCTTTTTGGAGCTTTTAAGATGGTATCTCAAAATTTTGGCCGCATGGTTGTGTATGACTAGTTGTTTCTAGGGTTTTGGGCCATTCCGTAGATAATTGTTTCTAGGGTTTCAAGCCATTCTAGATGCAACCATATGGCCAAAATTGTCAAATTCCTTTTAAAAGCTCCCAATAGGGGAGAAACTCTTTCCAAAAGTTTCAGAACCTTTCCTAGTCTGCACCCATCTTCGAGTGTCCAAGACCTATAAGTAATTGTTTCCAGGGGCTTGAGGCATTCTGGACACAGGGTGTGGTCAAAATTGTCAAATTCTAAAAATTATAAGCATTTTTGAAGCTTTAAATTACTTCATAATAAGAAATATGGATATTTACTTTCGAGGTTTTTGAAAAATCTCAATGCAATAGTCACTTTTATGATTTATGAGTTTTTGAACGCACCGACAGATCAAAATTATCAATATTTATCTCTCTAACATAGTACTATGATAATGAAGACTCTATGATTTTACACAAAATACCTTGCGAGGTTTTAGGTCACATCTCTCCCTCTTTCATTAAGTGTTAGAAGAAAGCATTTCCATGGAATATAGCAGTGAGATCAATGTAGTAATTTTCTATATTTAGTTTATATTTTACTAAAAATTAAAGTAAAACATTAAAAAATATAATCTATTGCAAATTGAATTATGTATCAAATGTATTTATTACATTCTTTACTTCTTCTTTTTTGCCATACAATTGTGAGTGGAGATGTTATATAAACTATGGACAAAATGTACAAGGATCCTCAAGCACAACTTGTGCCTTGAGGAGACAATCTACCCAAAGCGGGGCTACTGGATACAATAACATGAGAATTATTAAGATAGTTACATTGGAGGGTTAGAGGGCAATGAACCTGAGCTGGTTTGGTTAGCTTGTATCGGTTCATGGTCTTCCAAAGTTTCCTAAACTAGATGATGGCAAGTTTGGATGCAGATGCAGACATGGTTGGGGATGCAGCATAACATTGCAATACTTTTCGTGGTGTTATCTAGAGTTGAGATTGATGGCCTATACAACTTATTTCCACTCACCAAAGATCCTCCTTTTTCCAAGTGATGTTATCACTTCCCTGCTTTCTTGGATAGCCTCATTAAAGTGAGCACTAGAGAGGTCATTTTCAAACACATGCCGGTTTCTAGTTCTCCATACCTATTTAAAGTAGAAAAAGTGAACAATTTGCATATAGATTAGAAGGAATTTGTTCTCTAGGGTCTTCCCTCCCAAGATTAAATCATTCTTTTTGTGAAACATAATCCTCCATGTCTTATGAACACATTTGCAGATTTTTCCATCCAAGCCACTTATAGTCGGGTAGTCTTTGAATAAGGGTGGTAGATATTCATTTTCTAATTTGCAACCTGAGCAACTGTTTTATCCAATTCCTTTGGCAAGAATCTTATTGTTGATTGGAATAGCTCCCCACAGCACCTTCCACAAGAAAAGCTTCATCAAAGGGGCCATTGGAGGTTCCATATGTTACTAGCTACCGTTTCCCACCTAGATTCTGGCTATTGTTTATGCCACTGCTTATTAGTGGCGGGGGCGCGCCGGGGGGGGGGCAACAATATGTTCTAGGCATCAAGTTGTAGTAGATTTCCTTAGTTTTTGGTTGAAGAAAATTATGTTCAAATGCCATTGCCAGGATTTCCACCCAAATTCAGCCTCGTAAATAGGTTGTTGGGTATAAAGGCAATAAGCTCAAGGTGGCTTGAAGGTGAAGACAGCCATAGCTTAGACAGTTAGAGAGAGAAATACACACATTTTTGAAAAAGTGGACTCAATAAGGCTAGTAATGATACTTTTGCATAGTGTAATGTACATTATAGGCTTGGGCTTTATTTATGAATAAAGCTAAAGTGGCTATCCGGTTGATAACTCTCCATGTATCCCTTCTTAGAAGCTTACAACTCATAGGCTATATGTCAATAGCAAAAGGTATACACATGTAGAGGTATTTCCCATAGTCGCTGAAGAAGGACATGCCTATCTCAAAAATCCTCCCCTTAGGCATGGACTATACTGAAGCAAGTTGGTTTGAGACTCAATGCCACATAGTCTCAATGACACATAGCCAAGCAGTCACATAGGTGGGGTTAGTCACAGAGACTATGGCAGTCACACAGACTAAATCATGGTCTCAAACAGACATGGTGTCACACAGACTTAAAGGATTCCTCCCCTTAAACATGAAAAAGGTGAAAGATAACCATTCCTATAACTGTCAGTGTCTACTCTTAGTAGCACCTCCCCTTGCTCCTAGTTGTCTTCATCATTTGATATGGTTTGCCGCTGCCACCGCTACAGCTTGTGCATATTTTGTCGACGATAGCTTCGCCTTTGGTTCTCTTCTTGACAAAGTTATTTGGCATACATAACATCGTGCAAATGTTCTCAGCACGAGAGTTTCTTTCGAGGAAGGTCTTACCTCCAGATATAAATGGGGCAGTGTCTAGTCCTCTCACATCTTTTGTAGATAGTTTTGAAAGACATAATGAAAGGCAAGGCTTCGTTATCATGCCTTGAGTGCAAGAGAAAATAAAATGCATAATGAAATGAGAAGTATGGAACGCTTTTGTACAAATGCGAAATAAGCTTGTGCAATTCTTTGATAGCTTTTGAAACGATTGAGGCTTGAGAGAATGCGCGAAGTCAAAAGGTTTCAAAAAAAACTTTGAAGCTCGATTGTGTGCCTTGAGTCGACAAGCGAAGCTTTTAACCGTGCGGACTTTGAAGTTGAGAATAAAAATCTTCGTAAAACTTTCAAGCTCTCGAATGCCCGTTTGTGCAATTTGTATGCGGGTCTGAGGGCGACTTGCTATCAAGTTTGTGGGTTGAACACGGGGTCGAACTTGCAAAAGCGAGAGGTGGGAAACTCCACTAGCTTATTCAAGAGGCAAAAAAAACCTTAAATGCAAAGGAAAAGTGTTGTGTGTAATAAAGCAAGCAACAAAAAAAAAGCCGTTTTCAGAGAGCAACAGACGTCGTCCAAGGGGCGATTAGAGTAGCTTAGAGCTTTTCAATAAGCAGAGACTGCAAGAGGGGGCGCCTTCATGCCGTGATTGCATCCGTGAGGTCCAATTGGAGGCTACCATTGTCGATCAACTGGCTTGTGTGTGTGTGTGTGAACATAACGCTGAGCTTGTGTGTGTAGCTGACACCGAGCTGTTGTGGTTTATGAATCCGGTGGAGCCTGTGTTGGTGGAAGTTCAAGAACACACCAAGAGGCTTTGAATGTTGACGTTGTAGGTAGCAATTTGATTGCATAGCACATTAGCTACGACGGTTGATTATGCAGGTCGATACACCAGCTTAGCATGCGGCCACACTCAGAACACTTTCTTGGCAAGTTTTCCACAACTTAGGTGGTGGCAAGGTTAGGTGCAGGCGAATCCACTGCCTTTTTGGGATTGCAAGAATGGCCAATCTGTTGCCGGTTGAGCAGGGTTGAGAGTGTGCCGAGGTAGAGCTCTGATACCAGTTGTTGGGTATGAAGGCAATAAGCTCAAGGTGGCTTGAAGGTGAAGACAGCCATAGCTTAGAGAGTTAGAGAGAGAAATACACATACTTTTGAAAAAGTGGACTCAATACACAAAAAGGCTAGTAATAATACTTTTGCATAGTGTAATGTACATCATAGGCTTGGGCTTTATTTATGCATAAAGATGGAGTGGTTATCCGACTAATAACTCTCCGTGTGGCCCTTCTTAGAAGCTTACAACTCATAGGCTAGATGTCAATAGAAAAAGGTATGCACATGTAGAGGTATTACCATATCAGATGATGAAGACGACTAGGAGCAAGGGGAGGTTCTACTAAGAGTAGACATTGACAATTATAGATATGGTTATCTTTCACCTTTCATGTTTAAGGGGAGGAATCCTTAAAGTCTGTGTGACACCATGTCTATTTGAGACCATGATTTAGTCTGTGTGACTACCCCAGTCTATGTGACTGCTTGCCTATGTGGCATTGAGTCTCAACCCAGCTTGCTTCAGTATAGTCCATGCCTAAGGGGAGGATTTTTGAGATAGGCATGTCCTTCTTCAGCAACTATGGGAAATAACTCTACATGTGCATACCTTTTTCTATTGACATCTAGGCATCAAAACATTATCCGAATATTTGACATCTTTGTTGATTAGCAGACTTTTAGTTTTGTTGAGGTGAGATTGGTAGTTAAGTGGTCTACTTCCTCACCTCGTGTTGTTGCCATCCAAAAATTGACCTAGATAGTGAAGCCCTTTGTTATTGATCTTCTCTCCAAAATTAGTTCCTTACCCACCTTAGACAGCCATGGTGATTAGTGTGTTATGAAATTTTGGAAATATCTAGCGGTCTCACCCCATCCAAGGGTCTATGTAGCTATGTTACACTTATGGACCAGCTCGCCCATTGTGCCACTTAATCTTAGGTTTACCCACCAAGGTACTGCCAATGTTTCACTTGGGAGCGGCACACTTGCTTCAAAATAGGTTTAATAAGAGCTATTCTAAGGTTTGTATCAAGCATCACTTCCATCGGGGCTAGGTATACATGCATGTAATAGAGGCCTTCAGATCCTCCCATAACTCTAATAATAATTTAGTTGTTAAACCATCCCATCCAGGGGACTTTCCCTTGCCTAATGAACAAAGAGCAAGGGAACATCCATCCTTGGTAAAGACCCTTCCTAGTATATTTCCTTCTATTTGAGAGAACGTCATTTTGACGCTGTCGAGAAGTGATGTTGTGGTTTCAATCTCTTCTTTGGGCCGAGATTTGGTTGAATTCAATGATCGAGCATCAAAATACCCATATCATCTAGGTCTTGCACAACATTCCCCTTGTCATCCTCCAAAGATAGGGTAGCTCCCTAACTCCTCTTAACTTTGATAGCCGTGAAGAAGAATGCATGATTGGCAGCGTCTAGTTAGAAGAAAGTATATCTAGATAGTAGTCTAGCCTTCTTTACCTCATCAAGCCGTTGCTCAGACAAATCTGCTTTCTCTTCAAGCCATCTCATGTGCTCCGCTTCAGAGGCCATCCTTTCTCATTTTTTTATTGTTCATGTTAAGAGTTAGAGAAGGAGAGAGCTTGATCTCTTGCAAGCACACACACAGAGAGATAGAGGCAAACCTTCTACTTTCTCTTCTTCACTTAATCAAGATAAGAATTTTACAAAACACAAAAGGGAAAGTACAACATAAGGGGAAACTAATACAATGGTTTAGTGTATTGCGCTAGTGAGTGAGCTGGATGGATAAGTATGCCATCACTCTGGTAGGTAGACAAAGTTGGTGTAGTCCGTATCACTGGCAAAGATATGTGTATCCACCAAGCGTGCTAGTGATGATGCCTTTTGGTGATAGTCATCCAAGAGTAGTGAATGTTGAGCTTGACATCTCAACACTCCCCTTCAGGCTCAATGACATCTCCTATATGCCAAGCATCGCTCAAAACTGCCACAGCTTTTGCGCTCCAAGGGCCTTTGTGAAGATACCTATAATCTGCTCATCCATCATCATGTACTCAAGGTCAATGCTACCTTCCAAGACCCTCTCTTTGATGAAGTGGTAATTCACCTCAATTTGAATATTTTTTGCATGAAACACTGAGTTCTGAGCCAATTGTATGTTGTTGAGGTTGTCACGTAGTAGATGAAAATCAACCTTTGTACTTGTACTCCAAGTCTTAAAGTAACAGTCCCAACCATGCAACTTCACATGCCATCACTATAGCACCCATGTACTCTACCTTTGTACTTGATAAAGTAACCATAGGTTGCTTCTTGTTGCTCCATGTGAAAGCAGCACTCCCAAGTGAAAACATGAATCCGCTGCTAGTAGACCTACGATCATATGTGCTACCATCCCAATCTGCATATATGATATGTATAACCATAGCAATGCAACTCAACACTATCCCTATAAAAGAGTGCATAATCCATAGTAGCACTCACATAGGGCAATGTGTGTCTCACTACATTCAAGTGTGGTTTCTTGGGACGCTACGTAAAGTGACTCACCAGTCCAACTGTGTAGCTCAAGTCTGGACGTGAGATAGTCAAGTAGATCAAGCTACCAACCATCTTCCTATGCATGGTAGCATTCTCAAGTGCTTAACCTGCATTACCCAACTTTGAATTCTGATTTAAGGGTGCAATTGGCTTACAACCATCCATACCATACCTTTTCAGCATATCCAAAGCATATAGTCTTGTGATAGTCACACACCCTGTTATGTGCATACAGTTTCAATGCCCAAGAAATATTGTAAGTTTCCCAAGTCTTTCATCTCAAACTCTTTCAAAATAGACCAGGTACACCCTCTACTTTTGCCATGTTATCGCCTCCAACAATCACCACATAGATGCATATCACCACAATTCATGCTTCATTCTTTTGTACAAAAAATGAATGATATGAATTAGACGTCCCAAAACCCAAAGGCATGAGAAATGCCACAATCCTCTCATACCAAGCTCTAGGTGCTTCCTTCAGCCCATAAAATGCTTTCTTTACCATGCATACAAGGTCGCATAGATTTATATTCACATAACCTTGTGGCTACATCGTATACACAACTTCCTCCAAGTCTCCCTTTAAGAAATTGTCATTTACATCCATTTGTTTCAACACCCATCCTAAAATCATAGCCACTGCAACAAATCACACTAACGGTATCCATCTTGGCTAAAGGGCTCAATATCTCCTCACAACCAATCCCATACATTTGTGCATAACCCTTTTCCACAAGCCTTGCCTTGTACCTACTCACACTGCCATCGTAATTGTGCTTTATCTTGTACACCCATTTTCATCCAATTGCATTCTTTCCCTTTGGTAAAAGCACCAACTCCCATGTTCCATTTGCATCAAGAGCAAACATCTCCTCATTCATAGCTTGCCACCATTTCTCATCTTTGACAACATCTTCAAAATAGGTGGGTTCCACTTCTTGTGTAGTCTTTGCCATATATGCACAATTATGAGCCACAAAATTCTTGTAAGTCAAGCTCTGCACAAGATTTCTTACTCTCTTAGAATTTCAATTCTAGGATCACTTCTAGGTGCCTTATTTTTTGCTTGCATCCTTCTTGTACCTAAAGACTTCACAAAGGGTATGCCAAACTCCTTATCTAAACTCTGTTAAGAACCACTATTGTCACCATTATCATGACCAATACTCAAATTTGGAAGCTTATGGGGCATCATCAATATTTTACTTCCCTTTTCTTGATACATTTGACAAGCTAGTAGGACTTGTTCTATCATGCAACCTGCCAATCCATGGCTTCTCACCATAACCTACACTAGGTGACCCTTGTGGCCTACTCAAAACGTGTGACTGCGCACCTGTATTTTTTGCTGCCACATTATCTCTTACATCAACCCCTAGGTCATCCTTCATGTCAGCATACCAACTTGTCATTTCATCCAAAACAAGATCTTTGCTCACCCTAACTTTACCTATGATAGGGTTGTAACATTTATACTCTTTAAATCAAGGGAATATCCAATAAACGCACTTTTTTTATTTTAAATAAAGTCTGCTTCTTAGGTCATCCGACATCATGTTCATAATGTAAACACCTCTAGCAAAAAACCTTAGCTCAATAGCAATGATACATGCTCTTCTCATTCATCAACACTCTAGCAACTTCTGCTATGTTCCCGTTTTTACACTCAACAAAATCATTTTGTTGCAGAGTATACCTGCATGTAAATTGCCTTTGAATTGCACGCTTCTCCAAAAAAAAAAGTGAACTCATTGGAGAAGCATTCTCCCCCTCCATTTAACCTCAAGCACTTTATATGTTTCCCACTCTTTTTTTCGACCAAAGCCTTGAAATTCTTAAAGTGCATAAACACCTCATTTTTTTGCTTCATGAAATAGATCCATACCTTCCTTGTATGGTCATCATTGAAGCTCACATAGTACCTACATCCACCCATAGACGCAGTCCTTGTCGGACCCCATACATCTGTATGTACTGAATTCAATGCATTTTTGCTTACATTCTTGTCATGAGGAAAGGATACTTTTGCCTACTTCCCAAACTGAGAAGCCTCACAATTTTTCTACATTTTATCCACTTTAAAGGTTGGCAACCTATAAAAATCTCTTTAATTTGCATAGTCTTTAGCCTTTTCAAGTTTACATGACCAATACGTTTACGCTAGATCTCAATATCTGCAATGACAACTCCTCCACCTTTTACAAGCACCCCAATCCACATACCAGGCATTATCACCAGATTTTGCCACATTTTAAGACATAGCATTTAACATGTGATGCACCACAAATAGCCTCTCATGCTCATCCACATTCTTGTTAGTAGTTGCATAATTATTTTGTTGCCTCCTATCTGGATAGCCATGTTCAAAGTGACCATGTCTCCCACAACCCCAACATACAACATTCCCATGTTGACTTGTATTGTTACGTTGCACATTACCACAACCTCTTGGACTCCCTCTACCTTAGAAATTTCCTCGAAATCACTAAGAATACTTATATTGATGTGCTTGGTGGTTGTCTCCTCAACCACCTTCATGACATGTACCGTGTTCTCTTCCTCTTCCTTTGTTGTTAAAAAGGACCTATTCAAAATTATTTCTACCCTACGTAGAGGTGTCTTCCTTAAGTTCCTTCTCTTCCATAGTTAGTAAGGACACCAAATTTGTAAACATGGGGATGTTTTCTCAAAGATGGATACCATTCAAACTATTTGTATTATGGACCCAAACCTTGTAGACATACTTCCACCCTTGTCATCATCACTCATCAGTTGTAACACCAATTGGTACAAAAGACTTACATATATTGTATCCCAAGCATCCTTAGGGGTGTGGGCATCTTGTATATTCCCAATCATAGTGTTGTTCACACTCACAAAAAGTGAATACATGACCTTCCATACTCTGTGGTTTTAATGTTTAAACACCTTTATCTGGGCAGCACTTGCACCTTCCTCTGGTAAGGTTGGTGTTTTCCCACGTTCTCCATCAATGTGATGGGAAGAGTGTTCCCTAATCACCAATGGCATAGCATTAGGCTATGGAGGATGGAGCCTTACCTTGTCCAGGGTGTTAGGATTAGGGTTGGAGATGGAGATTAGGGTTAGGTTATACCAAGTGCAAGAGAGAGTATAAACATAATGAAGATAGCTCAAAGTGAAAATACTTCATTATAGAATATCCTCTTAAGAAGGCTTAGTGCTTTACAATCATTGGTTAGAGAGGCTGTATCCTCTTGCTATTGGACCATCTTATCATTTATCTCTTCCTAGGTGGCTAGAGGGCATTCCCATAGGGTGCCACAAGTTGGGCTTGCCCTAAGAATAAGACTTAAGATAGGTTCCCTAATGACCTAGGGTAATCATTCATGGGTAATTTTTTACTTCATTGGAGAATGATTGGACCATCATTGGTTAGAGAGGTTGCACTCTTGCTATTGGACCATCTCATCATTTATCTGGCTAGAGGGCATTCCCATAGGGTGCCACAAGTTGGGCTTGCCCTAAAAATAAGACTTAAGATAGGTTTCGTAATGATCTAGGGTAATCATTCATTGGTAATTTTTTAATTCATTGGAAAACGATTATCGTTGTCACCTTCTTCACCATAGATCTGTGTCTTTATGTCATGAGCTTTGTTGTGTGTTGACATCAGCATCTTCATGTAGTCATGTCGTTCTTCTTCATCGGTCCGGCTTGTCGAGGATACAGTCTCCGTGGAAAATGGAGTAAAATACACATACATTTCATGTTTAGTGCTTGTATATGTGCTCATGATTATGACCATACACACATCATGTAGGAAGTGTCTAAAACCCGTGTACATGGTACTTTTGTGCATGAATATGTCATACATTGTATTAAGTGCCACTGACTTTTATTTTGGCTTGGAGCTTTGTGAGGAGCTTAAATCTCGTGGGAACTCCGGCTTAAATAATTTTAAGCAATTTTTCACAAAATAAAAATAAGCCAAAATAATAATAAGCCTTTGAAAATTATTGGCTGAAATTGTGCAAATCGTGGCTAGCCGCATGGAATGAACGTGTGTAGGTAGAGACAAGGGGGTGTGTGCCTCCAAATGGAAAATTGCACAAGTTCAAATAGGTGAACAACGAGATACAAAAGATTCTTGATGTGCAGTCAGTACTACCAAATGCGAGATTGGGTTAGGAATTGTGACAGAGAACAAAACGAGGAAGTGGGCACAAAGATGACGATACCGACAATGGTGTCACTCGATAGATAAGTAAAGAGTTTGAGGTTGCAAGCAAGTTTGGCTGCAGTCTCAGATCGGGCTTGCAAGGTGAATTGAATCTCATGATTATAGGCAAAGGGCAAGTGCCAAACAAGCTGCAAATAGCCAGTCATCACGTGGGGTTGAGATGTCAACGACAAAGATAATGACGAGTAGACAAGGTGGGAAGGTAGGATTGTGTAGTGGTGGTGGCAAGCCTTACCATCACCAGCAGCTGGATTGACTTTGATGGGAGTCGGGACATTTGGGGCATCAGTTAGCGTGAATAGTTGTGTGGTAGGTTGGTGATGTCAAGGGTGTAAGTCAAGAGTAGCAATAAGAGGGTGTAGTGTGTATGGCTACAGGACTTTCATTGACTGGAGGCAAGATGGCGCAAGCAGCAGGGTGAGAACTTAGAAGGTCTTGTGTAAGTAGGTGATCATCTGGGGTGGTAGCTTTGTGAGCATAAGATTGAGGTACCAAGTTGAAACTATGACCACACTCAAGGGATCAACACCAATGAAATGTATTTTGAAATGAAAAATTGAAAAGCCGGCTTTTATGAAATGGCTCCCACTAAGAGTGCTCTAGTTGAAGGCGGGACTGCTGGTGCTAATGAGTGAAGGTGGACACTCTCATCTACCCCTTCTTGTTGATGTCGATAAAGTTATCATCATGCAAACATAACAAAATGATCAAAAACTCTTGTGGTTGGATAGAGCTGCCGGTAGGGGTGAGTGGTGTGACATGTCAGTATGGTATTGAGGTGAAGATGAATCAACACCGAATGGTAGAGGGAAAGAAGCACACAAGTGGTGACGAGCTAAGATGCATGGTCCAATGATGTGAGATGAGGCACACGGTGAGTATGGTAGAGGTGGGGTAGCCCGACATGTGCAAACAGAAAAAAAACTTGCCCCCTTTTATGAGTTGATCGCATAAAAGTAGGAGGTTCTCACCTCAAAAGAAAAAAATGATCTCCAAAAGGAAAAGGGTCATGAAACTTTAAAGCCTTATGTAAGCATTGAAAGCCACTCACACGCACACGTGCACACACGTAGACACAACACACACATTCACACACTTAGGCTTCAATCTACTAAAAGCTATCAATGAATGATGCTCTATTTACGTAAGCAATTAATTGTGTGCATGCAGCTCAATTAGAGCAAGGGAACAGTCAACGGATTACTCTCGACAAATGCTCCTCACACACATAAGTGATGCAATGATTTGAAGCTTACGTAGAAACTAATTGCAAAGTGAAAATTGCACAAATTAATCACTAAATGCAATTAAGAAATACAAATGCAATGAAACACACACACACACACACACACACACACACACACACTAATTGTTATATAAAATGCAAGTGCAATCTTCTCCTCGCCTAATCACCAAAGGGTACTAGAGCATGCTCATGCCCAAATGGTGATTAGGGAGCAAGATTATTAGGGATGCTAGTGCAATTGAAATTAGTCAAGCTACGTGTAGCTAGATGCCGACTTTGATACCACTTGATGGGAAGCGTGTTCCGTAATCACCAATGGCGTAGCATTGGGCTATGGATGATCGAGCCTTACCTTGGCCATGGTGGTAGGGTCAGGGTTTGAGATATGGAGATTAGGGTTAGGTAATGCCACGTGCAAGAGCATAGAGAGACAGTATAGACACAATGATGATAGCTCAAAGTGAAAATACTTCACCATCGACATTGATACCACTTGATGGGAAGTGTGTTCCCTAATCACCAATGGTGTAGCATTCATTAGGAAATTTTGGAGGTCATTTGGAGGGCCTTATTGAAGAGAGAGAAAAGAAGGCGCAACCAATGAGCATCAACCTTACGTAACGTAAAAACACATGGAAAACAACACAAAATTGAAAGAAAACATTTTAAAATATTGAGTTTTGTCCCATTTTCGTAAAGTAACTTCCTATATTACCTTTCAAACCTCATTCTCCCTCCATTTTACCTATGGCTTCGTCTTCTACCCGCCCAACAACTTCTAGAGGTTGCTCTACACTGTCCCCAACCAGCCTCACCATTAGTGTGCCAAGAAGACCATGTAGTAGCATAAGCACTATCTCAATCTCAAACTCTCTCACTACAGATAATAGGTGGCAAGAGCAGAGGATAAGCAAAGGTCTTGGGTTCTTATGCAACTAAGAAGGAGAAAAAGCTCAAAAGCAACAAACATATTTCGTTCTGCGTCGAAAGCAAGAGTTCTGGATTTCAAAGTTGAGGTTGGTAAGAAGACTGTCAAAGAAGTCTTTGTTCAACATGTTTTCACTCACTCTGATGTGATTGCTAATGGCGGCAATGTCTCCATGGTGCATAATCCACGGTGCTACTCTAAGTTAATTATTTAGCACTCCTCTATAAATGTTATCTTAATTTCAAATGTGAATCTGTTTTTTTCTTCTCTTATCACAGGTATATAATTAGGTTATACAGATGTTTGTATTTATTTATATTCTATTACATTCACAGATGTTTATCCTTCATCATATGAGGAATGGGAGCCACTGGAGAGCATTATAGGTCTCATCTCTATGACCCATGCTCATATTGGAGCCTTGCAATATGCTGGCAGAACTAGCAAAAGCCTGTCAGACGAGGCTATTTTCTTCTATGACCATTTCTACCAACTCAATCAAAGGAATCAGAGAGGAGTGTTGGTGAAGGTTCCACTACCAACCAACTGGAACTCCGTGGATTGGCCCGTTCTCGACACAACAATGAGTGTGGCATTGAGGAGCAGGCTCTATAGGGATGTTCAGAGGTCTCTCCAAAACTCTGTACCCACTAAATTGGTGAAACTTGCAAATTTTTGTCCTATTCGTCTCTTTGTTGAGTTATTTCATACCTGCAAATTACATGTTGCTAAAAACATGCTGCTCTGCAAATCATTTGATTCCCTCTTGTGTGATAATCTTCTTGATCGAGGGTGGTATGTGAAAGAAATAGATGGCATATGTTTTGGGATTGCTCTTGACACTTTCATTGTCAAGCATATGCTTGCGACACAGACATTAATAATCTCCTTTTGGTACAAGAGTTCTCACATTGTTGAAGGTTGCTATGTGCCTATGGATCAAGAGGCAGCAAGTTTGGCAAACAATGATGTCATAGACGTGGAAGTGGTGGACAAATACCTAAATCTTATGACAGTAATTATAATAAGGCAGCAATGCAAGCTTTTGCAACTTCGACATGACATAGTGGAGGAGACTGCCGACATTGATTCCATAAACTTTTATGTCTTGCTGGACGGACGAAGAGTAATACAACAAAGGGAGAATCATTTTTCTGTGGAGATCTTTCTGGCCGTATTCAAATTGTGCCCATGTAATCAGCTTTGAATGGCCTCAATGAGATGTAACATTTTTTACTAGTTTAATCTTAATATCAAGTGTTTGCTCAAGGCTCTCTCTCTCTCTCTCTCTCTCTCTCTCTCTCTCTCTCTCTCTGAGTATTCAAAACACATAGACAAATAGCCAGTATCAATTTAAGGTATAATCAATGAATTACTAAGTACATTTTTAAGTACAAATTCCGATGAGCTCAATGGGCTTAAGTACATTGCTTGCAGGTATGGGACCAAAATGTCCTCTAGGTAAAAATCGTGAAGATGCCCTTCAAATGAAGGTGGGGATATAGTAGTGCCGAATGGATTAAGTAAACCCTTATGTGGTGTTTCATCAATCAACAAAGTGTTGAAAGCATCATAAGGCACATTAATCTGCTCAAAGGGCTTGTAGAAAAGTGGTACATTAGCTTTAGTTGGGTGGAAATGTCCCATAATGGTATTACAATTTCTTTGACTATACACAAATAAAAAGCCGATCTCTGAATTTCAGCCAAATTACAAACTATGGAGACAAGGGGATTTAGGTTATGGGCTTGCATTGAAGACCAGATAGCAACCCTAAACCTTGGAATCAAAAAATTCAAAAATTCCTTTGTGCCTGGTCGAATTAATACTCTGACATTTCCCAAGTGGAAACTACGTAAATCAAAGAACTCTGTATGTACACTGTACGGCTGTCGTAGCTGTAACAATCCATTGAGATCCAAGATAATCAGTCTCTGCAATCATTGTGTGCATACATATAAGTAGTTAGAAATAAAAAAGCATATATTATTTCAGTACAATGGATATTACCAAAACAACCATATCTACTCGAAGCAAGAGTCTATACTAGTCATTTCTAATGTTGACATTTTGTTGTTGAGTGTCGATGTTTCCTTGTGTATTGCCAAGGGTATCTACCTCTTGTGGTTGTGCAGTACATGACTCTTGTGTTTCCATGGCCGAATGGTTAACTTGTTTTGATGTCTGTTCTTGGCCTTGATTTGCAATATTGGCCTCCTCCTCTGGCACTCCTGTATCCTCCTCTGCTTGGCCTAGAACCTCTGTTGCATTCTTCGTCCCTGAGGAGCATTTTACATCGGGCCTCTTCATCAGCAGCGGCAGACTGTATAATCTTTAACTTCTCTGGTTCAAAGTGACGTCTTTCTTCTTGCTCAACTCTAGCTCTGGTGTTCACCTCATGAGTAACCTCATGAATCTTAACCCCTTGAACTCGGCGGCCTGGTGGTATTAGGAGTATATCTTTCATTTTGGGATCAATAAACTCATTAGGGATAAGGATCTTATCATATCTCCAACGCACTCTCTTAAGAGTCTCACTGTCCTTGTCCATTATTGTCACACGGTGAGCGTGAGCAACAACAATGGTAATATCATTAAAATACTCCACAAGAAAATCTTCTACTGCTTCTTGAAGACAGAGCAGGGCAACTGCCTTCCACCTTATTGTACCAACACATGCTTCCTCACAGATTTGTCTTATTGCTCTTTGAAAAGAAAGTTTAGGGACACAAAGCTCATTACATTTCTGAGCTTTCCTGATCTCCCTAATTAAACCCATGTTTCTTTGAATATTCTTCATTATTGGGCCCTTCAATATCTTCATTGGTTTACATGAAGTTTTCTTCTTACTAGCAGACCTTCCACATGCTTTCTTTGCAAGCCATGGTCCTTTCCTTGCCTTCCTTGTTGTTGCCTTGGTTCTTGACATTCCACTGGAAGAGAAAAATACAGAGGATAAGACCATATTAGGTATTTTGGTAAAAATCTCACATTATGGGAATCTCCAAATCGACCGAATTCATGTAATTTGGGAATTTTCCACTTAAAGTGGGAAAAATTGAGGTGTGTGGCTAGTAAATAAAGTGAAAATCTCATAGGATTGTGGTGTTGATAAACACCAAAAGTCAAGAGGATGTACAACACATGGATTTGAATAATAACTATAAATTACATAAAACAAAGGAAGATACAAAAAAGATTTTGTTTACAAATTGACTAGTATAGTCACAATAGAAGCTCCACATAATTCTACTCCACATTTGATACCATATCTGAACTTTGATCCAAGTGTGGCTGATGTGCACGAGTGAGGCCTTCTTTGGCTTTTAGAGCATGTCTTTCTGGAATCTTTATTCTAGAAAATGGTCCTTCTTTGTTGGGTCTCCAGAACCAAACAATTGCATCTATAGTTTCCCACACTTGTGGGTCCTTATAATTGACAGCTCAATAACCCTTCCAACAATTATTGTAAGCTTGAGTATCTGTCATCCCACTTTTTCTCGCGCAAGGTTCCCAATATTGAATCAAGAGTTTTCTGTAGTTTGGTGATGTAGGCTCATTATCAATGTCAGATAAAGCCATTGCAAGCCACACTGGATAGATTTCTGTGTCACTCGGAACAAGCATAAGAAAGTCACCTTGGTGCACATCAGACATAGGGTCAAACTCTTCCCTTGGCCTATCTCGTTGAGGCCCATAAAAATGATCGTTCAACTCTTCAAGGCCTAGGAATCTTTCTGCTCCTTGTTGCAAATTCATTGTAGTGCTTTGTAGGTGAGAATATTCTTGAGTTTTTGGCCAAAACATTTCATACAAGACTCCCTCTGATATGATTGCTTTTCCAATCTCTTCAATTACCTTACTCCAATAATCTATCACGGGTCTATAATATCGCGGAATACTTGAACCATTCCCTAAATTTTTCCAAAATTTTATATAGTTCTTTAGCCCCAAAATGACTTCTTCGTGGGCCTTGACATACTCCGCCATTTGTACTAGAGGTGGATCTCCATGTGGTAACATTGGCTTGCCTTCTGTGTCTGTTTTCCAAAGGCGAATACTTCCACTCCAACTTGATACACCTACATGTGCCTTATATTGCATCATTGGTGTCTCATCCTGCATAAAGAACCTGAACTGAAGCGGTTTGGAATGTCCAACAAGTATGTCTTGTCCATCACAAAGATAGCCATCACAATATTGCTTGAAATCGGGGATCTTTGTGAGAAAAAATGGAGCTGGGGATGAAGATGAGCTGTTTCGTAATGTATCCATCAAATGTGGCAAAGTATAGGTTTGTGTAACTCTCAACTTCTCTGAAAACCTACTAAACATGGCGTCTATGTCCTCATGTGTTTGCCCAACCATTAAAAATCCCAGCTGGATGGTTTTGAAAACACCCCTTGCAACAAGCATTGACAAATAGGCAAATAAGTATCGATTTTTGTTTTCCCCTGCACAATTATCCAATTGCAGCAACAAGTTCTCTCGCAATCTGCGAAATGTTGACCCCAATTCCTCTTTTGCAATTTCTGACAACTGCACAATGGGCTCTTTTCCATCACTCAAGTTATGGTAGTCCAAAGCATCCCTTGAGTTCAAAGCATGTAGTAGTGAAATATTGCTCCTTGGAAGTCCATTTGTTACTAGATCACCAAGAGGATGCTTATCTATCCTCTCGAGGTTATGTAAACAATTAGCAATTGAGCCAATTGTAAGATTTGGATCAGCTGGCCACAAACCATTCAAGACAAAGTGTTCGTAATGACCTTCCCCATGTCCATGAGTGATCATGCCAATCAATGACACCTGCAGATTATATCCTGAATCCACACCCTTGGGAACAATGCGTAATCTAGGAATGGCAGTCTTCTTTTGATCCATCTTATCATGGATTATGCATACATATTTTTGTGGTTGAGTTTCTGAATACGTGCGCCATGCATAATATAGGCTTCTGCAACTCTTTTGTTGTGCCATGTGAACTTCTCTCTCCCTCAAGAGAAGAGCTCTCTCTTCAAGAGAAGGTTTAGCTTCTAACCTTGCCTTGATTGAGCTACAAATATTGCACTTAGAGAACTCACTCGTCTTTGTTAAAGTGACATGTGGGTACTCTTTGTTCCAAATTCTACCAAAAGAAGATTGGGATAGCTTCTTCTCATAGCCCATTTGGTCAAGTGTCGTGTTGATTTCACATAAAATATCCACTTGTTTGTATGTTGATGGAATCACCAATTGAGTCTCTCTTGAGCCATCTAGAAGTGTTCTACTTCTATGTGGCATCTTCTCAGAGTTGTTTTCCACAAACTCATTTAGTAGTGCTCTTGCTAAACTAGTATGTTGAAGTCCCCTTCTCAATGTACATGTGTTCCCATGTACATATTGGCGCACACTATTTTCAAAGTTCTCCTTGTATCGATAAAATGATGTCTTTGGTATTCCATGTAGCTCATACCATGCTCTACAACAAACAATAGAGCCATTTAGCCTGAATTGGTATCGTGACTTCTCATCTTTCTGATAACATATAGAAAGAACATCATAAACATAATTAGTGCGTGATTTTTGAGACTCTCCCCAAAATTGTTGTCGTAACCTTGTCACCATATCACGATTTGCAAATTGGCAGCATTTTTGTGCACAACAATCAATGCATGATACCCTTTGAATTGATTTGTTTGAAAGGTAAAAAGTCGAAGCTGGTGCTGCTTTTGATTTTTGAGTCCTGTTCATGAAAGTGTATCGTCTCTTCCTTGACAACTGGACAACATTACTCCCATCAAGTTTTTTTCCAACATTGCCATCGTTGGATACATCCTCATATGTAGCATGCATGCCATCAACAGGAACAAAGCGTTGTAATGGGCTCCCATTCAACATTGTTGTCTGCTTGATGGGCCACTTTAGCAAAGTGATGCTACCCACTTCAACCACATCATCAATGCTTGCATTTTCTCTTTCAATACCCACACCCACACAATCAGGACCAAGTTCCTGAAAGTTGACATAATCATGTGGAAATACATATAAGATGGTCCCTTCATTCATGGTTTGCATCATTGTGTCATCTTTTAAAAGGACCCTCTGATTTCTCCAAGACTCTCGAATCATTGCTTCAAATTCTGGGCTTGTCATAGGTATTGCATCTGTAACTAGAGGATCAGAATCATCATGTTCTTCATCACCATTGTAGCTTTCGTGTGGATCAATTAAGTTCCCATTTAATACAAAAGATTGCAAAAGAAGCTTTGACCATCGAACAGCACTCCATAATGAGCCTTGGAGAGATGAAGTATCCATTGTAGGAAAAGGTAGGACCACATCCTTCAAGCATTCCTCCACTAGTATGGAGACATTTCCCAGCCCTATCTTTGTACCACCACAAGTGGAATCTGGATCTGTTCTACACACACAACCAATACCAACGATTTCATTGTCAAGTATCATATGTACTTTCTCCCCAGATTCGAAGTCCATCCTGTAAGTAAAAAGATTACATTGTTAAATCCATAGTTATAGAAAAATACTCTTCAAACCAAAAATCATGCTACAACATGAAAAAGGTTTGCATAGGTTGGACAAGTGGTGAACCTTGAGACCAAATCCTCCTTGCTATATTAATGGAAGCAAGGTTGGACAAGTGGTGGACCTTGAAACCAAAGCCTCTTTGCTATATGAGAGCATAAGTTGGACAAGTGGTGGACCTAGTTGTAATACCCACTGCCACCTATCAACTACTATAGGACTATGCTTTCCAATGTCCAAGTATCCCTTGAGTCTTTCAAGGTTGAACACGTGGTGGACCTTGAAACAAAAATCCCCTTTCTATATCAGAGCATAGCTTGGACAAGTGGTGGACCTAGTTATAATGCCCAATATCCAAGGTGAAATACCTTAGGACTTTGCTACCTTGCTTGCCAATGTTTACGTAGCCCCTCATTTCTTTAATGGAAGTAAGGTTGGACAAGTGGTGGACCTTGAAACCAAAGCCTCTTTGCTATATGAGAGCATAGGTTGGACAAGTGGTGGACCTAGTTGTAATACCCACTGCCACCTATCAACTACTATAGGACTATGCTTTCCAATGTCCAAGTATCCCTTGAGTCTTTCAAGGTTGAACACGTGGTGGACCTTGAAACGAAAATCCCCTTTCTATATTAGAAAGGTTGAACACATGGTGGACCTTGAAACGAAAATCCCCTTTCTTTATCAGAGCATAGCTTGGACAAGTGGTGGACCTAGTTATAATGCCCAATATCCAAGGTGAAACACCTTAGGACCTTGCTACCTTGCTTGCCAATGTTTACGTAGCCCCTCATTTCTTTAATGGAAGCAAGGTTGGACATGTGGTGGACCTTGAAAGCAAAGCCTCTTTGCTATATGAGAGCATAGGTTGGACCTAGTTGTAATACCCACTGCCACCTATCAACTACTATAGGACTATGCTTTCCAATGTCCAAGTATCCCTTGAGTCTTGCAAGGTTGAACACGTGGTGGACCTTGAAACCAAAATCCCCTTTCTATATCAGAGCATAGCTTGGACAAGTGGTGGACCTAGTTATAAAGCCCCTCCTTTCTTTAATGGAAGAAAGGTTGGAAAAGTGGTGAATCTTGAAACCCAAACCCTTTGGCTATATATAGAGGATATCTTGGACAAGTGGTGGGCTTAGTTGTAGTATCCAATGTCCAAGGTCCAAGGTGAACTATGTAAAGACCTTACTTCCAAAAACAGAGTCGTACAAGTGGTTCTCCTTGAAACCAAAACCTCCTTAGTGTATTAGAACATAGCTTGGAGAAGTGGTGGACTTAGTTGTAATGGTGAATGTCCAAAGCAAACTATTATAGGACCTTGCTTCCCAAATAAGTTTGGACAAGTGGTGGATCTTGAAACCAAAACCCCCTTACTCTATTAGAGCATAGCTTAGATAAGTGGTGGACCTAGCTGCCATGGAAAATGTTCAATCTGAACTGCTGCAAGACCTTGCTATTAAATGTCTAAGTAGAGCTAGCTTCTTTAATGGAATCAAGGTTGGGAAAGTGGTGCATCTTGAAACCAAAAGCCCTTTATTGTATTAGAGCATAGCTTGGACAAGTGAGGGACCTAGTTTTAATGTGTGATGTCCAAAGAAAAGTATTACAAGACCTTGCTTTCCAATATTTGAATTGGTCAAGTGGTTAAAACTAAGTATAAAACTTTGACCATTTTCTTCTCGAATTGCCAAAAAGCTAGTTTTAGACACCCCTAAATGAAAATGGTTTAGGGTGGCCTTAAACAATGTTTTTTCAAAGACTTGAACAAAAGGGTTGTCGAAGAGTAATGACAATTTATTGTGGCTTGAAGTGCCTGAGTATGTGAAAACAAGCCTAGGTTTTCCACGAGGCAAAAGGTGACATAATAAGAACATTGGAAAGTTAGGATTGACCATGCGGCCTAAACTTTGGCAAGTGAAGTGGTGGCCAAGTTTTGTGGCACAGTGTGCACTTGGTCCTATATGTGTTGACCACTTGGCTAAATCTAGGACCATAAGGCCAAACCTTTGGCACCTTAAATATAGTATGGGACATAATCTAGAACTGCTATAGTAAATTAGTAGTATAGCTAATATGTTAATATTTGTATTATATTTAAGTATATGCTAATATAATTTATGTTCAAAATTTCACTAATGAAGAATGTTCCCATTTAGCACTCCAGATGCGGGGTCTTAGGGCAATGCCACAATGGGGTGACAAGGCAGCGCTTCCACGTGAGGTTTGGGGGTAGCGCTCTTGATGGGGATGTGGAATATAGCGCTCTCGATGGCGGGGCTTGGGAGGTTGATTTTGGGATATTGTTCTGGGCGGGGTCCGGGGCAGCGCCCAAAGATTTTTTTTTTTTAAAAGTGAATTCCTAGTATAGAGTTACGCATGTTTTTCATATTTTCAACCATGATTTCTTTAATTTTGGCCATGTGAATTGGTTAATTTTTTATATTGCTTTTGTTTTTTTTAATCCTATGATAAAACATGGACTTGTAGCATACGTGGCATTCTAATAAACCCTATCAAGATTAGGCACACAGAGAGCGCACGAGAAACGCACACAGAGAAAGCAGGCGAGCAGCAAACACACAGAAAGCGCACACGGATCGCACACAGTTGGAGTATACGCGCGCGTAGAGGAGCAAGCTCGGCATCGTACACAACACACAGGTGGAGTGCACAGGATTGAAAGTTCGCGCACAAGATAAAGAAACAGCAGCGTACACAACGCTTTCCAGAAGGGCAGGATCGAGCAGTCTTCTCAGGAGACATTGCACACCTCACGAATAGAGAAAAAACAGGTATTTCTCTCTCTCTCACTCTCTGTCTTTCTCCATATAGAGAAGATGGTTCTCTGTAACTCTTCTTGCACACACACTCTCTCGTCAAAAGACAGAGATACATAGTTTAAAAGTATCCCCGCACACATACACATATTCCCACACATCGTCTTCCTCTCTTCCACATACATAACCACAGTGAAATCTGTTATCTTGCTGTCTCTCTCTTGAAAATACATGCACATATTCCCACACATCGTCTTCCTCACTTCCACATACATAACCACAATGAAATCTGTTATCTTGTTGTCTCTCTCTTGAAAATACGTGCACATATTCCCATACATCGTCTTCCTCTCTTCCACATACATAAACACAGTGAAATCTGTTATCTTTCTCTCTCCTCTCTCTAAAAAACAGGTATTTATCTCTCTCTCTCTCTCTATCTATCTATCTCTGTATCTTGCTATCTCTCTCTTGAAAATACATGCTCATGTATGTGTGCGTCTGTGTTATCTATGTGTATGTATGTATATTTGTGTTATTTCATTGTAATACTCATACATAATGCAGATACAAATTACACTTAATTACGATATGCACACATAGTATATATACATACATAAATATCACAAATAACTAACACATTGTAATACTAGTAAAATTGAATGGAAGACTTACTTGCGTGATCTGTTAAAGTCGATTCTTGTAGCGAGTTCTGGATGTATGCTGAGCTGATTTTCCTCTAATCCATTTGTAGATATGATTGTAACTTCTGTTTCTCAAAAATAGTAGTGTTGTTTAGTGATACACCTAATGGACATAAATGGTTTAAACTAGGACATGTAGACCAAAAATACGTGTATTTCTTTGGATGAATATATACACTTTTTGGTGACCCTTACCACAAGTGGTGGACCTTGAGACCAATGGACTATAAGGACCTCCAAACAATACCTTGTACACTCAATCCTTCTTGGTATCTAGGTTGGACAAGTGGTGGACCTTTTTCAAATTCTCTAACCACTCTCTCTAACATGGTGACATAATTTAGGTGTGATAAATTCATATCTATGCAAACTAATATCAGTTTAGGCTTGTTAATTTGAATTTGTTTGAATTTATGTACAATATAATGATTTGAGGTTTGCATATTTGAATTTAGGTGGTATAATGATATCTTTTTGTGGTAAACTTGAATTCAAAATCAATTTCGCGTGGAATATTTTAAATTTAAGTAGTAAAATTTAAATTTTTATAAAAAAGTTTGAATTTTAAAATTTGGGCGGGATATTTAAGATTTGGGAGGGATATTTTAAATTTAGGCGGGAAGGTTTTGAATTTATAGCGAGATCTCCCTTACATAAGAGAGTATAGGTTGGACAAGTGGTGGACCTTCAAGCTAGAGCATCCATGCTACTGGACATGATAGGTAGGGAATCTAGTTGAATATTGTATGTATAATATATATGTAATAGATCTAGCTTGGACAAGTGGTGGACCTTGGAACAAAACCCCATGTAAAACATATCATGCACATTCCAAGTGGTCAAAAAAAATATCATTTAGAATATAGCCTTATAGGTTGGACAAGTGGTGGACCTTAACACCCAGATATTCTTCATATAATGACATAGAGTGGAAAACTGGTGAATCTTGAGACCAAACCATGCTACTAGCGATAATAGCTTGGACAAGTGGTGGACCTTGAAAGTAAACCCCCCCTCTACGAAATATCGTGGGTTTAAGGTATTTCGATGGAGCCTAGCATCTTGGAGACATCGTGCATCTTGCTTCTCTTCATGTTTCAATGGAGCCTATCTTGGACAAATGGTGGAGCATCCTTCTCTCCATGTTTCAATGGACCCTAGCTTGGACAAGTGGCGGACCTTTACTTCTCTCTATTATTCAATACAGTTAGCTTGGACAAGTGGTGGACCTTGGAACCAAACCCCCATTTAAAACCTATCATGGTCACTCCAAGTGGTGAGAAAGAATAACCTTTAAGATATAGCCTTATAGGTTGGACAAGTGGTGGACCTTAACACCCTAATATTCTTAATAAAATGACATAGAGAGGAAAAGTGGTGAATCTTGAGACAAAACCACTCATGCTACTAGCACTAATAGCTTGGACAAGTGGTGGACCTTGAACGTAAACCCCCCATGTTTCAATAGAGTTAGCTTCGACAAATGGTGGAGCATCCTTCTCTCCATGTTTCAATGGAGCCTAGCTTAGACAAGTGGTGGACCTTTGCTTCTCTCTATGATTCAATAGAGTTAGCTTGGACAAGTGGTGGACCTTGGAACCAAAGCCCCATGTAAAACCTATCATGGTCACTCCAAGTGGTAATAAAGAATAACCTTTAAGATGTAGCCTTATAGGTTGGACAAGTGGTGGACCTTAACACGCGCATATTCTTAATATAATGACATAGAGTGGAAAAGTGGTGAATCTTGAGACCAAACCACTCAGGCTACTAGCAATAATAGCTTGGACAAGTGGTGGACCTTGAATGTAAACCCCTCATCTACGACATATCGTGGGTTTAATGTTTTTCGATGGAGCCTAGCATCTTGGAGACATGGTGCACCTTGCTTCTCCTCATGTTTCAATGGAGCCTACCTTGGACAAATGGTGGAGCATCCTTCTCTCCATGTTTCAATGGACCCTAGCTTAGACAAGGGGTGGACCTTTGCTTCTCTCTATGTTTCAATAGAGTTAGCTTGGACAAGTGGTGGACCTTGGAACCAAACCCCCATGTAAAACCTATCATGGTCACTCCAAGTAGTAAGAAAGAATAACCTTTAAGATGTAGCCTTATAGTTTGGACAAGTGGTGGACCTTAACACCCACATATTCTTAATAAAAGTGGTGAATCTTGAGACCAAACCACTCAGGCTACTAGCAATAATAGCTTGGACAAGTGGTGGACCTTGAATGTAAACCCCTCATCTACGAAATATCGTGGGTTTAATGTATTTCGATGGAGCCTAGCATCTTGGAGACATGGTGCAGCTTGCTTCTCGTCATGTTTCAATGGAGCCTATCTTGGAAAAATGGTGGAGCATCCTTCTCTCCATGTTTCAATGGACCCTAGCTTGGACAAGTGGTGGACCTTTGTTTCTCTCTATGTTTCAATAGAGTTAGCTTGGACAAGTGGTGGACCTTGGAACCAAACCCCCATGTAAAACCTATCATGGTCACTCCAAGTGGTAATAAAGAATAACCTTTAAGATGTAGCCTTATAGGTTGGACAAGTGGTGGACCTTAACACGCGCATATTCTTAATATAATGACATAGAGTGGAAAAGTGGTGAATCTTGAAACCAAAACACTCAGGCTACTAGCAATAATAGCTTGGACAAGTGGTGGACCTTGAATATACACCCCTCATCTACGACATATCGTGGGTTTAATGTTTTTCAATGGAGCCTAGCATCTTGGAGACATGGTGCACCTTGCTTCTCCTCATGTTTCAATGGAGCCTACCTTGGACAAATGGTGGAGCATCCTTCTCTCCATGTTTCAATGGACCCTAGCTTAGACAAGGGGTGGACCTTTGCTTCTCTCTATGTTTCAATAGAGTTAGCTTGGACAAGTGGTGAACCTTGGAACCAAACCCCCATGTAAAACCTATCATGGTCACTCCAAGTAGTAAGAAAGAATAACCTTTAAGATGTAGCCTTATAGGTTGGACAAGTGGTGGACCTTAACACCCACATATTCTTAATAAAAGTGGTGAATCTTGAGACCAAACCACTCAGGCTACTAGCAATAATAGCTTGGACAAGTGGTGGACCTTGAATGTAAACCCCTCATCTACGAAATGTCGTGGGTTTAATGTATTTCGATGGAGCCTAGCATCTTGGAGACATGGTGCAGCTTGCTTCTCGTCATGTTTCAATGGAGCCTATCTTGGACAAATGGTGGAGCATCCTTCTCTCCATGTTTCAATGGACCCTAGCTTGGACAAGTGGTGGACCTTTGTTTCTCTCTATGTTTCAATAGAGTTAGCTTGGACAAGTGGTGGACCTTGGAACCAAACCCCATGTAAAACCTATCATGGTCACTCCAAGTGGTAATAAAGAATAACCTTTAAGATGTAGCCTTATAGGTTGGACAAGTGGTGGACCTTAACACGCGCATATTCTTAATATAATGACATAGAGTGGAAAAGTGGTGAATCTTGAGACCAAACCACTCAGGCTACTAGCAATAATAGCTTGGACAAGTGGTGGACCTTGAATGTACACCCCTCATCTACGACATATCGTGGGTTTAATGTTTTTCGATGGAGCCTAGCATCTTGGAGACATGGTGCACCTTGCTTCTCCTCATGTTTCAATGGAGCCTACCTTGGACAAATGGTGGAGCATCCTTCTCTCCATGTTTCAATGGACCCTAGCTTAGACAAGGGGTGGACCTTTGCTTCTCTCTATGTTTCAATAGAGTTAGCTTGGACAAGTGGTGGACCTTGGAACCAAACCCCCATGTAAAACCTATCATGGTCACTCCAAGTAGTAAGACAGAATAACCTTTAAGATGTAGCCTTATAGGTTGGACAAGTGGTGGACCTTAACACCCACATATTCTTAATAAAAGTGGTGAATCTTGAGACCAAACCACTCAGGCTACTAGCAATAATAGCTTGGACAAGTGGTGGACCTTGAATGTAAACCCCTCATCTACGAAATATCGTGGGTTTAATGTATTTCGATGGAGCCTAGCATCTTGGAGACATGGTGCAGCTTGCTTCTCGTCATGTTTCAATGGAGCCTGTCTTGAACAAATGGTGGAGCATCCTTCTCTCCATGGTTCAATGGACCCTAGCTTGGACAAGTGGTGGACCTTTATTTCTCTCTATGTTTCAATAGAGTTAGCTTGGACAAGTGGTGGACCTTGGAACCAAACCCCCATGTAAAACCTATCATGATCACTCCAAGTGGTAATAAAGAATAACCTTTAAGATGTAGCCTTATAGGTTGGACAAGTGGTGGACCTTAACACGCGCATATTCTTAATATAATGACATAGAGTGAAAAAGTGGTGAATCTTGAGACCAAACCACTCAGGCTACTAGCAATAATAGCTTGGACAAGTGGTGGACCTTGAATGTAAACCCCTCATCCACGACATATCGTGGGTTTATGTTTTTCGATGGAGCCTAGCATCTTGGAGACATGGTGCACCTTGCTTCTCCTCATGTTTCAATGGAGCCTACCTTGGACAAATGGTGGAGCATCCTTCTCTCCATGTTTCAATGGACCCTAGCTTAGACAAGGTGTGGACCTTTGCTTCTCTCTATGTTTCAATAGAGTTAGCTTGGACAAGTGGTGGACCTTGGAACCAAACCCCCATGTAAAACCTATCATGGTCACTCCAAGTAGTAAGAAAGAATAACCTTTAAGATGTAGCCTTATAGGTTGGACAAGTGGTGGACCTTAACACCCACATATTCTTAATATAAGTGGTGAAACTTGAGACCAAACCACTCACGCTACTAGCAATAATAGCTTGGACAAGTGGTGGACCTTGAATGTAAACCCCTCATCTACGAAATATCGTGGGTTTAATGTATTTCGATGGAGCCTAGCATCTTGGAGACATGGTGCAGCTTGCTTCTCGTCATGTTTCAATGGAGCCTATCTTGGACAAATGGTGGAGCATCCTTCTCTCCATGGTTCAATGGACCCTAGCTTGGACAAGTGGTGGACCTTTGTTTCTCTCTATGTTTCAATAGAGTTAGCTTGGACAAGTGGTGGACCTTGGAACCAAACCCCCATGTAAAACCTATCATGGTCACTCCAGGTGGTAATAAAGAATAACCTTTAAGATGTAGCCTTATAGGTTGGACAAGTGGTGGACCTTAACACGCGCATATTCTTAATATAATGACATAGAGTGGAAAAGTGGTGAATCTTGAGACCAAACCACTCAGGCTACTAGCAATAATAGCTTGGACAAGTGGTGGACCTTGAATGTAAACCCCTCATCTACGACATATCGTGGGTTTATGTTTTTCGATGGAGCCTAGCATCTTGGAGACATGGTGCAGCTTGCTTCTCCTCATGTTTCAATGGAGCCTACCTTGGACAAATGGTGGAGCATCCTTCTCTCCATGTTTCAATGGACCCTAGCTTAGACAAGGGGTGGACCTTTGCTTCTCTCTATGTTTCAATAGAGTTAGCTTGGACAAGTGGTGGACCTTGGAACCAAACCCCTATGTAAAACCTATCATGGTCACTCCAAGTAGTAAGAAAGAATAACCTTTAAGATGTAGCCTTATAGTTTGGACAAGTGGTGGACCTTAACACCCACATATTCTTAATAAAAGTGGTGAATCTTGAGACCAAACCACTCAGGCTACTAGCAATAATAGCTTGGACAAGTGGTGGACCTTGAATGTAAACCCCTCATCTACGAAATATCGTGGGTTTAATGTATTTCGATGGAGCCTAGCATCTTGGAGACATGGTGCAGCTTGCTTCTCGTCATGTTTCAATGGAGCCTATCTTGGACAAATGGTGGAGCATCCTTCTCTCCATGTTTCAATGGACCCTAGCTTGGACAAGTGGTGGACCTTTGTTTCTCTCTATGTTTCAATAGAGTTAGCTTGGACAAGTGGTGGACCTTGGAACCAAACCCCCATGTAAAACCTATCATGGTCACTCCAAGTAGTAAGAAAGAATAACCTTTAAGATGTAGCCTTATAGGTTGGACAAGTGGTGGACCTTAACACCCACATATTCTTAATAAAAGTGGTGAATCTTGAGACCAAACCACTTACGCTACTAGCAATAATATCTTGGACAAGTGGTGGACCGTGAATGTAAACCCCTCATCTACGAAATATCGTGGGTTTAATGTATTTCGATGGAGCCTAGCATCTTGGAGACATGGTGCAGCTTGCTTCTCGTCATGTTTCAATGGAGCCTATCTTGGACAAATGGTGGAGCATCCTTCTCTCCATGGTTCAATGGACCCTAGCTTGGACAAGTGGTGGACCTTTGTTTCTCTCTATGTATCAATAGAGTTAGCTTGGACAAGTGGTGGACTTTGGAACCAAACCCCCATGTAAAACCTATCATGGTCACTCCAAGTGGTAATAAAGAATAACCTTTAAGATGTAGCCTTATAGGTTGGACAAGTGGTGGACCTTAACATGCGCATATTCTTAATATAATGACATAGAGTGGAAAAGTGGTGAATCTTGAGACCAAACCACTCAGGCTACTAGCAATAATAGCTTGGACAAGTGGTGGACCTTGAATGTAAACCCCTCATCCACGACATATCGTGGGTTTATGTTTTTCGATGGAGCCTAGCATCTTGGAGACATGGTGCAGCTTGCTTCTCGTCATGTTTCAATGGAGCCTACCTTGGACAAATGGTGGAGCATCCTTCTCTCCATGTTTCAATGGACCCTAGCTTAGACAAGGGGTGGACCTTTGCTTCTCTCTATGTTTCAATAGAGTTAGCTTGGACAAGTGGTGGACCTTGGAACCAAACCCCCATGTAAAACCTATCATGGTCACTCGAAGTAGTAAGAAAGAATAACCTTTAAGATGTAGCCTTATAGGTGGGACAAGTGGTGGACCTTAACACCCACATATTCTTAATAAAAGTGGTGAATCTTGAGACCAAACCACTCAGGCTACTAGCAATAATAGCTAGGGATAACCATTAAGATATAGTCTTTCAAGGGGTGAGAAAGAATAACCATTAACATATAGTCTTATAGGTTGGACAAGTGGTGGACCTTAACACCCAAATATTCTTAATATAATGACAGAGAGTGGAAAAGTGGTGAATCTTGAGAGCAAACCACTCATGCTACTAGCGATAATAGGTTGGACAAATTGTTGATCTTGAATGTAAACTCCCCATGTACAAAATAACGTGGGTTTAAGGTATTTCGATGGAGGCTAGCATCTTGGAGATATGGTGCAGCTTGCTTCTCTTCATGTTTCAATGGAGTCTATCTTGGACAAATGGTGGAGCATCCTTCTCTCCATGTTTCAATAGACCCTAGCTTAGACAAGTGGTGGACCTTTGCTTCTCTCTATGTTTCAATAGAGTTAGCTTGGACAAGTGGTGGACCTTGGAACCAAACCCCCATGTAAAACCTTTCATGGTCACTCCAAGTGGTCAGAAAGAATAACCATTAAGATATAGTCTTATAGGTTGGACAAGTGGTGGACCTTAATACCCAAATATTCTTAATATAATGACACAGAGTGAAAAAGTGGTGAATCTTGAGACCAAACCCCTCATGCTACTAGCGTTAATAGGTTGGACAACTGGTGGACCTTGAATGTAAACCTTCCATGTTTCAATAGAGTTAGCTTTGACAAATGGTGGAGCATCCTTCTCTCCATGTTTCAATGGAGCCTAGCTTGGACAAGTGGTGGACCTTTTGCTTGTCTCTATGAGAAGAATAAAGTTAGCTTGGATAAGGGGTGGACCTTGGAACCAAACCCCTATGTAAAACATATCATGGACATTTCAAGTGGTGAGAAAGAATACCCTTTAAGATATACCCTTATAGGTTGGACAAGTGGTCGACCTTAACACTTAGATCTTCTTTATATAATGACATAGAGTGGAAAAGTGGTGAATCTTGAGACCAAACCACTCATGCTACTAGGGATAATAGCTTGGAAAAGTGACTGGCCTTGACGTTAAACCCCACATGTAAACAATATCGTGGGTTTAAGGTATTTCAATGGATCCTAGAATCTTGGAGACATGGTGCAACTTGCTTCTTTTCATGTTTCAATGAAGCCTATCTTGGACAAATGGTGGAGCATCCTTCTCTCCATGTTTCAATGGAGCCTAGCTTGGACAAGTGGTGGACCTTTGCTTCTCTCTATGTTTCAATAGAGTTAGCTTGGACAAGTGGTGGGCCTTGGAACCAAACTCCCATGTAAAACCTATCTTGGTAACTCCAAGTGGTGAGAAAGAATAAAGTTTAAGATATAGCCTTATAGGTTGGACAAGTGGTGGACCTTAGCACCCAGATATTCTTAATAGAATGACATAGAGTGGAAAAATGGTGAATCTTGAGACCAAACCACTCATGCTACTAGAGATAATAGGTTGGACAAGTGGTGGACCTTGAATGTAAACCCCCCATGTTCAAAATATCATGGGTTTGAGGTATTTCAATGGAGCCTAGCATCTTGGAGACATGGTGTAGCTTGCTTCTCTTCATGTTTCAATGGAGCGTATCTTGGACAAATGGTGGAGCATCCTTCTCTCCATGTTTCAATGGACCCTAGCTTGGACAAGTGGTGGACCTTTGATTCTCTCTATGTTTCAATAGAGTTAGCTTGGACAAGTGGTGGACCTTGAAACAAAACCCCCATGTAAAACCTATGCTGGTCACTCCAAGTGGTGAGAAAGAACAACCCTTAAGATATAGCCTTATAGGTTGGACAAGTGGTGGACCTTAACACCCAAATATTCTTAATATAATGACATAGAGTGAAAAAGTGGTGAATCTTGAGACCAAACCACTCATGCTACTAGCGTTAATAGGTTGGACAAGTGGTGGACCTTGAATGTAAACCCCCCATGTTTCAATAGAGTTAGCTTCGACAAATGGTAGAGGATCCTTCTCTCCATGTTTCAATGGAGCCTAGCTTGGACAAGTGGTGGACCTTTGTTTCTCTCTATGTTTCAATAGAGTTAGCTTGGACAAGTGGTGGACCTTGGAGCCAAACCCCCATGTAAAACATATCATGGACATTTCAAGTGGTGAGAAAGAATACCCTTTAAGATATACCCTTATAGGTTGGACAAGTGGTCGACCTTAACACCCAGATCTTCTTAACGTAATGACATAGAGTGGAAAAGTGGTGAATCTTGAGACCAAACCACTCATGCTACTAGAGATAATAGGTTGGACAAGTGGTGGACCTTGAATGTAAACTCCCCATGTACAAAATATCGTGGGTTTAAGGTATTTCAATGGATCTTAGCATCTTGGAGACATGGTGCAGCTTGCTTCTCTTCATGTTTCAATGGAGCCTATCTTGGAAAAATGGTGGAGCATCCTTCTCTCCATGTTTCAATGGACCCTAGCTTAGACAAGTGGTGGACCTTTGCTTCTCTCTATGTTTCAATAGAGTTAGCTTGGACAAGTGGTGGAACTTGGAACCAAACCCCCATGTAAAACCTATCATGGTCATTCCAAGTGGTGAGAAAGAATACCCTTTAAGATATAGCCTTATAGGTTGGACAAGTGGTGGACCTTAACACCCAGATCTTCTTAATATAATGACATAGAGTGGAAAAGTGGTGAATCTTGACATCAAACCACTCATGCTACTAGTGATAATAGGTTGGACAAGTGGTGGACCTTGAATGTAAACCCCCCATGTACGAAATATCATGGGTTTAAGATATTTCAATGGAGCCTAGCATTTTGGAGACATGGTGCAGCTTGCTTCTCTTCATGTTTCAATCAAACCTGGCTTGGACAAATGGTGGAGCATCCTTCTCTCCATGTTTCAATGGAGCCTAGCTTGGACAAGTGGTGGACCTTTGATTCTCTCTATGTTTCAATAGAGTTAGCTTGGACAAGTGGTGGACCTTGGAACCATACCCCTATGTAAAACCCATCATGTGCATTCCAAGTGGTGGTAAATAATACCATTTAAGATATAGCCTTATAGGTTGGACAAGTGGTGGACCTTAACACCCAGATCTTCTTAATATAATGACATAGAGTGGAAAAGTGGTGAATCTTGAGACCAAACCACTCATGCTACTAGGGATAATAGGTTGGACAAGTGGTGGACCTTGAATTTAAACCCCACATATACAAAATATCATGGGTTTAAGGTATTTCAATGGAGCCTAGCATCTCAAAGACATGGTGCATCTTGCTTCTCTTCATGTTTCAATGGAGCCTATTTTGGACAAATGGTGGAGCATCCTTCTCTCCATGTTTCAATGGACCCTAGATTGGACAAGTGGTGGACCTTTGCTTCTCTCTATGTTTCAATATAGTTAGCCTATATTAGACAATTAGTAGACCTCGAATCTCTCCATGTTGTCTAGAGCTGAGCTTGGACAAGTGGTGGACCTTACTTCTCCCTTCCCTTAGTTTACTAGCTTAAATGATCACTATGTATACTTGCTTAGATCTAGCTTGAACAAGTGGTGGAACTTGTATTCACACAAACTTAATCCATTACAAAAAAGTATATGTTAAAATAACATTTGGTTTTTTTTGTTTCAGGAAAGATGGCTCCAAAAAAACAGGTTGCAAGGGTTGCTGTCTCAGTTGACTATACTTGCAATGATCTTAGGAAATGGTATTTGGACATACATGGTATAGAGGGTGCACAATTTCATAAGGTGCATCTATTTATTGCCAAAAAGGAGAATGACAGCTTGTTTGAAGATGTTGGACAAGTTGTGGAAGCATCTGTCTCTGTAGTTGATAGTCATCCAGAGGTGGAATGCATTGACATTCTAGTTCCAATGAATCTAGAATTTCAACTATCTCCAGGAGCATATGCATTGGAGCGCATGTCTAGAAACAAAGAAGAGACAATGTTTTCTCGAGGATGGAAGTTTGCAGAATCAAATCCAAATATCACAGCAGATCAACTTCAAAGCTCCATCATTGCCACACTACAACGAAAAAAGGTGAAAGCTTCACGACCACCATCCACAAAGAAGCAAGCAAAAGTGCAGAAAGTAGAAGCTAAGCGAACTAGTTCCATTTTGGATGTAGACAAGGCATCTTTGGCATCCTCATCAACAGAGGGTTCAATGTCAAAGATGAGAATTGTGGATCCAGATGTTTTAGAAGCTGAGGCCATGAAAGGACAAGAAAAAGATACAGGTGGAATGAATAAGTACATAAATTATTTTCCTTTCCAATATAGGGAATTTGATATCCCTATTCAAAATTGTTGGCTTGCTCCTGATCACTATAATGCACGTATTATGGATAAAAAACACGCTGAAAGTGTGTTATTTGGATTTTCACGGAGTACGACCAAGCCTGCAGCATGTGCATATTTGATGCCTGTTCGAAATGCAAAATCAAAGAAGGGGACTCCTTTGGCAGTAGAAGAGGTAGAGGAGCAAAAAATTAAAGATTATCATTATTGGATTCTTGATGGGCAGCATTCAATCTATGCTGCAAAAGTTTTGCTTCACAATGAACAAAACAACAAAGAGATCTTTGAAAGACTGATTAGCGTGTATAAATTTAGAAAGGCTCGCATTGTTGTGAATGCTCCTCCATTTGTTGCAACTGCTATATCTGCCATTGCAAATGAGGAGGCTCAGGCATTGTATGTCAAGCAACCTTACAGCCAAATATTGAGACATTTACGGAGTCAATGGATCTTCTCAGGACGACCACCAAAGGCAGCAAGTGGAATTGCAGAGGGACATGCATCTCGTGCCGGATGGGATGTAAGTTATTTTCTTTGTCTTTTTGATAGTGTTTAATTAACAAATCTTGCTCAATAGTTTAATTATTTCTCTATTTCTTTTTAGGCTTTTCTTCGATTGGCAAGAATGAGTGCAGCAGCAAGTTGGATTGCTAAACAGGCACACATGGTCACGTACTCTGATTTAGTTTATGATTGCTGGATAGAAATCATTGAAAATCTAGAAGAGGAGAATAAGAAACCCCCAACAACTGTATTTAGATACCTTTGTGGCCTTGAGGAATCAGAGGTAAAGACTATTCAAGAAGAGATTAGAGATGAGAAGATTTTACTGTCAAAGAGTGCAAAGGATGGTGATGCAACTGACATGTATGATCGAATCAAGCAGTTGAAGCAAGACAAATTGATTCAAGATGCACTTCTTGAAGGCTTCAACAATTTGAATGAGTCTTCACCATGTAAAGACTGGGAGGAGGTGGTCAAAATGTATAACATCAATGATGTTGTTTATAAAACAATTTTAATGCTATGCGAGGAATGGATCAGATCTAGTTTGACGCGTGGAACAAAGAAAATGGCTTTTCCAGATGGAGCAATAAAATACATGCAATGGGCAATTCACCTTCAAAAGGAGAAAACTGAGCCTAGAGATTTGCCATGGTCAATCTATGTGGTGAGCCTACAAATGGAAGGCAATCTCTACTTGATGCGCCACTTCAATAATAAAGTGCCTATTGGCTTATGTGTTTTAGATATGACAAAAAACGTTGGAGGCAATTTGAAGTGGAGTGAGGAGACATTTAACAATGCTTTGGATGGGATCTTGGCTATTGCTGGAGGGTCAACAGATCCTGGATTTGTCTTTCTTGCATTTGTGGATTTCACTAACTTCACAAAATTGCAATGTGCCTTTCACGCCATGGGAGATAATCTGAGCTACCATTGTTGTGGTGCATTGCATCACTTTCCATCAGCTCCTTGCAAAGGAGCAATTCAATTCCTAACAGTTATTGCCTTCTTGGGACAAGGCAATGCATTTGAAGACCTGAGAAGAAGATCAGAGGAACATCCCATGCCAATTGATTGTTCTCTTCTTCAAGTAGCAGATAACGATATGTCAGATTTGCAATATTTGGAGGCCAAAAAAAGAGCTTTGGTCAAGCACTACATTCGTACATATTGTTTTGAAGACCGCAAGCTTGTTGATGTTTTTGGTGATGGCTCCTTGGTTGCACAAGAAGGAATACAACAGAAAAAAGAAGTTATCTGCTTAATTGATAGTGTGGAGGAGGCAAAAAGCGTGGAGACCATGCTGCTAGACTTTGTTAAGTCTCATGAAGATATAGAAAAATGGGCTGGACTTCAACAATCCACTTCGCAATCAGGCGACATTGTGCCTGTTACAGAGGAGTGCTCTCCACAAAGAGAAGAAGAAGAACAACAACACGATCCTTTGTCAATGGAGGACTTTTTGGAAATGGAGACACGTATGTTTTGAGTTTCTTGTGCATGTTAGTGTTTCTTGTTACTGATTTGATACTCTTAATGTTAGATTTTGCTTTATATAGTATTGATTGAGTTTGTATTTTGTATCTCAAGCATTCAAGGTTTGAATGTAAATAGTAAATTACTTGAGTTTTTGAATGGTGGATCTGTAGACTAAAACTATAACATTTAATACTCACAAAGACTTAATTACTTAAGAGCTTGAACTCAATTTTGGACCTTTTATCAATACCCCCTTGATATGATACATTAGATCGTAGCATGGTTAAATGGTGATGCTTCATAAATTGAACCTAGCTTAGACAGGTGCTCGAGCCTAAATTTAAACTAACCTTGCTAGAAGGGAGCTTATGGTTGGACTTTGAGAACTAGCATAAGTAATCAATTAGAGCATAGATTAGACATGTGGTGGTGGCCGGCCTTAGAGACCAAAATCTTAATGAGCTTGGAAAGGTATTTAAGTACTGCAATTTACTTAGTTTTAGTACTCATTAAATGCATAGCTTGACAAAAGGTGGACCTTACATGGATCCTAATTTCAAGAGGTGTGGTAGACCTTCAAAACAAGCTCATATAGCTTGGACATGTGGTAGACCTTGCATGAAGACTAGTTTAGACAAGTGTGGTACACCTTGTAACCAACACCCATTTGTTATATTAGCTTGGACAAGTGGTGGACCTTGCTTTTATGTTTCAATGGAGCATATTTTGGACAGGTGGTAGACCTTGTTTCTCTCCATGCTTCAATGGAGAGAAACTTTAGCTTGGACAAGTGGTGGACCTTGTTTTTATGTTTTAAAGGAGCATATTTCGGACAAGTGGTAGACATAGTTTCTCTCCATGGTTCAATGGAACCCACCTTAGACAAGTGAAGTACCTTGAAACCAAACCCCCATAATACAACCTACTAAATAGGTTGGAAAATTGGTGGGATATGAAACCATCCATGATAGAGCATAGTATAGGTGAAAACGTAGTGGTCCTTATATCAATTACCCATGCATAGCTTGGACAAGTGGTGGACCTTGATTCTCTCTATGTTTCAATGGATCCTATCTTGGACTAGAGATATATCTTACTTAGTTCCATGCTTCAATGGATTGTAGCTTGGATAAGGAGTGGAACTTCAAACAAAACTCCACAGCATAGCATATATTAACAATTCATGGGTTTTATAGAGATTGTTTTGCCTATTTTGGAGAGTTGGTACACCTTTATTCTCCATTCTTCAATGGATCTGAGGTTGGACAAGCGGAGCTGGAGAAGTGGTCAACCTTAAAATGAAACCTCCCATGCTACAACCCATCATAGATCGTATATGTAGTGGACCTTGAAACTCTTTTATGTCCCTAGCTTAGAGAAGCATTGCACTCTTGATTATCTCCATACATGAAGGCAAGGTTGGACAAGTGGTGGACCTTCAAACCAGAATCTCTATGCAATAATAGGCAAGTGGTGGAGCTTGTTTTCTCCATGTTCCAATGGAGCCTAGCTTAGACAAACAATGGAGCTTGCTTCTCTCCATGTTTCAATGGATCCTAGCTTAGAAAAGTGGTGGAGCTTTGCTTCTCTCCATGTTCCAATGGACCATAGCTTAGACAAGTGGTAGACCTTGAAAAACACCCCCCGTATACAACATATTATGGGGTTTTCATGTTTCAATGGCTCCTAGCTTGGACAAATGGTAGAGCTTGCTTCTCTTTATGTTTCAATGGATCCAATCTTAGCCAAGTGGTGGACCTTGAAACAAGAATCCCCCCCCCCCCCCATGTACAACGTATTATGGGTTTTGAAAGCACTGGGAGAAAATAATAGCTTTGATAAGTGGTGGACCTTGCTTCTCTCCATGCTTCAATGGAGCCGAGGTTGGACACATGTTGGAGAGAAGATGGTTGCCCATGAAATAAGACCATGCATGCTATAATCAATCATATGTTGTACACATGGTGGACCTTGCAATTGTTTTATATGCCTAACTTGGACAAGTGGAGGACCCTTGATTACCTCCAGATATCAACAACAAGCCAAGTTTGGACAAGTGTAGTACCACCAAACCAGAATCTATATGCTACAATAGAGTATAGGTAGGACACGCGATGAACCTTGATATCAAACCATCCATGCTACTAGAGATGATAGGTTTCACATGTGGTGGAACCTTGTATCAATGTTCTATGTGTAGTTTTTGACTAGTGATAGACCTTGAAACTAATCCCTCTAGGCTACAAGAAAAAAGAGATGGATGAGGAGGCTAGACTACTTTTGTTGCATCAATGCATCCCATGTTACCACATATACTATAGGGTTCTTGGATAAGTGTTGGATCTTGTGTCAATGCTCCATGTCTAGCTTGGACAAGTGGTGGACCTTGGTTCTCTCTATGCTTCAAATGGGCAATAGATTGGAGACACAGTGGCCTTTTTTTTCCAATGATTTTATTTTTTGGAAACCTTGGAGGCACCATGTAAGAGGCACTCTAAGTCTTCCATACAATGGACCTATTGGACTATAAAATAATGATATCTTTCTTTGATATTGTCATTATTTTATGCATAATATTTTCTTCTTTTTGCAGACACAAAGGAGTTAAGTGATATAAAAACTAGATGTATTTCACACTATGATTGGCATGAAGATCCTTTTGGGACACCAACTTTTCCTATTCCCAAAGATGTAATTTTCCATATTAACGGTGTGGATTTTGAAGTGCGACTTTCATGTATTGAAGGAGCTGGTTATGGGCTATTTGTGCATACTACCCTGGAAAGTGGTTTGACTATTCTAAACTATGGAGGGCATAAGTATAGATTTCAAGACTGGAAAAAGATATGCAAAATATTTCCAAGAGCTTATAAATATTCTCTTCTAGAGGATCCAAACATAGAAGAAGAGGAAGATCAATCATACATTATTGGTTGTGTAGAAGAAGGAAACGTGTCGGGCTATATAAATAGTTCTCACAGTACAAATGTCTGTCCCAACGTACGCTATACATTTGATCCAAATTTGCCACCTTGGCATAAATGCACCTCTTCACACATCAAGTCAGAAGAATATGGCCATGTATGCATTGAGACTATTTGTCAAGTTGAAGCAGGAGAAGAGTTGTTTGCTGACTATAACTTTACTTGACATTGTAAAGTATTGTACATGGATGGAAATCTCAAGTACATGCATCATTTTCATTTTTCATGGATGAAATCTCAAGTGAATATAACATTTGATTATTGTTTAGTTTATGCTCAACGAGAATCTAGAGTGCTCTTATGCTTTGTGTGTTGTCTAACATATTTGACTACCTTGGCCATAGAATCTTGATTCTACTCTAGATTTGTGATAAATCTTACCAAAATTTAATCAATGTCTAGGTTGGACAAGTGGTGGGGCTTCAAACATTACTGTCTTAAACAAGTGGAGTTATCTTACTTGAATAAGTGGTGGCCTTTGAATCCAAATCTAAGCCAAATCTCTAATTATTTTCTTGTAGTCTAGGTTGGACATTTGGTGGACCTTGTATCCATGTTTCCTCAACAAGGGTGGCTTTTAGTTTTCACTTTAAGTACTCATCTTTAATAAAGTGTAGGATGGAAAATGTTGAGTTAGTAGATTGTATTTTAGACAAGTGGTGTTTGGTGTACGAATGCTGAAAATGGTTGCAAGGATTCTAACAACGACTTTACCTTAAATAAATTTCTTACTAGGAGTTCTACATATAAATATGGTGAATAAAATTCTAGTGGTTTTGAGATACCATTTGTGTGTGTGTTTTCTTAGATTCACAAACTGGGATGGATAATGCTCCTATGGTTCAGTCAACAACTATAGAATCCATAGATTCTATGGTTTCTAAAGTGCCCAAGATGGATGATATTTCTATACTAGAGTCTAGTGTTGTGCAACTTGAGCAAGCTTCCAATAATGAGAACCAAGAAATCGATGCTTCAAAAATGCAACATACATCAAAAGAGACTGAAAAGTCCACTCACGAGCTATTGCCAATTGGTACTACGTCATGTAGCGTAGATGTTGAGAAATCCATGCTTACAATTATATTGGATTTAAATGGTCTATTGTTGAAACGTTCCCCTCAACCATCCTCACACCACAACTCAGTGCAAATGGATTCAAAAAGATATATTATACTCAGGCCAGGTTGCATCCAATTCTTGAAGACTATTTTACAAAGGTTTAATGTTGCAATTTGGTCGACAGCTACTAGGAATAATGTGTATCAAATCCTTGCAGCACTAAACAACTTAGCTGAGGATACATTGCCTTTCTTTGCAATTTGGTCGCAAGATGTTTGCTACACCGCTCAAACTCAAAAATTGTTTAGACCCGACAATCCAAACGTTGAGGCAATGTTCAAGCCTCTAGCCAAAATTGCCATGGGGTTTGAATGTGATCCACAAAGAACAGTGCTTATTGATGACTCTCCTTACAAGGGATGTATTTCACCAGCAAACAATTGCATTTTTCCACCACAATTTGATGCTGAGAAGATGGTTGACAATATGCTCTTGGAGGAGCTACTGCCATACTTGATTCAGCTTGATGAGAGAAGGGATGTGCGTGATTTAATTGCTTCTAATCGTTATGGACAACCTATAGTGACAAATGATAGTGAATACAAACAAATCATGGAGTATTGGAAGCAGAAAAATGATGTTTGGTCAGCTAAGGTGTTCTTTACAAGAAGAATACCACCTGCAAAAGGTGACAGAGATGAAACTATCATTGAAGATGCAAGTGACACAAGCCACCGCAATGAAATGAGAAGAGCCCAAATACAAGAGATCTTGGCAAAGGAGCGTACACCCATTGAAAGCATGAAGGCGTCACAATTGACCACTTTAGCTAGGCAATTGGGTTGTAACACAAAAGGAGTTTTGAAGGCAACCACAGCAAAGGCTTATATAAATAAGGTGAAAGCTGAGAACAATCTTCTAAGGCTGGATAGAAAGCAACCCTAAGGTACTAGTGACATGTCATATATTCTTGATACACATGCTTGAACACTCATGTGCATGGTATCTAACAAATCTTTCTTTTTATTCCTTCTTGCAGGATCTTACAAAGGATACTACTAGATGGAGCTCAATCAATAGAGATTTTGATATTTTTGCTCAAAATAATGAAGCAGTCACCTACATTTTTTGTTTATCAATTTCTTGAGAGACTTTATTTTAGTTTGTAATCATCAAATGAAATGAAAAGTATCCTTCTTATTAAGATTGTTGATCTTTTTCTTGTTCAAACCTTTCAATTGTGATTTATAGTTTTGTTAGCATGAGATTGTGCTTTTTTAGTTTGAAAAAAACTGTCAAAGATCCAAGTCTTTTTGGCTTTACTTAAGTTATTAATTGTGAAAGATCCAAGTCTTTTTGCTTTACTTAAGTTATTGATTGCCTATGTAATAGTCCTTAAAACAATATCGGATGGCTTTCTTGCTCCCATGTCTCACATTGGTCTTTAGGTAAGACAAGTGGTGACCTTGAAAGTATGGTCTCATATCTCGATCAAGTGAAGAGACATGAAGCTTAAATATCACTACTATGTATCTAGTGTTAAACTCCATCGAGACAAAGACTAGATAGCCAAATTGCAGTCGAGTTTAAGTGAAAAATCCATTTGAGCTAAGGTAAAACTTATAGTGCCTCATTTTTCTAGGATTCTACCCCATCAAGGAAGTTAGAATCTAGCACAAACCAATTAAGACTCTTTTGGAGCCTAGATAGGACAATTCGTGGAACTTATGAAACTTATTATTGAGTTAGAGTCTAGTTTAGATAAGCAAAAGATCTTCAAACCAGCACTTGACTTTCTTACTATTCAATATTCAAAGTCCCTTGAGGCTAACAAATTACATACCCACTTGTAACCTAACTAATGAGTAATTATATAGATCTAAGCAAGTATATATAATGAGTCTTCAAACTAATAATCCAAGGGAAGAGAGTAGCAAGGTCCACTACTTGTCCAAGCTCAGCTCTAGACAACATAGAAAGATGCTAGTTCTACTAATTGTCTAATTATAGGCATGGAGAAATGATAGAAGGTTGACCACTTGTCCAACCTATCATCTCTAGTAAGATGGGAGGTTTGGCCTTAAGATTCACCATGTAACCAACCTATACATCATTGTATTATGAAGAGTAAAAAAGCAAAGCTCCACCACTTGTCCAAGCTAGTTCTAAAATCCACATGGAGATAAGCAAGCTCCACCATTTGTCGAATCTCTCTTCCATTAAAACATGAAAAAACTCATCTATGTTGTATAGGGGGACTTTTTTCCAAGGTCCACCACTTGTCCAAGCTAGGATCCCTAGTAGCACGAGTGGTTTGGTCTCAAGATACACCACTTGTACACTCTATGTCATTATATTAAGAAGAACTATGTATTAAGGTCCACCACTTGTCCAACCTATAAGGTTATATCTTAAATGGTATCCTTTCTCACCACTTGAAATGCCCATGATATGTTTTACACGGGGGTTTCATTCCAAGGTCCACCACTTGTCCAAGCTAACTCTATTCAAACATAGAGAGAAGCAAAGGTCCACCACTTGTCCAAGCTAACTCTATTCAAACATAGAGAGAAGCAAAGGTTCACCACTTGTCAAAGCTAGGCTCCGTTGAAGTATGGAGAGAAGTAACCTCCATCATTTTTCCAAGATAGGTGCCATTCAAACATGGAAAGAATCAAGATCTACCATGTCTCCGAGATTCTAGGCTCCATTGAAACACCCTAAAACCATGATATTTTGTACATGGGGTGTTTACATTCAAGGTCTACCACTTCTCTAACGTATTATACCTAGTAGCATGAGTGATTTGGTCTTAAGATTCACCACTTATCCACTCTATGTCATTATATTAAGAATAACTGGGTGTTAAGGTCCACCACTTGTCCAACCTATAAGGGTATATCTTAAATGGTATCCTTCACCACTTGTCAAGGTCCATCACCACTTTTCCAACCTATAAGGTTATATCTTGAATGATATTTTTCCTCATCACTTGTAATGTCCATGCTATGTTTTACAAAGGGGTTTTGTTCCAAGACCCACCACTTGTCCAAGCTAACTCCATTAAAACATAGAGAGAAGCAAAGGTCCACCACTTGTCCAAGATAGGCTCCATTGAAACATGGAGAGAAGGATGATCCACCATTTCTCCAAGATAGGTTCCATTGAAACATTGAGAGAAGCAATCTCCACCATGTCTCCAAGCTAGGCTCCATTGAAATACCCTAAACCCATAATTTTGTACATGAGGGGTTTTACATTCAAGGTCCACCACTTGTCCAACCTATTATCCCTAGTAGCAAGAGTGGTTTGGTCTCAAGATTCACCACTTGTACACTCTATGTCATTATATTAAGAAGAAATATGTGTTAAAGTCCACCACTTGTCCAGCCTATAAGGTTATATTTTAAATAGTATCCTTTCTCACCACTTGAAATGCCCATGATATGTTTTACATGGGGGTTTCATTCCAAGGTCCACCACTTGTCCAAGCTAACTCTATTAAAACATATAGAGAAAGAAAGGTCCACCACTTGTCCAAGCTAGGCTCATTGAAACATGGAGAGAAGGAACCTCCACTGTTTCTCCTAGATAGGCTCCATTGAAACATGGAGAGAAATAAGCTCCACCATGTCTCCAAGTTGCTAGGCTCCATTGAAATACCCAATACCCATAATTTTTTGTACATGGGGGGTTTACATTCAAGGTTCACCACTTGTCCAACCTATTATCCCTAGTAGGTTTGGTCTCATGATTCACCACTTGTCCACTCTATGTCATTATATTAAGAGGAATTAGGTGTTAAGGTCCACCACTTGTCCAACCTATAATGTTATAGCTTGAATGGTATTTTTTCTCACCACTTGTAATGCCCATGACATGATTTACATGGGGGTTTTGTTCCAAGGTACACCACTTGTCCAAGATAAATCTATTGAAACATAGAGAGAAACAAAGGTCCACCACTTTTCCAAGCTAGGCTGCATTGAAACATGGACCTTAATACCAAATTATTTCTAGTAGCATGAGTGATATTTTGTACATGGGGCGTTTACATTCAAGGTCCACCACTTGTCCAACCTATTTCCCTAGTAGGTTTGGTCCCAATTTCACCACTTATCCACTCTATGTCATTATATTAAGAATAATTGGGTGTTAAGGTCCACCACTTGTCCAACCTATAAGGTTATATATTGAATGGTATTTTTTCTCACCACTTGTAATGCCCATGATATGTTTTACATGGGGTTTTTGTTCCAAGGTCCACCACTTTTCCAAGATAACTCTATTCAAACATAGAGAGAAACAAAGGTCCACCACTTGTCCAAGCTAGGCTCCATTGAAACATGGAGAGAATGATGCTGCACCATTTATCCAAGATAGGCTGCATTGAAACATGGAGAGAAGCAAGCTTTACCATGTTTCCAAGCTAGGCTCCATTGAAACACTCTAGGGGTTTTATTTCAAGGCCCACCACTTGTTTAACCTATTATCCCTAGTAGCATGAGTGGTTTGGTTTCAAGATTCACCACTTGTACACTCTATGTCATTCTATTGTGTTAAGGTCCACCACTTGTCCAACCTATAAGGTTATATCTTAAATGGTATCCTTTCTCGCCACTTGAAATGCCCATGATATGTTTTACATGGGAGTTTCATTCCAAGATCCACCACTTGTCCAAGCTAACCATATTCAAACATAGAGAGAAACAAAGGTCCACGACTTGTCCAAGCTAAGCTCCATTGAAACATGGAGAGAAGGAACCTCCACCATTCTCCTAGATAGGCTCCATTAAAACATGGAGAGAAGTAAGTTCCACCATGTCTCCAAGATGCTAGGCTCCATTGAAATACGCAAAACCCATGATATTTTGTACATGGGTGATTTACATTCAAGGTCAACCATTTCTCCAACCTATTATCCCTAGTAGGTTTGGTCTCACAATTCACCACTTTTCCACTATATGTCATTATAATAAGAGGAATTGGGTGCTAAGGTCCACCACTTGTCCAGCCTATAAGGTTATACCTTGAATGGTATTTTTTCTCACCACTTGTAATGCCCATGACATGCTTTACATGGGGGTTTTGTTCCAAGGTTCACCACTTGTCCAAGCAAATTCTATTGAAACATAGAGAGAAACAAAGGTCCACCACTTTTCCAAGCTAGGCTCCATTGAAACATGGACCTTAATACCAAATTATTCCTAGTAGCATGAGTAATATTTTGTACATGGGGGTTTGCATTCAAGGTCCACCACTTGTCCAACGTACTTTTCCTAGTAGGTTTGGTCGCAAGATTCACCACTTGTCCACTCTATGTCATTATATTAATAATAATTGGGTGTTAAGGTCCACCACTTTTCCAACCTATAAGGTTATATATTGAATGATATTTTTTCTCACCACTTGTAATGTCCATGATATGTTTTACATGGGGATTTTGTTCCAAGGTCCACCACTTGTCCAAGCTAAATCTGTTCAAACATAGAGAGAAACAAACGTGCACCACTTGTCCAAGGTAGGCTCCATTGAAACATGGAGAGAATGATGCTCCACCATTTATCCAAGATAGACTCCATTGAAACATGGAGAGAAGTAAGCTCCACCATGTTTCCAAGATGCTAGAGTCCATTGAAATACCCAAAACCCCTGATACTTTGTACATGGGGGTTTACATTCAAGGTCCACCACTTGTCCAACCTATTATCCCTAGTAGCATGAGTGGCTTGGTCTCAGGATTCACCACTTGTCCACTCTATATCATTATATTAAGAAAAATTGGGTTTCCATATCTAAATGGATCTTTGCTTGGATAAGTGGTAGACCTTGAGACCTAAATACCCATTCTACACTAGAGCATTGGTTAAGCCTTATACACTTCAAGATACCTTTAACACATGTAGTAGTTATTAGTTGACTTAAGTCTAGTTGAACTCCATGGTATTGAGACTAAGAGAGAGTGTAGCATAAAAAAGAGTCAGGATTTTAATTTGACTTTCTTTCTATTAATGAGTAGATCATAGATGGATTTTTGGTATCTAATAAAACCTTAGGGTAGACAATGTAAAACTCATGTCTATTGTTGTGTTTGCATTAAGTGTTCTTGTTCTTTAATTTCAGAACCATTACAGAAAAAATGGATTGGCTATATGCTGGCATAAATTGAAGAAAACTATTGAATTACCCATCCAACCTCCTCCAAGACCTTGTCCAAGGAATGAATCACCTCCTTATCACCTACCACTTGCTTTCAAGGACATCAAAAGAGTACTTATCTTGGATCTAGAGGGGTACTTCTCAAAGACAGTTGAAATGAAACATGGAGATTCTATGCCATCTTGGGCTCAACACATGCGACTTGTGGGAAAAAGATGAAGTTTATCATGTGGTGCGACCAGACGCACAAAGTTTTTTGGATTTGTGCTGAATTACTTTGAGCTATGGATATGGAGTTGCTATAACTTAACAAGGGTGCAACGCATCACACCAAAGTGTTTTCCTGAGCAGTATACAAGTCAAGGTGTTTATGAGTAACAAAAATTGCCAAAATCCAAATATCATGTTTGGATTTACAAGGGTTTATCACAAAATCTGAGTGATATTTGGAAGATATTTGAGGATTTGGATGCAAACATACCTTAATTTTTGATGACTCCATATAGGGTGATGTGGAACATGCAAGGGACATATCTTATATTCCAAAGATTGTGGAGGAAACTTCCGAGCAACTTCAAAACTTCTTGCAGAGAACCATAATTCCATGGTTGGTAGGATGGTTGTATGCAAGAGATAAGAGAGTCTATACATACAACACAATTGTAAATCAGTATAGTGATTCTGAGACAAATTATGTCCTTGGTGTGTACTTGTCAACACGAAAGCATTGAATAAATATGGCTATAAGATGCTTTTTTTATTCTAGTGTGTATCTTTCAACATTTGTATAATTTGATATAGTCTTTTTTTTTTTTTTAAAAAGGTGTGTCAATTTTATGAACACTTGAATGGAGTGCACCCTACTCTAAGGGGACTTCAATGTACTATTGGAGTGCATCCTATTGTAAGGGGACTCTGATGTATTGCTAGAGTGCACCCAAATTTTTGGGACTCATTTTTTATTTGATTGGGGCCTATGTTGGGTCATATAGTAAAAGAATTCATTTTTTGTCAATTCATATCGAGGTTGCATTTATTTGGAACTATGAAAGAATTGATGTTTGATGTCAAAATAAAACTTGTAAGTGTGGATCAGAGAATTCATGGACTTTAAATATGTGAGAGGGATCTTTTCTTGGGCACAAATGTTTGCTTCAGAATTTTGTCATTACATACTTTATGTGAAAGAGTTTTAGAACCTAAAAGACTTTGAAAACAAAACTATGGAATCTAAGTGCATGTATTCTTGAATGCTTGAAAGTTGATGTATACATGCATGTCGCCTTGATGAAGATTTAGATCTGACAAGATGGAAAGATATAATTCTGGACGTTACCTTTGTCAATTTGGTAATAACATATTTAACTTTCTTTTAATATGGGTGGAAAATATATTATTATGTGCATTTGGAACCTAATTGATTGACCTTCAAACCAAGATTCCTAATGTTATTTTTTCATATACTTTTTTGTACGAATTAAGATTTGTGGATGCAAGGTCCACCACTTGTTCAAGCTAGATCTAAGAAAGTATATATACTGAGTCTTCAAACTAGTAAACCAAGGGAAGAGAGAAGCAGGGTCCATCACTTGTCCAAGCTCATCTCTAGACAACATAGAGAGATGTTATGTCTACTAATTGTCCAATATAGTCATGGAGAAATGATAGAAGGTTGATCCACTTGTCCAACCTATCATCTCTAGTAAAATGGGAGGTTTGGCCTTAAGATTCACCATGTAACCAACATATACTTCATTGTATTATGAAGAGTAGAAAAGAAAAGCTCCACCACTTGTCTAAAGTAGTTCCAAAATCAACATGGAGAGAAGAAAGCTTCACCATTTGTCCAAGATAGGTTCCATTAAAACATGGAAAACCTCATATATGTTGTACATGGAAGCTTTTTTCCAAGGTCCACCACTTGTCCAAGCTAGGATCCATTAAAACATGGATAGAAACAAGGCTCCACAACTCGTCCAACCTTTATAACTGCGAAGTGTACCGGTTGTCTAAACTAGGCATGGGAAATTAATAGAAGGTCCACCACTTATCCAATATATTATCTCTAATAGCATGGGAGGTTTGTCTCAAGATTTAGGAATTGGCTGACCTGTATTTCATTGTATTATGATGAATTTGGTTTTAAAGTCAACTACTTATCCAAGCTATAAGTTTATATCTTGAATGGTATTCCTTCCCATCACTTAGAAAACCAATGATATGTTATACATGGGAGGGTTTGTTACAAGGTCCACCACTTGTCCAAGCTAGTTTCATTGAAACATGGATGAAGACAAGCTCCACCATTTGTTAAATCTAGACTCCATTGAAATCTAGAAAATCCATTCTATGTTGTACATGGGGTTTTTGTTTTAAGGTCCAACACTTGTCCAAGCTAAGATCCATTGAAACATGGAGTAGAGAAACACTCCACCACTTGTCCAAGCTAGGCAACATTGATAGTAGTTGGTTTATTTTGAAGATCCACCACGTGTCTAATCTAACTCTATTGAAACATAGAGAGAAGCAAAGGTCCACCAACTATTCAAGCTAGGCTCCATTGAAACATGGACAGAAGCAAGCTCCACCATTTCTCCAAGATAGACTCCATTGAAACATGGAGAGAATCAAAGGTCCACCATTTCTCCAAGCCAAGATCTAGTTTCCAACCTATAAGGTTATATCTTAAATGGTAATCTTTCTAATCACTTGGAATACCCATGATATGTTTTACATGGGGGTTTTGTTCCAAGATCACCACTTGTCCAAGCTAACTCTATTGAAACATAGAGAGAAGCAAAGGTCCACCACTTGTCCAAGCTAGTCTCCATTGAAACAAGGAGAGAAGCAAGCTCCATCATTTCTCCAAGATAGGCTAGCATGGATAAGTGCACCTTGAAACCAACCTTCCTATGAGGCAATAGAGCATATGCTACATATTTTATGTATGCCCCATGCCTCAAATTAAGAAGTTATAGATTAGAAGTGGACCTTGCTTAAATGTCACATGCAATAAATTAAGGAAAAATAGCCAAGTGGATTGTATTCCTCAATGGATCCTTGCTTTCACAAGTTGTGAACCTTGAGTCACTTTTACATTAACTTGGACAACTGGTGGACCTAGAAACCAAGCTCTCCATGTTGAGATAAGTTGTAGGTAGGACAGTAGAACATAGACAACGATAATGGATGCAATATACTCCTCTCCTAATAATCCAATTGATTGAAAGCATGATATTTTAGTTGTTTTCATTGTGTATTGTATGTGCATAAAGTGGAATGAGACCTTAAGAAAACTCAAATTTTTGACAAAATCTCTATATTTTATACATGATATATTGAAAGTTGTCCAACCTGGGAATTGGGATTTTCCCACTTTACCTAATATGGTCTTGGATCACTCTCACTCTCTCTCTGTCTCTCTTTGTCCTGTCCTTCTTTCTCTCTCTCTCTCTAATCCCTATCTCTCTCTCTCTCTCTCTCTCTCTCTCTCTCTCTCTCTCTCTCTCTCTCTCTCTCTCTCTCTCTCTCTCTCTCTCTCTCTCTCTCTCTCTCTCTCTCTCCCTTTTTCTGGGATCACAGCACGGGGGCTCAGATTTGTTGACATGGCCTAATAGCCTATTGGACGTCGTGATCCACAAGTGGAAGGAGGAAAATTAGAAATTTACTTCAAGCCTTTTAGGCAACAAGCCCCAATTTTAATGATTATTAAATTGAGTCTAGAGTAGTAATCTTGAGATGTAGAATACTATCTCTCTCTCTCTCTCTCTCTCTCTCTCTCTCTCTCTCTCTCTCTCTCTCTCTCTCTCTCCCCCCCCCCCCTTATCTCTCTCTCCTTATCTCTGTCTCTCTCTCTCACCCCGTTTTTTGTGGATCACGGCGTGCGGGTTCATCTTTAAGCCAGGCCAGTTGCTGTCTGCGCGTTATGATCGACAAGAGGATTGAGAAAAGTTTGTAATCTATATCATGCCTTGTAAGCAAAAAGCCTCAACTGTTTTGTAGAAAACTCTCTCTCTCTCTCTCTCTCTCTCTCTCTCTCTCTCTCTCTCTCTCTCTCTCTCTCTCTCTCTCTCTCTCTCTCTCTCTCTCTCTCTCTCTGTATGGATCAAGCGCGCGGACACAAAAGCAAGCAAAGAGAACACTCTATCGTGCGTCGTGATCCATTTTGTGACATCCCTCTCTTTCTCTTTCTCTTTCTCTTTCTCTGTCTCTGTCTCTTCTTCTTTCAAACCAAGCAAAGCTTCAAAAATACTACCTCTCACACTCTCTCCCTCGATCTCTCTCTGTCTTTATCTTCCAAACCTAACAAACAATCAGCAACTCTCTCTCTCTCTCTCTCTCTCTCTCTCTCTCTCTCTCTCTCTCTCTCTCTCTCTCTCTCTCTCTGGTCTATGCATCAATCAATTGTAACAAATGGTACTTGACTTTATGCAAGAAGAAGGCATTGAAGAGGTCACTATTTGCAATGCGGTAATCATGCTTTTGTTGTATGCAGATGATGTAGTGCTTCTAGCACACACTTTAGAAGATGCACAAAAGCTTATGGTTGTCCTTGAGAACTTTTGCTTGCATAGTGGGCTGATTGTAAATGAATCCAAAACAAAGGTTATGCTTGTGAAAACCAACCATAAGGAGAAGCCATGCATTGTGTACAACAACGAGACACTTGAAGTTGTTGAGAGCTTAAAGTACCTTGGCCTTGAGGTTCCATCCAATCACAAGTGGCATGAATGTGCTATGCGTCGTTTGGAAGCGGGAAAGAGAGCATATTATGCATTTGAGAACATGTGTAATGCGGGAAACATCAAGTGTTGGGTTCTCAAGAAGTATCTTTTTGATGCATTGGTGACACCGGTTCTTCTTTATGGAGTTGAAGTGTGGGGCGGGAGCATCTCAAAGTCTACTTGGAAAGAGTTTGAGAATGTCCAAAAGCGTTTTCTTACAAACTTTCTCCAAGTTAAGACACAAACACCATATATGCTCCTACTTCTTGAGTCGGGATCTCTTCCAATTGAGGTTATGGGCATGGAAAGGGTTGTGGAGTACATGATAAAGATGCGTCAAAACCCCTCACATCGACTTCCTACAATTGCATGGGAAGCAAGCAAAAAAGTTCAAAAGACGCATAAAAGCAAGATCTTGAGCACGGGATGGATGCAAGACATAAAGAAGTGATTTGGGAGATGGGATGCATTACACTTGCTACATGATGCTTCAATTGACTCTCAAGTGAATGAAGCTTTTCTACAACGCCAATGTATTACAGCTTGGGAGAAATCCGGTGGGTCACACTTCATACATTACACCACCTATATTGCCCCCAACTACAAAACCATGTTCTTTGCTGAGAGAGGAAACCGTACTCACACTTACATGCTTGAGCCTATTCCCTTGTCCGCGATACGCACTATCGCAGCAATTCGGCTTAGCTCCCATTTCCTTCGATGCGAGATAGGGCGTTGGGGCAATGGAGAAGAGTCAAATCGATTGTGCACATTATGCTCACTGCAAGTTTGAGAGTCTGAGTACCACACACTACTAGAGTGCTCAGCTTTTGATCACATCCGAACTTGCTTCTCTCACATTTTCAGCCATAACTTAGACCTACACACTTTCCTCTCCCAACCAAAGTGTGGGCTCTCCATTGCGACTCTCATCACTACAATTTTGGAGCATAGAGAGTCACTCATCAGCCATACACATACTACATCACATGTAACTTTGGTCCCATAGGTCATATTTGACCTCCGAGGACGATAATAAAATCTATCTATCTATCTCTCTCTCTCTCTCTCTCTCTCTCTCTCTCTCCTCTCTCTCTCTCTCTCTCTCTCTCTCTCTCTCTCTCTCTCTCTCTCTCTCTATCTATCTATCTATCTATCTCTTTTTCACTCTTCATCTTTGAAAATAACTATGGAAATACCTTCCTAGGTGGAATTCAAATGGAAGAAAACGCATGTAGGAGCCTTGCGCCTTGGTTGCAAAGGATGTTTCAGCTCGCAGGAGGTCGTCTTTTCCGTTGGCTATCTCCCTCTCCTTCTCGCAGAGGTCGTCTATGCAAGCTTTTTCTCTCTCTTTGTATTTCTCTCTCTCTCTCTCTCTCTCTCTCTCTCTCTCTCTCTCTCTCTCTCTCTCTCTCTCTCTCTCTCTCTCTCTCTCTCTCTCTCTCTTATCATGGAATCAAGTGTGCATTTGTTACTATAAATGTACGTTAAAAACGCCAACGGTAATATCTATTATTGCATAAAAAGGGGAGAGAAGAGAGAGAGAATAACGAGAGAGAGAGAGAGAGAGAGAGAGAGGCTAGACACACACACACACACACACACACACACACACACACACACACACACACACACAGATTAACTAGTGTGGTCGAGCTAATTACAGACCTCGAAAGAGACGGAGATAAACGCTTGAGAGATAGAGAGACAAAGTGAGGAAGTGGGAAAGAGACACCTAAGAAGGCCTCTGCCTCCTTCAAGGTGCTGAAATCAGAAGTTTGAAGACTCAAAACTACATTCCCAGTCCAAAACCTCTACATTAACAACAATGTCTAGTCCTGGCAAAGGTAAAGTCAATCTCTTCAATTTCACTATGTCCTTAGTTTAGTTGTGTTTTGTGAGTGTGCTTCAAAATGTAAAAGATCATTTCACCATTCAAATACCATGATTGGATCACGGCGCGCCAGTTACATTATGGAGATTTGTTTACATACTCCGTGCAGCGTGATCCTCTTCTAATATTTACAAAGGGATTTTTTGTATAATAATATTGTAGGTATTTCAATGCATGAAAGCCTGCTAAGTGGATCACGGCGCGCCAGCAGTGTTTTTAACGTTAGTTTATATACTCCACCTGCCGTGATCCTTTTTTGATTTTGTACAAACGTTTTTTTTTAAAGTACAATTGCTTTGATGTATAGGTAGCTATTCTATTTTATGAAAGCCCAATAAGTGGATCATGGCGTGCCTATAGCTGTATGGATATTTGTTTATGTATTCTTCGCGTCGTGATCGACTTGTATGGCTTTAACTCCTCACATATAACACAGTTTTTCATTTAATCTATAGTAATCATCTTTTTTTATACTATATGATTAGTTGGTAACAATTGCGAGATACCTAGTTATAGTTTGTTCAAAACTTATATGATCATTTGGTGCTCTTCTTTTTATATATACTTATTGAAACTTATATTTTTGAGTATGAAATAAATGGCAGTTTTAAGATCACATAGGAGGAAGAGGAAGAAAATAGATCCCGAGCGCATTGTTGGCCAAGGAAACCTTCTAAGAAGACTGCTGGAGCTATTAAAAACATCAATGAAGAGGAATGTAGACTTCACAGAACCCATTGATATAACTGCTATAGAGCCTGCCAGTAGTTTGGAGGAGCCTACTAGAGGTTTAGAGGAGCCTGATACTGACCCATCTGTAGAAATGGAGTCCCCTTCTACTCCAAAATTTACTGTATCAACTCACTTAAGAGAGAAGTGGATTTTTCAGGACCTACTTTGCAGAGTGCCCAATGTATTGCAACCATCCAAAAGAAAAAAGAAACAGTTATTTATGAAGACCCTACAGTGATTGATGAAAGGCTTTTAGATTTTGCACTTTCTTCTAGGGCTGGTGATAAGTTTGATTTGGTCTCCTGCATTTTTAATGCTCCATTTAATCTTGATGTGTTTATAGCTGAACAGAGTGAACACTTGAAGCTGGAACAAGAGAAGTTTGACCTTCACACTCAAGAGGGCAGGGTTAATGTTGGTGAAATGGTGGTAGTCCATTTGAAATATTGTGATCCTAAAAGACAATCTTACAAGAAGCATAATCAACTACCTCTTATGTACATGCCCCATTGGTGCAGCTTACATGATCAGGAGTGTAAGCTGATTCAAGAATCCTTTTGATTTCTAATATTTTTAAATGAATTATCTACAAGTCTTATGAAATATCCTAAGGAGGTCATGGAGGAACAAGATTTACCAGCATATGAAAAAGAGGAAAAGAATAAGGAATATATTGAAGTGATAGAGATAGAGGAGTCCATTGATCTTGAAGAAGAAGAAAAAGAGGTGAAACGAAGTAATCTTCTCTCAGTGAAAACCTCAGATATCAAGCTACCTCTAGATGTGTCAGGTTTCAATGAGCGGCAAGCCACCTTAATGCGACCAAGAGTGCCAGAGTTTAAATTTGGAGATAGGTCGTACATTTTTCTTCATGATATACAAAGTATTTTTTGTTTGCGGGAGGACTTTGCACTGGCCACTATCTCCAAGTATCAAGAGGAGAGGAATGGATTTGTTTCAGATGACAGTAGTGATGATGAGGCAATGGAGATCTCCAGTAACCCACTGGACTACCTTAAACTCTGCTTTGAAAAGGCAAAAAAGTATAAAGAAAGCCTTCCTGATGAAGCCACATTCAAGCTATTTGAAATAATCTGAAGCCATCAACTAGTAAATAGGATATGGAGGATTGGTTCAAGCGACCAGCGCAGGAGTCAACCGGATCAGTCAACCTATGGAAGGATGAGATTTTTTTGCAAGATGAGAGTTTCATGGTATAAATTCCTACCCCCCCCCCCCCCCCCCCCCCCCCCATTTCTCTCTCTCTCTCCCTCTCTGTCTCTCTCTCTCTCTCTCTCTCTCACACACACACACACACACACACACACACACACACACACATACACAAACACTTCTTTTGTTTACAGTCATGGATTGCTGAAAATGATGACTTTCTTCATCGTCGAAGAAGACAGTTCCATGGTAGGGATGCAGCTCTAGGACAATATCTTCCTAGTTTATGCGAGGCACCCATCCTAATCTTCCACAACGGAATGTCACAAGAGGGGAATATTGCAACCTATGCTTTCAAGACTTTATCTCGCTTCTTAGGTGGTCCAATGCTGCCACAAAATGTTGACAAAGTAATCCTCGTAGACAAGGTTTTTGGGAGAGAATGTTTTGGTTACTCGCCAGGATAAAATGGGGGCCGTGCAACATATTACTACACATACACAGTAATGGCATTATCTTTAGGGAAAGAAAACCCTACTGAACTCTTAGAGTATGGCAAACATTTAATGATCAGATACAAGGACGAGGTTCCAAATGATATTTGCAAATGATCAAAATGTTGAAATAGTTGTGGTACATATTGAATTTAATTCTACAGGCATTTGTGGTACATCGATCATCTAAACTCTAACTCTCTTGTTCCACTAATGATTGGCATATTGCATTGTCTCTCTCCGCCTAATTTGACTTTCAAGAGCACTTGTGTTGTTGAATACGTCTGCTCACTTTCTTTTCTGGATTTGCAAATGTCTGATTGCTTGTACGGTTGCTGAAGAGTCCAATACTTGCTTTTGTTGCATGCAATGAATGATTCTGCGATAAAACCATTGAAATAACTCCTTTAGACTGTTTGCCTTAACCTCCATGTTGTGTGTGTCTGAAGTAGGCATTTCTAGCCATGTAATGAGACTTCTCCAGCCCTGGGTGTTCCATATACCAAGATTCCCATACTTTTGGATGGAGTATGGTAAATGATTAAAACTAATGTGCTGCAAAAGAAGAAATTTATTTAGAAATTTAAACACAAACTTAGTACTAAGACTATATGAGGTGCTTTGAATTTACCATGTAATGAGTGATTTGAGTGTCAGTCCATACTATCTTGAAGGCTTTTTTCAGTAAGCTGAAGGTTCTGTTTAAAGTTGTTGAGATTATCCTACGACCAATCATCATTCTCACACATTTGAAATAATATGTCAATGGAACGCAACACATCACCCCTTGCATTGCGAGTTGTTGGCTCTTGGTATTTCACTACTAAATTAAGTTTTTTCCAGTGCATATACTCAACTTTGCTAATGTAGGTAGAGCGATATACTCTCCCTCACTTTGTTATCTTCACATCTTTCATACCTTGAGGTTTAGATAGAAAACGGTGTGCCTTGACCCCACCTATGATGGTTTGCAGGGTACATCTTTCTCATCGGTTGACCTTTTTTTGTCCCACTGTATTTTCACATTGCCCCCATGTAGACCAATATCTGACAAAACTAGTTCCAAAGCCTCTAGAGCAACTTGTCATTTAAATGACTTTTTGATTTTCCAAGCAAACCCAATGTATAGATCTACCAACTTCTCTACAATTTGGCAGAGAGCATGCATTGTATAAATATGTACATTAACAAGTGGTATATTCAGAACTAATCAGAAATTAGAGTCTTGATTGTGACGAGTAGGAGCCTTTCGCCACCACTTTGGGTCCATCACTTTTGCAGGCTCCATGCAATACAAGCACGAAGACTTTGTCATGGCACCCATTCCACAATTATACATACACTTCAGTGTTTTGAGGTCACCTGCAAGATGCCATTGAAATTGAAAGTCTCCTCTCTCATCTATAGCCAATACCTCTCCTCGATTCATTTGCCTATCAATGATATCTAGAATAGGGGTTTGATGGAACACCCAAAATAAAATGTCATGGTCTTCTTTCTTTACATGCAAGATCAATCCTTATGAGATACAAAAATTAAATCTAAAATTTAGGTACAATAGAGGGCTTGCTAGAGCTGCAAAATTGGAGATAACTGGATTACCTGAAATGCACCAAGCCACCATATGTTTGTTTCTTATTGAACACTGAAGTATGAAGGGTCATCAGTGGGACATTTAGAAAGGGCCCTATTGATTAATGTGATTGTAACTCGCTCTAGCTTCTTCTCTTTAAGAATCTCACACTCATCTAGCTTCAAAACAAAATGTAGAACGTCCCCTATCTCTTTGAATGTGATATTGTAGAACTCTACCATTCTAGTTTGCAGCAAAGTGAGGTCCATGAAGGTATTGTTGTACTCATCATAAGTGACAGTAGTTCCCTATGAGCTATAAATATCTTGAATATGAAATGGATATCCAATGAAGTCTGTCTGTTCATTATTGAGCTATAGTCTTTCCTTCCAAACACTTGCAGCTGTTGGTAAAAGCTTAGACTTTATTCCCTTCTTCACAAACATGGAAGAGATAGACTGTTGAATAGTTGAGTAATCTCTTTTACTAACTCCAAGGGAGTCCAATGTACCCTGTATATGCTTGGCAGTCACTGCATTCTTTGAAATGAATCTGTCAACGACATCTTGTTGCAAAACCTTAAACTTTTTGTCATGCATGATATCCTTTGCAAGACCACTAGTTATCGATGGCTTTAAGTGCTTTCCTGCATTGGCCTTCGGGTCTATGTTTTCTTTGTCTAGATAGATGGAATCTCTACAAAGAAAGCATAACTAACATAAACAAACACTTAGATTAATTTAAATTAATTAGACAGTTTACAATGCTCACCTCAATGCTTGGATTCTTTTTTTAAGGCCGCTAGAGTCTACCTTCAACGTTTCAAGATTCCGTAGTTTCTTCTTTTGCACACGAGTGCCTCACATTGTCTCTTTGTTTTGTAATGATTGTACCTTTGTTCGCAAGACCTGTGATTCTTGTGTGCGCTGCATTATAGTCTTTTGGTCCTCATGATGCAAGTTTGAAAGTCTTTGAATCTCATTTGCTTGGTGCTTCACCATGTCTTTATAAGTTTCTAATTTGTTGTTTAGAGCTTTATAGTAGCCAAGAAATCCATTCTCTCCATTTCCTGCAAATCTCAATAAGTTAGTGGGATTTGAAAATGCTGGGAAATCATTTGTCATGGGACTCAATGGATAGAGTGAGCCTTTTGTCCAAATATCTAAGTGTTTTGCTCCCTCTGCTCTGAGTCTTTCTATCATGAGTGGTGTCACTTTGATGTTAGTTTTTCCTCGCTTACACAGTGGCATATATTGGGTATCCAGGTCAATGTGTAGATGATAGAAGGGTCTTTTAAGGAGGACATTTGTGGGGGTGGAAGAAGAAGCCATGTGTGCAACAGGGAAAGAATGGGAGGATTTCTTTAAGGTCAGTGCACAAACAATGAGAGAGTAAGGAGAGAGCGGGTTTGGAAGGATACGTCCTATTTCCTTTAGTCATACATTCCATGTACAGGAAACTCCCTCCAATTCTAGGACGTTCACTAAATGCAACTGAGAACGATTTATTCTTCAATCATCATGGCCGTTATGACACTGTGACAAGAATCTACTTGTAAGTACACTTTTTGAATGGTTATTTCAACTTTACATTTGCTTTTACCACACCTATTTTCTAGAGAGAGAGATTCAAAATTCTATTTTTCTTAGAAGGCCCTCCAAATGACCTCCGAAATTTCCTAATGAGGCTATGGAGGATGGAGCCTTACCTTGGCCATGGTGTTAGGGTTAGGGTTGGAGAGATGGATATTAGGGTTAGGTTATGCCAAGTGCAAGAGCATAGAGAGAGAGTATAGACACAATGATGATAGGTCAAAGTGCAAATACTTCGTTAGAGAATAGCCTCTTAAGTAGGCTTAGTGCTTTACAGTCATTGGCTAGAGAGGTTTCATATAGGGTGCCATAAGTTGGGCTTACCCTAACACAATGTACTCCCAACAATAAGAAAATTGGTCATTTTGAGCTTCCAAGCATGGAAGTTATGCTTGTCCAGCTTCTCTCTAACAATTTGTCCATCATTGTTGGACGTTAATTACCACCTATAACCATAGTATGCATACATACACCTATTTCACAATACTAAACAGTATCTGTGAACATTGCAACCAAAACAGATCTTTTTGCACCACCAAAATGTAGATCTACAAAAACCCAAACCTTAGTGTTTCTTCATGAGAACACACTTTAGCTCCAAAACAAGGAAAAAAATACACCCATAATGGAAATTTGGCTACATAGTTTAGCTCAAAGGACTAAATACAAACTTGAGATTCATAGTTTCCAAAAAGAAGCATCTCAATCAGAGCTTGTTTGACAATGGCTCCTGTAATCCCGACATGGCTTCTTATGTTGCTCTTGTTTGTACTGCTCCAAGCTCCTTAGATACAACCAAGATTTGGTAACATGTTAAGAGATAGAGAAGGAGGGTTCTTGAGATCTTGCAAGCATACACACATAGAGATGGAGGCAAAACTTCTTCTTCTTCACTTACTCAAGATAAGAAGTTTACAAAACATATAAGGGAGAGGACACTTCGGGTGGTTGGGGGGGGGGGGGGGGGGGGGGGGGGGGGTTACTACAACAAAAGAATGCATATCATGTGGGTTCAACAATAGGGATTATTTAATTCTATGTTTTCTCACATTTTCACATATAGATGGTTTTGAAAAAATGATTTTGGGAAAAAAAATTATAGATTGAATAAGAAAAGGGTCCCTTTTGTTGGTGAAATTTTCTCACTTAAGGGGTTTTATAAATAGTTCTCGAATGCATGTGATATATAGGTTTTACATATAGTAACCTCTCAAGAGTATAACATAAGGGAAAACTAATACAATGCTCTAGTGTGAACCGCTAGTGAGTGAGCTAGATGGATAAGTGTGCATCACTTTGTTGGGTAGAAAAATTCGTTGTAGTTTAGCTATAGTATCACTGGAAAAGATATCTATATCCACCAAGGTGTGCCAACAATGTGATGTTTGTTGGGGTATTCATCCATGTTGGAATTAGGGTTGCAGAGAAACACACACAGCTTGGAGAAGACGAAGGAAGCTCAAGGCACACAATAGAGAGTCTTTTACTTAGTGTGCAATAGAAAGATAGTTAGCCCTAGAGTGATGGGCGTATATACAATGCACGGGGGAAAAAACCTCCTAAAGAGGGAAAAAATGCCCCGGCGGTCCTAGTGTGTTCACACACATCACTACCACATGTATATGGTAACAAATCCCCCCTGGAGTGATGCGGTGAACGAGAGCTGGCACATGAGTAAAGGGAAGTGCCATGCCCTGAGGACAGGATCAGTCCACAAAGGGGAGTAAGCCCAAAGCTTTGCGGAATGCTTCAAGCTTCTCACGAGACAATGCCTTTGTGAAAAGATCTGCAAGGTTGTCCTGTGTTGGCACATAAGCCAAGCTGATCTCTCCTGCTGAGAGCCTCTCCATGACATAGTGGTAATGCACCTCAATGTGCTTTGTGCGAGCATGAAAAACTGGGTTCCTCGCAACTGCCAATGCGCTCTGACTGTCAGTGTAGATAGTGTTGGCAGTGTCCTGTCCAACACCCAAGTCAGCCATAAGGCGTCTGAGCCATACACACTCAACCGTAGCTGTGAAGACTGCCCTGTACTCAGCCTCACAACTCGAAGTGGCCACAATAGGTTGCTTCTTGCTCAACCATGATATACATGAACTGCCAAGCATGAAACAAAAACCACTTGTGGACACTCGCGTGTCAAAACAACCAGCCCAATCTCAGTCCGAAAAAGCATGTAAGTCTGGCGGCAATGATCCCCCCTTGGGATAAAACAAGCCAAGATTTAAAGTGCCACTAAGGTAGCGGAAAATCCTCTTGACAGCCTGCCAATTCTTAGACCCTGGGCTATGCATAAATCTGCTGACCTGCGAGACTGCAAATTGAATATCTGGCCTCGTGTTGCATACATAAATGAGGCAGCCAACAACAGTTTGGTAAAGAGTGACATCAGCAGGATCGCCAGCATCATGTAGACTCAACTTCAAACCTGTTTCCATGGGAGTGGCAATAGGTTTGCAATCCTCAAGTCCAAACTTACATAGCAATGTCTCTATGTAACTTTTCTGACACAAGGCAATACCACCATCACACTGCTTAAACTGTATACCCAAGTAATGATGCAACAGCCCCAAATCTTTCATCTTGAAAGTAGCATTCAAATCAGCCTTAAATTCAGCAATATGTCTCTCATTTGGTCCAGTGATCAGCAAATCATCAACATAAACAACCACAATGAGAAATACATCATCCTCACGCTTTACATACAATGTGCTTTCTGTTGGACTGTTACGAAAGCCTCGTTTAACCAAATGAGTGTCAGCTTTCTCATACCAAGCACGAGGAGATTGCTTCAACCCATACAAAGCCTTCTTACATTTGCACACTTTGTCCTCTTGTCCTTTTATGAAAAAACCGCGAGGCTGCGTTACATAAACTTCCTCAAATATGTCACCATTCAAGAAAGCAGTAACAATGTCTGATTGATGTACATCCCAACCAAAATGAGCTGCCAATGCACATAGAAAACGCACAGTAGTCATACGACAAGTGGGAGCAAAAGTCTCTTCATAATCTATGCCTTTTTGTTGTGCATAACCCTTTGCAACAAGTCGAGCCTTATGGCGATCGATCTCACCATCCGGCTTGCGTTTCAACTTGTAAACCCACTTCGTACCAATGGCCTTTTTGCCAAGAGGCAAATCACATAAAGTCCATGTGTCATTCTCTATAAGTGCATCATATTCTGATTTCATGGCAGCAATCCAATTTTCTGAATTCTGTGCTTCATCAAAGGACAGAGGCTCCTCAACATCATGTAAACTAGACACAGCCAAAGCATAACAATCTGATGCATAAGATGCATGGCGAGAGCCTGAACGAGTACGACTAGATAAAGGTGCATCCAATTTACTGTCACGCAAAGTGTGCACTAGCCATTTTGGCATACCTCTAGCCTGCTCATTTTCAGCCCTTTCCTCATCAAGTACATCATGTACATCTGCATCAGTAATAGGCTGTTCTAAAACATTTTCAGAAACCCCCATAGGCTGTACATTTGCCTCATTGGAACTTACATTCGTATTTCCACCACTGAAAAGAGGCAACAAAGTGTCATAAATGTCCTGTGAGCATACATTACTGTCTCTAGTACATGACAGCAAGGGCTGAACAGAGTCTTCCACAAACACTACATCCCGTGAAACCAGAATACGTTTTGTTTGCGGATGATACAACCTGTAACCTTTGCTTTCAGCACTATAACCAACAAAAATACATTTGACAGCCTTATCATCCAATTTTCTGCGCTGCACTTGTGGCACCAAAGCATATGCCAAACAGCCAAAAACACGCATGTGCTCAATAGAAGGCTTTCTATCATGCCATGCTTCATATGGAGTAATAGACTGCAAAGCTTTCGTAGGACACCTGTTAAGTACATAAGTGGCACACATGATGGCCTCAAGCCAAAAAGAATGCGGCAAAGCTTGACTTTTGACCATACATCGTGCCATTTCCGTTAGTGACCTGTTTTTTCTCTCAGCAACACCATTTTGCTGAGGTGTATAAGGCACTGTACATTGGTGTTTTATCCCACGACTAGCTAGAAATGCATTAAATTCATGAGACATATACTCCCCCCCTCGATCGGAGCGGAGGGTGCCCATAGTACATTTTGAGACATTTTCAGCCATAGCCAAAAATTGTTTGAAGCACATAAAAACTTCGGACTTCGCTTTAAGCGGAAATACCCATGCATGCCTGGAGTAATCATCAATGAAAGTCACGAAGTACAGGTAATTGCCCAAGGACGGAGTTTGCATGGGCCCACAAACATCACTATGCACAAGCTGCAACCTGCATGTGGCCCTAACTGAACCATCCTTTGGAAACTTAGAACGCTGCATTTTACCCAGAATACAGCCTTCACAAACATGTTCGACAGGTGCTTCAAGAGGCGGCAAAGAAGCAACCATATTAGATTTCTGCAAATGCAGCAAACTGGCAAAATTCAGATGACCAAAACGTGCATGCCAAAGTTTTGCATCTGAAATAGCCCTTGAATCTGCAACAGCATTTGCAAAATTTTGTCCACACTTGTCATACAAAGTGAGCTTATACAGCCCACGGCACAAAAGCCCAGATGCAACAATTTCATCACCAAAACTGAGATCATGAACTGTACATCTGTCATCCACAAATTTGACTACAAGTCCAAGTCTAGCAAGTGCGGATACAGACAAGAGATTCTTCTTGATCCCAGGTACATAAAGTGCATCAACAAGTGTGAAGAAACTGCCATTAGCAGCAGTGAGCACAATCTTTCCAACTCCCTGAACTGGATAAGAGGCGTTGTTGGCACAAGTGACTGAATTCCCATGAGGGACAGACTCGAGAGAGGTAAACAATTCACGATGTGAGTCAATGTGCTTTGTAGCACCACTGTCGAAATACCACACATGTGAATCTGCAGCAACTGACAAGCATGCATCATGGACAGCAGGATTGTAAGTGCACTCTGCGCTAAAAGCCCATTCTGCATCAACATCAGCATCACAATCTCCTTTCACAGAAGACTCAACAATGGCTGCATTTGTAGTGGATCCAGCATTTGCAGTGGAACCACCCTCCACTCACAGCAGAACCATAAGAAGTGGCTGCATTACTGTTACCACCCTTTCTTTGAGAAGCAATAAAAGCCTGTTCAACTGCACGCTGCCTAGTCCTGTTTTTTCTAGAAAGTGACTCTTGCAACAGCAATGTGCATAATGCATCAAACTTGACAACTTCAGGATTTCCTTGGGTCATCAGTCTCCAAGTACTAGCAAAAGTCTGGTAGGAATCTGGTAAGGCATCAAGAACAGTCTGCACAAGGGAACTGTTCGAAATGACTTCACGTGCAGAAATGAGTTGCTCATTGATATCCTTGATACTAGCAAGGAAAGTGTCCATATCATCTTCCTCATGCATAATCTTCGACTCTAGCTCTTTACGCAGCAAAGCAATTTTAGCCTCATTGCGGCTTGCATAAAGACCTGCTAGAATATCCCAAGCCTGTTTTGCAGATTTTGCTGAACGGATGTGAGGAATAATGGTGCGCTTCACAGACAACGCAATCAATGCATGAGCCTGCGCATCCTTAACATCCCAACGAGCTTGTTCTGCCGTAGGCAAAATAACTCTAACAGCTGCAATCCTTGCAGCAAGACCTGCAACATCCTCAACATCGCCTACATCTTCAGAACCAGGACGTACATCAATGCCCTGCACAATGTTCCAGACACCTTTTGACACAAGAACATGTTGCATCATATAAGCCCACATAGGGTAGTTGTCCCCATCCAACCTGTCCTCAGCAGCAAACATCTTGAACACATATGTGTTGTTGTTGTCAGCCATGGTAAATGCTGCACTTGATGTGAAAACTGCCCGAAAATAGGAGAAATGGAGCGGGAACAACTTGTGCTATATAGCACAAACCATAGAAGACTATAAGGCACCTGTTATGCAGAAAACGACACTGACAGAAAATCTGCACAAAATGACGAAATAGCCTGTGCAGTACTGCCTGTAGTGGAAACGGAGGCCAAAATGAGCCCAAATCAAAATTCTGAGCAGACCGAGCTCTTCGAGCCCGCCCAAAATATTTGTCGACCTGCGAACGCTCGCCAAAGCTCACTGAAATCGGAGAAAGTGAGCAGGCGTGTGCTGGAGCAGCTGGCGACTAAGCCCGGGAGGACGTGACCTGCTCTGATACCAATTGTTGGAATTAGGATTGCAGAGAAACACACACAGCTTGGAGAAGACGAAGGAAGCTCAAGGCACACAATAGAGAGTGTTTTACTTAGTGTGCAATAGAAAGATAGTTAGCCCTAGAGTGATGGGCGTATATACAATGCACGGGGGAAAAAACCTCCTAAAGAGGGAAAAAATGCCCCGGCGGTCCTAGTGTGTTCACACACATCACTACCACATGTATATGGTAACAATCCAAGATGTGTGCATGTTGGATAATTGTGCCATCGCTTCAGTGGGTGGACAAATTTTCGTTGTAGTCTAGCTGTAGTCTCAGGAAAAGATATGTGTATCCACCAAAGTATGACAGCGATGTGATGGATGTTGGGGACATTCATCCAGGATAGTGCATGTTGAGCTTAACATCTTAACAATTCATCAATTCAAATTCATCTTTTGCTTGTTTTTTGAAATCCTCTAGGGTTGTCTTCATTTAGGCCTCCTATTTTGATCGCAAAGTCTCCTACCAGGAACCATTCCCTTTTCATAGGGGCTAAGATTCATCCACAATTTGGCTCTATCCTTGGCCTTGCAAGGGCCATAAATGTTGATAATTGTGATTACTTAGCTAGCCAAATTTATCTTTACTCCCAGGACTATCATGGGTGCATGGTTCATAACCCTTTTTCTTGAGATCTCTATCTAGAATGGTAAGGACACCACTATACCCATCTATTCCTTTGCGTAGAATACCAGCTTCTACCTCAAGACTTGCTTTCTACTGTTTGAAGCATCTAGACGATGCCGATAGATGGCCCAGTAGTTGACTTCCCTGGATTTTTGCACCTCATCTCAGAATAGGGCATGCTTCTTGCAGGATTTTAAGCCCTTCATGTTCCAAGACTAAATGACAATATCTTCCATCACTAAGAGAGAGGTACAAACTCCTCCACTTTGAGGATCACCTCCTTAGTACTCTTTCAGGTTATCATCTTCCATTGCCATTGTCTCCACCTTAGTCTTGGAGCCTACTAGCGTGGTTGTCATGAGATTCTTGAGATTAGCATCCCACAAAACATCAAAAAAGTTATCATACAAAAAAGAGGTTTTGGGTTTATCTGGCCGTTTTTCTTTCAGTTTTCCAATCACCCTAGCTTGTGATTTGAATTGTTTGAAAGAGATTTTGAGACATGATGCCATCCTTCATCTCCCTTACTGAGCATTGGTGAGATAACAATATTTTGGATCACTGGGATATGTGTTTTTTGCAGGAGGAGGATGATAATTGAAAGCAAGGGTTGGCTTTTACTCCACTCTTTTGAGCATGGGATGACTACCCTAGTTGCTCTTGGGTTTTCATGTGGGGAGGGCCTTCAAGATTTCTATGGATCTTCCCGTTTCCCCCACCCTCGCCCCCCTCTTTTGGTCGTTCACTTTCTTTTTGTGGAGGATTCCCAATTGCCATGTTTGCTTGTGGTGTTTCTATTGCTGCTCTAAGATCTCTCCCCATCCTTGGGATATGCTTGCATGACCTGGGCAGTTGGGAAAGCTTACACAAATTTCCCAAACTCATTGCATTTAGAGCATGCACCAAAAAAAGTGCCAAAGTTAAGTGGAATAACCTTCAAGTTGATGGCCCCAACATTCACCACTAGATTCTTGAGTTGTGGGATTTTGAGGTCCCATCAAATGCAGCAAGATGTAGACCTCATTTGTTGTTGTACCTGCTTTTCTACTAGATGGCACAAACAACAGGGTTCTTAGTGAGGCTGCAAAGTCTGTCACATTATCCCTTAGACACAGTGGGAGGTTTTTGAACTCAACCCACATTAGACAAATATCCTCGAAGGTGTCAGGAGACTCAAAGGAGGAACCAACAAGCGGTTGAAGAATTACGAGCTTTTGAATAAGACTTGGGTCACCATTGCCACATCATTAAACTTGATTGAGAAGAATTATTTTTCTAGATATTGAGAAAAATCTACTACTTTGCACTGATTAAGTACATTTGGTTGTACAACCAATTGATCAGTTCAACATTGGCTAGCACTATGCCCACAAACACTAGCGTTGATTTGGCTAGCACAACAGTTTGTCTCTTGACCAAGGCTAGAGGGACAACCAATATGTGAGCATCCTCTATTTTGACTCTTTGCAGGAGAGTTTTCTTGAGAGCTTGAAATTCCTTACTTCCCTTGGAAGCGTCCATGGTAGAGGTTGTTGGCATTGACTCTTCAAACGTTCTTTTGTTTGATAGCACACTTATGATGGTGGATAGCTCTTTTTCTAGCTATGTTTTACACCCTTTTAACTCTTTCACATTCTCAATGGGAGATTTATTAAGGATAGTGTTGGTACCCCCCATACATCTAGATCCCACTGCTAGGCTCCTAGAGTTTTCTCCTTTCATGCCAGTTGGCTTACCATTCGACAATCCCTTGACCCACAAGACTGCCTCAACATAGTATGGTCTAGATGGGGTCTCCATCTCGCCACCAAGTCAAGGTAGAGGAGGATGTTGTGGTTTAGTCACTCATATCCAAGGCCTATCCGGAATAGGCCCTAGCAAGAGGAGCTCAAAAGGGGTGGGATGCAAAAGGCGATAATGATCGCTAGGTCACAATGGCAAAAAAAAAACATTGTCTATGCAAAAAGGCGATTATAATTGCTAGTGGGAGCAATGAGCGTCTAGAAGCAGTGAAAGAGGGACTGAGACCATTGGCTAACACTTACCAAGGAGGAAGATTGTCCCAAACCTTGTAAATCACTTCAAAGGCAAAACACTTTGATTCAATATGCAATGCCAGTTCACGGAAGGGTTCAGGAGACTCAAAACTGCACTGCACAATAAAAGTTGAGTCTACCTCACACATACACACACAACCCCCAATTGGTAGAGCAACACGACCCTAGCACTTAGGCCATTGCACTCAATATGTACTATCTTAAAGAGATGGCTTCCACGTCATTATGCAGAGGAATCTCTTCATTGTCAGATACACATTAGTTAGTATGAGCATAAATTGATACCATCTTCCTTTTTTAAACATGCGGATAAGTCATTTTTTTTATTTAATATTTTTCTTGATTAGATATATGGCTTGCTCAAAATTTTGTTTACTCAATAAAACTTGCTTGGGATTTGGTAAAACTCGTCATACCCACTACCTCGTGCCATTGGTAAATGTAGATGAGAAGTCATCCAAGCGGACCACATGTTGAGCTTGATATCTCAATACTCCCCTTAAAGATGACACCATCTCTCGTACTCCAAGTATAGCTTAAAATCCCTCAACTTCTTTACTCCCAAGGCCTTTGTGAAGCTATCTATAGCCTACTCATGCATCCTCATGTAATAGGATTGATGTTGCTAGATATGATGAAGTGCTAGTGCACCTCAATGTGGTGTCAATGTACTCCGTCCTACGAGCATAAGATATACTTGGTAAAAAGCATTAACCATCCCCAACCTCAGTCCCAAGACCTCAAACACCTTCAAAGGTGGAGAGAGCTAGCGGGGAATGAGGATAGGGAAGAGGAAGAAGAAACATTCATAGGAGAAAGAAATAGTTCCTCACTTATCATCACTCTTCTTGCTTAGCATACATAATAGCATAGTAATGAAGATGGAGAAGATGGCAAGCTTAAGCATTGGAGCATGGCTCTTGGTTGGATTTGCATTCCATATCCAAGTGTGCTAGTGTAGGCTCTTTACTTCTCTACAAACTTGGAGAACGAGATGGCACTCTTGCACTTTGCACCTCAGACAATGAGAGAGAGAGAGAGAGAGAGAGAGAGAGAGAGAGTGGGAGAGTATACCCCCAAGCTAGCCCCCTCCTTGCTTTGGTCGACCCCCTCTTCTAGCACTAGGCTGCACCTGATTGGACCTCCTCAAGCCTAGCCAATCACATGCTTAGTGCATATTAAGCAAGCATGCTAGCCTTGGGACAAGTGTCCCTCTTTCCCCTTTGAGAGATAGGACTTGATAAATGCATAAACATTTAATTAAATTGACTAAATTATCATTGGATCCCTTGAGAGGCCAACCAATTGGCTCTAGGCACACTATGAGGGCAACATGAAGAGGAGCTTCACAAGTGTCCTAGTTGCTTTCTTTGTACCAATCTTGCCTTGTGTGAGGGTGCGTGTGTTCTCTCTCTAGATCCTACAAAGAGGGCTCTCCCTCTCATGAATAGGGATATGCTTTGACTTTTTGAATACCTTAACCCTTCAAGCACCTTAGTCATGGAGCACCATAGCACCTTTGTCATTAAGCACCTTAGACAACAAGCACGACAAGCACCTCAAGCTTGGGCCAGGTTCCCGCCTCAAGCATAGCCCTAGCTTGCCTAAGGTCAAAGGAATTTTAACACTAACCTTTGGAGGTCTTTAATGAAGCTAACCCTAAGGTCTTTAAGCTCCATTAGCTAGCCTTTCTCTTTGACAGACCATCTCTCATTTGGACTCCTTTACCCGTGTGGAGATAGATCCGTAATCACATGTCTATATTCTAACCCTTGTTCTCGTTTATTCTCCCACATTAAATGATCATTTTAATATGAGAAAATCGTTTGGGTTGGTTAGATATTAGATTTAATAACATTACCTCTCTCTTGAAATCATAGTCATCCTCGACTATGAGGTAGAAGAGATAAAGCTTTAGTCATTAGCCAATGTTTCTTAGCGGGTTGAGGATCCCTTTTTACCATGTGACATCATTCCAAGATGGATGACTAGTCCATTTGGTTCTTGAGAGACAGAGTTGCCGCAAGCATGTCTGCTCTTTAGTCTATTTCATTCTCCCAAGTAGAGTGACAAATTCTACTTGGTGTTTGAGAGGCGTCGTGATCACAAACATGATTCTAAGCATGCATACTACTTAAATTTGTGTGTTAGCTTTGCATGTTCTTTCAGTAAAGTGTTCTTGAACCTTAGTAGTTTTATTTTCAGTTTGTTATTGGGAAAGAGCTTTGTACCTCTTCGTTCTTCCTAGGTAGTTATCCTAACACCTGATGGTAGCGCGTTGTATGAGAGAAGGGTGATGAATGCAAGGCTATGGCCATTAAGATTCTATGCTTCTTTGTGTATTCAGTCTTCAGTTTTCTTTCAATTCCTTGATTCTGTCCTGAACCTGTTCAAGTACTGAAACTGTTTTGATTCTGTGGAATGATGATGTAATGCTTTTATGGTTAATTTAGTTGTTATTCCCACACCCCTATGCCTCAATAACACTTGGCGATCATGTTGATTGTGGAGCAAACTTTGATCAAGGCCTTAATGGGCAATGGGGTCTAGTTGGGGAATATGGGGTTGTGAACCTGACGATTTCCTGCAAGCATTCTCTAATTGGAAGTCAGAGGAGGAGGAACAGGAAGATTACAACCTGATTTTCCTTCAAGAGTATTTTTGCAAATTGCCTAGTGATTTAAGCTTCAGGTTGTTTCCAAGGTTTTTCAGTTTTACAAAGCACTGTTTTTGCCTTTTGGGTTAGTGAATGGTCCAATCAGTTTGGTTAACTGCACTAGTAGACAACTCAAAATTTTCTTCAAAATCACAAGTAGAAGGAGACATGTATGAGTGATTCACGGATGAACCACCAAAACTCTCCTATGGCACCAGGTTCCAAAGAAGAAGAGATGAATCATGGCTAGAATCTCAACTTCAGAGATCAGGGGGTCATGCAAAAGAAGAAATTCCCGAAGTGTGAGCAGTTACAGGTTTGCCACCAATTCCTGAAGGAACAGGACCTGCAGAGACTAGCAACATAAGTGGAGACCAACAACAAGAGGAAGGGGAAACATCTTCACCTTAGCCAATAGTGCAGGGAAGCAACCCAACTCCTGAAAGAGTCATCCATCAGCTAGTTGGCATTCAGGCAGTCCAACAGTTTTTGAGGTCAAGGAGGCAACTGCAATTTCCTAAACCACCACTTTTACCATTGTTGAACTTCAACCCTTTGGGGGGTCCATCAATTCAACAAGTACCCATTATGGCACAACCACCACTCAACCTCAAAGTAGTGGCAGCCAAATTCAGTGGGAAAGACTCCCATGATGCTGACAGTCATGTGGGACAGTTTGAGACAAGATGGTCTGCTAGTGGGTATGATGTCCTTTATAATGATGATATAAAAAAGGAGCATTTTGTAGCAATATTACAGGGAAAATCCATGTCTTAGTTCATGCAGTATGGTACTACTGCATTCCCTGATTATGATAACTTAAAGATCAGATTTTTGGCCAGGTTCAGGGTAGAGAAAACCCCTGAAGATGTTCTAAGGAAAATCACAAATATAAAGCAAAAGGATTTGTTGATGGAAGACTATGCCCAACAATTTAGGAACTTGATGAACAGGTTGCAAAGCCAATCAAAGACCCTCTTGGGAACAATTGGGTGACTATTTATGTAGAGGTTTGAGGGAACACTTGAAGAGTGCCATTGCAGGTCATGCTCCTGTTACCCAACCTCGGGATTTCTGAAACATTGTGGATGCAGACATGAGAGCTAAAAGAAGATATGGCACCAATGAACAAAAGAAGAGTAAAAGGAAGAAGTCCCAATAGGACTCTGATTCAGAAAATGAGGATTCAGATTCAGATTCAGATTCAGATGGTGATGAAGAAATAGATTCAGATTCTGATCAGGAAATAGATTCTGAGGATGAAGAAAAGGACACATGGAGTGCCAAGAAAAAGAATAAGAAGAAGTCCAAGAAGAAAGGATCAAAGTCAAAGAAACACAAAAGCAAAGGCAAAGCCAAGCATGGTAAGTCTGAATCTAAGGAACCCAATGATATCAATAAACAGATTTTGGATAAACTAAAGGAGATACAGACACAATCATTTTCTAGCCCTGCTAGATCACCATTTTGTCAGGTATGCCAAAGACCTGGACATGAGTATGATAATTTCTATTATAACCCAATTTTAGAGACAGAAGACCAGCACACATTTTAGCAAAGACGGAATCAAGTGCTAATGTGGTTGCACCACAACCCTTCAGGGGTAGATTTCAGAATTCAACTCAACAAAGGCCATTCCAGCAAGGGAGCTGGCAAAATGGTCCAAGGTTTCAGCAAACTACCAATCCAATGCAACCATGTAACTATTGTGGTACAATGGGATACAGGCAAGGACCTGCATGTGAGTTGTGGTGTAAGCATAGGAATGAGAGAGGTATTCCAATTGTGAATTTTAATTCCCCAAATGCCGGTGCTAGTTCTTCCAATGATGGTAGAATGAAGTCACCAGCTTAGGCAAATGCAGTGTTTTTGGAAGAGATTGACACTTCAGATGAAAAACAGGGCAGTCAATTATTAGAACTTGACAACAGACTGTCTACTGAGGAAACAGGAGGAAATTTACCCAAACCATATACTGATTCTATACACACTTCTCACTGTGATTGCTCTCATTGTATTCAAATTGAGGAAGTGTTTGATAAACCACAGGAAGTACAAACTTTAGCCATCACACGATCCAAGGGAAGGTTACCACTATAGAAAAAGGAGCAAGGAAAAGATGATGAGGACCGTATTGATTGGAGAGCTCAGGAGAAGATCACGAGAGGAGTCTTACAAGAGATCCAATACAATCAAAAACTTGACAAAGCAACAGATTTTTGGTCCACAGATTCAGTTCAAAAAATTTGGAAGAAGATGGGTAGTAAGCGATCAAATTCTGCATCACTACCAAATTCCTTGAAGCCAGATAATTTAGTGAAAACTTCTACAAAGGATTATCCGATGACCTTTTTGAAGCTCTTATGGATGTCCCAATTTCAGTCAAAGTGGGACAACTCTTGAAATTGGTCCCTGACTTCAGTCAGGTGTTCCTCAGGAAACTGACATATGAAGCTAAAGGAAAGACATTACCACAGCAAGAAATTGGACATATACATCTAGCACATATTGATTCTGGAGATGTAGCACCAATGGATGTAGACTACAAAGTTCCAGTGATCCATATTTCCATTGGGAAGGTGTACTTGTCAGATGTGTTAGTGGATGGAGGTTCAGGAGTTAACATTCTTCCTGAATCAGTGTGTAAGAAACTGAAATTAACCAATTAGGCACCTGCACCATTTCAAGTGAAAATGGTAGATCAGAAGAGAGTACAACCTTTGGGGATTCTTAGGAATCAAACCATCAATGTTGCAGGATTAATTTTCGTGGTGAGCTTTGCGATTCTCAGACTCGAAGAAACAACCTGCTCCTACCCAATGATCTTGGGAATACCATGGTTAAGAGCAACTAAAGTCAAGCAACTTTGGGGTGCAGACACCATTGTGATCAAACAGAGTAAGAAAAAGGTTAGGATGCAGATGATACCCAGGAAAACAATCCCACCAGGTTTTAGACCTTTGTATGCAGAGGGTATTAATAAGGGGGAGGCAGTTGAAGAAGATGAGAAAGAAGAGTTTCTTCAAAGGAATCAGACAATTAATCCTATTTTTGAGGTTGATGTTCAAAAAATTGCAGACACAATTCAAAATCAGGACCAGTCACCTGATCCAAAACTGATAAACATGAGAAATGTTTCGGGGATTTCAGCTTCCAACAAAAAGTCACAAGAGGAGAAGGAAGCATTAGAAGCAATTAAACATGCAGAGCAAATCTTTGATGAGCAAATGGTAAGAGCTCAAGAGTTAGGGTAGATGATTTGGAAGACATGAACCTGGGAGAGGACAGAGATCCCAGAATAGTTAAAGTGTCCACTAAGTTGGACCTGAGCTTCAAAGAATCATTAAAAACCTTGTTAAAGGAGATTAAAGATGGTTTTGCTTGGTCTTACATTGATATGAAGGGAGCAGACCCAGCAGTGTGCCAGCATAGGATCAATTTGAAAACTGATGCAGTTCTAGTTAAGCAACAGAGGTATAGAATGAACCCCAATTATGCAAAACAGGTGAAGGAGGAGATTGATAAACTTCTAGAAGTAGGTTTCATTTATCCAATGGATAAAGTAACCTGGTTGTCACCCATTGTGGTGGTGCCAAAAAATAATGGCAAGATCAGAATTTGTGTGGATTACAGGAAACTGAATGCTGCCACCATTACTGATCCATTCCCATTACCTTACTGTGTTACAATGTTGAATGCAGTTGCAGGGAAGGAGATTTATAGCTTTTTGGGTGGATTTAGTGGATACAATCAGGTTGGTATGGCTTTGGAAGATAGGGATAAAATAGCATTCATAACAGAATGGGGAGTCTATGCTTCCACAGTTATGAACTTTGGCCTTAAAAATGCACCACCAACATTTCAGAAATGGGTGATGGAAGTTTTTGCTCTATACCTACCAACATTTATGAAGGTTTTTTTGGATGATTTCAGTGTGTCAAGAAGTAAGACTGAACATTTGCATCATTTGAGATTATGTTTTCAGAAATGCAGGGAGGCCAGGATGTCACTCAACCCTGCAAAATGTGCATTTGTAGTGAAAAGGGGTATTTTGTTGGGACACATCATCAGTAGAGAGGGCATTGCCATTGATCCCAAAAAAGTGGAAGCTATTTTAAAAGCACATGCTCCTAAAACTGTTAAGCAACTGATGAGGTTCATTGGACAGGTTAAATGGCTCGTGAGGTTTCTCATATATCTGGCTCATGTGTGTTTACCCTTGACACACTTAACAAGAAAGAATGTGGAGATTGCATGGAAAGAAGAGTAGGAAAGGGCTTTTACATTGTTGAAGAAAATTCTAGTAATTGCCCCTATCTTGATTCCTCCTGACTGGAAAAAACCATTCCACTTGTTTGTGGATGCCTCTCATTCAGCTATTGGTGTAGTTTTGATGCAGGAAGCTGAGAAGGGTTGGTTCAAACCAATCTATTATGCAAGTAGGGTTTTATCTTCTGCAGAGAGGAACTATTCAGTAACTGACATGGAATGCCTTGGGATGATCTTTGGACTACAAAAGTTCAAGATTATTTGTTAGTTAATCAGGTGACAATTCATGTAGATCATCAAGCTTTGGTTTACTTGGTAAATAAACCTCATTTGTCAAGGAGACTGGCAAGATAGGTATTGTTGATGCAGGAATTTGATTATTCAGTCATTCATAAACTAGGCCAAGAACAGGTTATTGCAAATTACTTAAGCAAATTGGCTACATGTGAAGTTTCCAATCAGGAAATTGATGAATAACCTGATGCAAACCTGTTTCCAGTTTAGGTCATTCAAGACAAAGATTCATGGTATGCAGATATATTATCCTTTCTTCTTGATGGTGTTTTACCAAGACAGATGGTGGTTACTTAGAGGAAGAAACTTTCATGGCAAAGCAGGTCCTTCACAGTAATTATGGGAGTCTTGTACAAAAAGGGAATTGATCAGATACTCAGAAGATGTGTTGAGCAGTTTGAACAACATGCAGTTTTAAATGAAGCCCATTCAGGTGATGCAGGTGGTCACTTTTCAGGAGAGATTACTGCAAAGAAAATATTACAAGTAGGTTTGTGGTGGCCATCCGTTTTTAAGGATTCCCATGAGTTTGTGAAGTCATGTTTAACTTGTCAAAGGGATGATAGACCTCTCAATGCTGATAGGATTCCTTTACAGCCTATTCTACCACTTGAACCTTTTCAGAAATGGGGATTAGACTTTGTGGGCCCTGTGAAGCCAACAAAAAAATTTATAGATAATAAGTATATTCGTGTGGCAACAGATTACTGTACCAAGTGGGTAAAAGCACAGGCAATCAAGGATAACAAGGCAGAGAGTGTGGCCAAGTTCCTTTACAGAAACATAATGACCAAATTTGGATGTTCAGTTGAATTAGTTTCAGATCAGGGTGGACATTTCATCAATAAAGTAATCAGGAAGCTTACTGAATATCACCAAATTATCCACAAGAAGTCCACAATTTACTATCCACAAGCTAATGGTCCGGTAGAGTCTACCAACAAAACTCTAGTGAGGATCCTGAGGAGAATTGTTTCAGAAAACAAGAAGGATTGGGATACCAAACTAGATTCAGCATTGTGGGCATTCAGAACGGCATTTAAAGTTAGCACAGGGATGACACCATTTAAGATGGTATATGGTCTGGAAGCCATAGTCCCTATGGAATTTGTTGTTCTAAGTTTGAGGATTGCACTTTAGTATAAATTGTCAAAAGATGAGTCTTCAAGGCAGGAACAATTACTCAAATTAGAGGAGAGTAGAATTTAGGCAACATATATCACTGAAGCAATTCAAAGAAGAAGACAAACTTGGGTGGACAAGAACATTAAGTACAAATCCTTTGCAGAAGGTGATTGGGTACTTATGTACACCAACAGACTTGGCAAAAGACCTGGTAAACTCAAGTTAAGGTACTTGGGGCCTTTTCAGATAGCAGAAGAAATAGGAGATTCAACATTTTTTATGACAGATGAGCAGGGCAGAATTTTCCCAAAGGCAGATAATGGCTTTAGGCTAAAACCCTTTTGTGGGTGTGAATCATCTCTTAGAGAGTAAAAAAAATCATGGTTTAGTACATGGAATATTTTCCGTAGAGATTGGTGACGTGGATGTCGGAATGTCATGTTGAGTAAGTTCAAAATCTACTTTTATACATTACCAGGACGTTTATATTTGGCAACACACAAACTCTTTCTCCTATGCGCGTTTTCTGCACCTCCTCTGCTGCGTTTTCTTAAACCTCCTAGCCATGTCAAAGAAGTCACTCACTGTTGATATCCCCTTTGCTATCCCTAGTCAAGAATCTGAAGAGCATAGTGGTCCAGGGACGCGGTGGTCAGCAAGGAATATCTTTGGTAATTACTAGCTGAGCCCTGAACTGATCTCTACAGTTTTTTATATTCAATTGGAGGAAGATAATTCAGTTGGTAGAGCTTATGAGGCCCTTATGAACAAAGAATTTGGTCTAGCTCAGGGTGAAAGAGGATATTATCCCATCAGCAAACTTCAAAATCCTTTCAGATTTCAACAACTGAAATGGTTTTTAGAGAAGGTATGTGTTCTTGTAAAGCTAGAATATATTTCAAAGGAGAATTTTGCACTCTTGCATGCTGCAGAGTGTGGCCGAACAATTGGTTGGACAAATCTAGTTTTTCAAAGTCTTAGTTCAAAAAAAATTCATAAGAAAAAGAGGAAGGATAGTTCTACCAAGATTGGAGCATTCTTGATTGCTTTACAAATCCATGCAATGAGTATGACAACCTTAGGTACAATTTTCCCAAAAGTTTCTGTTTTTGGAGGTCATCTTGAGGGAAACAAAGACAATGAAGCAGGCAGTTCTCAGACAGAGAACAGAAAGAAGAAGGTAGAAGATCCTCAGGAGAAGGACAGGAAAGCTAACCCAACAGAACAGGAGGAGGAAGACCTATGGAGAAATTTGGGTGATCAGTTTGAAACTGACTCGGAGTCTTTCATTGAAACTCCCAAGCCTGCATTGAAATTTGATGCTACTATAACGTTTTTCCCTAAATCTTCTTTGAAACTCAAAAGAAAGAAGTTCGGTAGCCCAGTAGCAGAGGTCAAAACAGATTTGCAGGAGGGAATACAATTTGGTAAATTTGGTGAACAAATTGCAATCTCTCATGTTTATAAATCTCTTGAACTGGTGAGAAATTTTGCATCTCAGTCACAACTAAATAGTTCAGTATTGCAGAGGGAAAAATTTCAATTACAAACTCAGGTGGTTCAGTTACAAAATGTTTCAAAGAGAAGTGAAGAAGACAGCAAGTTGATTGAGGAACAGGAGGGAATCATTCATGAACTCAGAGATGAATTAGCTACTGCTAAAAACTTTGTTGACGTTTACAGATCATAGTTGAAGAGAAAGGAAAAATCTTTAGATTAGATTCAAATTTGGAAAGAGCAGTGGATGTCTTATTTGAATACTCAAATGGAAGTCATAGCTCAGGACTATTCTAAACTACAGTAAGAGAATAGTGTACTCTTGAGTAGAGTCCATGCTTGTCAAGAGCTAGAAGCAAAGATTAGAGATATGTCTAAGGAGGACCTTGAATTGAATGGTTGGTACCTCTTACCACATGATGTAGAAATTCTGAAGAATGAAATCAAAAAGCAGGGTGACCAGCTGTGGTTAGAATTGAGAAGAAAAATTTTTTCCCTGGTGAACATTCCCTACCAAGGTTATGCAAAGGAGGAGCAGGAGGATTATGTTCTTTTGCAAAAGCAATTTGATGACTTGAAGGAAAATTTTGAGCAGTTGAAGATGCAATAGAGTTCAGGATTTACTCGGGGATATAAAACTGAACAAGGCAACAAAGAGATGGTCACAGGTCTTGCAGTTGATCCTGAATCCAGTACTGATTTTCATACCTTGGTTAGTGCTGTGAAAACTCATGAGGCAATGGATGTAGGAGATACTGTACCTGGAAGTAAAAATGATTCATTTCAGAATTTGGAATCTGCACAAACTGAGAAAGGTGCAGTGACGGAAATTATGGGGGAGATCATGAGCACCAAGGAATTCATCAAGGAATTTCTAGGTATCAACAAAGAGGAGGCAATGCTTGATGATCAGCAAAAAGTGGAAGAAGGCATTGCAGATACAACAGTTGCTGCAGAATTGAATCGGGAGACAGTTACCTTGGAGGATCCCAACAGGGAGTTACCAGGGAAACTGATGTTTAAATTATCAATAGTGTTTTTCAACATTAGGAGGGAAAGGGTGGTGTTTCATTGAATATAGTAATACATTTGTGTACCTTGGATTTGGTTCTAGGCACTACACTTTGTTTTACTTTATCTTGTGAGCACTAAATTTTGATTAACAAGGGATTGATGGGAAACAAGTCAAAAGTCTTTTTTGGTTTTCAAAACTTTTTGCCACCGGGCTGTGCTAGGTGTTAGCCTTGCATATTCTTTCAATAAAGTGTTCTTGAACCTTAGTAGTATTATTTTCAATTTGTAATTGGGAAAGAGCTTTGTGCCTCTTCATTCTTCCTAAGTAGTTATCCTCGCACCTGATGGTAGCACATTGTATGAGAGAAGGGTGATGAATGCAAGGCTATGGCCATTAAGATTCTATGCTTCCTGTGTATTCAGTCTTAAGTTTTCCTTCAATTTCCTAATTCTGCCCTGAACCTGTTCAAGTACTGAAACTGTTTTGATTTTGTGGAATGATGATGTAATGCTTTTATGGTTAATTTGGTTGTTATTCCCACTCCCCTATGTCTCAATAACATTGTGCACAATAAAAAGAGAATTAGTGTTATAAGACAAAAACATAGATCATTAAAAAGAAACATGTATTGTCATAATAACTAATATCTAATTCTCCTAAATGATTTTCTCATGTTAAACTGATCATTTAATATGGGGAAGTACCAAGGGAGAAAAAGCTAGATTATTAGTAAAGCTAGCAGACTGGTCACAGTAAGGGGCCCACAGTAGGGATCCAAAGGGGTACCATCTTCACAAGAGCAATGTGCAATGTGCAATGAATGGGCTCCAAAGACCTTAGGGTTCAGCCCATTAAGACTTCCAAAAGGTTAAGTTCCAAAATTTCAAAGTGTAAAGTCCAATGGTCAATTGTAAATGGAATTGGACGCTTTGTGTGTGTGCAAAAGGCCAATAAGCTAGAGGACAAAAGCAAAAACGTTTTGGGAAGATGACAAAGCTTAATAAGGACTAGACACACACACTATACACCTAAGCTTACCCTTTTCACAAAGTAAAGAGGACACATGTCAAGCATGCAAAGAAACCCCCAATTCTTGCATGAATCCTATTGGATGGGCACAGAGGTGGACCAATGAGAAGTTAGCTAGTGTAAACTAAAATTTTATTTTTATAAATGCTCAAAAAATAACCAATAAAAAATAGTCTCCCTAAAAGACTATTGGACAGTCAAAAGGTCCAATGATAATTAAGCAGTTCCTAAAATTGCTTAATTCCTATTGGCCAAAGGACTAAAAGGTCCAATAGCAAAGCAGATAATTAAATTAATTATTTGGCATTTACAAAATGAAAAAAAGGATGGACACTTGTCACAAGGCTCTTGACTGGGCCTCTCAAAGGCTTTTGGCCAAATTATTTACGGGCCAATAGGAAGCCAGCAAGAGTAAAACTCATACTCAAATACTATTGGCTAGGCTTTTCAAGGGCCAATAGGAATGCAACATGAGTAATTGGCAAGGGGGGTCAACCAAGAGGAGAGAGGGGGATGTTTTGGAAGGGCATTATTCCACACACACTCACACAACTCATGTGTAGAGCAAGAAAATCATCTCCTTCTCCAAGCTTTAATGGAAAGCTCATCTTCTTCTCCAAGTTTGAGAATGGAGGCCTACACCAACAACTCTTGGATATGGAATGCAAATCCAACCAAGAGCTAAGCTTCAATGCCATGCTTCTCTCCTCTATTATCTAATTACTAAGCTAAGAAAAGCTACAAGGGTAATTAAGTGAGGAAATACTTCTTTCTCGTAAGAATCTCCTTCTTCCTCTAGATCTACTCTCATACCTCGCTAGCTCTCACCATCTTCGAAGGTGAGGTCTTGGGTCTGAGACCAATGAGTAACTGATGTTATGTGTTATCACATGTAAGTTTGGTGCATGAAGCTTCCATCTTCATAGCACCGACGAGTTTTTACCAAGGAACACAGAGAATTGTATTGTACAAAGTCTCTCTTAATGGGAGAAGTTATAATACAAATGCCTAATGGAGGGGGGACCGGTCCATGTAAATCCGGTCCTCAATAGTTGTCAATTGTTCTATTTCTCTCTCTCTCTTTCAGGTATTGTTATGCCAAACTAATTAGGTGTTATGTTAATGTTGTTATCTCCAACCAAGCACTCTTGTATGCTCATTAGGAATTTGCTCTTAATGAAATGCTCACTATGTTAAGTTATTTTCCGCTATTTACAAGCTTTATAGACCAGTAATTGTTACATGTACATTTGCTTACTCTAATATAGCATTGTAAGCATTGACAAGGTTTATACTATCCTTAAGCTATATTGCTTGCATCCATTTAGTATCTTCAAAAGGATAATTTTTGAACTTAATAAGATACCGTCAGATAATCTTACCATGTCGTAGTACCTTGACTTCATGCCGCAGGATAGCTTTGGGTTGTAGCACCTCTTCTTGGTCTTTGATTTCGGGAGGGTCTTCAATAATTGTCTCACTTGGTGGCTCTCCTTTGTAGGGCTTAAGTAGGCTAACATGAAAATAATTGTGTATGAGCCAATGGTTGGGCAGCTTGAGTTGATAAGCCATCTCATTGATTGGCTTCAAGATTTGAAAAGGACCATAGTATCATTTTGCTAGTTTAGCATAATACTTTTGATGGCCCGTAGGATTTTTGCCCATTGTTTGCCTCAATCGAGCCTTGGGAAACTTAAGTAAGACCCAATCATTTTCTCTAACCCGTAAGGCCCTTCTGTGCTCAGCAACAGCTTTTTGTCTTTGTTGAGAGATGGATATAGCCTCCTTAATCTTTTGGAAAGATTCTTGTGGTCACGGCTATACTCATCAGCAGCAAAGATCTTCCCATGTACTCTAAGTAGAAAGGGACTTTTAGGTCTTCCCTCTATGATTTGAAAAGGTGCTTTCCCTGTAGAAGTATGGACAGTATTATTGTACTCATACTCTACAAGTTGTAAGTACTTTTCGCATTGTGAGAGTTGATCTACTTTTGTAACATAAGTCTTTAGTAGATCGAGTATTGTAAGATTGGCTATCTCACTTTGGCCATCCATTTGTAGGTGACCGGCCAAAGAGAAATTCAATCTTGTACCTAGATTTTCAAAGAGACCTTTAGAAAAAATATTGGTCATTCTAAGATCTCTATCCGACATGATGGATGTTGGCAATCCATGGTGTTTGAAAATATGAGATATGAAGAGAGTTGCCATTTGGTGTGCCTTAATAGTCTTTTTGACAGGAATAAAGTGTGCTTGCTTGCTAAACCTGTCGACTATTGTTCATATTCTCTTATTCCATGGACAGACTTGGGTAATCCAAAGATAAAATCCATGGATATACTCTCCCATGATGAATTAGGGATTGGCAATGGCTGGAGTAATCCAAGTTGCTTCCCTATATCATACTTAGTCTTTGGGCATACCACACATTTTGAAACATACTCTTGTATCTCTACTTTCATGTAGGGCCAATAGAAGTATGTCTCTACTTCTCAAAGAGTAGGTTGAATGTCTCTTTGCCCCGCATAGGGAGGAGCAAGGGATTCATACATAACTTTCTCATGAAGGGAGTGGGTAACACATAGCCTATTTCCATGGAGAGAATAACCATCCTGCAAGGTGAATGGTTCCTCTTTCTTCCCCAAAGCAAGGGTTGCCATTATGTCTTTAAAGTCAGGGCCAACGGCACACTCATCTATCATAGAAGACAGATCATTGTGAGTTGCTACAGACACTGCATTAACTCTTGGTTGTCGTGAAAGTGCATCGGCCACTTGATTGTGCTTATCACAGCAATGTGAGCAATATAAAAATACAATTGCAAAAGAAAATTTTCCCACCTGATTTGTTTTTTGGAAAGCTTGGTTTTCATCATGAAGTACTTGAGACTTTGGTGGTCTGTTTGGAAAATAAATGGAGTGCCCAATAGATAGTGCTTCCATGTGTCTAGGGCATGTAGAACAGTTAAAAGCTCTTTTTTGTATATGCCCAAGACTTGTTCATCGGCATTGAGCCTTCGTCTCTAATATGCTATGGCATGCCCTTCTTGAAGCAAGACTGCTCCAAGGTAATAACCACATGCATCACATTGGACTTCAAATGGCTTTGCGAGATCCAGAAGCATAAGGATTGGTTGGGAGGTAAGCTTCTCTTTGAGCTTGTCAAAAGCATTTTTCTCCTTATCAGTCTATGAGTACTTAACATTCTTCTTTGTTATGTCATGTAATGGTCCTGCTATTTGAGATCATTCTGCTATGAAGTGTCTATAGTATGGACACATACCAATAAAGCTTCCTAGCTCATGTAGATTCCTTCAATTAGGCCATGCTTTTATTGCCTCCAACTTTGATGGATCCATATGGATACCATCTTAAGATATAATACGACCTAAGTATCGAATCTCTTGAAGGAAAAGTTCACTTTTCTTTTGATTGATAGAAAGCTTGTTCCCCCTCAATGCTTGAAAAATTACCTGGAGATGTTGCTTGTGTTCCAAGGACTTGGAGTAGATGATGATATCGTCAAAGAACAATGCAGTGAATTTGCGGTTAAACAATTGGACGTGGCTAGTGCATTAGTCAAGCCAAAAGGCATGACTAGATATTCATAAAGACCACACGTTGTACGAAACGCGGTGTTTAGGATATCTTCATTCACTATCCTTATTTGATTATAGCCACTTTTAAGGTCAATCTTACTGAAGTAGGTAGAGCCTTGTAGCTTATCAAAAAGACCTTCTACCCGAGGTACAGAAAATCTATTTTTGATAGTGATATGGTTTAGTGCTTGATAGTCCACACACATGCGGTATGTACCATCTTTCTTTTGCACTAAAAGGATTAGAGAACAAAAGGGAGAGGAGCTAGGCCTCACCATCCCTTTGTCTACCAATTCTTGTACTTGCCTCATGATCTCCTCTTGTTGAGCTTGGAAAACTCGATAAGGAGGCTTGTTAGAGGCGGTCAGCTTCCTAGCAGGAGCTCGATTGGATGGTCTCAATGGGGTCGTTTTGGAGGTAAGTCCATAGGGATATCATTGATAAACACATCTTGGAATCCATTTAAAAATTTAGACAAGTCTAACTCTTCTTGATTCCTACCATTTACATTTGATGAAACATTTGGACCTTTCAAGGAATCTTTGACAAAAATCATGTATGCAGAAACTGAGCTTTTCATTGATTTATCAAAAGCATGAGGATTTACAAGTGGTATAGTACAACCAAACTCACTAGCATCTATGTACATGCTCTTTTCCTTATAGGTGAAGTAGATTCTCCTTTTTGGGAACTTCATGTTGGCAGCCATGCCCCTAGGATAACATCCTCATGTTGGAGAGAAGAGATGAAAAGATCTTCTTTGTTGACGAAGCTTTGTACATGAAGCCTCAACTTCCCAATCAAGAGAATAACGGAGGCTTGTTGTCCCTTGAAAGCTTTGTACATGAAGCCTCAACTTCCCAATCAAGAGAATAACGAAGGCTTGTTGTCCCTTGAAAGCTGCATTGGCAGTTACAGTATCTCCCATCTTGAAAGCTTGAATGCCCAACTTAGTGGCCAGCTCCATTTATATGAAGTTGTGAATAGAGCTAGGGTCAAACAAGATGAAAGAATCATGATCCCTTACCTTTCCCCAAGCATAGGAGAGAGGTGATCCTTTGCATGAGCATCGGGCCTCTTTTGGAGCTTCGATAGTGGAATCTCTAGGAGTCTCATTGCAGGCATTTCTCTTGGGCAAGAATGAAGCGATGTCCTTTCTCCCCACACTTAAAACATTTGTGGTCCTTGCAAAAAGCTTCAAGCTCTTCAGGAAGAGTTTATTTTTACCTTTGTAAACTCCCTTCTCCTTGGACCACTTGTTGTTGTTGTTGTTGTTATTAGAATTTCCTTGGGAAGAATTTTGGGCATTGGTTTTCAACTTTGAAACACTTTTGTCTTTGCTTTCCATGGGCTTAACATAGGAAAAAAATTGCTTTTCTTTTGGTTGAGAAAAAGCTTGTTCTTCCTCAATGCTTGAAAAATCACTTGGAGATGTTGCTTGTTTTTCTCCAAGGACTTGGAGTAGATGATGATATCATCAAAGAACACTCCATCAAATTTGCAGTAGGGTCTAAATATTTTCTCCATTACACGATTGAACATGCTTGGTGCATTGGTCAAGCCAAAAGGCATGACTAGATATTCATAAAGACCAAACGTTGTACGAAACGCAGTCTTTTGGATATCTTCATCCACTATCCTTATTTGATGATAGCCACTTTTAAGGTCAATCCTAGTGAAGTAGATAGATCCTTGTAGCTTATCAAACAGATCTTCTACTTGAGGCATGTGAAATCTGTTTTTGATAGTGATATGGTTTAGTGCTCAAAAGTTCACACGCATATGGTATGTACCATCTTTCTTTTGCACTTAAAGGACTGGAGAACAAAAGGGAGAGGAGCTAGGCCTCACCATCCCTTTGTCAACCAATTTTTGTACTTACCTCATGATCTCCTCTTGTTGAGCTTGGGAAACTCGATAAGGAGGCTTATTAGGCAGGAGCTTCCTGGTAGGGCTCAATTCGATGGTCATCATCCCCTCATTTTGAAGGTAAGTCCATAGGGATATCATCGATAAACACACCTTGGAATCCTTTTAGAAAATTAGACAAGTCTAACTCTTCTTGATTCTTACCATTTACATTTGATGAAACATTAGGACTTTTTAGGGACTCTTTCACAAAAATCATGTACGCAGAAACTGAGCTCTTCATTGATTTATCAAAAGCAAGAGGATTTTCAAGTGGTATAGTACGACCAGACTCTCTAGCATCTATATACATATTCTTTTCCTTGTAGGTGAAGTAGATTCTCCTTTCAGGGAACTTCATGTTGGCAGCCATGCGATTGAACCATGGTGCCCTAGGATAGCATCCTAATGTTGGAGAGGAGAGATGAAAAAGTCTTCTTTATTAGCATAGCTTTGGACATGAAGCCTCAACTTCCCAATCAAGGGAGTAACGGAGGCTTGTTGTCCCTTGAAAGCGGCATCCACAGTTACAGCATCTTTCCATCTCCAAAGCTTGAATGCCCAACTTGGTGGGCAAGTTGAATGATAGCCATGTCCTTTCTCCCACACTTAAAACACTTATGGTCCTTGCAAAAATCTTCAAGCTCTTTAGGAGAGAGTTTTTTTTAAACCTTTGTAAACTCCCTTCTGCTTGGATCGATTGATATCAAGCAAGCGTGCTATTCCCCCTTTCCCCTTTGAGAGAGAGGACTTTATAAATGCATTAAAAATTAATTAAATTAACTAAATTATCATTGGACCCCTTGGGAGGCCAACCAATAGGCTTCAGGAACTTCATGAGGATAACATGGGTAGAGGTTTGACATGTGTCCTTGCTACCTCTTGAGGCTTGACTTACTTTGTGTGTGTGTGTGTGTGTGTGTGTGTGTGTGTGTGTGTGTGTGTGTGTGTGTGTGTGTGTGTGTGTTCTTTCTCATCCCCCTAGCTTTAGGGCTCGCCCCCTCTCTTGTAAGGATGTTGTTGACTTTTGGAACACAAGCACCTTATTCAGCAAGCACGACAAAGCACCTCAAGCTTGGGTAGTGTTCCCATAAGCACCTCAAGTTCCCTAGTCGGCAAGCACGACAAGCACCTCAAGCATCTTAATCAGCAAGCACAACAAGCACCTCAAGCATCTTAGCCAGCAAGCACGACAAGCACCTCAAGCATCTTAGTTAGTAAGCACAACAAGCACCTCAAGCTTTGGTTGGGTTCCCACCTCAAGCACAGCCCTAGCTTACCTAAATAAAGGACTTTTAACACTAACCTTTGGAGTTCTTCAATGAAGCTATATGTAAGGTCTTTAAGCTCCATTGGCTAATCTTGATCTTTGAAAGACCATTTCTCATTTGGACCTCTTTACCATTGGCCCTGTGTTGAGATAGATCTGTAAGCACAAGTCTATATTCTAACCCTTGTTCCCGTTTATTCTCCCACATTAAATGATCAATTTAATATGAGAAAATCATTTGGGTTGGTTAGATATTAGATTTTATGACAACACAGATGGTCGGGCACTCCTTGAATAAGTGAGGAAGGTCCTCACTAGCCATTTTGCATTGCAAGCACCTATCTAAGCCAATACCTCTGGTTATAACCTACACTTTAGTCGGTAAGGCTCCCCACAAAGCCTTCCAAAAGAAAATATCCATCCCCTGTGGCCATTGTGGGCACCATATGTTCTTTGCAATTGACACCCATCTTGATTCTAGCCATTGCTTACCCCACTACATGTTCAGGGGGGAAGACCAATTCGTCGACACCATAAGGGTGCAGTACACATCCTTAGTTTGTGGTTTAAGGAAATGTCTCTTCTTGGGCCATTACCATGCTTTCCACTCAAACTCGAACTCACAAGAAGGCAGATAGAATCTTTCTAGTCGTTCTAGAGCTCTATTGACCAACAGACTTTCAGTCCCACCAAGGTGAAACTAGGAACCCAATTAATCTGTTCCTTTCCAGCTTCCGTTGTTGTCCCAAAACTGGCCCAGTTGGTGGTCCTTTGTTATTTATTTTTCTTGCAACTTCCCTTTAAAATGGTTCAAAAGGATGCTTCCCGCCTATAGACAACCAAGGGGACCAATGACTTATAAAATAGTGAAAATACCTTGTTATCTCTCCCCATTCCAAGACTTTTGTTTCCCTGTTACATTTTTGAACCAATTTGCCCATTGTACCCCCTAGTTTCATGTCAGACCACCGAGGGGCAAGCAACTTGTTGTGCATCTCTAGCCCTTTCCACTGGCAACCTTGCGAGCACAGTTTGGTGTTGTCCATCATGGACTTTGCCATAAGAGCCCATGCTTGATCTTGTTTCTTGATTGTTACCACAAACTTGGCACATTGGGCCTCCGCATGAGTGCTAGGGTTAAGTATCCCAATACTGTCTTGCTCTACATGCCTCCTAACAAACTCCCATCTAACCCATTGCCACGGTTTCGAGTCTTTGGTGTTGTTTTTTTGTAAGAATATTTTCATAGGTTTCAAAAACTCTTTCCACTTGTGGCATTTCTGCACCCCAAGCAACGATCGGACATTTGTGTTTTTTTTTTTTTGCAAAACTCACAATTGTGAGTGGATAGTATTAAGAACAGAAATATACACCAAGATGTTATCGTAGATTGACATTTCCTTGATAAATCCATGCTCGTGGGGAGTAATAACTTTGTCAAGGGAGGGGGGGAGCTTGAGGGCTATAGTTTTGGCAATAATTTTATAGGCCCCACTGACATCATGTTTAAGGGACACCAATGTTTCAATTGGAGCAGCACAATCGTTTGGGGATAGGTTTGATGAGGCCCCTCTTTATGCTTAAGTCTAGAACTCCATTAGCCAGGGCTTGGTTAGCCATTCACGTGATTCAGGACTTTAGATTATCCCAAAAAAATTGAAGAACTTAGTAGTCGATCCGTCCCATCCAGGGGACTTCTCTTTTCCTAAAGCATACAACACGAGAGAGAATTCCTCCTCTGTGAATGCCTTCTCCAAAAGATTGACGTCTGAGTGAGATACTATTTTCTTGACACTTCCAAGAAGAGTAGCGTGACTCTGGCTAGCCTATGATTTGGTCGCAAGTTATCAAACATCATTTGAGCCATTTCACTTGGGTCCTTGATATCATTTCCTTCGCCATCGATGATAAAGTGGACAAGCCCTTATTTCTCTTAACTTTTAGGGCCCTAACGAAATGTGCTTGATTAGCCTCCTCCAAATTAAAGTTATGTTTTTGTGGATAATATTATGGCCTTCCTCACCTCCTCGAGTTGAAGTTATGTGAGGTCCCATTTAGATTCTACCATCTTACCCTTTCACTTTTACATTTCAAATGAAATGTTTCTTAATGTTTTCTTTGAAGTGAACCAGAGTGCGACATGTGTAGGCCCTCTCTTTTCTTTGAAGTGAACCAGAGTGCGACATGTGTAGGCTCTCTTTTCTCTTCGGCCACCCCTCTGTGTGTGTGTGTGTGTGTGTGTGTGTGCGCGCGCTGTCCTCATTGCAATCGAATAAAGCAAATTACGACACGTGGCACTGGAAAACAAGTCTCCTTAATATATAGTATAGATTATATATAGTATAAAAGTACAAACATGCATAGAAATAATGATGTTGTACTTATGAGAGCAGGGAACGTTCTTCTCAAGCTTCTTACCTTGGATGTCTTCTTGATTATTGCTAGGTAAGGCAAGGAAGCTTTAAGGACCTCTCTAAATGCCTAAGCTTACGTTTTGAACATGGCACAAAGGAGGCAACCTTGTGAGATCTTGTACATTTCTTGAAGATCTGAGATTCCATTTGTATATCCTGCAAGAACTATTACAACTTGGAAGGGATCATCAAATTTCTCCCTTTGACAACTCTTTCCCTGGGTAGAGTAAGCCCATCAATTTGTCCTCGGGTGTCTCTTGAATCTCCTCGATGTCCAAGCCTAGAAGATTTTTGCTATCAACCAAGCATGAAAAGCAAGGAAGAAAAATTAAGAAAGCTCCTCTCCTCTCTCTCTCTCTCTCTCTCTCCACACCACTCCCTTGCCTCTTTCTCCACCAGGGCTCGGGGAATATTTTTTGTGGAGCGGCTTTGGAACCTTTTCACACACATATGAGCAGGCTAACTTTGAATTTGAGAAGGATAATCACACTAAAATTCTCATATTAAAACTGAAAATTAGCGAACCTATCTTTTCCCGACCCTGTTCTCCACATGTCCTCTCCCTCTCAAAATCCCTATGATGGTTCAGAGCTTGTGTGAAAATGGTGTACCCAAACAAGTGCATAGAGTTTCCATTTTCACGAGAGATGCGAGAGTATTCTTTGTTAAAAGACAAAAGGATAGGTGGTTCTCGCCACCCCTTGTGCAAAAATAGTATATCCAAAGGAGCGCCCAACCCTTTTGTTTTTGTGCAAGTGGTAACCTTGAAAAGTAGGTTTTGGTGGGGAAATAACCTTCATGAGCCTTTGAGAGTTTGAAGAAAAACTATGAATTGGGAGGGGATTGGCTGTGATAGAAGTTCGAGCTGCAAAATGGCATGTGAGGACCCCCTTCACCTATTCAAGGAGTGCCCAGCTATATGATATCCCTCAAGACTAAACAAGAGCTTGAGGTCTATCTATTATTTTCTAGTTTTCAACACATTACACTCACAAATAGTGAGTTTAGCAAAAAAAAAAAAAACTAATTTGGTGTGTGTGTGTGCGCCCGGCGGGGGCGGGGGCGGGTGCAGGGGTGGTTTCCGTTTTTTGGACTCTTTCATAGCCTTCAGGCTTCCACCCATGAGCTCCTTAAATTTCCCACCAAATGATGGTCGAATTGGGCCTTGAGATTTGTGCCAACCTCCATTTTTTGCCTCAAGAGTCAATACGTATTCCCATGCAAATGGTTGCCTTGAGACTTGTCTAAGGCTGTATACAAGAGGGCAAGCATTATTTTTCACTTTTTCAGTTTATTCACCCCCTTGCCTTCTACCATCGCCATCTTGCCAATTTGGTGAGTTTCTCCGAAGAGTTTCAAAGAGTACAATTTCTCACATGCACAACTATTCATATCGTTTCTAGCCAACACAAAATCAGCCAGAGCGGAGGCCTTTCTATCTCTTCTAAATTTGGGTAAGGTAGGAACCTTGGGACAAATACTTTTGAGAGACCACACTTTGGGGGTTCTTTGCTAGCACAAATTATGTGTATATAAAGCCCTATCTTGCCCTTCTTAAAATGCACGAGGTAATAGAGTCATTCACAATTATTAGAATAGCAACAAGACGGAAAGCAAAGATGACGACAACAACCTGGTTATGGTTAGTGTCTTCAACGGCCAAGTGGTGAAGGGAGGCTAGCAGGTTGGATGGTGAAAGCAGTGCTTCTTCGGTGCATACCTATGATGTATAATGCCTTTGATTCCCTATCTTTGGTGCCTTGTGGTCATCTTCAGTGCGCATTTTATTCTTATCTTAAGCGCCTTTTGGTCTTATCTTAAGCGCAGCTAGTTTTCCTCCTCTAAGGTACGTTCCCCTAGGGCTTCTAGCCCTTTCCTCCCCCTCGCCTTTTGATCTTGTGCTTAGCACGGCTACTGCTCAAACTTTTGTCACCTCCCCATGGTGCTAATAATGGAGGTGGACACGCTTCCCATGGAGAGGACATTGTCAAATTCTCGCACATACTCACGGCTAGGATACTCCAACTGGTTGAAGAAACCATCCTAATGGATCACGACCCCTGCAAGGTAGGTGGATCGGAATGAGTTTTGTGTTTTTCTGTTACCTCTCTCGATGCGAGCGTCATACCAGACAACTGGGGAATGCTTATACAATAAGCTGCAAGTCAGGCATAAGATGTGTAAGAGCACATAGCTTGGGCACACACTATAAAAACTTAAGCAAAGTTCCTCATCCCAGCATGCTCTTCTTTTCGTTCTCTATCTCTCTCTTTCAGGAAAAAATGAAAATCTTCTAAGAAGCTTTTGATACATGTTTTGCTCATGAGTCAGCTTGAGCCAAGGTGCTCTAACTCACAGCTACCACGTGGCCAATATGCTACTCAAATTAGTCTTCATTGGTTCGTCGATTGAACACTATTTTGCATAAGGACTATGAGCCAAACAGGCTAAGAGCCGTTGTCAGGCCAAGGGTAAGACCCACCTATTGGTATTCCTTGGATGATTGTTCTCAAGATCGAACAGCTCTACCCAATGGAGTACACATTGACGTTAATTGACAAGGAAGAGTCTTGTCATTACGGTTGTTTATGGTGTCATTTTTGCACTACATGTTTTCCGTGCGACACTCAAGTTGAGTTTTTGCTAATCTTCAACTCACAGCAGCTGATCTCTACAAGAAAGTATAGATGCAACAATCAATTGTGACAGCATGGCAGTCCATAAGAGCTCGGCAGTGCACTTGTGAGGGTCTCCTTCTCTCTCTATAGCACTACGGAGTGTCTATGGACATACTGTTTTGGGGTAAGACCCGGCGGGTGATTGCTACATCATCCCATAGGCATTAAGGATCACAGTTTGATCTGCATTGAGGATCACAGTTGATCTCTCCCAGTTATACTTTCAAGGAAAGACTTCTGCAATCTACCATGCGGTAGCGAACGAACACACTTTTCAAGTTGATTCCAATCATTCTGTACACGGTTGACTATGTTGGTTACCATTATCTGCTAGTTGAGCAGTTTCTACAAGGCGTCTTACCAAGGGGTTTGACTACGTAGATTCTAAATCCAAGGGCTTGGATTGCAAAGGCAACACCCAGGGTTCCCAATGCAATGCTATTTGTTTTTTTCAGGTAGGGGATGTGCTCCTCTCCATTTGAATACAGGTAAGTGTACATTACGTTCAAATCTCCAGGTACGCATCTATTGATTTGGTGTTATTCCATTTTTAATATGCTTTGCTTGGTTTTTCAAGACGTCTAAGTACGCTTGAATGTTACAGAGCCATGCCAAGGGCATGTTGGCACAAAGTATATTGGGCCAAGTGTCCAATCTATCTTTCTGTCTTATGCTGTTACGAACCTACTTGTAGGGTTTAATTTGGCACATGTTGTCACATGGGATACAACATGATCTAGGAACTCAAGGAGTTCGGTTTAGCCAATGTGGAGCAAGATAATGAGGGTGCCTCTCACTCTTGCCGTGGAGTGTTTTGCAGTTCCTCCACACACAAGTACATCTTGTACTTGATGGACGTCGCTTTTTCGGCCATCCTTATTTGAGACATATTCCACATGTGGCGCCTAATTCTTATTGATGTGTCGCGACGAAGTCCCTACGTGATGGCCGCATCCGTTTATTAGACCATTTGGAGCACATCGTATCACGAACAATTTCAGTGGCCAGAAATTGTCGGGTACTCAGTATAGACTTGTTGCGATGACAAGTGCTGTGAAACCACCTTAACGGAGGGTCATTTCTACATAGAGCCAAGTATGCTAAGTTACTGAGAATGTCTCATGGTTGGTACCTAGGTGTGACTGAGCTTTAACATTCTGTTATGGTCCAACTCTTGTTGAAAGGCTTTCACATACGTACTGTGGAAAGTCTCGTCATGGAATTGCGGTTTGGATAAGTTTGTGTTAAATGCATGCACACTAGGTGTTATGGGCCCTAGTATTTAACACTGATTTATTTGGAGCGGTATGAAAATTCATGCACTTTATTCTTCTGCACCTTTTTGCACTGCATGTGCAATTTCTCCTGCAAATTTATTATGAGTTTACACCCTGCCATACAAGGCATTGGCTCAGGATGGGTGTCTATGGTTGGATGGTCTAACTCTAGGAGCTTACTCCAGTCCACCCGTTTTCAACCTAGTTGGTTGTCGTCACTCCATATAAAAAATATGGCTGGATACTCAATGATTGAGTCCTAGTTTCTCGACAGTCAGGGAAGACTGTCTATAAGTGGTTGGGGAACAACACCTCACTCTTATTGCTGCTATTCATCTCGTGTTGGATGGGCAACTTACAAATATTTCTTCTGCTAAAGGATCTGCTAAGAGCCTACGTTAGTACAACGCATTTCTGAATAGATGATTTTCTCCCTATTCTAGAATTTGCTTAAGTACGGTTTTCGACTTTGAACACCTGTTGTGGTGGGGTTGGAGATTGTTTCAATAGTTTCATACGTCAAGGACTTACCAAGTGTGCTGACAAAGTATGTTGGCAAGTAACCTTCATTAGGGATGAACATGTAGTTCTTTGTGTTCCAAACTATTCAGAATTCTAACAAGAGGACACTCCCTATCCATGAACTTTTCAAGATACTCACGCGAGTAGGAAATCTGGCTCACAACTGCATGGAAATTTACGCCAAGGTTTCCTTGCATTATTCCAGTACCTTCAGAAGATCTGAAAACTGGTTATGCCTTTGGACAACTCTTAGTTGTGGTTACTCCTTTACAGTACTCAAGTGAGTTATAAATGGAGTTACCATTTAGACCCAAGTGGTTGCAAAAGGACAACAATGTTGAAAATCAAGATGTTGCTCTTGGTTTCATTGAACCTCCTCATTGCACCAATTATCGATCATACAGACAACTGGCTCACGTATGGGACGTCAATACAGAAAACATCAGTATTCTTGAGAAGATATTACTACTTGTGTTTTCGAGGACGAAAACTCTTCCTTAAGGGGGGAGTAATGTTAGGACAAGGGTCCTACGGGGCAAGGCCCAACCTAGGGGGTCAGGGACCTAGGCCAAGGGCTTGGACTGGACCAGTGCGGACTAGGGATCCGCTTAGGGAAAGAGCTAGGAGCTAGGCCTATATAAGGGACGGTAGGGAGGAGGATCCTATGTTCAGTTACCCTAGGTCTTACAGGGTGCTTGCCTCCGTGTAGGTGGAGGTGACCGGCACACAGCCAGTCATGCAGTTTATGGAGTGCCAGCACGTCAAGCTAACGTAGGTAGAGTTGCTCGCACATTGTAGGCATGAGCGCGCATGCAGCGTAGTGGTAGAGGCGATGTGTCTCATCGGCCAGGTACTAGGTTCGAACTTCGATGCCTTGTGGGTTGAGCGTTGACTTCCTGTTGGTCAACCGATTTGTGGCCCATTAAAGGTGACTGGGGAACGGGAGGGGTTGCTTGCCACAATTATTGCAGACCATTGCTATGGTTACAATGGCCATCCTCACCTCCTATTCTCTAGAGGTTGTTCCTGTATAACTCGCCATTTTCCATTGTTGTGACAACATTTACGGTGAATACATACAAAGGAAAGTTTTATGAGGTAAATTGATGATACTTGAGGTGTTTTTCTTAACACTAAATTTTGTAGATTTTCTTACCTTCAAATTCAAAATTGAGAGGTAAATCTCAAAATTTGTAGGTGGGATTACACTAAACCTAGGTTTTGTTCGAGCACAGACACCAAGTATGGTGCACTTGCCAGACCACAAGGCATTGACAAACCACAAGGCATTCACAAGCTTCTGGTCCAAGATGTTGTCTCTCAAAGGTCACTTATCATAGAGTAAGCCAACGGGGCAAAGAAGCGCTATATTGTTTTTGTCACTACATGTATGCCAAGGGCCATATGGAATTTTAAGGAGGTGAATGGAATCTCATGTTGTCCATGAGCATAAACCTTATCACAAGTGTTGTAATCACAAGAAGTTTTGGACAAATTCTCACAATAATTCCCACATTGTGAGTTACCTCAACATCATGAGCTCCTGTGAGGGAGGCACCGCATACCTAGCTAGGTATGCGGTTCCTCTCGAGTAGAAGCTCATGATGTTATTCATTGTATGAAAAACACTGAAAAAGACTCCATTTTCCTACATGAGAAAATTTCTAAATCTTCTTGTGAATGTGGAGTTTGGATGGAAAATGAGAAATCAAGTGTTCTTTGAGCATTAGCCTTACTTGTATGTGATAATTATCGCACACATAGGTGCACACAGTACTCCCAACCTCGATGAACACTCTCTTTGTGTCTACCTTCCCATCTTCACAATCTTTTTCTTTCCACTGCATTTTGCCAAGCTTGGATAAGAATTTATTCAACTCCCAATGCCTATACTAGCATGTCACCTGACCATTTTCAAGAGACGACATCTCCTACCAAGTGCTTGTCAACAACTCGTTACAATATTCTCTGCAAATTCATATAAATGACTACTTGAAGAGGAGTTTATTTGAGTACAAAATTCCCTTCCAAAAAATTTGTTCTTAAACACACCAAAAAAAAAAGTATATGTGCATAGGGAAGGTTGTGTGTCAAAGGGAAGTAGACAACTAAAAGCAACTCTCTATGACATGGGTGTGGGCACGGATACAATGTCAATGAAAGTTGTCATGCTGGTTGTGCTACCTTGGAAGCACACATACCACTCACTGTTGTGTGCCTATAGGGATCAATGTGTGCTTCAATATTGCTCCAAGGCAATTCCATGAGATACTCAACTGATGTGCGGTATGGGGAGATGGTAACAACTTTACATTTTGCTAGTTTCGTGTCTTTTACCTCTATGCTACATATGACTACCACTATGCCATATACGAAGTTGACTATGCTAGCTAACACTGGCACGTATGCTAGATAACAATTACAATATCATACCTAGCAATGTCATCGTGATATCTAGTATAGGTACTATGCTAGGTATCAGTACCACTTACCAATAAACAAACACGTCTAACTTTTTATTCCAAGTAGTGAACTTTCTTGTTGGTGGCATATTTGTGCCTTCGTAATCTCTTGGTTGATGTATTTTATTGTCCATCTTACATAAAAAGATAAACTGTAAAGCTCAACATCAAAAATTTGCCGTCTCATGATAGGCCAAGGTATGCATGATGGGCACCATAGGAAACTTCAGCCCTAGTTGTTGAGTTGAGGGCACTCATGCACAAGGGGGTTTACCTCCCTTCTATGCATTGCCAATATGTCATGGTCCTCCATCCATTATATTATTTGTCTTTGTCTCAATTCTTCGGGTTCTCATAGTCTAGAATCAGAGCTTTGTATATTACACTCATCATCAACAAGCATAATACAATGAAAACATTTTAGGTATACAAGAGACTAGTTTCAATCCATATGAATAGAAAAACTCTATGTTAAAGAGTTAACTATGGATTGAATATTGTTGAATGCCTCGCCTTTAGGTAGGTAGCTCTGCACACATGCATCCCGAAAGGCTTTGGCATTACTATGAAGGTGTTCTCCTTCTTCAGTCTCAAATAGTCTTTGAATGACCCTTTGTATCTCCTCTTTTGCAATCAATCCACTCTCTTTGCTCTCTTCAAAACCAAGCCCAACTTTCCACTCTTCAATGATGAACTTGGCATTCAAGAATTGGTCAGCAAAATAAGGAAAGCAAAGCATAGGCACACCATGGCTTATGGCCTCTAGAGTAGAATTCCATCCACAATGAGTGAGAAAGCCGCCTGTAGACTGGTGGGAAAGGACTTTTACCTGGGGGACCCAATGTGTGGCAAAGCCTCTTCCCTGAGTTTTCGATAGCAATTCTTCTGGAAATGTTGTAAATGGAGCATCCTTCACAAGATCCGGGCGGAAAACCCAAAGAAAGCGTTGCTTGCTAGAAAGAAAGACAGCAATAAATTCTTCAAATTGAGCTAGAGTTAGGGAGGCAAAGCTACCAAAAGAAACAAAAAGCACAGATGAGCGCGGTTGGGAGTCTAGCCAATCCATGCAAGCTTCATCCTCCTTCCACAAGCTTGTGTTGATTTCATTTTCAAGTGGCTCCACTAGCGGGCCTACTCCGTAGACAGGCAAACCGATGTTAATCTTAAGGGCATGTTCTTCGATTTCGTGAAAGGTGTTGATGGCTATGGCATGAGATTTGCTTTTGGTCTCTTGCAATACTTGTAACCCAAATGTGTACACAAACCTGTTTTCTGTAATGTGCTCTATAAGATCACGAACTTTTATGGTGGGCAAGCCAGGAAGCCCCTCCTTAAATATGGTGTCCTTTAGTCTTTCTCTTGCTTCCAATGCCTTTAAAACTGCAACCCATGATGTCAGTGTCTTGTAAGGAAGATGAGAATGAAGCATCAATTTGATCCAAGATTGTAAAAATGAGAAATTAGAGCTCCATCAAATCATAGCCTACTACTCGAAATAAACCTTTTTTTTTTCTAAAAATTCAAAAAAAGCGTACACATGGAAAACAAATTGAAGGTAAATTGACAGTAATTTATATAGAATGACACAATACTCTTAGAAGGGAACAGAGAGTTACTCTCTTCAAGAGACAGCGCTCCTTCTTGAATGTAGTTTGCAAGCAGCAGCAAGCTCTGACTGGAGGGATAGAAAGCAATCCTAGGTAGGTTGAATTTGTCAGCGACTCTCTGCGTAGGGCCGGTGATGAAGAGGTCGGAGATTAGGCAGGTGATGGGCGGATCATAAGGCTGCAGCAGCAGCTGCTCGATTTGAGGAGAGATGCTGTCGACTGCCGCAAAGAAGCACTCCATGGCGCCAGCCCCAGCTAATTGGCTCGGATCGGGCATGGCGATCTGCACTCTCCGTATATCAAGCGTCATACCGCCCTCGTCTTCTCCATCTCTCTGCTTGCCGTCATGATGCTGGTGCAGGTTTAATGGCGGCTGCCGTCGCTGCTCAGATGTAAAGTAGGCGCCCGTGATGTGGACGAAGGTAATGGTGAAGCCCTCCTGCTGCGCCATCTTCTTGCAGAAGCGCATAAGGGGGATTACGTGGCCTTGGCCCGGCAGGGCCACCGCCAATGCATGGTGCCTTCTCCGACTTGCTGCCTCACAAGCCATGGCAACCTGGTCTGGACTCTGGTGGATGTCTGTTTCACGCTCCTCGTGAAGTCGAAAACGGGTTTAGTTTGTAATTGACCCGTCTCTTTTCACATGGATTCACACGTCAAACGCGACCTTCTCTAGATATGCCCCGCCCGCCCCCCCCGCCTCTCCTCCCCTCCTAGGCTTTATCACTTTTATACTATTTATCATGCAGCTTAAATCTTTTGAGGAAGCAGAGGGCATCCACATGTTGTTCATTGGTTCAGTTTAAGAAGCAGTGAAAAATAAAGCAAGGCGACTCAATAGACCCAATGACTCACCAAGTGCAGGCGAGGCATCAACTCATGTCCCAGAAAGCAAGGTGGCTCGAAATGTATTACAGCTGCCAACAAGCAAAAGTACGACAGTGTTTGAAAAAAGCAAGGTGGGTCTGAATCCATTAGAGCTGCCAACAAGCAGAAGTACGACTGTGTTTGCAAAACATTTCCAAGAGCCCATTAAAAATTGCAGTACCCTCCAACAAGTTTTTCAAACGTAAAGGGCTTGCGTGCACTATCGCTCGAGCTATCTCACCATTTTAGCATAGAGAGAAAGGATTGGTGAGACATCTGCTTCAGGAGGAAAGGTGATTCTCCCTCTCTCTCTCTCTCTCTCTCTCTCTCTCTCTCTCTCTCTCTCTCTCTCTCTCTCTCTCTCTCTCTCTCTTCATTGGTTACAAACCATCCCAAGGCCCCTCATGGCCTACTCAGCCAACACGCTCGCTGCGCCTATTCTTTTTGAGTAGTCTCTCTCTCTCTCTCTCTCTCTCTCTGTGTGTGTGTGTGTGTGTGTGTGTGTGTGTGTGTGTGTGTGTGTGTGTGTGTGTGTGTGTGTGTGTGTGTGTGTGTGTGTGTGTGTGTGTGTGTGTGTGTGTGTGTGTGTGTGTGCACCAGCTCCAGCCTTGGATGCGCCAATCCTTTTAGGTCACTATGGCGCGGCATGGTCAATGTGCAGGCTATGGCTACATCTGCCTTTTGGGCTACTACCTTGCTGCAGGCTGCCACGTCCTTGCGTGCTGCAGGTTGCCTTGCTTGATGCGTATAGCAGCGAAGTACCGCTTTGTTGCAGGAGAACAGTGTTGCTATCCAGCGTGTGCAACGAACTGGGCGTGAGCAAAAGCGACATGAGTTGTGGGAAGCGAGGGAGGGGTAAGGGCGTCGATCAAGGCCCGTAGGTGGGGACGCAAGGTGCAAAAAGAATGCTCCATGGTCGCAGGGGCCGAGCTGGGGGGGGTGCCCCGTACATTGTGCACATGTGTGTGTGTGTGTGTGTGTGTGTGTGTGTGTGTGTGATTAGGATGCACGACCTGTTGCAATTGCCTCCCAATACATGTAATAGCTGCTCAGCACCACCTTGCTCGCCATTTTGGGCCGCCTGCACATATCTGCACCAAAATCGAACCTCACACCACCTACACTCAGCACTCACAACCACCGGGCATGGAGCTCGGCACAGCTAAAACGGAATGAAACGCAATGTTACCTTTATCGTGGAGACGAATGGTCCTAGGTAAACAGCTGGCCGCAGCTATGGATCCTTGAGTTTGGCGCTGTGGTTTTGAATGCCCAACTGAGTTTCTTTCATTCTTACTGCACAGGCCTGCAACCAAAATCTCTCCCATGATATCATCTTGGACAAAAAGACTCTCTCTCTCTCTCTCTCTCTCTCTCTCTCTCTCTCTCTCTCTCTCTCTCTCTCTCTCTCTCTCTCTCTCTCTCTCTCTCTCTCTCTCTCTCTCTCTCTCTCTCTCTCTCTCTCTCGCCCTGGAAGTTCAAGACAATCCATTTGGCTGCTCGGTCTAATTTGTGGAAATTCCAAAAATACCCCTCAAATTTCAAAAATTCCCAAAGTACCCCCAATACTTTGTTATAAATTCCGAAAATGCCCTTCAAATTTTTCATAATTCCCAGAGTACCCCTGCTTGTGAGATTAAATATTTCCAAAAAATAAAAAAGTTGTAGCTTTTCATAAGAAGACTGATTGTCTAGCAGTACAAGATGCTAAAAGTAGAATTTGAGCTGGTTTTGGTGATGAATTGCTTCATTATTTTTAAACATAATTGCCTTTTTCGCTAGGTAATTTGTGAAAAATGACATGATAAGCACTGAAAATAGATCTCAATTGTCAAAAAGGAATAAAGATTATGCAATTTTGAACAATACAACAAAAATAGATACAATGGTTATTTTGGCAATTTTTGAAATTTGAGGGGTATTTTGGTAGTTTTCCCCTTTTCTTCGTGCACATATGGAAGTCAATACGGAATATGCAGCGTGGGAAGGTTGAGGGAATGCGCGTAATTGCTTATTGAATATGGTCATGAAAATATTTTTGAGCAGAGCTCATTGGCACATAAGTGATGCTGACCTGTTTTGCTCGTGTGTAGCAAGAAAAGAGATGGCGTCAGTCAATGAACACATACAAATGAGCATCTCACTCTCATGCACCATGCTAGCATACACAACAAAAGACTCGATTGAGTATTCAATTAAAGATAACTTATATCAGTCGCTATGAAGGCATGTGCCTGCAGTATATCCACATTAGTGAGCACATTGTAAACTCTTTAGGACTGTGGTGTAGATATGTCATTGTTTAGTAGTTAGCCTAAGTGCAGAGAATTCCAAGCTACTACACGGTGTTTTTGTCATTTGACTTTGACAGGTCGCATGCCGCTAAAGCCATAAGAGGGAACTTCAAATGCCAGTAATCCCTATGCGAAGGTCACGGCCATGCATTTTTTGCTTGGGCTAATTTGTGAATAATGACAATGATATAAGAGATTTGCAAGCATCTCAAGGCCAAGATAATTGAAAGCCTTCACTTTATTGTGAAGTTGAAATTGCATTGATGCATCATGCTCAAGAAGTTTGTTTTCCTATGTTGTAGGATAATGTGCACCAATGCATTTTCTGAAATTTTTATAGATTTTAAAGGGATCTTGGGCCTTCTTTGTGTATGCGTGTGTGCGTGTGATGCAGCCCATCACTCTCTCTTTGCATGGCACCTTGCCTTCTCTGCGGTTGGTCAATATTCAACTTGCAAGTACTTCCCAATCACTACACAGGGTTGAATGCAAATGTGAAGACTACTAATGGAGTAGCATGGTTGCATCATTTTATAGTCCAAAGCTGAGTTAGTCAAGGGTTGGCAAATGCAGAAGTCACATATAAGGATACCAATATAAGAAAAGAGGATATATAGCCTAGATTATAGAACCTTAACACTTTGCAAGGGGTTTTGCTAGCATTGAAGAACTGGAAAGAAGTGTCCAAGCAACTGCAAGTGAAGGGGCTCTAGGAATAGTATGTGGTTTTTAGCCACTCGCTTAGAGCGTAGAGGCAAGGCTCGCCAGGACGTTATTGAGGTAGGTGTTCCTTGATGTTGAAAATTTGTTTGAAGCTATCCTTCCAATTAGGGCCTTTTTTATATTTAGGAGAAGATACGTGAAGCAAGGCTTTGAACTTGGCCACACCAAGTTGATTACTTGGAAGCCACCTTGGTGGTAAGAAAGGAGATGTCACAGACTGCACGACGAGTGTTAAGTCAAACTAGGGATGGGAGATTCAATGAAATCCAAGGAGAATTCACACCCTATGTACATATGAAAAGAGAGCATAAATCACACATATACTACACAAAGAGGGCAATCACATGGTTGTACAATATCAAGTACAACAATAAGAGTGCCAAGATCACGAATTTTGATTGTCACAATGATATCGGATTCAAACCGATCGAGAGGGCTCATAGGTAGTGCTCACAAAAAACTGGGATTTAGTGTTTTTTTAGCAAGCTGAAAGTGTAAAATCTCTGCCAAATTTTGAGCTTGCCTTTAAGAAAACTAGCAAAGTTTTGAAAATTTTAGTGCAAATGTCGACAAATGCTTCAAATTTTGACCTAAGTATCAAAAGATTCCTAGAGTTGTCCTTAATTTATTCGACTAGGAAAAATGTTATTGGCAAGCCCTACTCATAGCCAACACTTTTATGTGGTTAGTACAATGAATAATAAGGGTCACCACACTCCATCCACCGGGTCTTATCTACACCCTTGAGTCCTTTCTCTATCCTCTCGCTAATGCTGCACTATCACTACTCTATTCACCCTACCCCTATGTTTATGTCACATGGACACAACTCTCAATTTTTGGGATGGAGATCCTGCTCTAGCTAATGCTGCACTATCACTACTCTATGCACCACACTACATCCGAGTTTTATCTACACCCTTGAGTCCTTTCTTTGTTCTCTGGCTAATGCTGCAATATCACTACTCTATGCACTAAACCCCTATATGTCTATGCCACACGGCCACAACTCTGAACTTTTGGGATGGAGATCCTACTCTACCCTATGACAAGTCCAATTTCTCAATTTCTCTCTATATTCTCACTTTGACACAACTTTTGGGGTTGGGGTCTACTCTACTCCATGACAAGTCCAATTTTCCTTTTTTTCTCCCTATATTCTCACTCATAGGCACAAACACATACACACAACCGTGCACAAAAGTAAGTGTTGTGTATGAGTATAAACAATACAAGAACTATGTGTGCATGCATGTATTGGTATGCAATGGTACAATTGTGAGCTCTCTCTCATACACTTGCTCTTCCTCCAACTTCTCATTCAAGTTTGTATAATATACATGTAAGTAACAAGAAGCATGCAGTAAGAGTTTCAATGAGAGTATAAGTCCATGAGATGAGTGGAAGCAGATGGTATCTCTTTGAGTATGTGTTATAGTACCAAGTTGGCAATTGAACACAAGTCTACAAAGGAGAGGAGCTATCATAGCTACCCATATTGGAAAGAGAAAAGTAGAGAGAGAGAGAGAGAGGATTAAGAGATAACAAAAAAAAATTGCTCTTCACTCCATTTCTCTCTATCTACAAACCACCGCATGTAGCGTAGTGGGACAGTAGCCCCGTTTGGACATCTACTTTTCATTTTGAGGGCCTTAAAGAAACTCCCCTTTTCATCATACCATGGGCTGTGCCAACTACCCTCAAATTTGAAGAGTGACACTACTTTTCATTCTTAAGGCCTTTCTATCCTACCATGGGATGGACAACAACCCTTAAATTTGAAGGGCGAGTATCTATCTGAAGCAGATTTCAAAAACCCAAAACCCTCACATCTTTAAGAGAGCCATTGTGGTAGCTCAATTCAATGATATCATGCATGAAAACATTGAGCTTATATGTTTGATAAGGTCAAGAGTAGGTCAACTACTCAAGGAAAAGAATGGAAACATGCACTGGGATGCTCGGGGTGCCACTTGCTAAGGGAAAGCACAACACTAATCTTTGGTTGGAATTGCTAGACAAGGAATGATCAAGGCCTCTTACTTGGGAATTGTACAACCACGTTTTGGAAATGTTGTCTCCTCAAGGCACATGTAGTGCTTGAGGCTCATTGTACATCCTTTGCTAAGTTAATATAACATCTCCACTCACAATCTTTTTTTGAAAGGTAATTGTACTTTTCATTTTGAAGGCCTTAAAGAAAGCCCCCTTTTCACCCTACCTATTGACGTTGCTTTTAACAAAATACATTACGTCTAAGATCCGCCCTCCTTTCGACTTTCTTACAACAACCATGCTGGGAATATTGAGGGTATATCTTGCGATCAACGCATTTCAAGGGCTGACCTTCTAGACACACACACACTTGCTTTCTTGCTTGCTCATGGCATACACATGTGTGTAAGGCCACATGCCTACAAGGTGAAAGCAAATGTGATTGTATCTGCTGAAAGGCCTTCCATTTAGTTAATCTATTCCACACACACACACACACACACACAGAGGACCGGTTGGAGACAAAAGGAGAGAGTGAGCATGTACAACATGGGGCAAGCCACACTTGCAACATCAATAGTTGTGCGTAGCATGGGATGCATCACACTCATATTAGAGGGGAAGACAAAAAAATTGAAGACCATGCAAGAAGCTGAGATGTGAGGATGGGGCAAGAGGAGGCCTAAATGAATAACTATGGCTCTTAACGGCATGTCAATCACCCGAGAGAGAGAGAGAGAGAGAGAGAGAGGCAAATGGCCATGCCCTAATTGGAAAGAGCGTGTTGTAGCTTGGCATGAAAAAGTAGGTATCTAGCATGGAAACCACAAAGGATGTTTATATCTTGGTCGATCTAGGAGCAAGTCGAGAGTAGAAGGAGAGTACCTACATATCGTGAGTTACCAAAGCTTGCCTTGGTAAAAGTAGATAGAGTGCTAATCTAAAACGTAGATTTATACTTGATTTAATCAATTTGTGAAGAGCACCTACATTGTATGAGTTGTTAGTCTCATCCATGGAATAAGTAGCTAGAGCAGGAATTGATGCACGATGCATGTATCAAAGAGCTCCAAAATCTCACAACAGAATCATATATATTTACAAGTCATCGTGGAATGAAGGAGAGTGAGGTTGCCACGATTGACATGTATCTTTCTCTTCACCGTGGCAACGCGCGGATCCCACACTAGTAACATGTAAAGCTGTCAATGTTTCATGCTTTCAAAGGCTTTGGGCAACCCAAAATCTTTTTCTTGATAATGAGCGTTCATTTCATATTTCAAAACTCAAGACATGTCCATCATTAGATTTACACACTTCATTTCAATGAGTACCCACTATCTTATTTCAACCAATCAACATTTTTGGCCTATCAAAAAATGCTTAAAAATAAAACTCAACCTTTTTCCTATTTTAGTCAGCAAAAAGAGAAGGCAACGCTATAGCCTTTGCCCTTTGGGCAGGCCAAAACTTCCCAAGGTCTCCAATCTCGAAAAAAAGAAGAAGAAACAAAGGCAAGATTAAAGGGTGATGGTATGGGAAAATGGGAAACATCATGACTTAGAGTCAGGTCTCACTATGTACCAATTATTATAGTGAGATTTAGTAGATCGTACTACCCCTTGCTGGGACACTATTAATAAAATTCATTACCTCGATTTTTGCGTACATGATTTTTGTCAAAGAATCCACTAATGACACTAATGGTTTATCAAACTAAAAGGATTCCAAGATGTATTCATAGATGATATCCCTGTGGACTTACCTCCAAAACGAGGGGATGATGACCATCGAATTGAGCTCCTATCAGGAAGCTCACCGCCTAACAAGCCTCCTTATCGAGTTTCCCAAGCTCAACAAGAGGTGATTATGAGGCAAGTACAAGAATTGGTAGACAAAGGGTGTTGGGGTATAAAGCCCAATGTGGTCGCCCAGGTAAGTGGGCGGGCCGCCAGGTATGTACACATATTCTTTTGTAAAAACCTAATAAGAACTCACTATGCTCTACACATTACAGTAGAGCCAGTTCACCATATCGTCGTGCTCTTCTTCTCGCACTCTCTCTCGCGTCGCACTTCCGCTCGTACTCCTTCAACTGGTATTCGAGCTCAGATCGAGGCTAGGGGCAGCACTGCAAGAGGCTAGAGTCACCAACTGAGATTGGAGTGAAATTCGAACGGCAAAGACACGGCCCCAAATCCTGTGGGCAAGCCCAAAGGGCTTGGTGTTCTCAGAATTTCATTCTGAGGTCATCTTGGCCACCGTTTGGCTTCGACAAAGTTCTGCGCAGGCCATTTTTGACTACGTGGTCTCGGTGGGTGCAGATCCGACTCTGCAAATTGGGGGTTTTGGCCTACGACTGCAAGTGTTGAGGATATCGGCACTCCCAGAGTGCTGATTTGTGGTTGTCTACACATCGAAGAACGGCTCACAATTCTTGGAGGCGTGTCACATACGACACGGGTGCATCTACACACAGACTGTAGGCGACATCCACTAGTTCATCAGGTAGCTTGTGTTTGCTGCTTGATATTCCAGATTTCATCTTAACATTGTAGGTACTTCCACATGGGATGTATTGTAAGAGATGATGTATGTCTGTTGAGGGTTTGCTGGCTGTGAGTCACGCAGCAAACAACGGCCGCAGTGGTTACAGCATATAGTGGGAAATTTGTGGATGTATGACTTTGTGGGAAGTCTATGTATTGTCAGATTTACTGCAGCCTTTGTTGAGGGTCGAGTGAGGTTTTATTGAGTTGGGGGATTCTCGAATGTTGAGATCCTTTCGGTGGTACAGGTCTTGGAACGATCCCTCGAGCACCCTTAGATAGGTAGCTAGGATGTATTGACTGTGAGTTAGACAATTGGGATTGCATCTTTGCTTTACTGCCGTTGAGGCATTGTCGCAGTCTATGCTTACAGGACAGTGACAGGACAGTGAGAGACAGTATAGGTGGAGGACAGGTTTACCCACAGCTTACAGTGTTAGAGAGACAGTGGTTTTTTGAGCTGTTTTTGGTCTGTTTTTGAGTACACCATAGCCATTTTACAAAGGAGACTCTGCCAAAATTTTTGCAGAATCTGAAGCTTTCTTGGTTCATTTGACAGGTTGATATTGGTTCAGAGATCGGCTTACAGGGGAAACTTTGCCGAATTTTTCCCAGGAAAGTAAACTACTGTGAAGCGTAGCTATGGCTGGATCACAGGACACTGCTCTTTACAATATCAAGAATCTGGATGGAACCAATTTTCCATTGTGAAAGAAGCATATTTGGCATGTGTTGGTACAAAAGAAGCAGATAAAACCTATAAAGCTCAAGGGGATAAAACCACAAGATATGGATGAAGATGAATGGAGCGAAATGGATAATTGGCACTTTCTACCATTATGCTGACTTTGGCAGAAATCGTTTACTTCAATGTAGCAGACGAGATGTCGGCTTATGAAGCATGGACAAAGCTGAGTGATCTTTATGAGAAGCAGAGTGCGGCTTCACAGGTATACTGGCTTAAGAAGCTTGTTGACTTGAAGATGAAAGAAGGGACACCTATGTCCAATCATCTGAATGAATACAGTCAGTTTTCAGCTCAAGGTGTCAAGTTTGATGAACCTGTTAGAGCTATGTTCCTGTTGATCACATTGCCGGAAAGTTGGGACACTTTTCACACAGCTTTGAGTAATTCTGCACCTCCAGATGGTTTGACCATAGCAGGTGTAGAAGGCAGTCTGCTTACTGAAGAAACCAATAGAAAGACAATGGACAAAGGCAAAGGAACAGCCTTAGTTGTCAATGGAAGGACCAAAGAAAAGTACAAAGGTGGAAAGAGGAATCAGTCTCGTAGCAAGTCTCGCAGTGCTAAAGGCAAGAGTGACATAGAATGCTACCATTGTGGCAAGAAGGGTCACATGAAAAGAGACTACAGAGAATGGAAAGCAGAGAAATGCAAAGAGAAAGCTGAAGACATGGTGAGAAGAACAAGTCCTCAGTGAAGATTCAAGAAATAAATGTGACAAACACTGTTGCAGAGGATGACAGTCTAGCGTTAGGAGACATCTACTTCTTGAAGAATACAATGGACTCAGCTCTTCTTACAGCATCTGATGGACATGCACTGAGTGACTGGATTATAGACTCAGGGGCATCACTTCATGTGTCTCCAAACAAGGAGTGTTTTACCTCTTATGTGACCACTAAAGATCATGTTCGGCTAGGCAATGGGCAGGCATGTGAGATCTTAGGTGTTGGAGATGTTCAATTGAAGTTTCAGAATGGATCTTCTTTCACACTAAAAAATGTGAGACATGTTCCCGCAATTACAAAGAGCTTGATCAGCACAAGTTTACTTGATGATGCTGGCGTCACCACTTTTGGACAGAACATGTGGAAGATATCCAAGGGTTCTATGACAGTAGCACATGGAGTAAAGTCTGGAGGACTTTACATGATTTATGTATCAAATGTCTCTAAAAATGTAATCAATGTAACCGAGCAGCCGAACGTTTCTTTGTGGCATAGCCGGTTAGGACATATGTCCAAGAAGGGAATGGAAATCTTGTCTCGTTCTGGTTATTTGCCTGGCTTTTCATTTAAGGATTTTGAATTCTGTGAACATTGTCTATATGGTAAGCAAACACAGCAGCCACATAAACATAGAAGCAGTAGAAGAGATACACAGTTGGCACTTGTTCATAGTGATTTGTGTGGACCTATGCCTAACCTATCTCTAGGGGGAGCTTCTTACTTTATGACATTTATAGATGATTACTCGAGGAAAGTATGGGTTTACTTTCTCAAGCACAAGGATGAAGCGTTTAGTGTTTTCAAAACGTTTGTGACACTTGTGGAGAATCAGAGTCGCAAGAAGCTTAAATGCTTACGCACTGACAATGGTGGAGAGTATGTTTCAAAGGCCTTTCAAGAATTTTGTGAGTCAAAAGGTATAAAACGTGAACTTACTGCTCCTTACAATCCTCCTCAAAATGGTGTTGCTGAGAGGATGAATAGGACCATACAAGAGAAGGTCAGAAGTATGTTGTCTAATGCACAACTGCCAAATGGGTTTTGGGCTGAAGCTGTATCAGCAGCTGTTCATCTTATAAATAGATCTCCTAGCAAGGTTTTGCAGAAGGATTCAGTGCCAGAGATGGTATGGTCAGGCAAAATGCCCTCATGCAAGCATCTCAGAGTCTTTGGCTGTGAGGCATATACTCACGTTCCAAAGGAATTTAGGAACAAACTTGAGCCAAAGAGTAGAAAGTGCATTTTTCTAGGCTATGGTAATTCTAGTGAGATGGGGTACAGACTTTGGGATCCCGAATCCAGAAAGGTTATCCGCAGCAATGATGTTCACTTTAATGAATCCAAATATCATTCTAAACCAGAGAGGATTGAGGAGATTAGAAGAATTGTCTTCTAAGAAGATGGACCAGCACGTGCAAGACAAAATGTCAGGGCTCAAGAGGAGCAAGGACAAGATAGATTGGAACCACAGGTTGTGGCTGAGCCTGAGCCACCTATTTTGCGTAGATCTGGAAGTATCATGCGACCTCCTGATCGGTTTGTTCCATCTATGAACTATGTCATGCTGACTGATTGCAATGAGCCTTCATGTTACAAGGAAGTAGTGCAAATGAAGGACTCCGGGAATTGGCAATTGGCCATGCAGTCAGAGATGGCAGCTCTGCATAAAAACCAGACATGGAAGCTAGTTAAATTACCACAGGGCAAAAAGGCTCTACCTTGTAAATGGGTTTACAGGTATAAGATCACCGCCATGCTTTCTTGCATTGGTTGCCATATTAGATTTGGTGTTGCACCAAATGGATGTCAAGACAGCGTTCTTGCATGGTGATTTAGATGTGGAAATTTCCATGCAGCAGCCAGAAGGGTTTGTTGAGAAAGGCAAGGAAGATTTGGTATGCCAGTTGTTAAAGAGTCTTTATGGCTTAAAACAATCACCGAGGGCATGGTACCATAAGTTCCACAAGTTTATGCTTTCTCAAGGCTACAAACGTAGTGAGTTCGATCACTAACTATATACAAAGAAGGCTAAGGATGGCAGTTGGCTGATCCTTATTTTGTATGTGGATGACATGTTCATTGCTGGCAAGCACTTGGAAGAAATTTCAGCTTTGAAGTCAAAGATGGCAAAATCGTTTGACATGAAAGACATGGGTGAGGCAAGTCATATACTTGGTATGCGCATTGAGAGAGACAAATCAAAGAAGTTGATTTGGTTATCTCAAACAGAGTATATTGACAAGGTTTTGCAACGTTTCAATATGGAGAAGGGAAAGGCATTGAGTGTTCCATTGCCACCATATGTGAAACTTAGCAAACAAGATTGTCCTGTGTCTGAGGAAGAACAGGCTGAAATGGATAAGATTCCATATGCGTCTACAGTGGGTAGTTTGATGTATGCAATGATTGCTACTCGCCCAGACATTGCATTTGCAGTGGGAGTAATAAGTCGATACATGTCAAACCCAGGCAAGAAACATTGGGAGGCAGTGAAAGGAATATTGAGATACCTGAAAGCTACAAAGAGTATGCGTATATGCTATGGGAGTCAGGAGCTAAGTGTAAAGGGTTTTACAGACTCAGATTATGCAGGTGACTTAGACAACCGAAGGTCTACGTCAGGGTATGTCTTTACATTGGCTGGTGGAGCAGTATCATGGCGTTCTAGATTACAAGATTGTGTTACTCGGTCTACTATAGAGGTTGAATATGTTGCAGCATCAGAGGCATGCAAAGAATCAATTTGGCTTAATCGACTAGTAACAGATTTGGGAATCAAAGAAGAGATGCCTGTGTTATATTGTGATAGTCAAAGTGCTATACAATTGGATCGCAATCCAATTTATCACTCAAAGACAAAGCATGTGGATGTGAAGTATCATTTCATCAGGGAAATGCTTGAGGATAAGCAACTTCAGCTTGTCAAAGTTCACACCACAGAAAATCCTATTGATCTACTTACAAAAGGACTTCCCTCAGAGAGCTTTGCGCATTTTCGCAAGCAGTTAGGTGTAGGGTAGTACATCACTTCTCTACATCTCTTGGATATTAGCTTGTATAGTAGCTTCTCTCACACTTAAAGTACCACATTGGACTTTAAGTGGGAGGTTGTTGGGGTATAAAGCCCAATGTGGTCGCCCAGGTAAGTGGGCGGGCCGCCAGGTATATACACATATTCTTTTGTAAAAACCTAATAAGAACTCACTATGCTCTACACATTACAGTAGAGCGAGTTCACCATATCGTCGTGCTCTTCTTCTCGCACTCTCTCTCGCGTTGCACTTCCGCTCGTACTCCTTCAAAGGGATGGTGAGGCTTAGCTCATCTCCCTTTTGTTCTCCAGTCCTTTTAGTGCAAAAGAAAGATGGAACATACCACATGTGTGTGGACTATCGCACACTAAACCATATCACTATCGAAAACAAATTTCCCGTACCTCGGGTAGAAGATCTGTTTGATAAGCTACAAGGCTCTACCTACTTCAATAGGATTGACCTTAAAAGTGGCTATCATCAAATAATAGGCCTATGTTATGCACCCCCTAATGAATTCATTATCTTCTCCAAGGAACTACTAGGCCTATGCTATGCACCTCGCTGCTCCCGTTGCACACAACGTGCCCTCCCAGCCCTCCTCCACTTGCAACCTGCCGCCTTCTCTCACCCTCACAGGAGCCTCGCCTAACGACAAGAGCGGCCTCCATCTTCTACAACAGCGTCGTCCTTCTCCCCCGCCCGTCAACATCCCCCCCCCCTTCAACAATTATCTCGGTAGAGAGAGATATATATATATATATATCTGAGGCTCTGGGGGACAAATGCATGTGTGTGTGTGTGTGTGTGTGTGTGAGAGAGAGAGAGAGAGAGAGAGATGTATGAGGCTCTGGGGGCCAACCGCATGTGTGTGTGTGTGTGTGTGTGTGTGAGAGAGAGAGAGAGAGAGAGAGAGAAGGCAACAGAGACACATGACCTCCACGTGCCCTTTTCTTTCCCTTTCTTTTCAGTCCTCTTTTCCTTCTCTTTTTACCCCCTTCAACTAATGGTGCTCCCTACTTACATGCCACACTCATAATTTTTCATTTTAATGGTATTAAGGAGACAAGCTCCACAAAAGTAGTAGTGCAGCCAATATCAACCCATTTTTTAGTATTAAGGAATTGTTTGGAGTACTAACCAATGACAATTCACTTTGGAAAGTATCTTTGACTTTAACTCACTTGCATGTTCACTTTTTGAAATATTCCTAAAAGAGAAGAGAAAAGAGTCCCTCATGAGCTGCGCACATGCAACTAAAAGACAACTGCAGCGGGAGGGGAATCTGACGTGGCAAGCTGCTACGGCAAATGCATAATAGTAGGGCTTTGCACATAGTTGGATGCTGCGATTCGAGTTTTAAGGGGGAAGCTTGAGGCTGAGAGAGCGATTACCTCGCAGAGAGGAAGCTTGTGTGCGCAAAGAGGCCTGAGCGGCAGCTTCCTTATTTTCAGGCGGCACTGCACTCAGAGTACATGTGCGCACCCTTTCAAGGCTCTATCTAAGCTCGAGATTTCCTCCTTGTAAAGATGCAAACCAGAAAAACTAGTAGAAATTTTTAAATCTATAGGATTTTTGGACTGTTTTCTCATAACTTTACCGGATTTCCTTCCCTTTACCATGAGTTGCAACCGGCTGCCCAAGGCTAAGCTAAGACAATCCTTTCTTGAATACTGCTCCCACCACCTCCAATGGCAAAAAGAAGAAGAAGAATAAGTGTGAAGAAGGAAGAGAGAGAGAGAGAGAGAGAGAGAGGGGAAAATAAAGAACTGAGACATTGGTGAGAAGAGAGAAGAAGAAGAAGAAGAGAGGCCACCAAACCTTTGCTAATTTGAGAACTATTTCCTCCACTCCACTAGGTAGAAGATAGTACCAACCATTCTTCATCTAAACAACAATATGACGTATGTGTCCCTTTATTTTGAAATTCCCCATTTATAGGAATCTTCACAAAATTCGCTTGCATCCTATGCTCTATCACGGAGCCGGAATTAGGTTTTCGAGCAATCTTAACAGAACGAGCTTTGGAGCTAGCCTTTCTTTTTTTTTAGGGCCGCCCTCCCTACTTCCCCTTCTTCCTCTCGCCGCCCATGTGCTTCCTCCTCTTCCCTTGCTCCTCCTCCTTAACCTCCTCTTCCAACATCCTCCCTCTCCTCCACCTCCTCTCTCCATCTACTCCTCTAATTGCCCTCCCTTCCTCCATATCCTCCTCTAGCAACCACAAGGTCCTCCTTTTCTCCCACTCCCTTCTTCCTCTCTCTTTCCTGTCACTCTATAACACCTATTCCTCTCTCTCTCTCTCTCTCTCTCTCTCTCTCTCTCTCTCTCTCTCTCTCTCTCTCTCTCTCTCTGTGTGTGTGTGTGTGTGTGTGTGTGTGTGTGTGTGTGTGTGTGTGTCCACCCTCACCACCATGCAGTATCACTTGTGCCTTTCGTTTTTTTGTGAAAGAGAGAGAGAGAGAGGGGGGGGGGGGCTCGATCGCCGGGGTGTTTGGTGGGGGCGGGGGGGGGGTAAGAAGAAGAAGAAGGGAATTTTTAACAGCCTGGGAAACTATCCCAAGAGACCTCAAAGATCTATCTGACGATCCATGGGAAGTTTTTTTTTGGGTGGTAGCTTTACACTCTCTCTCTTGTCCTCTTTAAAAAGACTCTCTCCCTCTCACAATTCCCCCCCCCCCCCCGCCGCCCCCCCCCCCCCCTCCCCCCCCCCCCCCCCCCCCCCCCCCCCCCCCCCCCCCCCCCCCCCCCCCCCCCCCCCCCCCCTCTCTCTCTCTCTCTCTCTCTCTCACACACACACACACATTTTTTATTTTGTAACTAGACATTGTATTAGGTCCACCAAGATTGCATTAGTTGGGTCTCGTGGGTCATTTTGGCATTTGAACACACTTAATATAACATTTCATTCCAGTTTTTTTAATATAATGCTTGATTCAATTTGGTTATGGACTCTAGAGACAATGTGGTCCAGGGCAAAGAGAGAGAAATGGAATAGGGGATGAAGAGAGCAGTAGCAAGGCACGAGAGAGAGAGAGAGAGAGAGACGGGGGGGAGGCAATTTTTAAAAGAAAAACAAGATATCGTTAGTGCCTCTTTTTTTTTCTTTTTTTGGAGAGAGAGAGAGGGGGGGGAGAGAAAGGACCAAAGAGAGGGAAGAGGGAGGGGCAGCGAAGAGAAAGAGGTGGGGACCAAAGAGAGGAAAGAGGGAGAGGCAAGTGGAGGGAGAGAGAGAGAGGGGGGGGGGGGGTGGAACGAGAGCAGGGGAATGGTAGGGTTAGGCACGCGCGCGCGCACACACAGAGGGGGGGGTGGAACGAGAGAGGGGAATGGGAGGGTTAGACGCAGAGAGAGAGAGAGAGAGAGGAGAGAGAGAGAGAGAGAGAGAGAGAGAGAGAGAGAGAGAGAGGAAACAGGTTGGAGGGATCATGAGAGGGGGAGGGACAAGGGTTTTGATTTTTTTAAAACAAACTTGAAGGCACAAGCGAAATTGTGAATGCCTTGGTTTTTATATATATATATATATATATATATATATATAGAGAGAGAGAGAGAGAGAGAGAGAGAGAGAGAGAGAGAGAGAGGGAGAGAGAGAGAGAGAGAGAGAGAGAGAGAGAAGAGAAGAAGAAGAAGACATTTTAACGTCATAGAAAACTATTTAGAGAGAGAGAGAGAGAGTCAAAGATATATAGAGAGGGAGAGTCAAGAAGATAGAGAGATAGTGTGTGAGAGAGAGAGAGAGAGGAGGTCCTTGGCTACTCCGGTAGAGGGAGGGGAGAGAGCAAGATAGATAGTGAAAGATATGTAGAGAGGGAGAGTCAAGAAGATAGAGAGATAGTGTGTGTGAGAAAGAGGAGGTCCTTGGCTACTCTACTGGAGCGAGGGGCGGCAATGGGCGGCAATGGTAGGAGTAGCGACAACACATGGTGGTTGTAAGCTAGCACCACTAACCACCAGTGGTGGGCTAGGATGGTTGTGGTAATGGGTGCTAAGGGGCGGCAATGGGAGGTAGTTGGGGGGGGGGGGGGGGGGGGGGGGGGGGGAGCTCCATTGAGTTCGCTCCATAACCATCCCCACAAGATCCCAGCCAACAATAGACGTGAAGTGTTGGCAGTGTGTTCTTTGATCCAAAGTGTTGACAACACCCTGGGGAGAGGGAGATACCCTTTGTCGAGACTTGACTTGGTTTCGTATCTAAGTGGTGAGACAAGAGGGGGGGGTAGGCCAAGGCGGCTCATAGGAGATAGAGCCAACAAGCTCTCATTTTCCGTGTTCAAACCCAGCTCTCTCTTTCGAGTAAAATGTGAAAAGCATCAAAGAAAAAAGTATAAAAAGTGAGTATCAAAAAGATCTAGTGAGATTTTAAGGGATTAGAATAAGAGTAGAGTCTATTTTTTCCATTGGAGAGGATCCCAAAAATGAGCACATGCTTCATCTCAAAAGAAGTTCATGTTTTGTAAATAACAAAAAGCCTCTTTGTTGCCCACTTTGTACATTGAAGCTACTACTTCACATGTTGTGCTCACGTTGGACATGCATTCTAAGAGATGACATACTACAAAAAGACCAACGATGCAAGTGTAGTTAGTGTTCTTTGTTTTGTTTGGATTCAGTGGCATATTTTCTTTCCTTGCTATATCAAAGTCCAATGGACTACGTGAAAGAAGCATATTAGAGAAAATCAATTGCTTCTGGGGCAAATAGGCTTGTTGCATCCATCAAAAACGTTCCAAAGTTACCTATTGAACTATCCCTAGTGAAAGAAGCACATTAGAGAAAATCAATTGCATCTAGGGCGATACGATCATGTTGTATCCATCAAGCTATGCATCGCCTTCCAAAGCTACCTTTTAAACTTACGTGATAAATGACTAGTGAAAGCAGCATATTACAGAAAATCAATTGCATCTAGGGCGATGCGCTTGTGTTGCATCCATCTAAACAATCCAAAGCTACCTATTGAACTTACATGATAAATGACTAGTGAGAGAAGCATATTAGAGAGAATCAATTGCATCTAGGGCAATACGCTTGTGTTGCATCCATCCAAAGTGATCCAAAGCTACCTGTTAAGCTTAGGTCAATGGCAAAAAATGGAGATGCTCACTGTAAGCTACAACACACATGCTCCTCTTGCTTATGGCCATACAACTTCCCTCTACTTTGATTATCTTCTCACCAACTCCTGAATCAAGCTTTGAAAGTCATTTTGAACCTATTTTGAACCCAAAAGATTGTGTCGAGTTTCATAAATGATTTCCCACATCATTATGAATATTTCTTATGCTTTTGAAACCTTTATGCCAAATTTTCCATTTCACAGAGCCAAAAATTTGGTCTCGAAATTAGTTTTAAATCATTCTGTTCCCGTAAAAATAAAAATATGTCAAAACCCCCTAGATAAACTCTTATCAGCTTGTGATTACCAAGCTCTCTGTCACCTAATTCCTACTATTTATGCTTACTTCGTAACCCATGGTAAGTTAAATTATAAACATTTTCTCTCTCTCGGCTAGGGAGAGAAAAATACTCATTCAGCCTAAGATTTTCATTTTGATCGCTCTAGAACATCTTTAAGTGAACAAATGACATTTTATTACTTTCAGAGTAGTTTAGAATTACCAAAAATCAAATTTTGTGGCATTATTCTACCATTACAGAACACCATTCCAAAGCAGTTGCTTAAATTATTGAACATGTATGCCGCAAGTGTAGCCGTACACTATTCTACATGTACTACACTATGAGTGAAAGGTAAATACTTGCCGCAAGAATGAAAAAATTGTTTGTTCACCAATATATTTTACCAAATAAACACAATAAAGAAATGAAGTGACAAAAACTTGACCATTAAGCATTTTTATACATTGATATTTTGTACATTACCAAACCCATGTGTAATTTTATAGTCATCAATAAGGGAGACAGTCTTTAAGTGAAGGTTCCATAATCCATTTTGCATCATCAAAAGAGTATTCTTAAATTGTACTACATACTTAGGCAAAACGAGCACTGCAAGGAGGAGGCTATCTATAGTGGAAGTGGCCTATTAACTTGAGGGTAGCAGGAATTAGAGAGAGTACTTTTGAGAAATTACTTTTTGTGAGCATAGCGGGTGAACATAATTGAAGTTAGCAACATAAACATAGCATTTAGTTAGCTTGGCGTGAACAATACTTTTGCAAGAGAGAGAATTTAGAGAACATGACAACAGTTGAGGACCGGATTTATGAGGAGCCGGTCCCCCCTCCAGTAGGCATTTGAATTATGATTTCTCCCATCAAGAGGGACTTGTTACAATACAATCTTTGTGTTCCTTGTGACCTCGGTGATGCAATGAAGATGGAAAGCTTCATGCATCACGAGCATAACATAAACTTTGAAGAAAGCATTAACTATCCCAAGCCTCAGTCCCAAGACCTCAAACACCTTCGAAGGTGGAGAGAGCTAGCAGGGAATGAGGGTAGGGAAGAGGAACAAGAAACATTTATAGGAGAAAGAATCAGTTCCTCACTTATCATCACTCTTCTTGCTAGCATACATAATAGCATAGTAATCAAGATGGAGAAGATGGCAAGCTTAAGCATTGAAGCATGGCTCTTGGTTGATTTGCACTCCATAGCCAAGAGTGTTGGTGTAGGCTCTCAACCTCTCTACTTGCTTGGAGAAGGAGAGGGAGGTCTTGCACTTTGCACTTCACACAATGAGAGTGTGTGTGGGAGAGTATACCCCCTAAGCAAGCCCCCTACTAGCTTTGGTCGACCCCCCCCCCCCTTGTAGCTCATGCTTGAAGCTCATTGGACCCCTCCAAGCCTAGACAATCATAAGCAAGATTCCTGCCAAGCAACAAGGGTAGTCTTGGGACAAGTGTCCCCCTTTCCCCTTTGAGAGAGAAGACTTGATAAATGTTAAAACAATTAATTAAATCTTCTAAATTATCATTGGACCCCTTGGTTGGCTAGCCAATAGGCTTCAGGCACACCATGAGGACAACATGAGGAGGAACTTCACAAGTGTCCCTTTTTCTTTCTTTGTACTAGGCATGCGTTGTGTGAGTGTGTGTGTTCTCTCTCATGCCCCGTCGTGTAGGGCTCGCCTCCTCCTTGTAGGGACTCGCATTGACTTTTGCACACCTCACGCCACTCAACCTTGGGCCTAGTTCTCACCACAAGCTTGGCCCTTAAGCCCCTCAATCTTGGGTTGGGATCTCACCTCAAGAACATCCCTAGCATCACAAGCATGACAAGCACCTCAGGCATCTCAATCATCAAGCACCGCAAGCGTCTCAATCATCGGGCACCTCAAGCACATTACTCATCAAGCGCAACAAGCACCTCAAGCGCCTTAAGCTTGGGCCGGGTTCCCACCTCAAGCTCAGCCCTAGCTTGCCTAAGGTCAAAGGACTTTTACACTAATTATTGGAGGTCTTCAATGAAGCTAACCCTAAGGTCTTATGCTCCATTGGTTAGCCTTGCTCTTTGATAGACCATCTCTCATTTGGGCCCCTTTAACATTGGCCCCGTGTTGAGATGGATCTATAAGCACATGTCTATATCTTAACCCTTGTTCTCGTTTATTCTCCCACATTAAATGGTCAGTTTAATATTGAAAAATCATATGGGTTGGTTAGATATTAGATTTTATGACATTATCTCTCTCTTGAAATCATAGTCATCCTCGACTATGAGGTAGAAGAGATAAAGCCTTAGTCATTAGTCAATCTTACTTAGCGGGTAGACGATCCCTTGTGTTGAGCCAGCAGAGGATCACACCCACATTTTTGCTCACACTCATCATTTTGTAACCATTGATAGTAATAAATGTCTTTCCGACATTAATTTTGATTTGAGCCATTCATTAAGTTACGGGACTGAATTGGGTTCCAAGCTTGTAATCCCGAAGTAATTTCACTTGCTGATGTAATTAGTTAGAGATGTTCTCACCTCCAAGGCTGAGGTATATAAGCCAAAGTTTTTGTAACCTAAAGGGATTCAGATTAATCAAAGTGAGTTTTTGAGCGCCGTGACTGTGTCTGAGAGAGTGAGAGAGAGAGAGAGAGAGAGAGAGAGTCTTATCTACTTGCTACGCGAGCTACGGAGCCGCCATTGGAGAAGCGACACCGTCATTGTGTTAGCAACGGCGAGAGCTACGCACAGATACCAAGAGTGCGCGCTATCGGCTTCTATGTGTGGTAAGTTCCTACGAGCTTCGGTGTGAGTTTTCTTCCAACTCGTGTGTCGGAATGGAGTGTGCAGCATATCTATAGAACCACAACGAGTAGAGCTACACATTGGTACCATCGGGGTCAAGTTTCGATCACCTGTATTTTTCGGCCTGTCTTCATACGCGTTTGCCGCACGGAGTGGTTATAGGTTGATTTTGCAGTTCAAGTCTTTAGGGTGTTGTTCTTACCTAGTGTATAGACTTCCCCTTGAGTTTGAGATCGATTCAATGATTCTAGATCCTGTTTCGTATAGCATTCGTTCGTAGTAAGGATTTCAGTCACTTGCGTATTTTAGAACTTAGATTTGATTTCCTTAGTAGTGATTGTCATTGGAAGGTCGAGTAGGTGATTTGACACCCACCTAGTTGTTTCCATGCGCCTGCGGGTCAAGCTCCGTCCTCGTCTGACAAATTCTGTTGTTGGTTGAGTTCTCGCTATTTAGCTTCCGCTAGCGGCTTAACCGCCTTAACATTTGGCGCCGTTGCCGGGGACGAGAGCCCTAAGTAGGTGACCTTAGACTAATCCTACGAGGTGAGTCGTATAAACTACTTTGTATACTTTAGTTAGAAAAGATCTAGGAGTGGTGGACTGTGAAGATCTCGAGAGATACTAGGAAGTGGGGTATTCCTGGGTCTTCCGTGTTGACAGTATTTTTAGTTTAGCTTAGATTGGTTTGTTGTTTTGTTGGTGTTGAGTAGTTGTTGATAGAAGAAGAATTTGCTAGTCCGTGAGTGGCAGTGGATCTCTTTAAAATCACAATTACCAAACCCATTTTATGATTAGGAATAGCTTAGGTAGGACTTCATTTGATCCTAATCTGGAGCTAGTAATCATTGGAGTATTTGCTTGATATGGTTGATTGCATGTTAGATCACTAAACCGTCGAGTTAGTAGTGAAACTTGCAATAAACAAAAGTCAGAGAAATTTTCTGTGTATCTAGGAGTTGCTGAGCACTTGAGAAAGCTTTAGGAAGGATTCTGTGCCAAAAAACTGGAAATCTGCAACTTTAGACATCATACGCGTATGATGTCTAAATGACCAAACAGAGACCAAAACAGAAATTTTGACTTTACCAGAGTGTTCAAAAGGGGAGTTATACCCTAATTTCAACTTAAAACAAGAGCATTAACACTCAAAGAAACCCAAAAAGACAAGTCGGAGTCCAAGAAACGCAAAGAATAGGAAATTTTGGATTCAGATCTTGTTTTTACATTCAAACCTGACAAAAACACTTGAAACTGAATTATAAACATTGGAGAAGGCTTAAAACCAAGAATAGTCAAAATCTGGGACAAAAGACATCATACGCGTATAATGTCTTTTAGCACATCCACTACTTATTTTTTATATCTGACCTGACAAGATTGTTACAAACACTGTAGAAAGCAAAAATATCAAGTCTTGACCCAAATTGATGAAAAAAACATCATACGCGTATGATGTCTTTGACCTAATTTTGGACATATTTTGATACTTTGCCAACACAGATCCATTGTAATAGCTGTCTAGAGGTTATATTTCAAGTTTCATCCCATTTGGATCACAATTGACCCAAAACAAGTCAAAAGCGAAAAATTGCCAAGAAAAGCCTAAATTAGCCATAACTTGCTCAAACAGAGTTCAAACTGAATTTTGTGAGTGGACAGAGCATAAGGGGGCTACTGAGAGTGAGCATAACCAAAATAGTCCAAATCTGTGAAAAAAGACATCATACGCGTATAATGTCTTTTTCAGCATAACTGCAACAAAATTCTCACTTGATGAAACAGAAGTTGTCCAACTGACAAGATTAAACAATTGACCAAGTATCAATCAGTTTGGATCAATTCTGACCACAAAAACTTGGGAAAACAAATTGCCGAGACGGAGAAAGTTAAAGTCCTTTAGGGGAATTGATGAATTTGAGATCGGGCAGGAATCTCCAGAATAACCAACCAAAACAAGGGGAACAAGCAAGTGTCATATCAACCGAGGGAAGTGTAAACCAAAGTTGGGTGCAACCATTAGAGCCGATCTTTGAAGGAAGTGTTTCTGATACTTCTTCGGAGAGATCTTACGAGATTTTCACCGAACACTTGGAACACTTGAACCTGAAAAAGAGAAAATATGGCAGCAGGATCATCAAACCCTTCCGCCACAATGAAGCTATTGTTCATAAAATACCAGTACGACAATGAGCAAGGTGCCAAGATCTACAAAGATGGAATGGACCGCTATTGTGTAAAGATAGAAGAGAGACCTAGTGAGTTCAAGGACTTAGTGCCTGTGAGCTATAGCGGAGATAGATATCTAGATGACGAGGGTACCATGTACTTGGTAGTCCTAAACCCTAACATTGTGGACAAGTGGGGATTGATGGGCACCAAAGCCAAAGTAGATGAAGAACTTGAGGAGAAAGCACCAATAATGAACTTCCCTGATGCGAGGTTAAGAAGAGAGAATGAAACTACAAGGATCAACACTGATAACATCTATGTGGGGCTATACAAATATAATAATGGGGAGCAAGATCTCTATTATAGATGTGAAGAACCCTACACCGGAGAGTTGACAGACCAAAAAAGACTTTATGTCTTTACCTACACAGAGGGATCGGAAGTGAAAATTGCCGCTTACGACAAGTATGGGAGGCAATACTCAACAATGGGCAAGAAAGAATTAGAAGGATATACATACTTTGGGGGACCACTACATCAGTATTATGTTACTTCTAGCTCACAAAGACCAGCACCAACAAATGGAGTGCAAAACCCAATGACAACAGGAGGACAAAGAACTCAGGTTGCTGACTCTTTCAGTCAACCTCAGTACTCGAAGCCCGGACCAATGGGATCATTACATTCCAGAGAGTCAATGGATACGAATCGAGGTAGTGCAGTTCCAATCCCCACATATACCACTCCAGGTCCAAGGTTCGAAGCGGAACCATCACATTTACCTCCTAGTAGTAGATTCAGGGCAGGGGAACCGACAAGGGTAACCCATGAAGTCCATGATGCTAGAGAAAGCTTTAGTCGGGACAAAGGAGCAATGAGATTGGTAGCAGACCATAGACGTATGAGACCATCTCAAGTAGCCAAGTGTATGCCAAAGAAGTATGGTGGTTCAGGAGATCCGTATGCACATGTGTCACTCTTTAAGCAAGTCTTAAGAGCTGAGCAGATAACAGATTTCCATACACAATATGAGGGATTTGGTATTACTCTAGAAGGTACGGCATTGACATGGTTTCAACCACTGAACATAGGGGGATTCCATGACATTGACCATTTGCTAAGAGAGTTTGCTGAGGAATTCTCAAAACGAGGGATTAAGGACAATACGGTCTCACAAATATATGCTTTTAAACAGAGAGAACACGAAAAAGTGAAGGAAGCTTCACTTCGCTTCAAACAATACATTGAGAGATGTCCAGTACGTGAACGACCACAAGATGACAGACTATCTGTTCTCTTTATTGAAGGATTGAGAAACGACACACTCAAGAAGGACTTGCACTTGAAAGCTTGTACAAGTTTCGAGCAAGTAACGAGAGAAGCATTGTACTTAGTGGATAACTGTACGGTTTATGGAGAGGTGTCAGCGGATACAGATTTTGCATCCAGTAGCTCTTCCTCCGTAGCGAGCGAGACTACCACTAAAAAGAATGTTCAAACAACAACCATGCCAAATGTAGAGCAAATGATAGAAGATGCTCTAAAAAGGATGGCACCATACCAAAAACCATTGCCAAAACCACTGAAATGGTGTGCTATTGAACAAAAATGGACAAACCATCCAACAGAGGAGTGCTATTACAACAAAGGGTATGTAAGGGAGCGTCAGTATGCACCTCCTGCTCAATTAGCACCACCTCAGGTACATCCAGTACCTCGATACCCAACGGGAAATGTACCAGGACCTATGGGGATAGAAAGACCGCAACCGGTATTGGGACAACGACCACCTTTACCAGGAGCAAGACCAGTGGGCATTAGATATGCACCAACCTTAGAGAATCAGGAAGAACAAGCCTTAGTGCCTGTTCAAGCCTATTATGAAGAATCTGGTGCACACATGTCTCCAACTGTGTATTACCCACCAGAAGAACCCAAACAAAATGGGGCATGATTGGGAATGTTGGAATACCAACAGTTACAAGTGCTTCTGATGATGAGAGATACAATTTGGACGCAAGAACATTGATGTTCATAGCTCATGGAGGGTTAACAGGACAAAGACCATCCTATCCACAAAGGACGAATCAAATGGGACCAAGACCAGCACTAGGACCCTGTTACAAGTGTGGAGGTGACCATCTGATGAATGTTTGTCCACATACGGAAATCATTAGAATTAACGCTTATTGCACTGAGTGTGGGGTTACTCACTTTATTGAGGATTGTTCAAAGAATCCAAACAAAGCGCAAAAGACGACATTGAATATACTAGAAACTATTCCTACCAGCAGTGGGTCTGAAAATGAAACTCTGATACCAACGCAAGTTGTTACTAGAGCTCAAGCTAAGAAAACCACTAGAGAACCTGAGAATGGAAAGTTAGCGACTGAAGTGGTTAGTCAAGGACCGCGGAGTCAGAGAAACAAATGGAAAGCTAGAAAAGCACGCATGAAGTTGAGAAAAGAACGTGAAGACGCTATTCTAGCTGAGGAACTAAAGCGAACTAAAGATAGATTAGAAAAACTTGAGAGCCAAAACGGGAAACGAGAGATGAGCCCGGAAAGAACGAAACAAAAGAGTATCAAAGAAACAACGAGCTTAAGCTCAGGGGGATCAGTGCTAGTCGACAAAGTACACGAACCATTGGACGCACTGATGAGAGCTTACGAAGCTAGGTTAAAGAACAACCAAACACAAGAACAGAGGTGGATGACATACCCAAACGCGGAATTGGAAAAGCAGAGACTTGAAATGTGCCAGAGAATGATCGAGACTGCACAAGCCTTATTAGAACCACCAAGAGAAACAATGAATTGTGGAACGGAAAACCCAATTCAGCAAGAGACTATCATTTCACGGGTAGCTGAAAAGACTCCCAGTGCACAAAAGCCTGAAAATACACACAAGGATGACCACATAGTATTGAACACAACCGATCAGGAGATAGAGAGTTTTCATCCAGTCATACAGAGGTCTTACGGAAGAGATGAGGATTACAATGAATTTTGGAAACAAGTGAGAGAGGCAAACTTTGCAAATGAGCTAAGTTGCCAAGCTAATCAGACAAATTGGGAAAAGGACATCAGGAATCCTCCCATAGTGGAATTTGAGGCAGGATCTCAAGTGGACTTGGATCTGCAATCTTACTAGGGAGATGGGGGCTCTGTTAGAACAATGGAGAGCAAACCTCACTCACTGAATACCTTACCTTCATACTTAGGAGAATATGAAGCAAAATCCGAGATTAGAGCACTTCCCTCACGAAGAATCTCATCAGAAAAAATCATGGACTCGCAAGGATTGATAGAGATCTTGTCAACACCAGTGACATGCACTATCACTCTAGCTGAGCTTTTGAGGTTAAGACCACATATGTGGACCACTGTAGGAAAATGCTTGGAGAAATTTGGGATAAAAGACCCAACATCGAGACTGCAAGAGGGTATACAAGAGCTGAGCAAACCACAAAAGAACGCTAAGCCTGTACCCTTAAACAAGGTCGGAGAGTATTGCGAAGGTGAAGAAGGAAATACAACCTTACCAGTTGAATTCCAAGGAGTGAACACAATGGCAATACTAGACAGCGGAGCTGGGGTAGCCATTGCTACAAAAGAAATCTGGAAAAAATGGGAGAAACCAGCAATAAGGAAGACTAGGTTGAAACTCCAATTAGCATATGGACACATGGAGAAACCTATGGGGTTATTAGAGAAAGTCGTAGTGACTTCTTGCGGCATTGAATACGAACATACTTTTGCTATTGTCGATTTTGGCAAGGAGAATAACTATGATATCATACTGGGAAGACCATTCATGAGACAGTTTAAAATGGTCCAGGATTGGGGCTACGATCACATATACTTGAGAAATATGGAAACCACTACACGTGTGAACCTGAAAGGCCATAGCTACAAAGATGTGAACCGAACACCCGTAGAGGAGTTTGATTCAGCTACTTTGGCGGGATCCAAATTTCTGGCCTGGTTAGTTAAGCCCAAGGAGTTATGGATGTGTGGAGCCTCGAAATGTGGAAGTCTGAGGCGAGAAGAATATGTTTTAGAAAGGGCTATCGAAGACGAAACTTATATAGGAGAACCCTTTCCAGAGGACACGCTTGAACCATTAGAATGGACACACATTCTAGCAACCCTAGATGTTTGTGCAATCCCAGATGGTCCCACAACGAAATTTTGCGACAAGGACGGGTACGACGTGGTTCCATACTTCATGCTGAGAACGATACTCGAAAAAGAAACTCAAAAGAACGATACACTGGAAAAGGAAGATGAAGAAGAGGTGTTTCACGACATTCCCAATCATCCAGAGTGGGGAAATGAAGCAGACAACGAGTCAACGGACAATTCAAGCGGAAACAAAGAAACTATAACGGATGTCCGATTTTACGATTTTTCGAACCAAACTAAACAACGCCAGAAACGCTATAGAGAAAAGAGAAAAACACAGGGGGTTAGAACCAATCCGATGCCTAGAATAAGAAGAAAAAATCAATTACTAATGCTAGTAAAGGCAGAAGATTGTGTTAAGGACAAGATTTCTGGAAGAATGAGAGGCAATGATCAAAAGAGCTTACGAAAAGACAAAAGAAGCTCAAGAAATCAAGTTCAAAGGAATGAAACGAAAACTGAAACAGAAAAACCAGAAAAGAACAAGCGCAACAAAGAACACACGGAGTCCAAGTTAGAACGTAGAAACAAGTACAGAGAGCTCAAGAAAACTCTGAAAGAAGTTTGGACGACAGAAATTGAGAGTGGAGAGGACGAAAACGCCAAAATCAAGGAAAACATGGATGTTCCCTCTCACTACAGGAAATTCACAATAGAGGATAGGAAGGTGGTATTAACCCAACCTATTCGAGAGAGAAGGGAGAACGAATCTTATGACGGACCGGAGGATGCAAAAAAAGTTGATTTAGCAGCTCCAGGTGAGACACCTAGACCGGTGTACATAGCCACGATTTGTCTCCAGGCGAGGAAGAGAGACTTTTGAGTCTTCTCAGAGAGTACAGGGATGTGTTTGCATGGTCTTATAAGGACTTAAAGGGAGTTGACCCATCGATATGCCAACACACAATCCCACTAAAACAAGATGCAAAGCCTAGCAGACAGAGACCATACACATATAATGATACGTTTGCTAAGCGAATCAAAGAAGAGATAGATAAGCTAATGGAAGCTGAATTCATATACGAGATTGAACACACCGATTGGGTATCTCCAATTGTGGTGGTACCCAAGAAGAACGGAAAACTCCGAGTGTGTGTCAACTTAAAGAAAGTGAATGCTGCAACAATCAGGGACAATTATCCCTTGCCGATAACTGATCATGTTCTAGAGCGTGTATCAGGGAAAACAGCATACTCCTTTCTTGATGGTTTTTCAGGATATAACCAGCTAGCCATAGCACTGGAAGATCAACATAAAACAGCTTTTGCAACGGAGTGGGGAATTTATGCTTATCGGGTTATGCCTTTTGGTCTAACCAATGCTCCCGCAACCTTCCAGAGGCTGATGACGCATGCTTTCAAAGAATACTTAAGGTTGTTTCTAGAAATATACATGGATGACTTATGTGTACATTCTCTTCTGAGAGATGAGCATCTAGAACACCTAAGAAAAGTATTTGAGAAATGTAGGACATATCGCATTTGTCTCAATCCTGAGAAATGTGTGTTTATGGTCCGACAGGGCAGAATTCTGGGACATATTGTCTCACAAAACGGAATATCCACGGATTTAGAGAAGATAAAAGTTATAGTGGATATGCCTAGACCAACCAATGCGAAACAAGTACAGAGCTTTATGGGACATTGCGGATATTATAGACGATTCATTTACATGTACGCTATAATAGGCCAACCACTTTACAGGCTAATAGTGAACTTTGAATGGACAGAGGAGTGTGAGGAATCATTCAAGAAATTGAAAGAGGCACTCATTACTGCTCCAGTCTTGAAATCACCAGATTGGGAGAAGATATTCCATGTGCATATAGATGCTTCGGCATATGCAATAGGATGCATTCTGGCTCAGCCAGAAGAAGGAAACATGGATTTTCCTATCTGTTACGCCAGTCGACAGCTCAACAATGCAGAGAAGAATTACACCACAACAGAGCGAGAAGGATTAGGAATGATATATGCTGTGAAGAAATTTCGGCATTATCTTCTAGCCAACAAGTTTGTGTTTTTTACGGATCACCAAGCCTTGCTCTACCTAGTGAATAAACCATGCAATACCGGGAGAATAGTGAGATGGTTCATTATCTTACTGGAATTCGACTTCACGGTAGTAGTAAAGAAAGGAAAAACACATCTTAGAGCTGATCATCTTTCGCGATTGACGAATGGAGAAGACCCTATAGGAGTAGATGACGACATGCCAGACGCGTACTTGTTCAACATAGAAATGATACCGAAGTGGTCTCAAAATGTCGTTAGCCTATTAACCTATGGAGGAGAGTTTGATAGAAGAGAATACAACCAGAAACATATTGCTATTCAGCAATCCAAGAATCTTCAATTGGTTGCAGGAAGGTTGTATCAATTGGGAAATGATCATGTTTTACGACTATGCATCAATCCTGAGGAATATAATATATATCTGCGCGAAGCACATGTTCAGGAATGTGCATTTCATTGTTCAAGAAGGAACACATATAGGAATTTGTTACAATTGGGAGTCTATTGGCCAGGAATGAAAGAAAGCGTACATGAATATGTCACTGTATGTATTGTATGTTCATCAAAACCGCCAGCAAAGTATTCACATTATTCAGATAATGATAGCTCCGGAATGGAGTCAGTATATTGTTGAATATCTCACAAATAGAACTTTCCCAGAAGGAACGTCAAAAGCTCGTCAGAAATCTGTAGAGACAGAAGCTAGAGATTACACTTTAATAGGAGATCAACTCTATAAGAGAGGTAAAGACAACCAGCTTAGGATTTGCGCATCAGAGTCTGAGTATGTGATAATCCTGGAGCAAGCTCATGGAGGAGTAGGTGGAGGCCATTTCTCAGGTGATAAGACAGCAAAACTTGTCTTAGCCGCAGGAATATGGTGGCCAACATTACATATGGACGCTGAGGAATACGTTAAACGGTGTGATGACTGTCAGCGGACCAAAGTACCACTTAAAAGAGATGATATGCCGCTTAGACCAATGATGGGGGCAAGAGCTTTTGCAAAATGGGGGATTGATTATGTCGGACCCATTTCACCTCCTGCATATAAGACTCATGCACAATACATCATTGTGGCTACAACTATCTAACAAAGTGGGTCGAAGCAAAGGCAACTCAAAAAGCGATGCCAGGACCACGGCACAATTTCTATATGAATACGTCTTTGTACGATATGGATTGCAATAGAAATTGTGAGTGATCGAGGCACACATTTTATAAATGAAGTGATAAAGATCCTTCTAGATGAATTCATGGTAATCCATAGAAAATCAGCCCCGTATCATCCACAAGCAAACGGACAAGCTGAAGCAACAAACAAAACCATATGCACGGTCCTTACGAAGATTGTATCTGAGTCGAGAACTGACTGGGACCAGAAGTTGCATTCAACATTATGGGCATATAGGGTAGCATATAAAACATCAATAGGAACGACCCCATATAACATGGTTTTGGGCTAAATGCTATCTTACCAATAGAATTCTTGATTTCAACCTTAAGGGTGGCTAAGGATCTAGAGTGGACAGGGCACGAGCTTTCTGATAGAATAGATGACATGGAAAAGCTAGACGAGCTTCGCCTAAAAGCAGTAGCTTCTATCTACGCTCAAAAAAGGCGACAAAAGGAATTTTTTGATAAGCATGTGCGGACTAAAGAGTTTAAGGTTGGGGACTATGTCCTAGTTTACACTCTGAAACAGCATGCTAAGAAGCTTAAAAAGCGAGGGATGGGACCTCTGGTGATTAAAGATCTATCACCAAGTGGAGCCGTCAAGCTTGCTACATTAGACGGAGAAGAAATGCCCAATTGGATTAGTGGATGCAGAGTGAAAAAGTATCTTTTGCCGCTAACCCAAGACATGCTTCTCAAAATACATCAAGAAAAGCTGCGTGTCCAGAAAAAGAAAAATATTGTGGAGGAAGCGCAAGCCGAGGCGAAGGAAAGAATGGAGAAAAGAAGACTACTGCGTCAGAAACAGCGCAATGAAGGAGCAATACGAATAAACGCAGTCAGTATAATAGAAATGGATAATGACAAAGAAGAACCCATCATTGAATGCAAAGTAGGAACCAACCAAATCAAAGCCAGAGCACTATTGGATTCAGGAGCTCAAACTAACCTACTTTCACTCAGTTTGTATAGACAATTGACAAATGACACTAAATTGCAAACTGCCAAGCAAGAGTTAAAGAGTTACTCTGAGAATTCAATCAAAACTGTCGGATGCACAGTTTTACATATACAGATTAACCAGTATGTGTATCCTCATATGTTTTACGTGGTTGAAGACCAAGCTACACAACATCCATTATTGCTAGGACAACCATGGCAGAAGCAATACAATGCAATGATTGACTGGAGTTCTAAATCAGTGCTTATCAAATACGAAGGTGAAAGTCAATCAGTTAAGTTCACCAAAGGATCAGAGACAACTCCAAAGGAAGAATCCAAGCACAAAGGTAAACAACAACCAGAGAAAAAGAAGAAGCAATGGCAACCAAAAGTTTCTATACAATTGGATTGCTCTTCGACGAGGAACTCTCAACAGTGGATAAGGAAGACAAGCAATAATATAACAGCTCAACCTTGGGAAAAAACGGAGTCAAAGTTGGTATGGAGACCAAAAAAGGTTGTGACAGAGGAAACAAAGGTGGAAAACAGAGTCTTCAATACCAGACAACAGAGTGATTCCAAACAATCAAGGACAGTGAAACAGATCTGGATTCCAAAGAAGTTCATGACGGCACAAAGCTATAGCAAGCAAATTTGGATCCCAAAGATTTGTAAACAGGAACTCCCTTCAGTACAATCAACGGAAACTCCTAGGTATTTCAAGTCGAGGAAATCAACACAAAGAACAAAGCAGGTTTGGGTCGCAAAGAGTTTGTGGCAAGCACAAGCGAAGCGGAAGTAGATTTGGATTGTGAAAAAGAACAACAAGGTAAAGAAGAATCCATCTACTGATTCTACTACCGAAGTGCCAAAACCAACCCAAAACCCGACCACCAATCCTTCAATCAAACAAAGAGCATCTTTATTGGAAAGACTGTTGTATCATCGCTCTACAATTGCATTGGGAACTTATAACCAAAACAACTACAATGCTTCGCCCACAGACACTTCATAGTCGTCCGGGAGGACTTAGACTAGGAGGGGGGGAGGTATACAGGTATACAGGAGCTACAAAGCAGCTACAAGCGACAAAAACAAAGAAAAATAAAAATTATATTACAAGGGCAGTGTCTTACATGATTTTGCAATTTTTATGTTTGATTGCGGATATTGATAATATTTATGCCCTTATATACCTTGTTTTGCAACAAGAAGAGATCAAATGATGAATTTGGGTCTCTAGACGTGTAAATATCATTAAATAAGAGTGTTTTTCGAGCTAAAAAGTGAAAATAGTGGTAATCCAAGTCTAGAAATCACAAATAAGTGTATATTCATATACACAGGGTTACCAGCTATTTATCGTGTATGTTTGGAATTTTTTGGCTTCAATTTGGTATTTTCCTTTATTTTTTATAATTTTCTTAATAAAAGTAAAGAAAAATAAAAAAGCAGGTGAAATGAGATCGGAAAAAAGAAAAGAATAGATGGTGATGATCCTAATGACAAGGGCAACCCATGGTAAAAATTGAGTACAATTCGAGAAAAGTTGCGGAAAGCCCGAAATGACAAAATTTTGGCAAAGTGGACAGATTTCTCAGAAACAGGTCAAACGGAATCCAAATTGAGAAATTTCAAATCCTAAAGTGCATTTCACGACGAGATAGGAGCACATGTCAAATTTGGTAACAAGTGATCCGGGAAGTCCGAAGTTAAGTATTTTTCACATCACTTTCAAGCTCATTTCCACTATTACCTTCTTGGAGAAGAGCAGAGAGCCACAGGAGCATAGATCTTCTACGACTTCTATGAGAGCCCAGAGGACACCATACATGAGAGGCAGACTCGTTGCCATAAGCTTTTGATGCTTATCGTTAACTTTTGTCGCGAAAACTTACCAAAACCAAGAAACAAGAGCAGACGGGGAATGGGGAAGAATGCTAGGTAGTGGCACAACCGCCTAACCAAACCTTGCAAGAATTTATAGGTGGGTTACCCTAGTATAGAAGATGGGTTTCTAACACTCAAAGTTCGAGAAAGAACGACTGGAAAAACCCTAGGTCAACAGAGCCTGCAAGAGGCAAACAGGAAAAAGTTGTCGAAACGACACGAAACTTCACAGGAAGTTCAACCACATCAAGGACAATGCAACCATAGATTATCTCCAGGTTTGGACCACCAAAAGTAGGTCGGAACAACCGATTCGGCTGCGGACACACAAAGCGTCATTTTGGCATAACGGCTGAAATTGACGACCGAATGAAATGAAACTTCACAAGCAGCTTCAAATATACATGGATGACTTATGTTTGCAAGCAAAACCCAAAAGAAAGCTGATTCACTTACCGATGGTGAAAAAGACGCTGTCGCGCAACTAAATGGAGAAAGATGGAGAACGGGGAGCCAAAGTCAAGTTCAACCAAATAGATGGCTTCACAACATATCCAATGAGCTGGAAATGCAACTCTCGAGAAGAAAAGTTGAAGAAATTCAACCCCACGGCAAAGAGACGACTTCGGAGACTGAAATGCCTATAAGGGGGCTTTTTAGCTAAACTGATGACTTTTTAAGTTGAAAACTAGTTAGCAAGGCTTAGGGCACTAGCACAAAGCATTCTTTGCACAAAAAGACCAACATTTCAAGAAAAGACATCATACGCGTATGATGTCTCACAGCATGAATTTCACATCCATTTCAACATTTGAGTGCATAGCCTCATTCCACATGTTAATCACATCCTATGAACCAAGTATCATGAGAATTGGAGTTAGAAAACCCAAGGAAAACCAAAAAGACGCAAAGTAGGCCATAAAATTGATTTTTGGTCCTAATTTTGTCAAAGTAACTCCAAACTCATTGAAACTTTGTAGGATTGTTGATTAACACATCTACAAGCTATCTGGAACCAAAAAGCACCATTTTGACACAAAAGACATCATACGCGTATGATGTCTATTTGCACTTACAGAGCCAAAACTGCTCATTTGTCATCATACATCCATTATATATATCTAATACATGCTACATATGAAATTTGGAACCATTTGGTCAAGAGGATCACCCCATTAGCCCAATTGAGAAAAATCCTTCACCTAAAGCCTATTTTTGGCCCAAATCCAACATACTCAAGTCCAAACCAAGATTTGAGTAGATATAGTCCTTCACTAGTACATGGGGAGTACACAGAACCAACCCATGCAAAATTGATGAAAAAGACATCATACGCGTATGATGTCTCCAGAGCCATTTTTAGCCCAAAATCTATCCAAACTTCATAAATCCACTGAATAAGCCTATCTAAAGCCAAATCCAAGCTTATAGAGAAATTTGGTCCAAAAATACACTAAAAAACATCATATGCGTATGATGTCTCACTATGTGATTTTGGCACCTCAGGGCTTCAACCACCAAACAAAAGTGATCTACATGCCATTTGAAAGTGAACCACCAAGTTTTATCCAATTTGGATCATAAAATCCATTTCCCTTTCAAAATTTTGCCAAGAGCCAGAACTGGACTAAACTGGCCAAAACTTGGCATATGATACTCATATGTACACTATCAGCTACAAGCACAACCAATATGAAGTCATTTTGACACAAAAGACATCATACGCGTATGATGTCTCCAGCATGATTTTGAGCCCATTTTGCATATTTTTTCACCTACCTTGCATCCTTAGGCCCTGAATAGCTCATGTTTCAATTTTCAAGTCATTTGGATAGTTAAAAGCTTCATTTCGGCTTTCAGTACTAAAAAGATGCTAGCTTCTGAAATTGGAGTTACAGGATCCATGGATTCCGCCAAGTCATCGGCAACGAAGAGAAAAAGACCGTCAATCAAAGATGCTCTTGCAGAAGCGGAACCCTTTGACATTCCAGCAGAAACCCTCAAGCCAACAAAAACTTGGGTGGAGGAAGCAGTATTGGAGAAAGAGGGAATAAAGATCTACCAGGGGACTTTCAGAGATCCTCAAGGGCAAGCGGTGGATGTACCGATGATCCCACAAGAATTGGTATATTATAGCAGGTCAGAACACATCAGCAGGTACCTGGAAAGGGCAGACTTGCACAGTTTCTTCACCTCGAGACCATCAGGTGTGGATACAAGAAGAGTGTACGAGTTGGCAACATCCATTCAGAAGGATGGAAAAGCCACATTGACAGCCATGGATGGAGAGAAAGTAGAAGTACAGATCACTCCACAGCTCATTGCAGACGCATTGAAGCTGCACAACAAAGGGAGCTCGATCAGGGAAAGAAAGGAGGCCATAGAGGTCTATGGGCCCAAGAAGAAAAATGCAACCTATGGAGATATGGCGGACCCAAGAGCGGCAACCCTTTGCCGACTGTACAACCAATTTCTTCATGTTTGCAGTAAGAGACCACAAAAGTATACGACACCACCCCATGCCATTGCGACCACCATCACATGGGCATTAAAGAGCAATATGCCAAAAGAGGTGAATTACGCTCAACACATCCACGAGCAAGTAATTGCCATGCACAACGAGAAGCCAAAGTACATAGGAGGAGCGAAAATTCTGACAAGAATAGCTTATGAAGCTATTGGAGCTAGAGATCAGTGGCCAAAGGTTCCCTCCCAGAATGAGTGGCTTAGAGAAGCCGACGAGGAGGAAGAATAGCCCGAAGTATCCAAGGGGGCATCCACAAGAGCACGCCGGAAACTAGAAGTAGTTTCAGAACCTGCAGAGGATGTGGACGAGCCGCTTAAGAAGAAAGTAAAAAAGAATGTTGCTCCCAAGCAAACCAAAAGTCAGAAAGCGGCAAGAATGGAAAGACTAGTGGAGCAGTTTAGAGCAGAAAGAGCTCTAAAGGGTGACTTTGAAGAAAAGTGGGTGCCAGACCCCACTAAAGTCGGAACTAGCTCAGCCAGGCCACATATTGATCAATACGATCAATATATTAAAGCTTATGAGGAGTCAAAGGCTATTCTGGAGCAACAACCTGTCGAGCCATACACTGAAGAAGAGGTACAGCAATTAAAAGCTGAGCTGAAAAAAGACGACAAGGGGAAAAGGAAAGTAGATGAGTCTACTAAGCCTCAAGAGATAGACGGGCAAGCCGACAAAAGGAAAGCCAAGGAAGCTGAGGACAGATATCCCTCTATGAATGATGTACCAAGCGCGAAGAAGACGGAAAAAATTGTGGAGGAGACCACAGTAGAGGTGGACACAGAGGATTTGGAAAAGCCAGAGGCCGAGACCAAAGAAAAGAAGATAGATCCAGTTCAGAAAAAGAGAAATGATTATGAGGATCTGGTAGCTATAGGATACACTGAAGAAGAGGCCCTTGAGGCAGTTTATGGGATCACACTACAAAAACAAGATGAACGGAGAGGGACGGAGGAAAAGACAGAGAGTAAAAAAGAAAGTGAAGAGAAACTGGACGAACCGAACGTACTAGAAGAGCCAAAGCCAATGGAGGTGGTGGCAGAAAGAGCTTTAGAGTTGACAGATGAAGATGAAAAAGACATGCACATGGTGCATGAACTGCTCAACAAGATCAAAGAAAGATCCAAGGCAAAGGAAGTAGAGATGGAGACAGCCAAACAAAGGGAAGCGGAGTTGCAGAGGAAATTAGAGAATGCTATGACTGAATCTGAAAGTCATAAAGCATCACTTTATGACGCGGAAAACGAGAGAGACGGCTTGATACTCCAGCTAGCCGAGGCTTCAAGAGAAGTAACAAGTGCACAGGAAGCAAGGGAGCGGATAGAGGATGACTTGGAGGCGGCTAAGGATGAGCTCATTGAGCTAAGGGAGAGAGTCGAGCTCCAAGAAAGAATAATCACTAGACTCAGGACTACCCCTAGAGCTAGCAGAGCAGGAACCGAACAAGAGGGAGTTATCATACCAGCTTTGGAAGACCAGGTCCGAAGCTTACAAAGAGAGCTGAGATTAGAGCAAGTGCAAAGGTTGCACATTGCGGAGGGATCATTGGCCGCAGAGGAGAGGCTCACATTAGAAAATCAAACACTAAGGACAGAGAATGAGGCCCTCCGCAAACAGCTCCAAGATCTACAAGAGCAACAAAGAAGAGAGACAGAGACACCACACGAAGAATCAGGTGGAGCAGCCATAGAGCTACCAGAAACTGGAGAGGCAACCACAATTGAAGATCCAGCCCCAGCTCAAGAGGTGGCCTCGACTTCAAGAATCACTGAAGAAGAAGAACAAAGGCTCCATGACCAAATAGAAAAGTCAACAGAGGAGAGTGCTAAGGCGGAAATGGAATGGGAGAGGAGACTCCTAATATCCATTAGACTTCAGGGACTAGACACAAAAGTGCTCCATGAACAGTGGATGCAACCCAGCCTGCCTTTCCCTTTGATGAAATTTGAAGTGCTAAAGACGAAAAAGAGAATAGAGGAGGAGCAGTATGTCGCTCTTTACAAAGGCGACATCACAAAGGAGGAACAATCAAAGAAGATAGTAGATTCACAACCTAGATGGAGGAAAGGTTGGCTGAACAAATACCCAACCTACCTCATCTACTTGGTGGAGGCACCAAAGGAGATTTGGGAGGATTCAACCTTCTACCCGGTGCCAAGAGTCAGAAACTGGAAAGAGCATGGCAGGATTGCAAAAAAGAAGCCAAATTGGCTTAATTACCCCAGGATGCCAGGACCAAAGGCAGGAGAGAGAATAGGTAAAGCCTACATGGTGAAAACCCTAACGGGCACCATCAAGCTCTTTACTGGCTCTCCTGACCTTTCATGTCAGATGCTCAAGAAAATCTGCAGGACTCTCTTAGCTTGCATTGAAGTGTTCGCGCCAGATAAAGCCACAACCTCGAGTCTACTATCGACGGCCGACACAGTGAGTGATATGATGTACGATCTTTCATTGCAGCCTTCTCCAAAAGTGTTACACCTCCTATACCAAAGGATTATGTTTTTGCCTAGCTTCCACATGCAAACATTCGAAGAAGCTTTCTACACCGGCTTTTTCACCCACGAAAGCAAAATATTCGGCCCAACCTTGACCATCGGCAACCTACGATACGAATCACATTTGCAGATGCTCAAGACGACAGGACTTTATTGACCAAGCATAAAAGTCATGTCAGGGACGACATGAACGCGGAGGGGGGGAGTGTTGAGCCAGCAGAGGATCACACCCACATTTTTGCTCACACTCATCATTTTGTAACCATTGATTGTAATAAATGTCTTTCCGACATTAATTTTGATTTGAGCCATTCATTAAGTAGCGGGACTCAATTGAGTTTCCAGCTTGTAATCCCGAAGTAATTTCACTTGCTGATGTAATTAGTTAGAGATGTTCTCACCTCCAAGACTGAGGTATATAAGCCAAATTTTTTGTAACCTAAAGGGATTCAGATTAATCAAAGTGAGTTTTTGAGCGCCGTGACTGTGTCTGAGAGAGAGTGAGAGAGAGAGAGAGTCTTATCTACTTGCTACGCGAGCTACGGAGCCGCCATTGGAGAAGCGACACCGGCATTGTGTTAGCAACGGCGAGAGCTACGCACAGATACCAAGAGTGCGCGCTATCGGCTTCTATGTGTGGTAAGTTCCTACGAGCTTTGGTGTGAGTTTTCTTCCAACTCGTGTGTCGGAATGGAAGGTGCAGCATATCTATAGAACCACAACGAGTAGAGCTACACATTGGTACCATCGGGGTCAAGTTTCGATCACCTGTATTTTTCGGCCTGTCTTCATACGCGTTTGCCGCACGGAGTGGTTATAGGTTGATTTTGCAGTTCAAGTCTTTAGGGTGTTGTTCTTACCTAGTGTATAGACTTCCCCTTGAGTTTGAGATCGATTCAATGATTCTAGATCCTGTTTCGTATAGCATTCGTTCGTAGTAAGGATTTCAGTCACTTGCGTATTTTAGAACTTAGATTTGATTTCCTTAGTAGTGATTGTCATTAGAAGGTCGAGTAGGTCATTTGACACCCACCTAGTTGTTTCCATGCGCCTGCGGGTCAAGCTCCGTCCTCGTCTGACAAATTCTGTTGTTGGTTGAGTTCTCGCTATTTAGCTTCCGCTAGCGGCGTAACCGCCTTAACACCTTGTTACCCTATGACATCTTTCCAAGATGGATAACTAATCCATTTGGTGCTTGGGAGACATAGCTGTCGCAAGCATGTCTGCTCTTTAGTCCATTTCATTCTCCCAAAGTAGAGTGACAAATTCTACTTGGTGTGTGAGGGACGTCGTCATCACAAACATGATTCTAAGCATGCATATCATCTAAGTTTGTGCACAATTAAAAAGAGAACTAGTCTTATAAGACAAAAACATGGGTCATTTAAAAGAAATGTTTACATTTGCTTACTCTAATGTAGCATTGTAAGCATTAACAAGGTTCATACTATCCTTAAGCTGTATTCCTTGCATCCATTTAGCATCTTCAAAAGCATAATTTTTTAACTTAATAAGATACCGTCGGATAATCTTACCATGTCATAGTACCTTGTCTTCATACCGAAGGATAGCTTCGGGTTGTAGCACCTCTTCTTGGTCTTCAACTTTGGGAGGGTCTTCAATGATTGGTTCACTTGGTGGCTCTCCTTTGTAGGGCTTGAGTAGGCTCACATGAAAAGCATTGTGTATGAGCCAATGGTTGGGAAACTTAAGTTGGTAGGCCATCTCATTGTTGATAGGCTTCAAAATTTGGAAAGGACCATAGTATCTTTTTGCTAGCTTAGCATAATATTTTTGATGGCCTGTAGGATTTTGCCCGTCGTTTGCCTTAATCAAGCCTTAGGAAACTTAAGTAAGACCCAATCATTTTCTTTGAACGTTAAGGCCCTTCTGTGCTTGTCAGCAGCAGCTTTTTGCCTTTGTTGAGAGATGGATATAGCCTCTTTAATCTTTTGAAAAGATTCTTGTAGGTCACGGCTATACTCATCAGCAGCGAAGATTTTCCCATGTACTTTGAGTAGAAAGGGACTTTTAGGTTTTTTGTCAATGATCTCAAAAGGTTCTTTTCCCATAGAAGTATGCACAATATTATTGTGGGCATACTCTACAAGAGGTAAGTAATTTTCCCATTGTGAGCGTTGATCTACTTCGGTAACATAAGTCTTGAGTAGATCAAGTATCATAAGATTGGCTATCTCACTTTGGCCATCCGTTTGTGGGTGATAGGCCAAAGAGAAATTCAATCTTGTTTCCTAGATTTTCAAAGAGATATTTTGCAAAAATTATTGTTCATTCTAGGATCTCTATCTGACACGATGGATGTTAAAAATACATGGTGTTTGAAAATGTGAGATATGAAGAGAGTTGCCATTTGGTGTGCCTTAGTAGTCTTTTTCACAGGAATAAAGTGTGCTTGCTTGCTAAACCTATTGACTATTGTCCATATTCCCGTATTACCATAAATAGACTTGCACAATCCAAAGATGAAACCCATGGATATACTCTCCCATGGTGAATGTGGGAAATGCAATGACTTGAGTAACCCAGATTACTTCCCTCTATCATACTTGGTCTTTTGGCATACTACGCATTTTGATACTGTTAGGAAATAAGACGTAGCTAAATAGATAATTGAGTAGATTACTTAATGGAGAGAGACAAATTTATATACACGAGATTATAGTGTAGAGAGAGAGAGAGAGAGTACACACGATATACGTGGTTCACCCAATGTGGGCTACGTCCACGGGAAAGCAGCCACTCAATGGCTTTGGTACTTCAAAACAAGAAGTAGTTTACAAAGGGATTATACCCTTAATGGAGCTCCCGCCTTGCTTCACTCTCACCACCTCACACTCACCTTGTTGCATCAACTTCACACTATGAAATGTGTGTAGAAATGGCCTCCTTTTATAGGCCAAAAGGGCTGCCCTCTCTTATGAGAGACAGCCATGTGTAGCCGCCCTTGTGCGAATAAGTCCAAATCGGACCCTCCAATCCGCCCATGTGTGGCCGCCCTTGAGAAGACAAGGCCGCTTTTGAATTCGGCCACCGGCCATTGAATTCGGCCACCGGCCACCGGCCATTGACTTCCGACCACCGGCCACCGGCCATTGACTTCCGACCACTGGCCACCCGACTGGTTGTTTTCCGACCACTTTCCGGCTGCCGTCCGGCCATAATATTCCGGCGAAAAGGAATATTCCGGCGAAAAAAAAAGTCTCGGGTTAAAGTTGCCCCTGATTCTTGTCCGTGAAATTTTTGGTTTCCGGTGAGTGATTTTCCTTCACGCACGATGGCTTCTCCTCATAATGGGGGCCTTACAAATGTGCGCTTTTACCACAGCAAATTACAAGGGTAAATCAGGCTCCATACTTAACAGATACATACTCTTGTATGTCCACTTTCATGGTAGGCCAATAGAAATACGTCTCTACTGCTCAAAGAGTATGTTGAATACCTCTATGTCCCGTATAGGGAGGAGCATGGGATTCATACATAACTTTCTCACCAAGGGAATGGGTAACACATAGCCTATTGTTGTGGAGAAGATAACCATCCTGCAAGGTGAATGGTTCCTCTTTCTTCCCCAAAGCAAGGGCTGCCATTATGTCTCTAAAGTGAGGGTGAGTAGCATACTCATATATCATAGAGGATAGATCATTGTGAGTAGCTATAGACACCGCATTAACTTTGGGTCGTCGTGAAAGTGCATCGGCCACTTGATTGTGCTTACCAGCAATGTGAGCAATATGGAAATTAAATTGCGAAATAAAATTTGCCCACCTCATTTGTTTGTCGGAAAGCTTGGTTTGCGTCATGAAATACTTGAGACTTTGGTGGTTGGTTTGTAGCAGAAATGGAGTCTCCAATAAGTAGTGCTTCCATGTGTCTAGGACATGTAGAATAGCTAGAAGCTTTTTCTCATAAATGCCCAAGACTGGTTCATCGGTATTGAGCCTTCGGCTCTCATATGTGATGGCATGCCCTTCTTGAAGCAAAACTACTCCAAGGCAATTACCACAAGCATCATATTGGACTTCAAATGGCTTTGAGAGATCCGGAAGCATGAGGACTAGCTGGGAGGTAAGCTTTCCTTTGAGCTTACCAAAAGCATTTTACTCCTTAGCAGTCCATACATACTTGACGTTCTTCTTAGTTAAGTCATGTAATGGTCCTGCTATTTGAGAGAATTTTGCTATGAAGCGTCTATAGTATGCACACATACCAATAAAGCTTCTTAGCTCATGTAGATTCCTTGGATTAGGACATACTTTTATTACCTCTAACTTCGATGGATCCATACGAATACCATCTTGAGAGATAATATGACTTAGGTATTGAATCTCTTGAAGGAAAAATTTGCTTTTCTTTTGGATGAGAAAAAGCTTGTTCTCCCTAAAATTCTTGAAAAATCACATGGAGATGTTGCTTATGTTCCTCCAAAGACTTGGTGTAGATGATGATATTATCAAAGAACACTCTAGTGAATTTGCGGTAAGGTCTAAAAATTTTCTCCACTAGATGATTGAACGTAGCTGGGGCATTAGTCAAGCCAAAAGGCATGACTAGATATTCATAAACACCAAACGTTGTACAAAACGCGTTCTTTAGGATATCTTCAGCCACTATCCTTATTTGATGATAGCCACTTTTAAGGTCAATCCTATTGAAGTAGGTAGAGTCTTCTAGCTTATCAAACACATCTTCTACCCGAGGCACGAGAAATTTGTTTTTAGTGCTCGATAGTCCACACACATACGGTATATACCATCTTTCTTTTGCACTAAAAGGAGTGGAGAACAAAAGGGAGAGGAACTAGGCCTCACCATCCCTTTGTCTACCAATTCCTGTACTTGCCTCATGATCTCCTCTTGTTGAGCTTGAGAGACTCGATAAGGAGGCTTGTTAGGCGCGGTGAGCTTCCTGGAAGGAGCTCAATTCAATGGTCATCATCCCCTCTTTTTGGAGGTAAGTCCATAGGGATATCATCGTTGAGCACATCTTGGAATCCCTTCAGAAAATTAGACAAGTCTAACTCTTCTTGATTCCTGCCATTTACATTTGATGAAACATTAGAATCTTTTAGAGCTTCTTTGACAAAAATCATGTACGCAAAAACTGAGCTCTTCATTGATTTATCAAAAGCAGGAGGATTTACAAGTGGAATAGTGCGACCACGCTCACTAGCATCTATATACATGTTCTTTCCTCTGTAGGTGAAGTAGATTCTCCTTTCATGGAAATTCATATTGGTAGCCATGCAATCAAACCATGGCGCCCCTAGGATAGCATCCGCATGTTGGAGAGGAGAGATGAAAAAGTCTTCTTTATCGACATAGCTTTGGACATGAAGCCTCAACCTCCCAATCAAGGGAGTAACGGAGGCTTGTTGTCCCTTGAAAGTTGTATCAGCCATTACCATATCTCCCATCTCAAAAGTTTGAATGCCCAACTTGGTGGCCAACTCCATTGATATGAAGTTGTGAGTAGAGCCAGGGTCAAACAAGATGGAGGCATCATGCTCTCTTACCTTTCTCCAAGCATAGGAAAGTGATGATCCTCTTTTGGAGCTTCAATGGTGGTAGCCCTAGGAGTCTCATTGCGAGCATTCTTTTTGGGGCAAGAAAGATAGCCATGTCCTTGCTCCCCACACTTGAAACACTTATGGTCCTTGCAAAAAGCTTCGAGCTTTTCAGGAGAGAGTTTGTTTTTGCCTTTGTAAACTCTCTTCTCCTTGGACCGATTGTTGTTGTTGTTGTTGTTGTTGGAAGTCACTTGATGAGAATTTTGAGCATTGGTTTTTCCCTTTGCATCATTTTTGTCTTTGTTTTCCATGGGCTTGACATTCCGTCTAGCCCCTTGATGGAAATTGATGCGTGAAGCAACCATGGTGTGATGGATTACTTTGGTGATAGAAGTAGTCCGTTGAGAGTTGATGTATTTGGACGTCTCTTCAGGTAATCCCGCACAGAATTGTTGCTTTTGCTCGGCAAAGTCTATCTTTTGAAAGACAGTCGCTTAGAGATGTAAATCCCAAAACTTGTCTACATACTTGGGGATAGACTCATGAGAGAGAAGCTTCAAGCTACGCCATTCGGTGAGCACTTTGTCCTTTGCATCGCTTTTGCAAGGAATTTCTTCATGATGCATGTAGAGTTTTCCATGTCTTTGGAGCTTTGCCGTTGCCATGAAGGCTAGCCCACCATTGACAAGTTGATTTTTGGAAGTGCATAGCTACATGGTGTAGCCTGGAGGACTCTGTGAAGCCCTCGTCTCCAAAGGCCGCATCAAATTGTTGGATGAAGGCCAACGCTTTGTCGGTAGCACCAAAGGTGCCATCATAGGTGAGAAAAGAGATACTCTTTCCTCCCTCCTTGAACTTCTTTAGCTTTTGTGACCTTCTCCATGCAGGGTATGATTTGTGATGTCCTCCCCTCTTGTATTCTCTAGGAGAATAGCCATATCTTTTGTTGGAAGAGGAGGAAGGTGAAGAAGGAGGAGAAGAGGGTAACCTCTTTCTAACCCTTTTCTTCCTTTGTTTCCTCTCTTCCCTTTCGGAATGACGGGGGAGAAGGACTGTGTGTGTTGATCTTTTCCTCTAGGGAGGAGTGGACGATCGTCTAGACCGCCATCTTTGTGGAGCCACATCTTCACAGGAACTTAAAGTTTCATTGCTTTCTTACTCTTTGGATTCTCCTCTCATATGGGAGAGAGTCTTCTTTTGGGGGTCTCTTCAAGAGGCCTCCTAAGCTCTCTCTCCTCTTGGAGAGGAAGGGAAATCCCATAAGCGCCAAGTTGTTGTGTAACTTTGGCTTGCAAAGCAGGGTTGCCCATAGCTTGCTGCAACCTAGTTACGAGATAATTCACAAACATGAGGATATCATCATTAGCACCTTCATGTGAAAATCAAAGCTTAGCCTTAAGTATCTACACCCACAGCTCGAAGTGGTTAATTTTAGAGAGTAGTGGAGTAGGTCTAACATAGCAGAGTTGTCGAGGTCTAGCTCCTTTTGGACTTCTTATGGCTCAATAATGGTAAATCCGTAGGCAAGTCTAAACAGACTCCATTATTAAGTCCAAAGCTCCCAAGGTGTGCACCATATCCCACCTAGTGGGCTCAACAAAACCGATAATAGATCCCAGTTCCACTTAACCTAATATAATTAACAAAATCAGCTATTTATAGGCTACTTAAGGATCTCTCTTCTTAAGTAAGAAAAGAGAAACCAAATGCTCTGATACCAATGTAATGGAATTGGCCTATTAACTTGAGAGTAGTGGAAATTAGAGAGAGTACTTTTGAGAAATTATTTTTTGTGAGCATAACGGGTGAACATAATTGAAGTTAGCAACGTAAACATAGAATTTAGTTAACTTGGCATGAGCAATACTTTTGCAAGAGAGAGACTTTAGAGAACATGACAATAGTTGAGGACTGGATTTATGAGGAGCCGGTCCCCCCCTCCAATAGGCATTTGTATTATGATTTCTCCCATCAAGAGAGACTTGTTACAATACAATATTTGTGTTCCTTGTGACCTAGGTAATGCAATGAAGATGGAAAGCTTCATGCATCACGAGCATAACATAAACTTTGAAGAAAGCATTAACTATCCCAAGCCTCGGTCCCAAGACCTCAAACACCTTCGAAGGTGGAGAGAGCTAGCAGGGAATGAGGGTAGGAAAGAGGAAGAAGAAACATTTTATAGGAGAAAGAATTAGTTCATCACTTATCATCACTCTCTTGCTAGCATACATAATAGCATAGTAATGAAGATGGAAAAGATTGCAAGAGAGAGTACTTTTGAGAAATTACTTTTTGTGAGCATAGCAGGTGAACATAATTGAAGCTAGCAACATAAACATAGCATTTACTTAACTTGGCATGAACAATACTTTTGCAATTGGGCCTAGTTATCACCACAAGCTTGGCCCGTAAGCCCCTCAAGCTTGGGCTGGGTTCTCACGTCAAGTATAACCCTAGCATCACAAGCATGACAAGCATCTCAGTCATCAGGCACCTCAAGCACCTTAGTCATCAAGCATGACAAGCACCTTAAGCTTGGGCCGGGTTCCCACCTCAAGCTCAGCCCTAGCTTACATAAGGTCAAAGGAATGTTTACACTAATTATTGGAGGTCTTTAATGAAGCTAACCCTAAGGTCTTATGCTCCATTGGTTAGCCTTGCTCTTTGATAGATCATCTCTCATTTGGTCCCCTTTAGCATTGGCCCCGTGTTGAGATAGATCTATAAGCACATGTCTATATCTTAACCCTTGTTCCCATTTATTCTCCCACATTAAATGATCAGTTTAATATGCAAAAATCATTTGGGTTGGTTAGATATTTGATTTTCTGACACTGTCTTTATGTCATAGAATGACTTCTAATTAGAGTATCTCATCTATCTAAGAAAATTCATGAGAATCTTCATGAATTAGCTCCATAGGGGGAGAACCTTTATATAGCTTTGATAAGTTAACATGAAAAGTGTTATGTATCCTCCACTAGGATGGAAGTTGAGCTTATATGCCATATCATTAATTTCTTCTTGATGAATGGTCGATAACAACAACAAGTTAACATGTAAATCCCAAAACTTCTTCTTGATGAATGGTCGATAACAACAACAATTTAACATGTAAATCCCAAAACTTTTGTACAAACTTTTCAATAGTTTCTCCCCTTTTCAGTTTGAATCTTCCTCAAGCAGGGAGAACGTCATCATCTTCTTGCTTAGTGAGAAGTTGTGCCATGATAACAATTCTACACTCCTTCCAAGTCATGGGTGCCTCTCCTTGAGCTTCTAAGCTTTTGCGACCACCACCTTTTAGTCTTTTGGAGGTACACAACTACATAGCATAGATTGAATCGCTTCGTAAAATTCTCCCCATCAAAAGCAGCATTAAATTGTTCGAAAAATTTAAGTACCTTGTCATTATTACCATAGCTTCTATAAAAAGAGATTAATGTTGTGTTCTTACCGCCTTTGAATTTTCGCATAAGGTACACTCTCTTCCATGTAGTATGGATCCATCGACAATGTCCTTTCTTCTTCTTGCCTATTGAGACATAACATTCTTATTCAAGAAAAGAGTTTCTGTCATATCATAGGGAGAAGAGGATGAAGATGGTGTCCTGCTCCTCCATCTCCTGGATGATCTTCTATGTCTCTTGACTCCTCTTGAGAATAATAAAATATTAATTAGGGCATTTTATACTTAGTTTTACGCTCCGAAGAGCGTTTAACAAGTCCTTTTCAAAGAGCTACCTCATCATCTATGGAATTTATGCTCACTCTCACTCTCTCAAAGTGAGTTGTGTGATGAGTCTTTCTCGTTTGGATAGGAGATCTTTGGCTTAGGAGATGTTGATTACTCTCTTTGGTTTCTCAAAGATCTCCTCTCTATGTAGGAGGATTGCACCTATGCAGTGATGTCCTTAGTCTCTTGTTTTCTTCAGAGAGCACTCCCAAAAGATATATGTCCTTCTTCTTTAGGTAGCCCTTGACAAATCAAGGCTTGCATAAACTTGACTTGCAGGAGTCTCCATAGGTTGCACTCGTCTTGTGGAATAAAGTAAATCGTGTGAGTGCACTAATGTAGTGCATGTGCGGGGGGAGAGAGAGAGAGAGAGAGAGAGAGAGAGAGAGAGAAACAGAGGATGTGGGTGGAGCAGCTCAACACAAATGTGTGTGAAAGAGACCCTTATTCTTCTATCTAGTAAATAATAAGGTGTGTACGAGTGATGGGTGATCGAACGCATGTGACAGATCCGACCATGGTAAGATGCACATTGTCTTTATCCCAACCATCTCCCACCTTAAGGTGAATGTGTTGATAAGTGGGACTACTATAGGACCTAATAGTATGTAGAGTAGGTACAAAGAGGAAACTAGTCTCAACATGTACCCATTGGCTCTCTCAAAGTTGATGCATTGCATCAACTTGACTTGCAGGAGTCTCCATAGGTTGCACTCGTCTTGTGGAATAAAGTAAATCGTGTGAGTGCGCTAATGTAGTGCATGTGCGGGGGGAGAGAGAGAGAGAGAGAGAGAGAGAACAGAGGATGTGGGTGGAGCAGCTCAACACAAATGTGTGTGAAAGAGACCCTTATTCTTCTATCTAGTAAAGAATAAGGTGTGTACGAGTGATGGGCGATCGAACGCATGTGACAGATCCGACCATGCTAAGAGGCACACTGTCTTTATCCCAACCATCTCCCACCTTAAGGTGAATGTGTTGATAAGTGGGACTACTATAGGACCTAGTAGTATGTAGAGTAGGTAACAAAGAGGAAACTCGTCTCAACATGGCTCTCTCAAAGTTGATGCATGACGTTTTTGTACATGCTCTAGTAGTATGTGAAAACATATATCCCTGCTAGAAGCAGCATGCATACCCTGCAAGTATCATGTAAATTGATGTAATGTCCTGCACTACTCCATGATGCATCATGCTAGTATTAGTTATTCCACGACAACTGCAAACACTCCCACTGCAACTGTTATGTCGGGTATCGACACTACTAGGTCGTACATGTGACACCCGAACGCTAATGAAAGGTGCACAAACCTAGTTTTCCTAGCCTCCCTTGCGCTATCTACATGCAGTACATCATCAAGACTACTCATCACATATGAATGTTTCATTACCAACATTGGGATGGCTACCTCCCTCTCCCCCATATATGGAACTGTGTAACCTAGCATCAACCTCTAGCATGAGCATATCAAAGAACTCCATATCCATTATCTCCATGGTAGGAGGCATCTCTGTCCTTAGAGGATCAATCCGTTGTGTCTCGCTAGAGCATGGCCACTCTAGCTTTGTATCTATAGACATGTCAGGCACAGCACTCTGGAGCTCATCCATGAAGACAAATGAAGACCAGATTTATGTGAAGCCGGCGGTCTCCCCTCCAATAGGCTTTTGTATTATAAATTTTCCCATAAAGAGAGACTTGGTATAATACAATCTTTGTGCTCCTTGTGACCTTGGTGATGCTATGAAGATGGAAAGCTTCATGCATCACGAGCATAACATAAACTTTGTAAAAGCATTAACCATCCTCAATCTCAATCCCAAGGCCTCAAACACCTTCAAAGGTGGAGAGAGCTAGCGGGGAATGAGGGTAGGGAGAAGAGGAAGAAGAAACATTCATAGGAGAAATAAATAGTTCCTCACTTATCATCACTCTTCTTGCTAGCATACATAATAGCATAGTAATGAAGATGGAGAAGTTGGCAAGCTTAAGCATTGAAGCATGGCTCTTGGTTGGATTTTCATTCCATAGCCAAGAGTGTTGGTGTAGACTCTCAACTTCTCAACACCCTTGGAGAAGGAGATGGAGTTCTTCCACCCTTACCAAGGGAGAATGTATGAAAAATGAGTGTGTGTGAGAGGGTGTATACCCCCAAGAACACCCCTTGCTTGCCTTGGTCAACCCCTCCTTGTAGCTCAATCTTGAAGCTCATTGGACCCCTCTAAGACTAGCCAATCACATACACAATGCATTTTCAAGCAACACGGGTAGCCTTTGGAAAAGTGTCCTCCTTACCCCTTTGAGAGAGAGAGCTTGAAAATATATAGATATTTGTTGAATTTAACTAGAAGCTCATGGGACCCTCTTTAGCCCAACCAATAGGATTCAAGCACACCATGTGGCTAAGCATAGGGAGAGCTTGACATGTGTCCATGTGCCCCTTGAGAAAGGGGGGTGCCCTTTGGGTGAGTGGGAGGTTAAGTCAAAGATTCCCCTAACTTTGGGGCTTTCCCCCTTCTTTGTAGGGTCTCTATTTGACTCAATCACCTTAGCTCCCATGCATGGGAAGCTTCTCGAGCACCTTAATCATCAAGTATGACAAGCACCTCAAGCATCCACCTCAAGCTTGGGTCAGGTTCCCACCTAAGCTCAGCCCTAGCCTGCGTAAGTTCCTAGGTCTAAGTAATTTTAACACTAAACTTTGGAGGTCTTTAATGAAGCTAACCATAAGGTCTTTTAAGCTCCATTAGATGCACGTTTCTCTTTGATAGATTATCTCCTTTTGGACCCCTAGTGAGATGTAACTATCTCTCCTCTTAGTCCCCTGCTGAGATAAGTCTAGAAGCACTTATTACACATTGCTCTTTGGTAGACAATCTTCTTTTGGACCCCTATTGAGATGTAACCATCTCTCCTCTTGGTCCCCTGTTGAGATAAGTTTAGAAGTACTTATTACACATTTCTCTTTGGTAGAGAATCTCCTTTTGGACCCCTATTGAGATGCAACCATCTCTCCTTTTGGTCCCATGCTGAGATAGGTCTAGAAGCAAATGTCTCTATTCTAATTCTTGTCTCATTTATTCTCCCACATTAAATGATCATTTTAATATGAAAAAATCATTTGGGTTAGCTAGATATTATATTTTATGACATTATCTCTCTTTTGAAATCATAGTCGTCCTCGAACTATGAGGTAGAGAAGATAAAGTCTAGTCATTAGTCCATGTTTCTTAGCGGGTAGAGGATCCCTTTTTACCCTACGACATCATTCCAAAATGGATGACTAATCCATTTGGTGCTTGGGAGACTGTTAGCAGCGGCTAACACAAGTTACACCAATTATGCACCAAGCTGTGGATGTGCTATAGTGCACAATAATTCCTTTTCATTGTATAGGGCCTTTGGCTCTTTAGGAGTGTGTTAGCAGTGGCTAACACAGGCTACACCAATTATGCACCAAGCTGTGGATGTTCTATAGTGCACAATATTTCCTTTTCATTGTATAGGGCCTTGGGCTCATTTAGGAGTTCCAAAGTTGTATAAGTTTAGGCTAGAGAGCTCAACTTTATCCCATAGTTGAAGGGTTTGAGGCCCAAAGCTATAAAAGAGCCCTATGCTTAATGACAAGTGATTCTTGGGTGAGTTCTTCTCTTTATAGAGTAGATGGTCATGAGGCTCATGGGCTTTCCATGCCCATGTAGCTCTTGATTTCTAATAATCAATTACACTTTCTTTCTTACTAGTCTTCTTTGTTTGATTATGTGGAGTGAGATTGTATTAGTGTGATGGTAGATCTCTAATCCTTTTTTGAGTTAATCTCTTCTATCCACACCTTTGGCCATGGTGTGGGAGGGCTATGCCTTCCTTCTCTTCCTCTCTCTTTACAAGGTGTGCGGTTAGTGTGTGTGCATACATAGTCACATTGAGGGGATGTACCGGAATGGACTCACTAATGCGGAGTAGGTATGTTAATTGCATGCTTGTGTAGTTGTGTGATTAAGAGTTGTGATTAGAGTGATTGATGTGAGAGGTTAATTTCAATCACATGATTGTGTGCAAGTGATTAGCAAGTAGGAATGTGTGGTTGATTAGAGGAAGCCCTTTCCATGGCTTCTCTCTGTGATGAGTAGAAGGATCCCTTGAATCCTCTATGTCTATACATCCTATGCTCATGCTTCCATGCCCTAGCCAAGTTGCTGATTCATCGATTTGACAATTTTGTGGGTTGCAATTAGGTCATGCTCCCTACAGAGACTTAGTTGCCTCAAGCATGTCTGCTCTTGAGTCCATATCATATTTCTAGATTAGAGTGACAAATTCTACTTGGTGTTTGAGAGAAGTCTCATCACAAACATGATTCTAAGCATGCATACTATTTAAATTGTGCACAATAAAAAGAGAACTAGTCTTATAAGGCAAAAACATTTTTCGTTAAAAATGCATTTTCATTTGCTTACTCTAGTGTAGCATTGTAGCATTGATAAGGTTCATATCATCCTTAAGCTAGGCTCCTTGTATCCATCTAGCATCTTTGAAAGGATAATTCTTAAACTTAACAAGACATCATTGGATAATCTTACCGTTTCTAAACACCTTGCCTTCATGTCGTAGGATGGACTCAGATTAAAGTACTTCTTCTTGATCTTCTTTTTTTGGAGGGTCTGCAACTATTGCTTCTTTTGGTGGCGCTCCTTTGTAAGGCTTACGTAGGCTCTCATGGAAAACATTGTGCATGAGCCAATGGTTAGGCAACTTCAATTGATAAGCCATGTTGTTGATTGGCTTAAGAATTTAAAAAGGACCATAGTATCTTTTTCTAGTTTAGCATAATACTCTTGGTGGCCCGTAGGATTCTTGTCCGTAGTATGCCTTAGATGAGCCTTGAGAAACTTTAGCAAGACCCAATCATTTTGCTTAAAGGCTAAGGCTCTTCTGTGCTTATTAGCAGCAACCCTTTTTGCCTTTGCTGTGAGATGGATATAACCTCTTTAATCTTTGGAAAAGATTCTTGTAAGTCTCCGCTGTATTCATCAGCAGTGAATATCTTCCCATGTACTTTACGTAGTAAGGGACTTTTGGATCTTCCCTCTTTAACCTCGAAAGGTGCTTTTCCCATGGAAGTATGTACAATGTCATTGTACGCATACTCTATAAGAGGTAGGTACTTCTCGCTTTGAGAATGTTGATCTACATCCTAGATTCTCAAAGAGACCCTTCCAAACTTTAGCGGTTATTCTAAGATCTATGTCCGACACTATGAATGTTGGAAATCCATGATACTTGAAAATTTTGAGATCATGAGAGTTGCCATTTGATGTGCCTTGATAGTCTTTTTGACAGGCATAGAGTGTGTTTTCTTGTTAAGTTTAACAATTCAAATGGCTTCCCTCAGCCAAATTTTGACTTTTGGCATACCACACATTTTGAAACATACTCTTCATGGTATGTTTACTTTTCAAGGTAGGCCAACATAAATACATTTCTACTCCTCAAAGAGTAGATTGTGGAATCCTTCTTTGCCCAGCATAATGAGAAGCACGGGATTCATACATGACTTTCTATTGTATGGGTGAGTAACACATAGCCTATTTCCGTTTGGAAGATAACCATCCTTCAAGGTGAATGGTTCTTTTTTCTTCCCTGATGCAAAGGCTGTAAACGTACTTAAAGTCTTGGTCAGTCGCATACTCATCTATCATAAAAGATAGATCATTGTGAGTTTCTATAGACACCACATTTACCCTTAGCCGGTGTGAAAGTGCATTGACCACTTGATTGTGCTTGCCAGTAATGTGAGCAATATGAAATTTAAATTGCGAAAGAAAATTTTCCCACCTCATTTGTTTGTCGGAGAGCTTGGTTTGAGTCATGAAGTTCTTAATGCTTTGTGATCCATTCATAGGATGAATGGAGTCCCCAAGAGATAGCGTTTCCACGTGTCTAGGGTATATAGAACAGCTAGTAGCTCTTTTATTTGCCCAATACTTGCTTATAAGAGTTGAGTCTTTGACTCTCATATGCTATGGCATGCCCTTCTTGAAGAAAAATAGCTCCAAGGCAATCACCGCAAGCATCACATTGGACCTCAAATGGCTTTGAGAGATCTAGTAGTGTGAGCACATGTTAAGAGATAAGCTTCTTCCTAAGCTTCTCAAAACTTTCTTGCACTTTTACAGTCCATGAATACTTAACGTTCTTTTTTGTTAAGTCATGTAATGGGCCTGCTATTAGCGAGAATTTTTTTATGAAACATCTATAGGATGCACACATACTTATAAAGCTTTGTAGCTCATGTAGATTTCTTAGATTAGGTCATCCTTTTATTACCTCTAACTTTGTTGGATGCATACAGGTGCCATCTTTAGAGATAATATGACCTATATATTGAATCTCTTGTAGGAAAAAATCACTTTTCTTTTGATTAATGAAAAGATTATTCTCTCTCACAACTTGGAAGATTACCAGGAGGTGTCGCTTGTACTCCCCAAGAGAATTTGAGTGGCTTGAAGATTTTTGTACATCATGAGTTTGAATGCGGCTAGAGAATTTGTCAGGCCAAAACTTGTAAATTATCAAATAGATCTTCTACCCGTAGCACGGGAAATCTTTTTGTTTATAGTGATCCTATTTAGTGCACTATAATTGACACACATGTGATATGTGCCATCTTTCTTTTGCACTAAAAGTATTGGTGAACAGAATGAAGAGGAGCTAGGCCTCACCATCCCTTTTTAAACCAATTCTTGCACTTGCCTCATGATCTCCTCTTGTTGAGCTAGGAAAACTCGATAAGGAGGCTTGTTATGCGGTGAGCTTCCTGGTAGGAGCTCAATTGCATGGTCATCATTCCTCATTTTGGAGGTAGCTCATTAGGGATGTCATCAATGAAAACATCTTGGAATCCATTTAGGAAATTAGACAACTCTAATTCCTCTTGATTCCCTTTATTGCTACTTGTGAAAATATTAGAATCATTTACAGGTTCTCTAATAAAAATCATAAATGCAAAAATAGAGCTTTTCATTGACTTATAAAAAATAGGCGTATTTACCAGGGATATGGTGTTCCCCGACTCATTAGCTATGTACATGCTCTTTTTCATGTAGCTGAAGTAGATTCTCCTTTCCAAGGAACTTCATATTGGTAGCCATGCGGTTGAACCATGCTGCCCCAACGATAACATCCTCATGTTTGAGAGGGGAGATGAAGAAATCCTCTTTGTCCACATAGTTGTGGACATGAAGCCTCAATTTTTCAATTAAGGGAGTAATTGAAACGTCTTGTCCCTTGATAGATCCATTGTATTTCAATACATCTCCCATCTTGTGGGCTTGTATGCCTAGTTTGGTGGTCAACTCCATGGATATGAAGTTGTGAGTTGAACCAAGGTCAAAAAAAATAAAGGCATCATGCTCTTGCATCTTTCCCCAAGCATAGGAAGGAGAAATCCTTGGCAATGAGCATCCTCTTTTGGAGCATCAACCATAGAGTCTCTAGGTGGCTCATTGCACACATTTCTTTTGGGGCAATCACGATGGGCGTGTCCTTGCTCCCCGCACTTGAAGAACCGGTTATCTTTGCGATAACGCTCTTGCTCCTCGGGAAAAGTCGATTCTTGCCTTTGTAGACTCCTTTCTCCTTAGCTTTAATCTTGAATTTTGAGCATTGTTCTTCCCCTTTGCTTCATTTCTATATTTTTTGCTTGGAATTCCTTTTAGCCCCTGATGGGAAATTGATGCACGAATCAACCATAGTGTGGAGGACTACTTCCATGACAGAACCACGCCGTTCGAAGTTGACATACTCGGCCATTTCTTCAGGTAATCCTGCACATAATTGTTGCTTTTTCTTGGCAAAGTCTATTTTCTAAAAGACGGTATCCTTAAGATATAAATCCCAAAACTTGTCCACATATTTGTGGATAGACTCATGAGGGAGAAGCTTCAAACTCCGCCATTTGGTAAGGACTTTGTCCTTTGCATCGCTTGCAAGGAATTGCTTCATGATGGAAACTCCTAGAGTTTGACGTAGCTTGGAGGACTTTGTGAAGCCCTCATCTCCAAAGGCCGCATCAAATTGTTCGATGAAGGCCAATACTTTATCGGTAGCACCAAAGGTGCCATCATAGGTGAGAAAAGAAATACTCTTTCCTCCCTCTTTGAACTTCTTGAGCTTTTGGGACCTTCGCCGTGGAGGGTAAGATTTGCGATGTCCTCCCCTCTTGTATTCTCTAGGAGAATAGTTATTGCTTTTGTCGGAAGAGGAGGAAGGTGAAGAAAAGGGAGAAGAGAGTGACCTCTATCTTACCCTTTTCTTCCTTTGTTTCCTCTCTTCCCTTTCAGAGTGACGAGGAGAAGGACTGTGGGTTGACCGTTTCCTCTTGGGAGGAATTGGCGATCGTCTAAACCATCGTCTTCGTGGAGCCACATCTTCAAAGGAACTTAGTGATTCGTTTCTTTATTATTCTTTGGATTCCTCCTCTCTTATGGGAGAGAGTCTTCTTTTAGGAGTCTCATCAAGAGGCCTCCTAAGCTCTCTCTCCTCTTGGAAAAGAAAGGAAATCCCATAAGCACGAAGTTGTTGACTAACTTTGGCTTACAAAACAGGGTTGCCCATAGCTTGTTGCAACCTAGTAAAAAGATCATTAACAAAATGGGGGCATCATCATTAGCACCTTCATGTGCAAAATCAAAGTTATCAATGTTCATTCTACTCTCTTGGTTATTGTCAGCCATGCTAATTAAACTTATGTATAAATTACTTTGTGCTTTGGTACCTCAAAAACCTTAGTCACTACTCTTCTTTACCTTTGAAAATTAGTTCTCAAGCAGCCACACCCGTGGTTTAGACACTATTGATTGCAAAGACTAGTTGAGAGGGTCTAACATTACTCAGTTGATTATAGTTCATGTTGAGCTTGCTAGTAGCTCAATAAGGGTTAAGCCAAAGGCAAGCCCCAAGGGACTCCATTATTACGACTATAGCTTCCAACGGTGTACCTCGAACTAAGTCATTCTCAACCAAGATAATAGATCCCTATCCCACTTACTCTATTGCAATAAACAAGCCCAGCCTTTCATGGACAACTTAAGGACCTCTTTTCTTAAGCAAGAAAAGAGAAACCAATAGCTCTAATACCAATGTAATGGAAATGGCCCATGAAATTTGAAAATAGCAAAAGCAACAGAATTAAACTGAGCATTTTTATGAGACTACTTTGAGAACATAGAGGGTGAACTTAATTAGCAGTAGCAACATAACCATTATACTTAATTAACTTGGCATGAACAATACTTTTGCGAGAGAGAGAGAGAGAATTAGAGGACTTGATAACAGTTGAGGACCGGATTTATGTGGAGCCTGTCCCCTCTCCAATACGCTTTTGTATTATAGATTCTCCCATAAAGAGAGACTTGGTATAATACAATCTTTGTGTTTCTTGTGACCTTGGTGATGCTATGAAGATGGAAAGCTTCTTGCATCACGAGCATAACATAAACTTTGTAAAAGCATTAACTATCCCCGGTCTCAGTCCCAGGGCCTCAAACACCTTCAAAGGTGGAAAGAGCTAGCAGGGAATGAGGGTAGGGAAGGGGAAGAAGAAACATTCGTAGGAGAAAGAAATAGTTCATCACTTATCATCACTCTTCTTTCTAGCATACATAGTAGCATAGTAACAAAGATGGAGAAGATGACAACATTAAGCATTGAAGCATGGCTCTTGGTTGGATTTGCATTCCATAGCATAGAGTGTTGGTGTAGTCTCTCAACTTCTCAACAAGCTTGGAGAAGGATATGGAGTTCTTCCACTTTGACCAAGTGAGAATGTGTCAAAAATGAGTGTGAGCGGGTGTATACCCCCAAGCACACCCCTTGCTTGCCTTGGTCAGACCCTCCTTTTAGCTCAATCTTGAAGCTCATTAGACCCGTCTTAGCCTAGCCAATCACATGCACAATGCATTTCAAGAAACATGGGTAGCCTTTGGACAAGTGTCCTCCTTACCCCTTTGAGAGAGAGAACTTGAAAATATCTAGATATTTTTTGAATTGAACTAGAAGCTCATTGGACCCCTCTTTAGCCCAGCCAATAGGATTCAAGCTCACCATGTGGCTAAGCATAGGGAGAGCTTGACATGTGTCCATGTGCCCCTTGACAAAAGGGGTGCCCTTTGGGTGAGTGGGAGGTTAAGTCAAAGATTTCCCTAACTTTGGGTCTTTCCCCCTCCTTTGTAGGGTCTCTATTTGACTCAAGCACCTTACCCCCCATGCATGGGAAGCTTCTCAAGCACCTTACTCATCAAGCATGACAAGCACCTCAAGCACCTTAGTCAGCAAGCACGACAAGCACCTCAAGCTTGGGTCGGGTTCCCACCTCAATCTTGGTCCTAGCTTGCCTAAGGTCCTAGGTGTAACATTTAATGGCCTAATAACTTATGTGTAGCGGAAATTAGCATGAACATAGTGGGCATTTCATTAGAATAGATTCCTAATGAGAATTACAAGAGTGATTGGGTGGAGAGAGCAACAAAAATCATAACACCTAGTTAGATAGCATCAACAATACTTTCAAAAGAGAGAGAAATTAAGCTATTGACAACAAATGAGGACCGTATTTGCATGGAGCCGATCCCCCCTCCAAAAGGCTTTGTATTATGGTTTCTCCCATCAAGAGAGACATTGTACAATACAATTCTTTGTGTTCCTTCAAGACTGGCTAGTGCAATGAAGATGGAAGCTTCATACACTAAGCAAAACACTTAATCAAACACAACTTGAATTATCCCCGTTCTCAGACCCAAGACCTCACACACCTTCGAAGATGGTGAGAACTAGCAGGGTATGAGAGTAGATTGAGAGGAAGAAGGAGTATCTTACGAGAAAGATGTACATCTCCTCACATAATCACTCATATTAGCATAGCTTAGCTTAGTAATTAGCTTGGTAGAGAAAATGAGCATGCATTGAAGCTTGGCTCTTGGTTGGATTTGCATCCACATGCCAAGAGAGTGTTGATGTAGGCTTCTATCTCACAAGCTTGGAGTAGGTGATGAGCTCTCCATTAAAGCTTGGGAGGAGATAGAGTATTCTTTCTTCACACATGGTCAAGTGTGAGTGTGTGTGTGTCAATGCCAAGCAAAAATCAGCCCCCTCTCTCTCTTGGGCGATTCCTTTCTGCTAAATTGGTCTGGCTTTTGCCTCATTGGACCTCCCCAAGTCAAGCCAATGGGTGTTAAGCAGCATAAGTGATAGCCTTCTGGCATGTGTCCCCCTTTCCCCTTTTGTGAGAGCTTTAGGTAATTAAATAATTAAACTAAACTCTCATTGGACCTCTTTGCCTCCTGGCCAATAGGAATTAGGCAAGCCATTGGGCTCCTGAATGCTCATTGGACCCCTTGGGAGACTGCCCAATAGCCTTCTAGGAGACTTAATTCTCATTGGTTTCTTTTATTAAATGTTTTTAAATTAATTAAACTAGATTTACTCTAGCTTAATTCTCATTGGTCCACTTCAAGGGTCTTCCAATAGGAATTGGGCACACCTTGTGGGCATCTGGCCTAGGGAGCTGACATGTGTCCCTAATTCCCTTTGTGTAAAGGGAGCCTCTATGTGTGTGTGTGTGTGTGTGGCTTTCTCTCTCATCCCCTACTAAATGGGCTCGCCCCCTCCTTTGTAGGCTTTGAAGAAGACTTTTGTACACACACTAAGCATCCAATTTTCCCAAGGATTGACCTTTGGACACAACCTTTGAATTTTGGAACCTTAGCATTTTGGAAGTCTTAATGGGCTGAACCTTAGGGTCTTTTTAGCCCATTGTTGCACATGGCTCTTTTGCAGATGGCCCCCCCTTTGGATCCCTACTGTGGCTGGTCTGCTAGCTTAACCAATATTCTAGCTTTTTTTCCCCTGGCCTTCTCCACATTAAATGATCAGTTTAATATGAGAAAATCATTTAGGAGAATTAGATATTGATTATTATGACATTACCTCTCTCTTGAAATCATTACCTCTCTCTTTTTCTCCCCTGGCCTTCTCCACATTAAATGATCAGTTTAATATGAGAAAATCATTTAGGAGAATTAGATATTGATTATTATGACATTACCTCTCTCTTGAAATCATAGTCGTCCTCGACTATGGTGTAGAGAAGATAAAGCATGTTCATGAGTCCTTTTCTTAGCGGGTAGAGGATCCCTATGTTACCCTACGACATCATTCCACAATGGATGACTAGTCCATTTGGCGCTTGAGAGCCTGAGGCTGCCGCAAGCATGTCTGCACATTAGTCCTATCAGTCTTCCATAGTAGAGTGACAAGCTCTACTTGGTGTTTGGGAGACGTCGTCTCCGCAAACTTGATCTAAGCATGCATACTACTTTATTTTTGTGCACAAATAAAGAAAAAGAGAGTCTTATAAGACAAAAAATTTGTTCATTTTTAACATTTTGTACATTTGCTTACTCTTGGGAAGCATTGTAAGCATTGACAAGGTTTAGGTTATCCTTTAATTGTATGCCTTGCATCCATCTAGCATCTTCAAAAGGATAATTCTTAAACTTAATAAGATATCGTCGGATAGTCTTACCACCTCTTAGTACCTTGTCTTCATGTCGGAGAATGGACTCGGGCTGCAGCACCTCTTCTTGGTCCTCGATCTCCGGTGGGTCTTCAATAGTTGGTTCTTGAGGTGGCTCTCCTTTGTAAGGCTTTAATAGGCTCACATGAAAATCATTGTGTATGAGCCAATGATTGGGCAACTTGAGTTGATAGGCCATCTCATTGATTGGCCGAAGAATCTAAAAGGGACCATAGTACCTTTTTGCTAGTTTAGCATAGTACTTTTGGTGACCCGTAGGATTCTTGCCCGTCGTGTGCCTTAATCGAGCCTTGGGAAACTTTAACAAGACCCAATCGTTTTCTTTAAAGGCTTGGGCTCTTCTGTGCTTGTCAGCAGCAGCCTTTTGCCTTTGCTGTGAGATAGAGATAGCATCCTTAATCTTTTGGAAAGATTCTTGTAGGTCTCGGCTATACTCATCTGCAGTGAAGATCTTCCCATGTACCTTAAGTAGCAAGGGACTTTTTGATCTTCCCTCAATTACCTCGAAAGGTGCTTTTCCCGTGGAAGTATGTACAGTGTTATTGTAAGCATACTCCACTAAGGGTAAGTACTTCTCCCATTGGGATCTTTGATCTACTTCCGTTACATAGGCTTTTAGTAGATCGAGAATGGTTAAGTTAGCTATTTCACTTTGGCCATCAGTTTGTGGATGATAGGCCGAAGAGAAGTTTAGCCTTGTTTCTAAATTCTCAAAGAGACCCTTCCAGAAATTACTGGTCATTCTAGGATCTCTATCCGACACTATGGACATGGGCAAGCCATGGTACTTGAAAATTTGTGAAATAAAGAGGATTGCCATTTGATGGGCTTTGATAGTCTTTTTGATAGGTATAAAATGAGCTTGTTTACTAAACCTGTCTACTATCGTCCATATTCCCGTATTCCCATGGATAGACTTAGGCAATCCAAAGATAAAATCCATGGATATGCTCTCCCATGGTGAATTAGGGATTGGCAAGGGTTGAAGCAATCCAAGTTGCTTCCCTCTATCAAATTTTGTCTTTTGGCATACCACACATTTGGAAACATACTCTTGTATGTTCACTTTCATGGTAGGGCAATAGAAATATGTTTCAATTCCCTTTAAGGTGGACTGAATCCCTCTATGCCCCGCATAAGGTGGAGCATGAGATTCATACATTACTTTCTCACGTAGTGAGTTAGTAACGCATAGTCTATTGCCATAGAGAAGATAACCATCTTGTAAAGTAAATGGTTCTTCTTTATTCCCTAATGCAAGGGCTGAAATCACATCTCTAAAATCGGGATCAATAGCATACTCATCTATCATTGAAGATAGATCATTGTGAGTTGCTATGGAAACCGCATTCACTCTCGGCCGTCTTGAGAGTGCATCAGCTACTTGATTATGCTTGCCAGCAATGTGAGCAATATGAAAATGAAATTGCGAAAGGAAATTTGCCCACCTCATTTGTTTGTCGGAGAGCTTGGTCTGCGTCATGAAGTACTTAAGACTTTGGTGATCCGTTCGCAGAATGAAAGGAGTCCCCAATAAATAGTGCTTCCATGAGTCTAAGGCATGTAGAACTGCAAGGAGTTCCTTTTCGTATATGCCTAGAGCTTGCTCAACAGGGTCGAGCTTTCGGCTCTCATAGCCTATGGCGTGCCCTTCTTGGAGCAAAACAGCTCCAAGGCAATCACCACAAGCATCACATTGGACCTCAAATGGTTTTGAGAGATCCGGTAGTGTAAGCACAGGTTGAGAGATAAGCTTTTCTTTAAGCTTTTCGAAAGCATTGTTCTCCTTAGCAGACCATGTATACCTAACGTTCTTCTTTGTTAGGTCATGTAATGGTCCCGCAATTTGTGAGAACTTTTCTATGAAGCGTCTATAGTATGCACACATACCTATAAAGCTTCTTAGTTCATGAAGATTCCTTGGTTTAGGCCATCCTTTTATTACCTCTAACTTGGATGGATCCATTTGGATGCCATCTTGAGAGATAATGTGACCTAAATACTGAATCTCTTGCAAGAAAAATTCACTTTTCTTTCGATTAACATAAAGTTTATTCTCTCTTAAAACTTGAAATATTACCTGGAGGTGTTGCTTGTGTTCCTCCAATGAATTAGAGTAGATGATAATATCATCAAAGAACACTCCAGTGAAAGTTCGATGAGGCCTGAACAGCTTCTCCATCAAGCGGTTGAATGTGGCTGGTGCATTGGTCAAGCCAAAAGGCATGACAATGTATTCGTAAAGACCAAATGTAGTACGAAATGCGGTCTTTACAATGTCTTGATCAACTATCCTTATTTGATGATAGCCACTTTTTAGGTCAACCCTACTGAAGTAGGTGGATCCTTGTAGCTTATCAAATAGGTCTTCTACCCATGGAACGGGAAACCTATTCTTGATAGTGATCCTATTTAGTGCTCTATAGTCGACACACATACGATATGTGCCGTCTTTCTTTTGCACTACTAGCACAGGTGAGCAAAATGGAGATGATCTTGGCCTAACCATACCCTTCTCAACTAACTCATGCACTTGCCGCATAATCTCCTCTTGTTGAGCTTGAGAAACTCTCTAAGGAGGTTTATTAGGCGGTGAACTTCCTGGAAGAAGTTCAATTGCATGGTCATCATTACCTCGTTTAGGAGGTAGCTCACAAGGGATGTCGTCAATAAAAACATCTTGAAACCCCTTGAGAAAATTGGATAACTCTAATTCCTTTTGGTTGCTTTTATTTTCTTTTGCTAAAGCATTAGGTTCATTTTGAGAGTCTTTAACAAAAATCATGTACACGGAAATAGAGCTCTTTATTGACTTGTTGAAAGCTGGTGTATGTACAATGGGGATGGTGTTACCCATTTCCTTAGCATCTATATACATGTCTTTTTCTCTGAACTTAAAGGAGATTCTCCTTTCAGGAAATTTAACATCGGCAGCCAGGCGGTCAAACCATGGTGCCCCTAGGATTACATCCTCATGCTTGAGAGGAGAGATAAAGAAGTCCTCTTTGTCCACATAGCCTTGGACATGAAGCCTCAATTTCCCGATTAAGGGAGTGACTAAAGCTTCTTGCCCCTTGAAGGCACTGTCTGCGGGTAGGACATGTCCCATCTCATAAGATTGTATTCCTAGCTTGGTGGCCAACTCCATAGATATAAAATTGTGAGTAGAACCAGGGTCAAAGAGAATGAAAGCATCATGTTCTCTTACCTTTCCCCAAGCATGGCATAGAGGAGATCCTTTGTGGTGAGTTTGGTGAGTCTCCTCCTCTTGGATTTCAACCAAGGAAGCTCTAGGAGGATCTTGGCGGTTGTTCTTTTGGGGACAAGCGTGGTACGCATGCCCTTGTTCGCCGCACTTGAAACACCGGTTATCCTTACGATAACGCTCAAGCTCTTCAGGAGAGAGTTTATTCTTACCTTTGTAAACTCCCTTCTCTTTAGCTTTGTTGGAGTTGCCCTTAGGAGACTTTTGGACATTGTCCTTCCCCTTAGGCTCATTGGAACCCTTGTTTTCCGACGGCTTATTATTTCTTTTTGCCCCCGTTTTGAAATTGATTCGAGAGGTGACCATAGTGTGGTGTATTACCGCCGATATGGTACGTGGTCTTTGGGAGTTGACATACTCCGCCATTTCTTCGATTAAGCCCGCACAAAATTGTTGCTTTTGCTCTCCAAAATCCAACTTTTTGAAGGCAGTGGCTTTGAGTTGTAGGTCCCAAAACTTGTCTACATATTTGTGGATGGATTCATTGGGAGAGAGCTTTAAGCTTCGCCATTCGGTGAGTACTTTGTCTTTGGCATCGGTGGCCAAAAATTGCTTCATAATGGAAGCTCTTAAAGCCTTCCATGTTCGTGGAGCTTCACCGTTGGCTCGTAGGCTAGACCACCATTGTCTGGCGGACTTTTGAAAGTGCATAGCTACATGGCGTAGCTTAGAGGACTCCGTGAAGCCCTCATCTCCAAACGCCGCATCCAATTGTTGGATAAAGGCCAAGACTGTGTCCGTAGCACCAAAGGTACCATCATAGGTAAGGAAAGAGATGCTCTTCCCTCCCTCTTTGAATTTCTTCAACTTGGACGACCTCTTCCATGCGGCATAGGATTTCCTATGGCCTCTTCTTTTTGATGGTTCAAAGGTTGCACCATCACTTTCTTCAGAGGGTGAAGAATTTGAAGAAGGTGGAGAAGAGGGTGACCTCTTTCTCGCCTTTTTCTTGTCTTGATCTTTGTCATCTTCACCATAGCTTTCATAAGAGGAAGAGGATGAAGAAGATGGAGAAGAGGGTGTCCTCTTTCTCGCCTTTTTCTTCTCTTGCTTTTTATCATCCCTCTTTGAATTGTGGTGGGGAGAAGAATATGATGGTCTTCTCCGCTTTGGTGGTGATGGAGAGCATTTAGCCCGCCGTCTTCGTGGAGCCATCTCCGCCGAGGTGGCGGGAGACTCGCTTCTTTCTCGTTCCTTCGGTGGAGGCTCTTGAGTTCTCCTTTGGGAAGGAGATACATCATCAAGAATTAAATTCTTGAGCCCTTCATATGGATTCTCTTCTTCTTCCCGAATCGGAGAGAGACCTCTTTTGGTAGTCTCACAAGGAGGCTTCCTAGGTGTTCTCTCGTCATGGTGATGAGCTTGGAGAATCCCGTGAGCACGGAGTTGCCGTTGCACTTCACTTTGGAGAGATGGATTGCCCATGGCTTATTGAAGCCTAGAAACAAGATAGTTAACAAGCATTGAAGCATCATTAGTAGCTTGCTCATGAGCAAAATCAAAGTTATCAACATTAATTTCACTCTCTTTACTATTGTCAGCCATTCTAACAACTTTTAGGTGTAAACTTTTTAGGTGTACTTTGGCACTTCAAGCCCTAGTTGCTACTCCTCTTTACCCCTTTAGAAAAAGCACTCAAGCTACTGTACCCGCGGCTCGAATACCATTAATTGCAAGGAATAGAAGAGAGGGTCTTTCGACACCAAAACAGCACTGGCTCCTGTCAAGCTTCTAATAGCTCAATAGTGGTTAAGCCATAGGCAAGCCCCGTAGGAATCCACTATTAAGACCATAGCTCTCGACGGTGATGCCCCGTTAACTGCACGAAGGCAGGCGCACTGCAAGGCTGAAAAATCCCTATTCCACTTACTCACAGGCAATTAATAATACCAACCATTTGTAGCTAGCTTGAGGACCTCCCTTCTTGAGCAAGAAAAGAGAAACCTTGAGCTCTGATACCAATGTAACATTTAATGGCCTAATAACTTATGTGTAGCGGAAATTAGCATGAACATAGTGGGCATTTCATTAGAATAGATTCCTAATGAGAATTACAAGAGTGCTTGGGTGGAGAGAGCAACAAAAAGCATAACACCTAGTTAGATAGCATCAACAATACTTTCAAAAGAGAGAGAAATTAAACTATTGACAACAGTTGAGGACCAGATTTTCATGGAGCCGGTCTCCCCTCCAAAAGGCTTTGTATTATGGTTTCTCCCATCAAGAGAGACATTGTACAATACAATTCTTTGTGTTCCTTCAAGACTGGCTAGTGCAATGAAGATGGAAGCTTCATGCACTAAGCAAAACACTTAATCAAACACAACTTGAATTATCCCCGTTCTCAGACCCAAGACCTCACACACCTTCGAAGATGGTGAGAGCTAGTAGGGTATGAGAGTATATTGAGAGGAAGAAGGAGTATCTTACGAGAAAGATGTACATCTTCTCACATAATCACTCATATTAGCATAGCTTAGCTTAGTAATTAGCTTGGTAGAGAAAATGAGCATGCATTGAAGCTTGGCTCTTGGTTGGATTTGCATCCACATGCCAAGAGAGTGTTGATGTAGGCTTCTATCTCACAAGCTTGGAGTAGGTGATGAGCTCTCCATTAAAGCTTGGGAGGAGATAGAGTATTCTTTCTTCACACATGGTCAAGTGTGAGTGTGTGTGTGTGTCAATGCCAAGCAAAAATCAGCCCCCTCTCTCTCTTGGGCGAGCCCTTCTTGCTAAATTGGTCTGGCTTTTGCCTCATTGGACCTCCCCAAGTCAAGCCAATGGGTGTTAAGCAGCATAAGTGATAGCCTTCTAACATGTGTCCCCCTTTCCCCTTTTGTGAGAGCTTTAGGTAATTAAATAATTAAACTCAACCCTCATTAGACCCCTTTGCCTCCTGGCCAATAGGAATTAGGCAAGCCATTGGGCTCCTGAATGCTCATTGGACCCCTTGGGAGACTGCCCAATAGCCTTCTAGGAGACTTAATTCTCATTGGTTTCTTTTATTAAATGTTTTTAAATTAATTAAACTAGATTTACTCTAGCTTAATTCTCATTGGTCCACTTCAAGGGTCTTCCAATAGGAATTGGGCACACCTTGTGGGCATCTGGCCTAGGGAGCTGACATGTGTCCCTAATTCCCTTTGTGTAAAGGGAGCCTCTGTGTGTGTGTGTGTGTGTGTGTGGCTTTCTCTCTCATCCCCTACTAAATGGGCTCGCCCCCTCCTTTGTAGGCTTTGAAGAAGACTTTTGTACACACACTAAGCATCCAATTTTCCCTAGGATTGACCTTTGGACACAACCTTTGAATTTTGGAACCTTAGCATTTTGGAAGTCTTAATGGGCTGAACCTTAGGGTCTTTTTAGCCCATTGTTGCACATGGCTCTTTTGCAGATGGCCCCCCCTTTGGATCCCTACTGTGGCCGGTCTGCTAGCTTAACCAATATTCTAGCTTTTTCTCCCCTGGCCTTCTCCACATTAAATGATCAGTTTAATATGAGAAAATCATTTAGGAGAATTAGATATTGATTATTATGACACTAGGTCTAAGTACTTTTAACACTAACCTTTGGAGGTATTTAATGAGGCTAACCCTAAGGTCTTTTAAGCTCCATTAGATGCACGTTGCTCTTTGATAGACTATCTCCTTTTGGACCCCTTTTGGTAGACAATCTCCTTTTGGACCCCTATTGAGATGTTACCATCTCTCCTCTTGGTCTCCTGCTGAGATAAGTCTAGAATCACTTATTGCACGTTGCTCTTTGGTAGACAATCCCCTTTTGCACCCCTATTGAGATGCGACCATCTCTTCTGTTGGTCCCCTGCTGAGATAGGTCTAGAAGCAGATGTCTCTATTCTAACTCTTGTTTCCATTTATTCTCCCACATTAAATGATCAGTTTAATATGGGAAAATCATTTGGGTTAGCTAGATATTATATTTTATGACACGGCAAACGAGCTCATAGAGACTATGGCGTCTTTGACACCAAGGACGTAGAGAAGAGTTGAATGAGCACCACGATGGCCTTGCGCTATCACAAGAAAACCTGTCATCAAGTAAAACTCATCAATAGATTGAATATGACACCCATGATCACTGAGCTGTGAGATGGAGATCAAACTCCTACGAGCATCAGGCACATATTGAACATCATGGAGCACAAGCATATTGAACATCATGGATCAAACTCCTACGAGCATTAGGCACATACCGAACATCATGGAGCACAAGCATACTCTCACCGGCAAAGTGCAAATGAATGTCACCCATGCCATGAACACCATCCCATCTCACAACAAAACGTGCTAAAGCACTCCCTGCAAGGAGTAACATGGCATAAAGCATTGTTGTCTGCCTATCCATCGTGAGACAAAGTCCACACATGTCAAGGTAAACCTGTGGAAGTAGGAGTGTTTTCCACACTTGTTCTCTCAGCTAAACCACTCCTTGCAAGGAGTAACATGGCATAAAGCATTGTTGTCTAGTTTTCAATCGTGAGACAAATTCCACACATGTCTACGTGAACCGGTGGAAGTAGGAGTGTCTACCACACTTGTACTCTCAGCAAAAACCAATGGAAAACCCATTGTCTCCAACACCTAAAGCAGCACCTCCTCATGTGCCTTGGTCTACCACAATGCTAGCAAACCTTATGCCTTTGCCTCTGAGATCTACCTAATACACCAACCTGCATATTCAATGATGAACTATCACTACAAGATCCCATAACTAAGCGCAAAACATGTCTATAGATCAACCCACACAAAGTGTAAATGCATTGTCCACAAGAGCATAACCACTCAACACAATGCCCAAAAAAACCAGCTAATCAAACACCTGCCACCAAAACTATGGCAAATATCGCATAAAGCGCATAATCCTCTTCCAAAACCAAGAACCAATCATGCATAAATTGTGACCATACTCAATGAGAGCACAAGAAAAATGACCATCCGCATAGGCACAAGCTCTCTAGCACCTGTCACAAAATGCATTAAACCTGGAAGAAAACAAGCAAAGTCTCCTCTATAATGGAGCAAAATGTCACCCAAAAATGAGAAAATAAACAATGCCAAAACACTATGGCACAATGGCAAACAATCCGGGAATCCCTTGACTAGAATCAATTAGCATAAACCTCCCGCAATGTCAATACATGAGTTGTACCTGCTACACAAGACACTGTACACATGTGAGCTAATCGCCAAGCTCAACCAGTGCGGTACCAAGGCATACTCGCTTTGATCTTTCACCTACCGCACGAAAGCCCTAAGTGCAACCTACAATCACAACCTGGATCGCATCAAATCTTGCGCATAAATTTGCTGGAAAAATTTTACGAGAGTTTCGGCGTTAAAATGGCTATGAAACCCAAATAGCCAACAAGCTACCAAATACAAGTAATAAATGTGCATCATATCTGCACTCAATTGCATCAAATCTCTGCAAAACGTGTCCTATGAAAACCTGTGAAAGAAGCTCTTGAGAGACCGCTTCGATGGTGTGTAAACGCCTATGTGATTCTTTGCCCAAATGTACCAAAAACCCCTCAAACTACAAGCTCTGCACAAGCTGAGATTGCATCTTCAACTCAGAATTATGCACTCAACGTTGAGCACTTGTTGTGCACAAAAACAGAAAACTTGAAATATGCAGTCAGTTTGAGCTGAATATCAGCAAAACGGTGAGGAATTTGCAGAAAGTTTCTTCTGAAAAGGTTTAGATCATGTCAAAATGAAAGGGTCATTTCAGCCAAAATTTTCACATCTTCTCTCTACAAGGAGAAAAATGAATTTGAAAACAGTGCTACTGTGCACACAGTTTTTAGGGTAGTACCTACACACACACACTCTTCTGAGCTTTTACAAGAGCATACATCACTCTTAGTTGGTCTCCCAAGCTCCCATTGCATTTTCACAAAGTTTCCAAGCTTTCTTGTTCTCTCCACCTTCGAGAGCGAGCAAGCTATCACCTTGAACCTCTCGACATTGTCGTGCTCCTCACAATTGCTATGCGCTCTAATACCAACTATGAGTATGCAAATGCGGTGCATGTGCGAGGGGGGGGAGAGAGAGAGAGAGAGAGAGAGAGAGAGAGAGAGAGAGAGAGAGAGAGCACAGGATGTGGGTGGAGCAGCTCAATACAAATGTGGATGAGAGAGCCTCTTATTCTTCTATTTAGTAAAGAATGAGGTGTGTACAAGTGATGGGAGGTCGGATACCTTTGACACACCGGGCCGCGATAAGAGGCTCACCGCCTTTACCCAACAAATTACTTGCCTCTAGTTGTACTTGGACAAGTGCTTGCAAGTTAGGGTGTGGGGCTCAGGCTCAGGATGCATGTGTGTGAGAGTGCAAGAAGGGGAAGGAGAAGCTGGAGAGAGAGAGAGAGAGAGAGAGAGAGAGAGACTGTGCAAACCTTTAGGGGAAACACACAGCTTAGAAGGAATTGTGTGTGCTTCTTTACTATATATATGGGAAAAACATAGAAGGGTTAGTGAGTTAGTGAGGGTAGGGGGTGTCGAGGTGGCCTCAGGGCCTTTACCCCAACAATCTTGCACTTAAAGGCCAATGTGGCCGTAAGTAGAAATTAAAGCTAGTATGTACAATTGTGAAGCATAGCAACTTCACCCTTGTACAAATATGTTCACCCTACGTTCACTAACTCGATGCAATGTGCAAACCCCTCCGTAGCTCGGCTCTTTGTAAGAGCATCTGCCAGTGTGGACTTTAACAAGCTCCAAGCACTTAACATTTTTCAATGCATCATGAATGAGCTGATACCTCACCTCAATGTGTTTTGACTTGGAGTGAAACACGGGACTCCTTGCCAAAGCAATGGCACTTTGACTATAATAATGCAAAAGTGGAACATGTTGAATGTATAAATCTCCCATTAAACGTGCCAACCATATAGCTTCCTTGTTGGCATTTGACGCTACAACTTACTCAATCTCTGTAATGGAAGAAGACATACAACCTTGGAGAGATGATCTCCAAGAAATGACGACTCCTACAAATATGAAATGTAGCCAAATGTAGATCTCCTTCTACCCGCATAATTTGCATTTGTGTAACCAAAAATAAATGCATCACTATTACCAAAGCATAAGCACTTGCTTCATGTAACCTTCAAATATATGAGGGTGTGTTTCACAGTTGTCCAATGTTGCTTGCCAGGATTAGCTATATATAGACTAACTACTTGGGCCACTAAAAATGCAATGTCTGGCCTTGTATTTACCATAGCATACATAATACTGCCTGCAACTAAATAATATGGCACATTTGCATCTCTGCTCTGACTTGGGAGAATCTTCCTTGCTAAGTTCAGACAAGACGGTGGTGGGGTACTCACTTCCTTCCCCCATACATATTGAAACGTTGCAAGACCTTGTGGATATAGGATTCCTCAGATAGCTCAACTTTTCCTGCGTCTCTTGATATGCATACCAATAAAATGATTGCTTTGCTCAAATCCTTCATAGCAAAGTTTTGTTCAGCATTTGCTTTTACTTGGCAATCTCCTCACTGGACTTTCGAACAATGAGCATTTCATCTACATTTAAAATGAAAATGGCTAAAGAACCATCAATGAGTTTCTTTACATACAAGTAGTGATCCTCTTGACTCCTTTTAAAGTCGAGGGATTTCATAGAAACATCAAACTTTCAATACCATTGCCTTGAACCCTCCTTTAAGCCATAAAGTGCTTTCTTGAGTTTGCACACAAGCTCATCCCTACTAGGCTATTCAAACCTTTGTGTTGCTTCATGTAAGCATCCTCTTCTAGATCCCCATGAAGAAAAGTTGCATTCACATCCATTTGGACAAGCTTCATGTCCTCAATGGCTACTAGGCCAACCATTATACGTAGTGTAGTCATCTTGACCATACGCAAGACAAAATCAACACCCTTTTGATGCTTGAATCCGTTAGCAGCAAATTGAGCCTTGTAAGGCTATGGATCATCAAATGTAAACTTTTTCTTGTAAACCCATTTGCAAGGTAAGGCATGTTTGCCTTCTAGAAATTCAACCAAGTCCCATGCCTCATTATTGACAAACAACTTGTGCTCAAATTGCATGGGCTATTCCCACCTGACCTTGTCATCCATTTTCATGGCTTCTTTGTAACAAGATAGCTCACGGTAGTCAATTAGCACGACATAGTCTAATTCTAACTGAAACCGTTTAGATGGATGTGAGGATCTAGTAGATCATCCCAAAATCTGACTTGTTCTCTGCCTTGTCAATTGGAGCACTGCTAGTGGAAGGTATATCACTAAGCTTCTGAGTTTTCACAAATTCCGAGGGAATGTCCTTGAACCTGGATTTTCTATATGCGACCTATTTTATAGGTTTCTTGCTCATCTTTTACTCATTGAAAATAACATGTGAGCTGTGAATTACTTTGTGAGATTCCAAGTGCCAAAGATGATACCCCATCTCTCCATATGCACTATAACCAAGGATAATGCACATGTGACTTTGGGTCTAGCTTTTTCACAAGCTCCTTGGACACATGTGTATATGTATTGCATCCAAAGACATGCAAATGATCATAACATGGTTTCTTTTGAGACCATAGCTTCTCTCAAATCTGGTAATTGAATGGCGTCTTAGGTGACCAATTGATAATATGTACAGTTGTTGGTACTGCCTTTGCCCAAAAGCCTTGAGTCAAATTCACCATAGAAAGCATGGTTGTGATTCGCCCTTGAATCGTACGATTCAACCTTTGTGCAAATCCATTGTGATTAGGTGTGTGAGATGCAGAATGTTGCCTCTTAATACCGCTCTTGCTATAGAAATTATCGAACTCCTTGGAGATGAATTCTCCACCATTATCGGTCCTCAAGGTTTTGATCTTGCCAAACTGATTTTCTACTAGTGCTAAGAATTTTTAGAAAGTAGAGAAGGCATGATCCTTATGTCTCAAAGGATAAACCCACACCTTCCTAATGGAATCGTCTATAAAAGTCATAAAATAGCTAGCTCCTCCTAGATACTTGGTCGGCATAGGATTGTAAATGTTACTATGGACAAGCTCTAGTGGCTACAATCGCTTCATATTCAATGGTAATGAAGTGGTCCTAGTTTGTTTACCATAGATGCAATGCTCACACATAGAAAAGTTGAAATAACTTAACAGAGGTAAGTAACCAAAACGAGCTAATGTTTTCATTTCCTTTTGGCTCATATGGACTAGCCTACCATGCCACAACTCAAGAGATGACCACTCGGCTATGGATATACAATCCTCTTTACACATTAAACAAACATACAGAAAGCTTTTTTGTTTCTGACCCCTAAGAATCAGAAGATTTCCCTTCTAAATTTACCATGAACCATTCCCAAAGGTGGTTGTGTAACCCAAGTATCAAGCTGACCACCTAGCAAATATCAACTTGGGAACATGTCTAACATTATTGACTATGAATTCTATGCCGTTTTGCATGACTAACAATGTCTCCAACACCATGTACCTCAAGCTCATAAGCATCTCCGAGTTTCATTTTTCCACCAGTATGTGCTTACGTAGAGAACCATTCTCTATGAGGTGTCACGTGGAAACTGGCTCTAGAATCTATGACCCAATTGTAATCAAAGCTAGTTTCATGTGCAATAAGAGCAGCTATACTAAGATCTATTGTAAAGACAAGAACATTTGAAGAACTATGGACCTTAAGCACATCTACAATCTTAGGAGATTCGTCACATTGAGCTCCTCAATCTTAGCTTTTGCTTGCCATCATTGTCAAACTTCTTGCTATCTTGAAACTTTTTCTTATCTATTTGTCATGTGTGACAATCTTCCGTCAAGTGTCTTTTTTATGGCAATGATAGCACTCAACATCACATGAAGAACGTCTAGGTTTGCTTTGAGAATTCTCATGATCCTTACTTTTGGCACAGTTATGAGTGCAACCTCCTTTGACCTTTGCTACTCGCAATATATGAATCACCTTGCTTTGCAAGCTCCATTGACTTCTTGTGTATCTCTTCACTAAGTAGACTAGAAACTACAACATTGTAAGCCAACTTGCCCTCAGGCACAGAGTTGCTAATAGCAATGCAAAATATGTCCCATGAAGAGGGTAGAGAGCACAATAAGAAGATGGATTGCACTTCCTCATAAAATTCCAGTCCCTGTGATCATTGAATGCATTCAAGTGTTTGGGAACCGTTTCACCTTCTTTCATGTGAAGCTTAAAAAGCCTCTTCATCAAGCACACTCTGTTACTTGCACTTTTTCTCTCACATGTGTTGCATAGCTTATCTCAAAAGGATTTAGTAGTATCTTCACCCATAATGGTGAAATACATAGACTCGGCTAAGTGTAAGCGAATAGTGAATATGGCTTTTACATCTAGAATCTTCCAATCCGCTTCTATATAGCCATCTCCCTTTGCATGCTCAAAGATCGACTCTAATTGACCTTTTTGGGTGAGTACATCTTGGATTTGTTGTTCCCATATGGAGAAATTTTGTGCCGTCTAACTTTTGGATATTGCAAATGTCCTTCTTAGTAAAAGAGGCCATTTTTGCAAGACCAATAGATAAGGCCTCGATAAGGCCAAAAGTTATGGTGAGAAAATCTAGCAAAATTTTGACAGAACCTCCTTTGTAACGAGGACAAAATCTCAAGCCAAAACGGTGGTCAAAGACATACAACACATAGATAGACTCGCAGAAAAAATTTGACAAAGTCTCCTTTGTTTGGAGAGTGAACTCAACCCAGGTGATGCATTACATGCATAAAATTAACCCAAGAGAGTGAATCTAGGCATAAATGATCAATTGTCACTAACAAACAAAATATCCGATCATATACATAACCTATGGTGAGGATATCGTAATAGGGAACTCCAACAAACTACAGTACCGAAGATATCTCATCATTCAATAATACCCCAACTTAATAAAACCTTACGCAAGACCCTCTAAAAGGCTAAGCAGACACAAAGACTAGTCACAGTCTCTCAGAAAGGGCTCTTCTGGTCCAAGTCTTAGAAACGGTCGGGAAACTACCAAAAAACGCCAGAGAATGGCTCTACATAGTGTATAGTGGACAGTATTTGCAACTCGATGTACATTATGAAATCGTGCACAAACACACGTCAAAAACTACTGCAAGTAGTAAACAAAGTCCCTGTAGGGAAATCTACTCTCAAAAGAGCTCAATAGCACAAGGTGTGCTCAAAAAATACGCAGCTATCAATGCATAGCATCCCGCAGCAAAACTGATATCAAAACAACTGTCAAAAATGCATGTGAAGGCTTTGTACCTGTGTGTGTATGAAAACTTGAAGATATAAGTGTATGCAAGTTCAAAAGGCCCCATGTAAACTTGTTGAGAAAACATGTATGTTGATGTAGACTAAAATCTGGTGCCGACTTTTGTCGCCAGACGAAAGTGTCGAAAATGTGTATGCTCGAAGCCGAAATGTAGTGTGTGCGTATGAAAGCACACTAGCAGATGTCGCTAATGCCGATGCCAAATGTGACTCCTCTATGGAAGAGGCTTCTCACCCGAGCATGTTGAGGATGCAATCCACTGGAAATCACCCATCTGCGGGAAGAGCATCGATGCCGAGGAGATGTTGTAGGTGGGAATGTGGGTGTGGATGGAAAATGGTTGAGAAGATCACCGATGTCAATGGTGTCGAGCGAAACCGATGCCAAAGAATGCTTGAGCTCACTCGCCATCGATGTTGAGAGCCAACACCGAAAACAAAACCGTGTGTGTGTGTGTGTCTCGATATTTGGACGCCAAGAAACCACACTCAAAATGGTGCTATTTCAACCCACTCCATTACTTCAACAGTGCATTTTGTATCTATGTCAACCAAGGCAATATCGAGCATGACGATTTTTTGTTATGCAAGTTTGCAATGTGTGTGTGTGTGTGTGTGTGTAAATTTTGAGCCGATGGATCCCCGGGGGAGGGGCGGGGGGCAACTCTAGCTTAACTTCATGTTAAACAAGGTGAAAGTTCACTATGGCCTACATAAGGCTATGAGAAGAATTTAATAATAAAAGGTTTTTTTGTGAAAGAAAACAATAAAGTGACACTAATTTTTTAAAACATTTTTTATCACAATAAAATATTATGTTTCTTAAAGAAGTGTAACAATAAACTATTCATATTACAATATATTCCAAAAACATAAAAATAATGTTTGAAAAACCACTTGGAAGCATTGTAGCAAATTGAGAAAACAAAAAGGTGAAATGAAAGAGGACGACACAATATTCAATACATAAGGAGTCAGTAAAGCGTTGGATTTTTGGTGCAATTGTGGACCATTGGATAAAGCTTGTGGATTGATGCCACATGGCAAAATATTTTACTTTTTAATATTTCTTCTATAGGTCTCCCAAATTTGGGAGAGGTGTTAGCATTTGTGTACCTCTTTCTCTTTAAAAACAGGGCCAATCCAAAAATATTTTCGATGTCTGATGCTTTCGATAATGGAAGGCGTTGCCCGAATCGAATACTCAGCTACCCCACTCACTGCAAAATATTGTTTGATGCTTTCGATACTCTGTGTGTGTGTGTGTGTGTGTGTGTACAACCATACACAGCCACTGCTTCACTCTGCACCCGATTGCGAGCTATGAGGGCTGCTCCATCTGCTTGCCTTCATGCCCAATTTCAAGCTGCAAATTTGCCCTTGTTTGCTCGATTCCTACACACGGATCCCACTCTGACAATCTAAGTTGCCCTTGTATGATGATCTGCAACGCTTCAACAAACTTGCTCGACTTCCCAACTCCTCAATTCTTCTGTAGATGCTTGCTTGGTGCCTATTCAGCCACGCTGCCCAATTTGATGCAAACCTACTTGCTTTGTGCCGATTTTCACTGCCTTCTCAATGACGTCTTGCTTCTCGATTTCCTACTCGATGCCCCAATTTCTTTTTTCGCAGAGATTCTTACTTCTCAAGATTCCATTGCAAGCTTCCAAAACTCCAGGTGGAGCTGCACACGCAGAGATGAGAGGGGCCAGGGTCAGAGTGACTCCGATACCAGTTGTGGGGCTCGGGATGCCTATGCATGTGAGTGCCAGAAGGGGAAGGAGAAGATGGAGAAGAGAGATAGGGCAAGCCTTTGGGTAAAACACCCAACTTAGGAGGAGTTGTGTGTGCTTCTTTATTATGTATAGGAGGTTAGTGAGTTAGTGAGGGTAGGGTAAAGGGGCCAATTAAAAGCCGCCCCCCTTTACAAGGAAGTGGCCACCCCCAAACTTAAACTTAATTTTACCCAGTCCTGGGATGTCAAATGACGCATGCTGTGCTGGTTACGTGAGCTTCTCAAGGAATCTGGGCCACACGATCTGCACTCGATCCTTGCTGGCAGCATTGGCACATTATACCCCTCTCCTATGGCTTGCCTATCAACCCCGATTTTGTTACACAAGAAATCTCTATCGTTGCTATGTATCGCCTTCGGATCCCCGTCAACCCTCATCTTTTTACTACATGTGCGCCTTGCAATAAGCTTCCGATCGTATTCTTCCAAGCTAAAATAGGTGAATGTTATTGCCAAAAAATTGTGCCCCTCCTTAGGTGGCCTTAAGTTGGGGGTTTTACCCTAGGGCACGGCCATAGGGCCTTTACCCCAACATACGATTGCTTGCACTTCTTAGAGCCGTTGTGCAAAGTATCCAATTGTATGCATTCCTTGTGCAAAACGATCATCATTATCAAAATTTGTTCCTAACAAATTTTTGTTAGTTCTTGAATATCAAACATCGTGAATTTGTCTTGAATATTAAGAAAAGTTCTCATAGCACCCACACCCAAGGTGCTAGATCGTCCTCAACAAGAAAGAAAGACCAAAATGCTATGATGCCAATGTAACTTGAAATTGATAAATCCTACAGCATTTGAACTAAGTTATCATTATTACTAATGAAGACATTCAAAACAAGCAATATAAGACATTGACGCGGTGTACAGAGTTTGATTTTTCTCGAAATGACTTTCTCATTATTATATAATTTACAAGTACATGTAACAACACGAATACTAACCTATTGAGATTTTGCTAATTATCACGCTCTGTGAGGCCTTAAAACTTGACAAACCACATAATTAGTAGCTCTATTATGTTTGTTTTGCACCTTCAATACTAGCTACCCTCTCAAAGGCATCCAATGGCACAAATTGTGTAGCGAGAGAGAGGTCAGATTGGAAGACATGTACAATTTGACTTAAAGAAGAAGCTTTTGGAATCAATAAAATCTCTTTTATTCATTGTAAAAGGCGAAGACAGTCCTAGCAGGCGGGAACTGTCTCCTGGAAAGCCGAACAATGGATCAATCACACGTCCGTAATTACCACGGTAGTTACTACAGGAACTTCTGGAAGGCTATAAACAGGACCCATTACATCGTAATCGGGCTTCTTGCTTCTTAGTTCTATGGGCTTAGCACTTATCTTTTGGCTTTAGCTTTCAAGTATTTCCGAGTTACAATCTTTTCGCCTTTAACTTCACCTTGTAATCATTATTGCTGTAATCATTTGAGCTTCAACCCGTTGCACCTTGTACTGATTGTCCCTGAACTATGAATGTGAAACTGCAAACACTTTTTCAGTTGTCCAATCTGTCTCTCATTTCAGTATACTATTTCAATTCAGATAACTATTTCAGTACAGTCTCCATTCTCTATTCCAATTTCACTAACTGAACTGACGACTTACCAGTAGCTTTAAATTCTAACACTGGAATCAGCTCTGAAGAGATCGGCCCCAATTCCATTCATCGAGTCACGATAGATTATGTGCGAAGTGTAAGTACAAATTAGAGAGAGGAATAAAGCTCAGAGAGATCTTTTTGACAATTTTAAGCATGATATGAGCTTGGGCATACTCGATGTACATACACTCCCAACAAGAGAGATGATATCCCAAAAAGCTATGGTATCTGTAAATCTTAGTCAATATCTTGCATGCCGAACCGAAGACTCTGCTTTTGACCCTTTTTTCTACTTTATGCATCGACTTCCCCTTTGTGAGCTCTATATAGTAATCTGCAAATCATATGCACTCTGGGCACTTATCATAAGGTTCAATTCATATGTTGGCTTTCTCATGCAATTTTTGTGTTGCTCTTGAAAGACTAAAATCAAAGTTCAAAAGTCATTTTGAATGCGTTTTGATCCCAAAACATTATGTCCAGTTTCATAAATGATTTTCCAAATCATAATAGATATTATTTTTTGAGCTTTTGACAGCTTTTATTGTCCCTTCTCCCATTTCACAGTCTACTAAGACAGTAAAAATGCCATGTCAAGGTCGATATAAAATCATTTTGTTCCCGAAAAAATCCATTGGAACCCCTAAACAAAATCTTAGCAGCTTATGAATGTTTAAAGGCTCCTTTGATATTTTAACCTTACTTTTGCCATTCTTGCTTTGTAGCCCATTTTAGGTCAAATACGGACCTTTTGTTTCTCTCGTGTAAAAGAAAGGAAAATACTCATCCAACCTTAGATTTTCATTTGATCACTGTACAACATCTTTAAATGATCAAAATGACTTTTTATTGCTTTCATAGTTTAGACATTAGAAGTATGTGACACTTTACCAAAAGTCTGTTACCATTTTAAATAGTGTTTTTGGGAGCAAAATGAAATCCACTACTCTAGAAAGACATGACACATTTGTTTTGGGGGCAAAAATAAAATCCACTACTGTAGAAAGGCATGGCACGTTCTAAATGCTGCTACTACTTTTTCCACGACAACATCTAAACTTTCAAAAAAGGTCGTATAAAAGACTTAGTTGTGTGTGAATTGTGTTGTAAGTCAGACTAGTCATCTTAAAGTTAGGTTCATACATAAGAAAAATCGCCCAAAAGCATCTACATTTTTGAGGTTCAAGAACGACTAAAGTTTAATGTTTGAAAAAGCCATAGAAAGACAAGCCTTTTTCAACCCCTCTTCACTGCTAGTTACGTCCTACAGAAGTCCATGATCCTATTGGCTCCCATACTTGCACGACAAACTTAGAAGCATGCTGCAAGCGGCAAAGGCTCACCACAGCTCAATAAGACCCCTGTCACACTGGGACGGGCGTCCTCACTTTTTGCAAGGGGCCCGCCCTTGGTTGTTGTCACATTGGACCCAGTACAAAAACCTGCGTAGAAAGAGCAGCGAATCTGCCTTGGCCAAGTGGTACGACGCCTGGCTTCCTTGCTGCTTGTGAGTGTTCAAAACCCAATCGTACGCGCTTGGGCCATAGCTTTTGTCAGATGCCCTCCCATGCTGAAAGTTGGCCGAGGTGGGAAGGTCGCCCCTCTGACAAACCCCAACGACCCATCTCTCACTTTTCGGAGAACCAATGAGAGCGCGCCATTTCAGCATGGCCATCCTCTCCCCGTCCTTGTGTGACACTAGCATAAGGCTCATGCAATTTATGCGCATGGAGATCAAAGATGTGATACCCATTCAGATCCAGTCGACAAGTTGTTCGGGGAGAGAGAGAGAGAGAGAGAGAGAGAGAGAGAGAGAGAGAGAGAGAGAGAGAGCGCTCCTATGGACACACGCACCCAAAGAGAAACAAGGTGAAGCATCACTTTGGCATTCTAAAGTAATAGAATGCAAGAAAGATCTAGCCATGTCAAGTTGTGAAATGAAGGTGAAATAACAAGGTGACCAAAGTCATGAAGGTTGTTGAAGTTGAGAGGGGAAGAGATTTATGGGGAGTATGTTAAAATCAATGCCTACAATCACACGTCGTTTTTGTTATGTTTTAATATAAAATCATATTGTCCATTATATACACAATCATAAATTTCTTATAGATTACGGAAGGTCCCACTTAAACAACAAGAAATGTGCACATTGGCATCGTAAAACAAAATAGAATGAAAAGGAAATCAAATAAAACCAACCAAGTAGAAGGACCCATTGATAAGCTGAAACAAAAGAACATTTAATTGAGTGCATAAGAAAAGATAGGTCTACAAGAATTATTTAGAAAATAATTCAAAGAAATAGATCTTTATGAGGCTCTTAAATGAAAGCACTCTTTCACAAATAAAAATTCATTGAATATTATAATACTTCCCATCAAGATTCAGGGGATCAAACTCCTATGAATGCACACATTAATTTCTTGTTCTTTAAAGCCTTTTCGAGCAGGCAGAAAAGACATTTAAGGTAAGTCCCAATCATCACTGAAAACATTAAAAGTATGCCCAACTCAACTCTCCTTTTAAGGCCTATTTTAGAAAGCCAAAAAAGGAATCCCTTTGAATATCTTAATGGCAACGATATCCAAAATGGGTATCAAAAAAATGCCACTAAAATGCAGCATAAGACTCTTCCTGCTACCAAAAACGCCAAATCTATACCATCAATAAACATTGAGCAACCACCAAAACTCTCTCTCTCTCCCTCTCTCTCCATGCCCATTGCCATTCTCATCACCCCGATTCAGGAGCATTGAGAATGGCTTATCAGCCCCACACATGTATCTTTGGTCACATAGGTCATATTTGAAGGAGTACGAGCGGAAGTGCGACGCGAGAGAGAGTGCGAGAAGAAGAGCACGACGATATGGTGAACTCGCTCTACTGTAATGTGTAGAGCATAGTGAGTTCTTATTAGGTTTTAACAAAAGAATATATGTACATACCTGGCGGCCCACCCACTTACCTGGGCGACCACATTGGGCTTTATACCCCAACAACCTCCCACTTAAAGTCCAATGTGGTACTTTAAGTGTGAGAGAAGCTACTATACAAGCTAATATACAAGAGATGTAGAGAAGTGATGTACTACCCTACACCTAACTGCTTGCGAAAATGCGCAAAGCTCTCTGAGGGAAGTCCTTTTGTAAGTAGATCAGCAGGATTTTCTGTGGTGTGAACTTTGACAAGCTGAAGTTGCTTATCCTCGAGCATTTCCCTGATGAAATGATACTTCACATCCACATGCTTTGTCTTTGAGTGATAAACTGGATTGCGAGCCAATTGTATAGCACTTTGACTATCACAATATAACACAGGCATCTCTTCTTTGATTCTCAAATCTGTTACTAGTCGATTAAGCCAAATTGATTCTTTGCATGCCTCTGATGCTGCAACATATTCAGCCTCTGTAGTAGACTGAGTAACACAATCTTGTAATCTAGAACGCCATGATACTGCTCCACCAGCCAATGTAAAGACATACCCTGACGTAGACCTTCGGTTGTCTAAGTCACCTGCATAATCTGAGTCTGTAAAACCCTTTACACTTAGCTCCTGACTCCCATAGCATATACGCATACTCTTTGTAGCTTTCAGTTATCTCAATATTCCTTTCACTGCCTCCCAATGTTTCTTGCCTGGGTTTGACATGTATCGACTTACTACTCCCACTGCAAATGCAATGTCTGGGCGAGTAGTAATCATTCCATACATCAAACTACCCACTGCAGACGCATATAGAATCTTATCCATTTCAGCCTGTTCTTCCGCAAACACAGGACAATCTTGTTTGCTAAGTTTCACATATGGTGGTAATGGAACACTCAATGCCTTTCCCTTCTCCATATTGAAACGTTGCAAAACCTTGTCAATATACTCTGTTTGAGATAACCAAATCAACTTCTTTGATCTGTCTCTCTCAATGCGCATACCAAGTATATGACTTGCCTCACCCATGTCTTTTATGTCAAACGATTTTGCCATCTTTGACTTCAAAGCTGAAATTTCTTCCAAGTGCTTGCCAGCAATCAATATGTCATCCATATACAAAATAAGGATCAGCCAACTGCCATCCTTAGCCTTCTTTGTATATAGACAGTGATCGAACTCACTACGTTTGTAGCCTTGAGAAAGCATAAAGTTGTGGAATTTATGGTACCATGCCCTCGGTGATTGTTTTAAGCCATAAAGACTCTTTAACAACTGGCATACCCAATCTTCCTTGCCTTTCTCAACAAACCCTTCTGGCTGCTGCATGTAAATTTCCACATCTAAATCACCATGCAAGAACGCTGTCTTGACATCCATTTGGTGCAACACCAAATCTAATATGGCAACCAATGCAAGAAAGCATCTCAATGTAGTCATCTTGACCACCGGAGAGAAGACTTCATCAAAGTCAATGCCTTGTTCTTGCTTAAAGCCCTTGGCAACAAGCCTTACTTTGTACTTTGGCTGACTATCATGAGCGGTGATCTTATACCTGTAAACCCATTTACAAGGTAGAGCCTTTTTGCCCTGTGGTAATTTAACTAGCTTCCATGTCTTGTTTCTATGCATAGCTGTCATCTCTGACTGCATGGCCAATTGCCAATTCCCGGAGTCCTTCATTTGCACTGCTTCCTTGTAACATGAAGGCTCATTGCAATCAGTCAACATGATATAGTTCATAGGTGGAACAAACCTATCAGGAGGTCGCGTGACACGTCCAGATCTACGCATAATAGGTGGCTCAGGCTCAGCCACAACCTGTGGTTCCACTCTATCCTGTCCTTGCTCCTCTTGAGCCCTAACATTTTGTCTTGCACGTGTAGGTCCATCTTCTTGGAAGACAACTCTTCTAATCTCCTCAACCCTCTCTGGTTTAGAATGATATTTGGATTCATTAAAGTGAACATCATTGCTGCGGACAACCTTTCTGGATTCGGGATCCCAAAGTCTGTACCCCATCTCACCAGAATTACCATAGCCTAAAAAGATGCACTTTCTACTCTTTGGCTCAAGTTTGTTCCTGAATTCCTTTGGAACGTGAGTATATGCCTCACAGCCAAAGACTCTGAGATGCTTGTATGAGGGCATTTTGCCTGACCATACCATCTCTGGCAATGAATCCTTCTGCAAAACTTTTCTAAGAGATCTATTTACAAGATGAACAACTGTTGATACAGCTTCAGCCCAAAACCCATTTGGCAGTTGTGCATTAGACAACATACTTCTGACCTTCTCTTGTATGGTCCTATTCATCCTCTCAGCAACACCATTTTGAGGAGGATTGTAAGGAGCAGTAAGTTCACGTTTTATACCTTTTGACTCACAAAAGTCCTGAAAGGCCTTTGAAACATACTCTCCACCATTGTCAGTGCGTAAGCATTTAAGCTTCTTGCCACTCTGATTCTCCACAAGTGTCACAAACGTTTTGAAAACACTAAACGCTTCATCCTTGTGCTTGAGAAAGTAAACCCATACTTTCCTCGAGTAATCATCTATAAATGTCATAAAGTAAGAAGCTCCCCCTAGAGATAGGTTAGGCATAGGTCCACACAAATCACTATGAACAAGTGTCAACTGTGTATCTCTTCTACTACTTCTATGCTTATGTGGCTGCTGTGTTTGTTTACCATACAGACAATGTTCATAGAATTCAAAATCATTAAATGAAAAGCCAAGCAAATAACCAGAACGAGACAAGATTTCCATTCCCTTCTTGGACATATGTCCTAACCGGCTATGCCACAAAGAAACGTTCGACTGCTCGGTTACATTGATTACATTTTTAGAGACATTTGATACATAAATCATGTAAAGTCCTCCAGACTTTACTCCATGTGCTACTGTCATAGAACCCTTGGATATCTTCCACATGTTCTGTCCAAAAGTGGTGACGTAGCTAGCATCATCAAGTAAAACTGTGCTGATCAAGCTCTTTGTAATTGCGGGAACATGTCTCACATTCTTCAGCGTGAAAGAAGAGCCATTCTGAAACTTCAATTGAACATCTCCAACACCTAAGATCTCACATGTCTGCCCATTGCCTAGCCGAACATGATCTTTAGTGGTCACATAAGAGGTAAACCACTCCTTGTTTGGAGACACATGACGTGATGCCCCTGAGTCTATAATCCAATCACTCAGTGCATTTCCATCAGATGCTGTAAGAAGAGCTGAGTCCATTGTATACTTCAAGAAGTGAACATCATTAAAGTGAACATCATTGCTGCGGACTCACCTTCAAGAGCTGAGTCCTCTGCAACAATGTTTGTCACATTTATTTCTTGAATCTTCACTGAGGACTTGTTTTCATTATGGTCTTCAGCTTTCTCTTTGCCTTTTTCTGCTTTCCATTCTCTGTAGTCTCTTTTCATGTGACCCTTCTTGCCACAATGGTAGCATTCTATGTCACTCTTGCCTTTAGCACTGCGGGACTTGCTACGAGACTGATTCCTCTTTCCACCTTTGTACTTTTCTTTGGTCCTTCCCCTGACAACTAAGGCTGTTCCTTTGCCTTTGTCCATTGTCTTTCTATTGGTTTCTTCAGTAAGCAGACTTCTTTCTACACCTGCTATGTTCAAACCATCTGGAGGTGCAGAATTACTCAAAGCTGTGCGAGAAATGTCCCAACTTTCCGGCAATGTGATCAACAGGAACATAGCTCTAACAGGTTCATCAAACTTGACACCTTGAGCTGACGACTGACTATAGAGTGTGTTGAATTCATTCAGATGATTGGACATAGGTGTTCCTTCTTTCATCTTCAAGTCAACAAACTTCTTAAGCCAGTATACCTGTGAAGCTGCACTCTGCTTCTCATAAAGATCACTCAGCTTTAACCATACTTGATAAGCCGACATCTCGTCTGCTACATTGAAGTAAACGCTTTTTGCCAAAGTCAGCATAATGATAGAAAGTGCCAATTCATCCATTTCGCTCCATTCATCTTTGTCCATATCTTCTGGTTTTATCCCCTTGAGCTTTATAGGTTTTATCTGCTTCTTTTGTACCAACACGTGCCAAATCTGCTTCTTCCACAATGGAAAATTGGTTCCATCCAGCTTCTTGATATTGTAAAGAGCAGTGTCATATGATCCAGCCATAGCTACGCTTCACAGTAGTTTACTTTCCTGGGAAAAGTTCGGCAGAGTTTCCCTTATAAACTGACCTCTGAACCAATATCAACGTGTCAAATGAACCAAGAAAGCTTCAAATTCTGCATAAATTTCGACAAAGTCTCCTTTGTAAAATGGCTCTGGTGTACTCAAAAACAGACCAAAAACAGCTTAAAAACATTGTCTCTTTGACACTGTAAGCTGTGGGTAAACCTGTCCTGCACCTGTACTGTCTCTGACTGTCCTGTCACTGTCCTGTAAGCATAGACTGCGACAATGCCTCAACGACAATAAAGCAAAGATGCAATCCTAACTGTTTAACTCAGAGTCAATACATCCTAGCTGCCTATCTAAGGGTGCTCGAGAGATCGCTCCAAGACCTGTATCATCGAAAGGATCTCAACATTCGAGAATCCCCCAACTCAATAAAACCTCACTCGATCCTCAACAAAGGCTGCAGTAAATCTGACAGTACAGAGACTTCCCACAAAGTCATACATCCACAAATTTCTCACTGTATGTTGTAACCGCTGCGGCGGTTGTTTGCTGCGTGACTCATAGCCAGCAAACCCTCAACAGACATACATCATCTCTGACAATACATCCCATGTGAAAGTACCTGTAATGTCAGGATGAAATCTGGAATATCAAGCAGCAAACACAAGCGACCTGATGAGCTAGTGGATGTCGCCTACAATCTGTGTGTAGATGCGTCCGTGTCGTATGTGACGCCTCCAAGAACTGTGAGCCGTCCTTCGATGTGTAGACAGCCACAAATCAACACTCTGGGAGTGTCGATATCCTAAGCACCTGCAGTCGTAGGCCGAAAACCCCAAATTTACAGAGTTGGATCTGCACCCGCTGAGACCACGTAGTCGAAAATGGCCTACGCAGACCTTTGTCAAACTGAACGGTGGCCGAGATGACCTCAGAATGAAATTCTGAGAACACCAAGCCCTTCGGATTCTCCAACAGGATTTGGGGGCATGTCTTCGCCTGTCGAATTTCACTGCAATCTGAGCTGGTGACTCTAGCCTCCTGCAGTGCTGTCCCGAGCTTTGATCTGAGCTCTGATACCAGTTGGAGTATGAGCGGAAGTGCGACGCGAGAGAGAGTGCAAGAAAAAGAGCACGACGATATGGTAAACTCGCTCTACTGTAATGTGTAGAGCATAGTGAGTTCTTATTAGGTTTTAACAAAAGAATGTGTACATACCTGACGGCCCGCCCACTTACCTAGGCGACCACATTGGGCTTTATACCCAAACAATATTCGACTCTCATTTTCCCCTCTCCCATCCAAACCAATTTGACCAATCCACTTGAAATTCTTTTGTATTTGCACACACATAAAAAACAAGGATGCATAACAAACATGATAATCAAAACAATCCAAGTCACCCAAACACCTGCACTGTGTACACAAACATACAACACCTTGTGTGTGCATGAGAGAGAGAGAGAGAGAGAGAGAGAGAGAGAGGACACATTCAACAGAGCCTCTGTCAACTTTAATGATTAGCTCAGCAATGTACAAAAACAATGACTGGTATCACTGCTAAACAAATACAAAGTCAAAAAAGCAGAAGCAAGCTTCTTCCACTTAATGCAGAGCCATCAACACAAGTAGTTGCAATTTGCAACCTGAAATTTTCCAGAACCTGTGTGATGGACCCGAGAAAATTTACAACTGTCTTCTTTTTCCAACTCTGATGTTTACATCTCGGGGTGAGGTTGAGTACGACGTCCGATGCTTGAAATTGCGCTCATAAGCATCGTCATCGTTGGCATCTGCCTCATTTTCCAATTTGCTCTTGTTTACCACTCGATTTGTGATTCTCAAGCGATCATCTTTAACCACAGCCTTTCTTCCACTGCTGAGCTTGCCGGGATCTTGTGGAGATGTCACAGGTATTCTCCTGCCCTTTGATCCACTGCCACCAGCAACCTCATCTTGGCCATCTAGAAACTTCTCAGTAGTTGGTCTCTTAGGTCTATCCTTGGACTCTGCTGGGAAGCTTATACGTGAGAAAACGCTACCCTTTGGTTTCTTCTCATTTGCCTCAAAACCCATCTGATCCTCACTCACACGCTCAAATGTCTCCTCTCTCCTCTCTGGCCGCTTCCTCTTGCCTGGTTCAGGTGATGAAGAGCTGGCAGCAATTTTCCCGCGCGTCTGGTGAGCAACCTTTTGCACCACGTCACTTGCATCATACGGTGGACTACTTGCCGAACTGTTGCTTATCTTTAGCATTCTCTGCTGCATTCAGTACAAGAGGACCATTAGATGCATGCACAGCCTTTAAAAGAGAGATACCAAGCAAAATCAAACAAAACCTCACCTTCAATTTAGATGATCCCAGATCCCCACTCTCTGACAACTTGGCTTCCTCCCTAAAAGCAAGTTACTCAAAGAATTACCCTCAAGTAGGTCAAACTTACTTTTTACCTTACAGTAGGCAAAAACATACCTTTTCTGGGATCTTTGCTCAAGTTCTCGCTTCCTTTTCAATTCAGCCTTTCTGGCCTCAAACTCCTCTCGACTCAAGACACCATCATCCCTGTAGACATCATAAACGTCAAAAACCCATAAAAACCCACACAACAACACACCAAAAAATCATTTGCAACCACATGCTAGTACCGTTGAAAAGGTGGCATTGCAGGAACACAGGCAGGATGACCAACAGGCTCTGGTAACATCATGCCAGCACCATACAACATATCACAAGGCACAGGACCGGGAACTCCGTACCCAAAAATTGGATACTGTGGATTCAAAATAGGCTGCCCAAAACCATCTAACATGTATTGAGGCCCAGCCCAAAAATTACCATATAGGGCAGGATTCCCAGCATAAGGCATCATTGCTCCATCAGCCATAGGTTCATAGAGTGGGGCGCTCCGGTAATAACCCTCTTTTTCTACAGAAATGAAATAGATTTCTGAGAAACTACTGCGCTGGACAAAAACTACAACATCAAAAAAAGGCAGTGTCCAAACCCTACCTCCATTTAAAGGTTTCTGTCGCTTGGGCTTAAGCTTCCTCTTTTTTCCTACAACCGAAGGCAAATCCATTTCTCAAAGAGTCCGAAAAAGGCAAACTGGACTCACTCCTACAACACTTCATGAAAAACCTACCAGCATCAGCAACTATCTCCTGTTGCACCTCCTCTTCAGCATTAGTGTTAGTTTGAGAACCAGGAACATCTTGCGAGCCAGGCTCCAACCTGCTAACAGACTCTGCAGTTTGCTCCATGCTCTCCAGCCTCCTGTGATTGATGCTGATCACCAAAGACGGCTGCTTTTGCTGTGCAGGTGGAGCCTTGTCAGTTGAGCTAGGGGCCACAGCTACACTCTCAGTCTTCTGTGAGCCTGACCCTGATGGAGACGATACCCTGGCCTTGAGACGCTGTGACCCAGATGCCGATGGCGAAGGTGCTCTGAGTTTTGGACGCTGCGCTGATTCCATGTCTGCATGAATCCGACACCGTTTAATGCATTAACTATGTACAGCTATTCCCACTGTACATAAAGATTTGCAAGGGCAACATACTCTTAAAAGCGCACCTTGAACGACATGAAGGCTTCCAGGGTGATCTGCACTGCTGGTTGCAGTAGTTGTTTCAAGTAACCTGGCGATAGCGTCTCTTAGAGTTTTGTTTGGTAGCAAGTCATCTGCCAAAACATTAGTTGCCCCGCACACACACTTTCCATTGGAAAGAATTTGATCTCGTATACCTGGAGAAGAAAAACACGGTGAAAACTCAAAGATGTATGCCTTGATAAAGAATGAGCTCAGAAAAGCTATGACTAAAAAGTGCAGCAATGAAATATAAGTAGAAGGAACTACACTCACATCTGTCACAGTAGCTTTTGAAACAACATCTACTTGTCAAGACTGCATCTTTTAAGACACCCTTACACAAAGGGCAGCGAAGCTCAAATGGTATGTCAACTATATTTCTGCTTGAAGGAAGACCCTCCACCTCCCTGTCAAACACCGCCCTGCAATAAAACACAGTTTAATGTGCATTCACATTGACATTCTACCACAAACACTAAAGAAAACCTAATAAAAATCTTTCTACTACAAATGCTAAAGAAAAGCTATTAAAAACCATACTCATTGGGCCTCAGAATAGCTACTGTGCCACTTGGCAGAGCATATGAGCCATCTGGATTAGCAACAAGCATAGACTTCGGAATGCCAGTTGGCGGCTTCATTTTTTTAACATCATATGCTGGATCCCCATTTGTTACACAATGTTGAATAAAATGTCCTGCATGCACATAAAAAAACTTGAGCAGAAGCTTATGAATGAGATTTCTCGCAAATTTCTGCAGCCCAAAGCATACCTGCAATACCGCATCGATGGCAAATATACCCTGGAGGAGGATTCTTCTTTTCTGGTCCAAGACTTCTGCCTGTAATTTGTTAGACTTAGCAATAGACTAAAGAGTATGTGAAATATTGAAATAAACTTAAGCCTTTTCCCAAGGTAGCGACTCCTGTACAATCACCAAGAACAAAATCACAGGCTGGCTGTTATTGCAGAAACAAAAACCCTCCATTTCCCCTGGTGCATGTCCTCCAACCCCAGTTCACCCATGGACATAAACCTCCCTACCCTACCCCATCAACCAGCGTGTGTTTTCCAGTGCAAGTGCACATGCGCTACATAATCGCTTTTAGAAGAACAAACAGAAATCCCTAGGACACGAAATTTCAAAGGAAGCAAAAGGGGAAGACAATAAAGACTTACCATAACCTCTGCCACCAAACCCTCGACCTTGACCTCTACCAAAACCTTTTCCTGCTGCCAAAATCTCTTGAGTTTGCCTGAATATGTGCCAATGATTTTCAGTGAAAATTAGTATAGGCACATACGAGCTCCTTAGACTAACCCGTAACAGAAAGTGCAACAAAAATTTGGCATGTACAGACTTCACTACCTCTGCCAATCAGTAGCAGACGCATCAACAAATGCTTTGATTTTGTTATCTTCTTCCATTTTGTCCACACCTACTTGCTGTTGCAGCAGCTGCTGTTGCTGTGGCTGGTGCGGCATTAGTGGAAGATGCTGCTGGAAAGAGGGATTCTCAGGCATAGCATACAAGTCCACACCAAATTCATCTCCCCATTCAGGTTCATCAACCTTTGCATCACAACAACCACCCATCAGGCCTGTCTGTCCCACCGAAATGACCAATCAAATAACAACTGAACATTAGCTAACAACCGTGGTTACAGTGCTTACTTGCTTGGGCGGAGGCATGGCTGCCACCATAACAGGCGAAGCCTGGCCCTTAGAAACATCATCTTTCACTTTCCTGCATTGTTACAGTGAATTTAAATCAAAAAAAAAAAAACCCGATAACGCTTCCTGGGCATCTGCACTTGCAGAAGCGCTAAAGACAGATCATTCCCTAAGTACCATCATGCCCAGGTAAATTCGTTCACATAACTACAAACTGCTTGCCCAAAAGTGTAAATATGGGCCACGATAAGTTGCTATTTACTGCACAACTGCAGGAATCACATTCTTACACTGGCCAACAGGCCACAAGCAATCACGACAAAGGACATACATGCAGACTAATCTAGACTGACCATCAGCGGTATTCGAATTAAGAAACCAAAGTAAAGGCATCATGTTAAAGTGAAGACAATACTCGTCTCTAACTTCGGCCACAATGGGCCTTTGCCGCCTTCCAGGGACTCGGCGCACTAAAACAGAAGTATTTCTTGGAATGGATTGGGCCTCATCTGTATACTCTGTAATTGAAAACATAGACAGATTATGATCATAAACCCACGACATCATGCAGGTGGCATCTTAAACAAGAATCTAATCTGCACGGTGTGCTACAACAGATTATCCAAATGAACATCAAAGCTTCTTGTTTCAAGAGCAAGAATAACCTCAAACAAATCCAATCCTCCTCCTATGCATCTAATCTCCTCCACTACTAGCCAATTTTTGCCCACCACAAACTGAAGGCAGGCAACTCTTACAACTATTTCAATCTGCAACTAGTCCAAGCTACATCACTAGAGCTCTTATACAAAGAAGACAGATCTAAAGCATCAAGGGGCGGACCTTCGTTTGTCTGTGCATTCGAGATCAGGAGGTCAAAATCAGTTCCTCTGCCCAAATTCTTCTTTTCAACAATTTTGTCTTTCAAATTTCCAACAGAAATGAAATGTCCATCAATGGATATCGAGTCGTAATCTTTTGCACTTTTAAACTTAAAATACACAGCCATAACCTTCTCAAATATACAAATATGTACAACAAAGCCGTGTCCAAACTGGACAACAGAATCTTTTTTGCCTTGTCCACATAGGGCAACAGAACACTTTTTCTTTTTTTTTTTTCAAGAGCAAAAAAAAGATCGGGCTACAACGATGGAGATCAACAAGCTAGGGAGAAAAGCTTTTGTTGATGAATGCAGAGAGGCCCAGTATTCTTGATGTAAAAATCCTCCTCGTGCAACTCCACACACGAACTCGATCATCGATCTGCTTTCACCACCTCTTTCACGCTGAACTCCGATCCTTTGCAGCACCTACCCACTTTGGCACGCACGAGCAGATCGGCACTGGAACCAGTGATCTGCGCACTATGGCTCGCAAAACTTAGTGATTCCACTGCCAAGATCCAATTATCCACAAAGAAGCTTGTTGCAGGCTCAAAGTCGATGCAGGTTCACTGAATTGAAGAGATCAACCACCTTCATACACATGTGGGAACAGGATCCCTGCAAACTGCAGATCTTCACATTATAGAATGCGGCTACCACTCCAGAGCCACTTTCAAACAGATCTCGATGAGGCGACGCTGTAGAGGGGATATATCCAAGCTATCTTCCGCTTTGGCAGCGAGGGGCCAATTGACAAGTGAAAACAGCACAAGGATTCAACCAAACTTATCTGGCACCGATGCGGATCGCCTGGTTCTCTGAGCCGCTTGAAAGGGCAGAGAGGGGGAGGAGGGGAGAACAGAAGCTTCAATGAGAATGACGATGGCGGTCCGCCTGACGCAGCGTTGAAATCTGCGAAAACGAACAGGCGGATCCCGTTAACCCTAACGCGGCTATGGCGTTTGACACGACACCAAAGTGAAGCTAGGCTAAAATGTTGTATGATGTGGTGCAAGTGCAATGTGCCATATAAATTTGTTGCGTGTGCTGTAAAGATTTCAAAGCTTTGAGTCGGCGCTGGCCGCCGTGTGTTAGATAGCATTAGCACATGGAAGGTGAAGCTAGGCCTACCTGCTGGTCGGGCTGAAATTGAGGTGAGTGAGCACATGAACAACCCAGCCGGACAACATGAGGCAGAGAACACACCATCGTTGACGGGAGAACTAGATCAAGGCAAGAAAAGTTGCGTTGCAATGAATTCATTGGCCCGGCCAGTTTTGTGACCGCTGGTTGGAAGAGGTAGGTTGTGAACTTTCTCGGCAAGCGGCCAGCAAAAAAGTGTACATCACGTCAGCCTGTGAGCCAGTCGGTCGGAGCGAACTCCATCTTGTGCTCATTACAAGAGAGTGTTCTCAAGGTGTCTACAGGAGCTAGCTTGGTTGGTTGAGCACTCGTCCTTCGTGACTTGGGTCATGGGTTCAAGTGTGGCCAAAAGACACTCGTAGCGCAAAATCGTGCATGTTAGAATGATGATAGTCGTGATGTGGGGAACAGGGTACACTCTTTCAAAAATCCCACGAGTCAATTTTTTAATCTAGATACAAAATTTACAATAAAAACATACCTCGTAAGGGAGTGTCCTCTTCTTACTTACACGTATCGTTAGATAGCAGGTATGTTTGCCTGTGTGCAGGCTGCTTGGTGGGAAACCTCTACGACAATAAGGTAAGTGCATATATTCTAAAAAGAGAATTGGTATTATATCCATGGCTTTAAAAAAGCATGTAAAGGGCACCAACCACAACACTAAAGCCCACAGGGTCTTTAATGAAGACCCCATCAAGGGATTGATGACGCGAACTGTGTGCACAAATCTCAAGGGATATGGACGACAAGCAAGGCTGTTGCATGGCCCTCTAGATTTGAACCCGATACTTAGGTTGTGGCAACATAATGGCCTACCCACATGGGCGTGGGCCTTTTGCTATCCCCAAAGCCTAAACAAAAAGGCATAAAGTGAACCTATGTGGGCAAAAGTAAACTAGGACAAAAAAATAAACTCGAACACGTCCTTGTAAATTTAGACAATCGAGTTTACCTCGCATGTCGCATGTGCAGTTCGTCATCGTGTCGGGGTCTTCATTAAAGACCCCATTCCCTTTAGTGATGAGGGGGCACCAGGTTATTCGAAAATGGGCTACATAGTTTGTGTCAAGCACTTAAAATCTAAGATTTGTAGTTCCGCATACAAACTTCTAAAATCCAGATACAAGCTAAACACGAAAAGGTGCAAAAAACTACAAAGATTCAAGAAAACATTATATGAAGCACCTTTTATTTACCTGTAGAATCTCTTAATTTGAGAATTTCTATGTTTTGGCAAATAAAATAATAATCAAAATTAAGTTCCCTAACATTGGACTAAAGGACCCTCCGTGTTGATATTGTATCATCTAGTCATGAGGACGGCAAACACACACACAAACAGACAAAATGATTGTCATAAAAACCTAATATCTACTTTTTTAAAATGATTTTCTCATATTGAACTGATCATTTAATATAGGAAAATACCAGGGGGGAGCAAAGGTTGGATATTGGAAAGGTTGTCGGACCGGTCTCAACAGTGGATCAAAAAGATGGGAATTGGGGATCCAGATGGGGAGGGTATGCTAAAGAGCAAAGTACATCAATGGAGTTTAAAAAACCTCGACTTCCATAGGGCAAAGTTCCAACTTTTGTACTCTAAAGGTCATAGGCCATGGGAACTTGGCTTAGTGATTAAAAGTGCTAAATCTAGTAGTCAACAAAAGGACAACCAGCAAAAGGACAAAGAAGGGGATGAGCTGGGAAGATGACAGAAGAGTGGGAATCACACACACACACACACACACACACACACACACACACACACACACAACACTTTCCACAAAGCAAATAGGACACATGTCAAGCATGCAGGAAAACCCCCAATTCTTGCCTGAATCCTATTGGATTGACATAGAGGTGGACCAATGAGGGCTTAGCTAGTGTAAACTAAATTTTTTATTTTATAAATGTTAAAAAAATAGCCAATAAGAATTAGTCTCCCTAAAATACTATTGGACAGTCAAAAGGTCCAATGAGAATTAAGCAACCCATAAATTTGCTTAATTTCTATTGGCCAGAAGAATAAAAGGTCCAATAGGAATTCATATAATTAAATTAATTATCTGAGCTTTTATAAAAAAGGAAAAGGATGGACACTTGTCACAAGTCTTTTGATTGGGTCTCTCAAATGATATTGGCTAAACTTTTCACAGGCCAATAGGAAGCCAGCAAGAGTAAAAAGCTTACTCAAATGCTATTGGCTAAGCTTTTCAAGGGCCAATAGGAAGCCAGCATGAATAAATTGCAATAGTGGTCGACCAAGACGAGAGAGGGGGCTGATTTGTGAAGGCATTATTCCACACACACTCACACAACTCATGTGTAGAGCAAAAAATTCATCTCCTTCTCCAAGCTTTAATGGAAAGCTTATCTTCTTCTCCAAGTTTTGAGAATGGAGGCCTATATCAACAACTCTTGGATATGGAATGCAAATCCAACCAAGAGCCAAGCTTCAATGCCATGCTTCTCTCCTCTATTATCTAATTACTAAGCTAAGATAAGCTACAAGAGTAATTAAGTGAGGAAATACTTCTTTCTCGTAAGAATGCTCCTTCTTCCTCTAGATCTACTCTCATACCCCGCTAGCTCTCACCATCTTCGAAGGTGTGTGAGGTCTTAGATCTCAGACCGTGAGGGAATTGATGTTATGTGTTATCACGTGTAAGTTTGGGGCATGAAGCTTCCATCTTCATTGCACGAATGAGTTTTTACCAAGGAACACAAAGAATTGTATTGTACAAAGTCTCTCTTAATGGGAGAAGCTATAATACAAATGCCTAATGGAGGGGGGACCGGTCTATGTAGATCCAGTCCTCAATAGTTGTCAATTGTTCTATTTCTCTCCCTCTTTCAAGTATTGTTATGCCAAACTAATTAGGTGTTATGCTAATGTTGTTATCTCCAACCAAGCACTCTCCTATGCTCATTAGGAACTTGCTCTTAATGAAATGCTCACTATGTTAAGTTATTTTCCACTATTCAGACCATTAAATCTTACATTGGTATCAGAGCTATTGGTTTCTCTTTTCTTGCTCAAGAAGAGAGGTCCTCAAGCTTGCTACAAACGGTTGGTATTATTAATTGCATGAATGTAAGTAGAATAGGGATTAATTATCCTTGAGACGTGCCTGCTTTGTGCAGTTAACGGGGTATCACCGTCAAGAGCTATGGTCTTAATAATGGAGTCCCAAGGGGCTTGCCTACGGCTTAACCATTATTGAGCTATTAGAAGGTTGACAGGAACCGGTGCCGACTGAGCTATGATAAACCCTCTCTTCTATTCCTTGCAATTAATCATATTTCAAGCCACGGGGATAGATGCTTGAGTGCTTATCTTTGAAAGTAAAGAGGAGTAGCAACTAGGGCTTGAAGTGCCAAAGTATAAGTTTTAAAAAAAATACACCCAAAACTTAGTTAGAATGGATGACAATAGTAGAGAGAGTGAAATTAACGTTGATGGCTTTGATTTTGCTAATGATCAAGCTACTAATAATGCCCCTATGCTTGTGAACTATTTGGTTACTAGGCTTCAACAAGCCATGGGCAACCCATCCCTCCAAGGTGAAGTGCAACCGCAATCACTCATCCCCATGGGATTCTCCAATCTCCTCACCTAGAAGAGGGAGTGCCTATGAAAGCTCCTAGTGAGATTTCTAAAAGAGGGCTCTCTACGATGAGAGAAGAGGAGGACCCATACGAAGGGCTCAAAAGCTTACAAGTTGATGGGGCAACTCCCTCACAAAGGAAAGCCCAAATCTCAACAGTTGTGGGCTTCTGCCGCACGTATCGAAGCAACGGACTTGCCTAACACTGTGTGCGAGCCACATATGGCTCCAAGCACACAACAAACCGACACTAGTAAGCTCAAAGATGACAATGTGTGTCACTCACCGCTCTACGCTTGCTGTCATGGAGGATTCCTCGCCGTGAAGAAGAGGGAGCCATCACTGTGCCGCGCTCAACCACCTCGCCGTCGTCGTGCCGCCGCAATGCTCTCTCTCTCTCTCTCTCGCGCACACACACACACACACTAGTACACAAAGGAGATGGAGCAAGAGCACTCTTCTTGCATTGCACAAATGAGAGAATGAGGTATTTTAGGTTTAGATTGACTTTCATATGGGCTTGCCCGTTCACATTTGGGCGTCCACACTTAGCCAATCTTACCCAAACATTTTAGGTTCCAGTTTTAGAGTGCGCCTTTCATTGGTAATCACTCTTAACCATTCCTACTTGATCGACAAACCCGGCCAATAACATAATACACTACTAGCTGGTCCGACAAGCCCGGCCCATGGCTACATAAAAGGTGGTCTCTTGGTGGTAACACGCCCCCCTTCCCGATGTAGATTCCACCCTCGGAAGCTAGCGAGAGAAAGCCCGTTTTGTCCATGTTGTAGAGCATCTGGATTTGAATCTACAAGGCAAAGTCATTGTTTTATGCAAGAGGAATTATAAGGCAATAAATCATGAGAGGAATGTAAGTACATGCGAAAATGAGTAAATGCAAGATTTATGAAATGTTAGATTGCTATTAAGGACAAATACACTGCACTTTGATGAAATTAATTAATAAAGAGTTTTGGGCTTATGGGTGAGTTTATCAATTAGTTAGCTATGACTAAGGTTAAAACGACTACTCTAGTAGTAGCTAAACTAAGAAGATTATCTAAGTGAAAATTTCCCTAATTGTGATTTTCAGCTTTGATTAGCCAACTAGCTCTCACAACTCCAAACAAAAGCTTGAAATTTTATTTGTAAGCTCAATGGAAGTCTTTTAAATGTCTTTTTTTTTCTTTTTTCTTTTACTTTGGTTCACAATCATTTGACGTGTGTGCTTATTTTGTATGTTTGGGGCTTTTTGCTTCTCAAGGAAAAGTGCCCACATTGGGAACCTCTAGAGTCTAGTACCATAGACAATATATGTGAGTGAAGTACCAAATCAAGCCAGGATTTCTCTTCCAGCGTAAGATTTTTCATTTGTGGCACTTATGTTTTTTGCTTCCATTTCCTTGGTATTCTCACCAGTGTCTTTTGTTGTTTAAGTGAGCAAGCTTCTCTATGCCTAAAACATTCCTAAGGTCTCAAACACTCAGATAATTTTATCAACTAGGACTAGTGGTCAAGTAAATGAGTTAACCTAAAGTCACGGTCTCCTAATCTCAAGGCTCATCTATAAGATTAAACTCTAGTTCAATCAACTTAAGCAAAGACAAATTTATACATCTATAATAGCAGATAATAAACATAACTATTGCACTCAAACAAACCATGAAAAACCACAATTAACAATTATACATATCCACCAACATGAATCATGGAAAGTAGTACAACTGGAGATATGGAGTTGCTCATTTCATTGAAGCAGATGTCCTCAGCCATGTAGATGGAAATCCATATAAGTCCTACATAACAATATCAAACAATTAGGCACTATACCTCTAGGAGGCATGTCAGTGTGAAAAAATTAAAACTCCTAGAAAACAAACTTAAAACACAATCCAGACCCCTAACCTACCTATCTGTCATCCCTTTTAGAATCAAGGAAAGAGGATATTTATAAACCGGGTGGCATCCCTAAAGCTAAGCCTCTATCCTCATCATCTAGATAAACAAAATCATTCTTCATGAGGCCATAGTCTTCCTCGGTCTCTATTATTTCTTCTTCATCATCCTCTTGCGCAAGCGTGTTAATCGAGAACCTCGTTATGCGTGGATACTCATCTTGTGCAAAAGAATAAACATGTGCCACTGGAGAAACATTCGCTACTGGATAGGGATCACTAGTTATCCATAGACGTATCAACCATTCTAACTCCTCAAAATTTCTCTCACGTGCAAGTCTCTCTGCCAAATCCCATTCGCAAGAAAGTATAGGGTAGTAGATGTGAAACACTTGAGAAAAATAAAAAGGGTACCTTTCATTAAAAAATACAAGCGTATGTCTCTGGTCGACTAGCCATCTCTAAGAATACAGATAAATTTGGTTAGGTCTTTAAAACATAAGAGTTGTTTTTGTGTGCTGCTTGATGTGACATGGTGAATTTAGACTTATGTGTAGGATCTGATAGGGTGCTCTTTCGTTGCTAGTCGCTCTTTCTCTTTTACTATTGGTTTTTTTTTTTCTATAACTAGTATAAGGCTATGTATATACAATCCCTCAATTGCAGAGTTCAGATGTCAGGGAAGAAAATTTAAGAGGATGGAGATCCAAAATGTTGTCATGAGTGAGGACTCCCCCCTTCCTTGGGTAGGTCATAGTATTTGAAATGTGCTCGTCACCCTTTGAAACCAATTGTTCCAGTTGGTAATAGGTGAGGATTTTTGCCAATAGTTTTCTATTACCTTAGGTGCCTCATCGAGTTGCAAGGGTGGTAAGGTACTCTCCCAGGATCGAACTTGAAGTGGTTCATCAGGTGATTGTTGACCACTGGAAGGTGTGGATTCCTTTGTAGCTTCATGGAGGTCCACTATTGTAGGTGGAGGCCGTGGAGAAGCTTTTACCTCTATGGATTCCTTTGTAGCTTCATGGAGGTCCACTATTGTAGGTGGAGGCTATGGAGAAGCTTTTCCCTCTATGGATGCATTACATGAGGAGCTAGAAGCTTCATGGGACTCCCCCATTTCCTGAGCTAGGTGGAATAATTTGGTTTTCCTTGGAACCCAAACTAGCTCTGAAATAGGTTTGTAGCATTCTGTGATCTTTCCCTTTCCACGGTCTGCCATTGGCTTTGGAGTTACACTGATTGACTCACATGGTTTTGTAGGTGATAGGGAAAGACACATTTTACTTCTAGGTACCCACATTTGATCATTTCCTTCATAGTAGCTTTGGGCTTCTAATAGTCGTTTCGGAATCCATCGTGATTTGGTCTTGACTCTCCTAGAGCGCGCTCTTGGTTTTCTACGAGAAGTTTTTCTTGAAATGGATGGAAGGGTTGAGGTATCTGGAAGTAAGGCCTTGGGGACCCATTGATATGTACTCTTAGGTCGTGTAGGTTGAGTACTGCTTGCTACAACTACAAGTGTTGAAGTGCTACGTTCATGGGCAACCAACAAGGATGAGTTAACCTCTTTGGTTTGTGAATCTTGGCTATCCTGCAACTTCGCTAGAGTCTACAACGTAGGTGACTTTGCTTCGATGATAGGGGTAAGAGTCGACGGTCGCGTCGTGACACTACCAGTATCCCAACCAATAGTGCATTTGGTTGCCAGCATCCACGTGCATCCAAGGTTTAGGTTTCCCTCCATAGTTCCAACATGCATGATCAAAAAGTCTTGAGCTACAACCCCATTGTCATAAGTGACATAAGTGTGCCAGATTCCAAAAACCGAAGTTTTTTTCTTGTTGACACCCTTGACTTGGATAATACTCTTAGATAGAGATGCCTTTCCTGACTGACACCACACCCCATATGATAGCAGATTTTATTTAGCATCCATGTCCAATAAGGTGTTATATAGCACTTTTCCATAGGTGCTGTTTAGCTCAATAGAATATCGTAGAGGTGTGTCAGAGTCCAACCAATCCTCATCAGTTTCAACGTGGAATGCATGTGTGACTCCAAGGTTAGCCTCTCGTTTTCGTCTTATGCATTGTTGTCGCTCCTTAGCCTCAGCTTGAGCTTGTATCTTCTTCAATTTTGTTTGCGCCTTGGCTACCTTTTTTGTATGGATGGCACGTAGCTCCTCTTGGCTTAAAGGATCATAGTATCTTTTAAATTTGCTCCCATTGAGGAATCCAATGGTTTCAACTCCATCTAGAGTCTCCACACGAATGGTTCCTTGTGGTGTGATCTCACATACTCTATATGGTCCTTTTCCCGCATATTTCAACTTTTTCTTTTCGTTACGCACTCCATACATAAGGACTTTATCACCAACATTGATATCTTTGTTCTTTAGATGACGGTCAAACCATTTCTTCCTCCTATCTTTCTCCACAAGTGCATTTTGCACAGCTAATTGCATCTCTTCATCTAGCCTTTCAAGGATATATAATCGCTCAACTAAGGGGTTACCATCCAACCTTCTTGAGAAGCTACTCGAAGACTAGGAACGACAAACTCCCATGGCATAACCGCTTCTTGGCCATACACCATCTTAAATGGTGTGCAGTTAATGGCAACTTTATACGCAGTTCGATAAGCCCATAGAGCTGATGTAAGCTTTAAATCTCAATCTGTGCAATGAGCTTCCACCGTTTTGGTCAAGATAGAGATTAAGGTCTTGTTGGTGCTCTCAGCTTGGCCATTTGCTTGTGGATAATAAGGTGTGGACTTATGGTGAGCTATCATAAAGTTGGTAGTGAGTTCTTTTATTACTCCATTTATAAAATGAGTACCATTGTCACTCACAATATGAAAGGGACAACCAAATCTTGTAATAATGTTCTCAAAGAGAATCTTGGTAGTTGACCTCGCATCGGCCTTACGTGTCGCCCTGGCTTCCGCCCACTTTGTCACATAGTCAGTGGCAATGATAATATATCGAGATTGAGTGCTACGAGCTGCCGGACTAATTGGGACTACAAAGTCCAAACCCCATTTTTCAAATGGTTGAGTCCCTTTAACAGGATGTAAGGGCATCCTATCCTTTTGTTGTGTGATCTTGTAACGTTGGCATTCATCACATCCTTTTGCAAAAAGTGATGCATCCTTAAATGAGGTTGGCCACCAATAGCCTGATTGCAACATCTTTTTAGCTGTTAGTTCCCCTGAGAAATGTCCTCCAGCTACACCCATGTGGGCTTCTTGCAGTGTGTATAAATACTCATCCTCACGGGCACAACGTCTAAGAATATCATCCTTCCCTAGCCTGTAGAGAGTTCCTGCAATGAGAGAGTAAGGTTCACATTCTTTTAACAGTTTTCGAGCTATGTCTTTACGAAGCTCTTTGAGTGGAAAAGCATTAACTAGAAAGTTCACAATATTCTCACTCCATTCAAATATGGTTTCGACTAGGAATAGAGAAGTATCGGGCAGCTCATCATCGACTCCAGTAGGGGCTTCACCATTGAGTATGCGAGACAAATGATCCGCCATGACATGTCTTTTACTAGGTATCACCACAACGGTAAAATCAAACTCAAGGAGAATTAACAACCATCGTGTCATTCTTCCCGTGGAACAAGGTTTATTTACTAGATACAACAAGGCCTAATGATCAACATAGAACACAAAATTGTTGGCCAGAAGGTAGTAGCCAAGTTTCTTCACTACATAAATCATACCTAAACCTTCTCGCTCTGTAGTGGTGTAGTTTCTCTCGGCATCATTCAATTGACGACTGCAAAGCTAATGGGGTAGTCCGGTTTATGTTCTCTTGGTTGAGCTAGAACACACCCAATAGCAAAGTTTGATGCATCAATATGCACATGGAAAATTACATTCCAATCGGGCACTCGTAGAATAAGAGCATTAGTCAAGGTCTTTTCAATGACTTACTCAAGGAGAATTAACAACCATTGTGTAATTCTTCCCGTGGAACAAGGTTTATTTACTAGATACAACAAGGCCTGATGATCAACATAGAACACAAAATTGTTGGCCAGAAGGTAGTAGCCAAGTTTCTTCACTGCATAAATCATAACTAAACCTTCTCGCTCTATAGTGGTGTAGTTTCTCTCGGCATCATTCAATTGACGACTTGCAAAGCTAATGGGGTAGTCCGGTTTATGTTCTCATGGTTGAGCTAGAACACACCTAATAGCAAAGTTCGATGCATGAAAATGCACATGGAAAATTACATTCCAATCGGGCACTCGTAGAATAAGAGCATTAGTCAAGGTCTTTTCAATGACTTATAAGCATGGTCACACTCTGCAGTCCATTGGAACTCAATAAGAAGCTTGTACAAAGGATGAGCTATCTCGGAAAAGTTTAAAATAAACCATTGGTAATAACCAACATGGCCCATGAACCTTTGAACTCTTTTAGAGTTTGTAGGTGGTGGCAATTCAGCAATGGCTTTAATTTTGCTCTCATCTGTGGAAATCCCATTTTTGGACACTATATGCCCTAAAATGACTCCATGTTTAACCCAAAATTGGTATTTGAAAGGGTTTAAGGAGATGCGATACAATCTATACTTCTCAAACACTTTTCGTAAGCATGATAGACGTTCTTTCCAAGAGGAATAAACACAAAGGTCATCTAAGAAAGCTTCACAAAACTCCCTCAAATATTCTCTAAAAGCAGTGTTTATTAATTTTTCAAAGGTAGCCGGGGCATTGGTTAAGCCAAAAGCCATAACACGAAATGCAAACACTCCAAATTTGGTTATAAAGGTTGTTTTAGCTTGGTCCTCTAGCGCAATTGTGATTTGATTGTAGCCAGAGTACCCATCTAAAAAGCTATAAGCTTCCTTCCCTGCAACTCTTTCAAGCATATGTTCTGAATATGGCAAGGGGTAATGGTCCCTCCTAGTGGCGGCATTGACCTTCTTGAGATCTATGCACACTCTGAGTTTCCCATTATTTTTTGGCACAATCACTATTGGAGACACCCATTCTGAGTGCTCAATAGGGTATATAAATCCGCATTCCACAAGCTTCTCAATCTCTTCTTGAACATTTTTTGCATATTTAGGATTCATTGGCTAGGGTCGTTGCTGAACTGGTTTAGCCACGCTATTCATGGGGATTGTGTGTTGCACCACGGAAGGTGGAACACCTTTCATATCATGATATGTCCAGGCAAATATATCCTTGAAGTGCTTGAGAAGTTCTTTAAGTACACACTCCTCAATCTCTGTCAGATCTTGGGTAATGAAAACAGGTTTGGACTCTTCTCTTGGGTCTGCTAACTCTATTTCCTTAACTATTCGTTGGACCATCATAGACTCCATTGCTCCCATCGATAGGTTTTCTTTGAGGCTTTGCTCAGGGTCTTTATATAGTTTGGACATGATGGTGGTTCTAACTTCTGAAGACATGAAATCCACCAATTTGGCAATGTTTAACGGCACCTTTTGGACTTCAGTCCCTTGACGTGGGGAAGATGGGATCTCCATTTCTTCAATAGGATCAGGTAGTCCCTCTGTAAACATTCTTTCCATCAAGAAGTGAGTACGCCCACTTTACCATGACTTTAAGTCACTTTCTTCTTGGATGACACTAGGTATGGCTAAGGGTCTATGGACTTGGTGAGGTTGTTGTTGCGTAGGAAACTCGGTGTCTATAATATGGATCTGCCTAGGTGCTGGTTCTAGATCCCTTTGGCTATCTTCTACCAAACTCCTTAATTGCTTGACTCACTCAATCTCCTCTATAAGGTTTGGATAAGTTCCTATCTTCTTCTTGGATCCTGGCCATTGTGGCTCATGAAGGTCTTCCTTATTGGTTTCTATCTTAGTGGTCATTTTGGTCTCCATGGTTTCACCTGAATCAGAATCCTCTTCAGCGTCGTTCATATATACGGGGTCGTCACTAGTCCCTATGTTGGTCTTTGAACTAGGGTCTGACTTCGCTGCTTGTTGCGATCTCTTCCTTCGTGTTTTCTTTTTCTTCTGAGATTGGGCAATTGATGCCGTGTCTCTTTCCTCGAGAATAGAATTTTGTTTTTGGAGCATCGATCGTGTGAGTACGTTTACTGGTACCACAGGTGTACTTTGTGATGGCTCCTCGGTAACCTCAATCAAGTTTAATGGCATGATCTTCGATGCATTTGGATTATTTGGACATTGAGAAATCAAATGATCTATGCCACATCGATTACACATGAGTATCGGCATTGTAGATGTTCTCGCTTGATTGGTTTGCATTAGTGTGGCGTTCTTTTGTAGCCTAATAGGACACTCGGCTACACGATGTGGACCTCCACACTCATAGCATTGAAGAGGTGGTCTCTTAGCACTGTAATTGATATTTTGGCCTCTTACCGCAAGAGCAGCTACTTGATATACAAGTTTGACTTGTCCCCAATAGTCCTCCATGTAGTATTGTGGACTTTCTTCAAGCACAACCATCCCATATTAGGATCCATATCTTCCTCACAGCCTTCCAAACAAGCAATAGATGACTCACAACCCACTTGATTCATAGAAGTGATTCTTGGATGTGGTGGTTGCAGTCCTAGCACTGGAGGTGGTAAGGGTGTTGTTTGAACAACATTTTGGGCCCTAAGGACCATGTGTTGTGACGTTTGTTCAAGAGTTGGGGCCGGCATCAATGCAGGCACTCGAGGTGTGTGTCCATGCTAAGGTTAGTCTATTGGCTATCGCGCGCTTAAATACTATGCAATCCCTAGCTTGATGACCATACCTTCCATAGGCATTGCAATTCCCATTGAATTTTACTCTAAAAAAAGGGCATTCACTGGTACTATGCGGTCCATAGCATACTAAGCACCATTGTTGCTCCCTTCTTGGATACATATGATTGTTTTGTGGAGCACGATTATCTCTAAGACCCTCTTGAATAGCCTTGGTGAGATCTGCTAAAGTCATCTCAGATATCTTTGGCTCCTTAGCAATAGGCTTTAGGGTCATTGGTTGATGCCCTGATGCTTGCGAGCTAATAGATTTAGGCTCAATAGACACTCTTTCTCCTTGAATCATTAAAATCCTCCAATTGGATCGCATTGGTGGTGACTGCTTCCCAAGTGGTGATACCTCTAATGACTAGGCCATTGTAGATATCCTCATGTCGTAACCCCCTAATGAATCTATCAAGCAATTGATTATTATTGAAGCGCTCATTTGGATTACAACGAGCATTCAAATGCTTCAAGCGACTAATAAGTCTCTCACCGACTCTCCTTCCTCTCGTTGGGCTTTCTGGAGCTGAGAGGCTACACCCCAAAGCACTCCCTCTCATATGTATTCTTTCAAGAACGGTCTCCTAAGAGTAGGGTAAATCATTTTTTCTTTCACCCTTAGGGTTCTATACCAATCCCCTACCTTCCCACTTAAGGTTAGGCTTAAAGCATTACTCTTATGCAGGTCATTGTGTTCTCTTAGAGAATCACATATTTGTTCAAACACTTCGATATGCTTTCGCACATCCCCGTCTCCACTAAATTTTTGTGTGAGCTTGGCTATTTGTACTGCCTTACTTCTAGGCTCTCTACCAGGCGTGTTACGCATATTCTCAGCAATAACCAATAGCTTGAGCAAACGTTGCCAAGTCACCTAAGTGAGCAGGAACCGTGGGTGAAGGTGCTCCAGAGACTACATGTAAAGTAGGTATTGGCATTGGGCTTGGTGCGTAGGAAACCCTTGGGTTCCACGTTTGGTACAGTGTTGTGCCATGTGGTGGCCCAAAGGTCATATGTGTGGCCCTAGGATAGCAAACGTCGGATGTGACATGCTAATGTTAGCCGGTATAGTCCCATGGAAATAAGAGCTTGGGTGTTGTTGAAACAATAGGAGGGGTAGGGGCTACATGTGTATGAGGACCCATGGGTGTATACGATTGGTACACACTTGTCGATACTGTTGCAGGCATTGAGCTACCATTGAGTGGCATAAAATGGTAACCATCTTTTTGCAACATTTGTCAGCCTACTCAACGTCCTCTTTCTCATATGTGTATATATTTTTCTATGCTATTAAGTTATCTATAGTAAATTCCCCCTCTACGTTTAACCTTTGTGGCGACACATACATTATACTCTTCCCAAAAATGTCACCTTAGTCATATATTTATATTACCACCCTTTTCTTTTTTGCTTTGTAAATAGAATAAGCATACAATAACCAACTATATACCCCCAAACTTTCTTACCTCTTGTGAATTAGTAGTAGAAAAATAATATATCCATCTTCTACCCCTTATAGATAAATTCCCATGGAAATCAACTCTCCACTTGTCTTTACCAAAGATTATGGTCCCTCTCTACAAGTCTTCTATGCCCCCTACATAGGTGGCCCAATATCTCTTAAGAATATACATATAGTTTCTCTCCTTTCAAAAAGACTCCAATTGTATATTCTTTTCACAAGCAAATAATATTGGGCCCTCCTCTATTTGTTTAAGCATCATAGCCTTTTGAAAAAGCATGATTCCCCTTGGATGCATACAAGCAAAGGGCCCATACAAGAAGACTTTGAAGCAAAAGGTTCCCTAGCCTAGTGTGGACCTTCCAAACCGAATTCCTTGGTGCATGGGCGTGAAGAATAGTCCAAATTCATATCAAACATGTTGAGAAGGTCAATTTTTCCTTTTGAAGCATGTCATTCCGAGCTACAGGTAAAAAATTATGGTCAAAATAGTGTAAATCTGTCAGATTCGCAGCAAAAGGGAACTGTAAATCAAGTAAATCAAGAGAGTGAGATCTTATTTTTCCCCTACTCATCTTCTAGAAGAGCAATGAGTGTTCAAGGTCACTTGCATGTGATGGGACCAACCTAAAGATGCTTTCTAAATGCCAAGACAGACAAGTTGAGATACCCTGCAGGAGCCACCCGTAGGGCCTCATGGTGGGGCCCACCTACATTATGCACCCCTATGGAGCCTTCACGGTCTAAAATGATATTTTTGGTGAATAAATAGTCCCTTTTATGTCCAATATTCAATGAGTGGTCAAAGGACACCTAATTAGGTCTAATCACTTACTCTAATTAAGTGTAGCATAATCCCACTCCTACACAACTATAAATAGTCCCCCTTGGAGAGACTCAAGGACACACACACCTATATTTTCAACTTCATGTTGTTTCTTAATCAATAGTAGAGAAAACCCCAACTCTCCCTCTTTCACATCCTCCCTCCTAACCCTCCTCTTTGGAGGAAGTGCAACTCTATTCTCCACTCTCTCCATTCTACAATCTCTTACTCCATCAACCCAATAAATCATTTGTAGCACCTCAATAACTTGTAAATACATCATGATCTCTCTCATGGTTATGTTAATGATCATGAAATCATCTTCAAAAACTTTCAAGTGTCGCAATTCGTGATGGTTAGCCAGCGTCTGTCCTCCCCTTAAAAGGTGTGCGAGAAATCAAGTAAGTGTTCTATTCTCAATCTACCATTGGTTTGTTTCTCCACACTTATTCAATTGGTCTAAAGAAATTTCTCACTCCAACTCTCTTTTGCTTCATTACATATGCATGTGGCTACCTCTCATGGTGATTTTATTTGTGTCACGGCATTGCATAGATGGAGATGAGCTCTCTATGCAAAGTGTGTTAGTTTGATGTAAGTGATTCTCTTGTGTGTTTGAGAGGCAAGTCTTGCGCGCATGATTTTTTTGATGAGTGCTTGAGAGAGGAAGAGTTTGGATGTATTATGGGTATTCTTATGGGGAGAAGGTGAATGCTATTCCACAAATTGCATATTTCATTTTGATGCACGGCATTGGGTTGCATAATCGTTGATGGTGTTCAAGTGTCCAAAGTGTATATAGAGTAAGGGGGTTTTCAAAGTGTGTTGCTTGGGTGGGTGAGTGCAAGTGTTATTTTTTTTGATTGGTTTCCTTCTCCACTCCCAAAAGAAGGTGGTGCCCCAAGTAGTGTGCGTACCTCTTTACGAACATTTTGTGAGGGTAGGCCCATTGGTTTGGGTTTAGAGGCCCCATTTCAAAAAGCTCGCCCTCATAAAGTGGTGCCCCCACTGAGGAACATATTTCCAAGTTACCTTCAAATTCTTTAGTGATGAACAATGGAGTTCCCATCTATTCATTTCATTTTGCACAACACATTAGAGTAAATGTTCACATAGATAGAAAAGTCTTTTTCCAGCAACGCATTGTTTTTATGTTTGGTGTAGAAAGACTTAAAGAAATACTGGCATCACCCAATCCAATTATACTTCCAATCATCAATTATGAAACTTCTTTTGATGTTCACGTTTTCATTTTGTTTTAAAGGCAGGAACAAGGAGTGGTGAAGGGGTGCTCAAGGGCCATATGAAGGAACGAGGTCTTCAAACCAACAACGAGGAGTAGCACATGAATCACAATCAAAATTATGAACCTTTTAGGCCTATTGCTCGGCAATCCATTCATATAATCATTGCAACTAAGTTTAGGTTTCAATCTATCATAAGGAGGATATTTGGATCCACTCGCCTCAATGAAATCAATGCTTCAATTAATCCATTTATTCTACCTATGATAAAGTACGAATTAACAATGGATGTGTACATCTTCATTTTAATGTAATCAGATTTATAGTGTCAATAATCTTGTGCGGCCTGTAAGAGAAAAGTTTCTTTAAAAAAAGAGATTTAAAAAAGTCTAAACAAAATGTCAAGTTCTTTTCCCACGTTCTATGCAAGAAGTGGGGAAGATGGACAACTTGGAGATGGCACATCTCATATCCGGGAGAGATGAAGAGGAAGTAAAGCTACGAGCCTTCCCGTTGGTTCTAAAAGCAGAAGCTAAAGCATGGTATGAGACCTTGCAACCCCAAATCAAGTCCAATTGGGAGAGACTGCGAGCAAGCTTCCTCTCCAAGTTCGAGCAAGGTGATACTTCTGAAGGACTATGGAAATGTCTTATTGGGCATAAGCAGGTATCACTTGAAGACTATCCCTCTTATGAAGCAACCTTTGTCAATCTATGGGGTAGGTGGGAGGCTACATTAGAAAATCATGGTGGTGCACCTAACTTTCTAAAAAAAGAGAGATTCATGGTTGGCTTGTATCCACTTTTAAAGGCTAAAGTAGAGCTAGAATTCCCATCCACCTTCGAAGAAGCACGTGAGGTAGCCATCATCAAGTTTAGAAAACTACACTTCCAAGCACATAGAGCAAGGGGTTTGAATGAAGTGAGTGAGAGGGAGTCTTCACAAACCATGGAAGCACCAATTAGGGCCCCTCTTGCACAATCTTCACAAATAGGAGATAACTCTCAACAAGAGGTTTTACAAAGGCTAACTCAACAGCTTGAGAACCTCACTCTGAATCTAGTACAAGGCCTACCTCAACAACGACAACCAAGAGAAGGGAATCGCAATCAACGAAGACAAGCTCAAGAGTTGCGATGTTGGAATTGCAATGAAATGGGCCATGGCATGTACAATTGTCCACATCCAAGGCGACTTCCGGGAGACATATATCCCCCTAGACCGCCTCCTCTCACTGTGCAACAAGAACAAGCTCAAGGCCCACAAATCCTTCGATGACCACCACCACCAGCAAATATACCTCCCGTCCCACATGAGGAGGAAGAAAGAGGAGTCAACATCATCAAGCTAGAAGAGTTAATAGATGAGCATACTCTAAACTTTGATGTTATGCCGGCAGAAAAACGCACAAGAGCACATGATAAGGATGAAGACATGAGAAGTGAAGGAACAAATTCAGCCAGAAGGGACAAGAAGAAGAAGTCAAAGATGGAAGAAGCTGAAAGTAGCAGGAAGAAAAGATCAAGGCGAAGGGAAATTGGTATCAACGACTTCCCATTGGGAAAGGAGCTAGAGCCCTACAACATCTTGGAGGATTTACAAACCCAAAAGCCAAACATTTCATGGCCTCAACTTCTACACCTATCAGCCAAAGTAAGAAGGCAATGGCCAAAGTTGGTAAGTACAAGAATTCCAAAAAAGAAAGCAAATCTTTCCATTAAGGTTGTGGCCTCAAAGCTACAAAAAGATGTGGAACCCATTGTGGATGCTTACATAAGGGGTAAAAAGGTGTCTAATGTATATGTTGATGGTGGAGCTCAAATGTGTGTGATCACGGAAAAATCAATGAACAAGTTAGGGCTTGAAATTACAAAGTCCTCTAATTGTCAAGCTAGGCTAGCCAACAACTCAAGTGTGAAGTGTTTGGGGATCATTGAAAATGTAAAAGTCTCTGTATGTAACATAGATGCACGAGTGGATATGTATGTCATGCCAGCTAAGGGGGAGGGCTATCCCATCATCCTAGGGAGGCCTTGGCTCATTGCTGTGAATGCAGATCAAAAATGGGGAAGTGGTCGTTTGATTCTTAAGAAGGGTCAACCGGTGGTGTATGATTGGCGAGAAGGAAAGCAACTAGAGATCAACTATGAAACCACGGCAGATGAAGAGAGCGAGGAGGAGAGTCCCTACTCAAGTCATGAGGAAGCATCAACCAGTGCATCAACCAGTGAAGAGGAGTCTTCTTTGGAGGTAATGGGAATTGTATTCAACGCCAACACTCAAGATGTTCCAGTAGAAGAAAAGCCAACAGACAATCACACATGAGGGGATGAAAGATGCCACCACCTTGAAGAAGGATTTGAGAAGATGCTTGCAAAAGATCTTACTTGTGAGGAGAAGAGGTCCTACATCAATATGTTAAGGAGGTATCCCAATTTGTTTATCACTGACTACTCACAAATAAGAGGTGTAGATGTAATAGAGCATCGAATTGAATTGAAACCAGGGACCAAACCCGTGGCTCAAAAGTTAAGGCGACTAGGATCTGTGCAACAAAAGGCTCTCCTACAGGAAGTGAATCGACTCTTGAAGGCTGGCTTCATCTATCCAGTATCCAACTCCGAATGGGTATCACCTATTGTAGTCACTCCCAAGAAGAATGGTAAGTGGAGGGTCTGCGTGGATTACAAACCCCTCAACGCTGCGACAAAGAGGGACCACTTCCCTCTCCCTTTCCAAGATGAAATTTTGAATGAAGTAGCAGGTCACGAATGCTACACTGTGTGTGATGGGTATTCAGGATATTTTCAAATTAGAATAGCAGAAGAGGACCAACCAAAAACCACCTTCATCACACCTTGGGGATGTTTTGCATTCAGAGTAATGCCTTTTGGGCTCACCAATGCTCCTAGCACCTTCATGAGATTCACAATATTTGTATTTCAGCCATTCTTTGGAAAATCTATAAGAGTCTTTATGGATGATTTCTGTATTTGTAGTTGTAGATCACTTCATTGCCAAAAGATTGAAGAGGGGCTTAAGAGGCTCCATCAATTTGAGGGACAACTCAACCCAGAGAAGTGTCATATCGGTGAATCTCAAGTGGTTTTGCTAGGCCATGTGGTTTCTTCACAAGGAATTCAAGTGGATCCCTCTAAAGTAGAGGCCCTTTTGTCATTATCTCCACCAACAACAACAAAGGAGCTAATGACCTTCAACCACAAAGTGAGGTACATGTCTCGCTTCATCCATCTCCTAGCAGAAGCCATCGCCCCTTTGCATAGGTTGGCAAGCCAATCTACATTTGAATGGGGGAGGGAACATGCAAAATGTTTTGAGGAAGTGAAGGGCATTCTTAGCTCTCTCCCAATCCTAATGCCACCAGATCCAAAGGAGACTTACTATGTCACTCCAAGTGTAGGTTTCGAAGCAATTGGTGTTGTTTTGATGCAAAAAGATCCTAAAACATCATACACGAGGCCGATCTATTTTGCAAGCAAGGTGATGACTCCAGCCGAGAAGGGATACACTGAAATGGAGAAAGTGGTCTTTGCAATCTTGTTTGCAGTAAGGAAGTTTCGATCGTATCTTCTCCCTATGCCATTTGTTTTTCTCACCTTAGAGCACAATCTACCATATGTAGTACAACACATGAGCCTCTCATCTAGAATAGCAAAGTGGGTGCTTGAGCTCCAAGAATTTGAATACACTTTCCTTGTAGAAGATAGCACAAGAGCAGGACTTGCAGACATTCTCACCTACAAAGTGAGAGAAAGGGAAGGATCACGACTACAAAGAGAGGAAGGCTCAAAACAATTCAAAGTGAAGGAGATTGATAATGCCCATACTTTAAGCTTTGACGGAGCCTATCAACGCCAACAAGACAAAGCAGCAGGGGGGATCCTCATTTTAAACCCACAAAAGGAGGTAATGGTTAGAAAAGGTATCACTCTACCCAATGTTCACTCTAACAATGAGGCTGAGTATGCTGCTCTAACCCTTGTGTTAGAAGAATGCAAAGAATTAGGCATACAAAGACTTATTATAAAAGGTGATTCTTTGCTAGTGGTCAGTCAAATCCAAGGGACTTGGAGGTGCAATAATCGTACATTGTTTGAGTGGCTTAGTAGTGTAAGAGCTTTGATGAAGGGTTTTAAAGCAACACAGGTACAACACATTGTGAGAACTCATAACAAGGAAGCAGACTTACTCGCAAATGAAAAGCTTCAAATGGCGGTAGGAGGTGTGAAACTATATGAACCCAAATATCAAGGTCAAGAGGAGCTAAAAGACATTATCTTCTTTCTACAAGCAGGTGAGTGTCCCAAACACTTAGACAAGGTGCAAAGACATAGACTAGTTAAGAAGGCCACACCTTACCAGTTGATCGGGGATGATTTATATCACAAAGGGAAAGATTTGGTCTTGAGGAGAGTACCAGGTGTGCAAGAGATAGAGAAAATTCTTCTTTCATGTCATGATGATGTCTGTGGTGGTCACTTTTCTCAAGATATTACAAGTAGGAAGATTTTACAAGCAGGGTTTATTTGGCCGAGCTTACATCGTGATGTCCAATATTGGTGTAAAGCATGTAAGCCATGCCAAATTGCTGGGGATAGACGACTAACATATGAGCCTCGAGTCCCAATAATATCTTATGGCCCTTTTGAAAAGTGGGGTGTGGATGCAATAGGTCCCCTACCTCGTACTTCTACAGGGAAGGTTTTCATCATCATGGGTGTTGACTACATGACACGATGGGCGGAAGCAACAAGCACAACCCGAATCACAGTTGAAGAGGTATCAAAGTTTATTTTTGATCATATTTGTAGTAGGTTTGGAACACCCCTAGAAATCTTATCAGATCGAAGCCCGGGTTTTAGGGCTGACCTTTTGAATGATCTCTTGAGGAGGTTAAAAGTGAAACACCTGCATTCCACACCCTACTATCCTCAATGCAATGGATTGGTGAAAAAAGTGAATGGAATGATATGTAAGATCATTTCTAAACAGGTTGTGGACCGGCCTAATGATTGGGATCGCCATTTGACGGCTGCTCTTTGGGCGTATAGAACATCTTTCAAGGTATCTACCCAATTCACCCCTTTTCATCTAGTTTATGGACAGGAAGCACTTCTCCCCATTGAGGTAGGGCTCTCAAGCTTGCGCGTTCTTGCAAGAGTGGCAAAAAAACCAAAGGAGGTTCTACATGAAAGGATCTTAGATCTCCAACGACTTGAGCTAGATAGAGAAGAGTCCATTGATCACTACATCACCAAAGCGACAAGCCAAAGGGATAAAATCAACAAGAAGCTCAAGGGGAAAGGATTGAAGGAAGGTATGTTGGTTCTTCGCTATGATAACCGACTTGATACTCGACTTGACAAAAAGTTTTTGCAAAGATGGGAGGGACCTTTCATGATAAAAACAAAGTTTGGGAATGGTAGTTACAGATTAGCAGATTTATCAGGAAAACTCCACAAGACCAGAGTCAATGGATGGAGATTAAAGCCCTACTTTCAACGTATCAATCCGTTGATAGGCAGTCATCTGCCTACATCGTCTAAGCTCCAAATTGGCATGGCTCCCTTCGGCTTGGCAAATGCTCCACCTATTTTTAAAGCTTTGATGTGCAAAGAAGAACCAAACTTGGAATCTGAACATACCCAAGGCAACCCTCCCATCTCCGATTTATGGGATTGAGGTAATGAAAAGCAGGTCTAATGGAGTAAAAGAGTGCATGACACTCCTCCTATTGAAAAAAAAAAAAAGTGGAAAAGGAAAAATGACAAAAAAAAAGAGAAAAAAAGAAGAAAAGAAGCAACACCGTCCTCCTAAAGATATGAATATCTCTAGGCTTGGGGGAGGGCTAATATGAGTGGCATAAAATGGTAACCATGTTTTTGCAACATTTGTCAGCCTACTCAACGTCCTCTTCCTCATATGTGTATATATTTTTCTATGCTATTAAGTTATCTATAGTAAATTCCCCCTCTTCGTTTAACCTTTGTGGCGACACATACATTATACTCTTCCCAAAAATGTCACCTTAGTCATATATTTACATTACCACCCTTTTCTTTTTTGCTTTGTAAATAGAATAAGCATACAATAACCAACTATATACCCCCAAACTTTCTTACCTCTTGTGAATTAGTAGTAGAAAAATAATATATCCATCTTCCACCCCTTATAGATAAATTCCCATGGAAATCAACTCTCCACTTGTCTTTACCAAAGATTATGGTCCCTCTCTACAAGTCTTCTATGCCCCCTACATAGGTGGCCCAATATCTCTTAAGAATATACATATAGTTTCTCTCCTTTCAAAAAGACTCCACTTGTATATTCTTTTCACAAGCAAATAATATTGGGCCCTCCTCTATTTGTTTAAGCATCATAGCCTTTTGAAAAAGCATGATTCCCCTTGGATGCATACAAGCAAAGGGCCCATACAAGAAGACTTTGAAGCAAAAGGTTCCCTAGCCTAGTGTGGACCTTCCAAACCGAATTCCTTGGTGCATGGGCGTGAAGAATAGTCCAAATTCATATCAAACATGTTGAGAAGGTCAATTTTTCCTTTTGAAGCATGTCATTCCGAGCTACAGGTAAAAAATTATGGTCAAAATAGTGTAAATCTGTCAGATTCGCAGCAAAAGGGAACTGTAAATCAAGTAAATCAAGAGAGTGAGATCTTATTTTTTCCCTACTCATCTTCTAGAAGAGCAATGAGTGTTCAAGGTCATTTGCATGTGATGGGACCAACCTAAAGATGCTTTCTAAATGCCAAGACAGACAAGTTGAGATACCCTGCAGGAGCCACCCGTAGGGCCTCATGGTGGGGCCCACCTACATTATGCACCCCTATGGAGCCTTCACGGTCTAAAATGATATTTTTGGTGAATAAATAGTCCCTTTTATGTCCAATATTCAATGAGTGGTCAAAGGACACCTAATTAGGTCTAATCACTTACTCTAATTAAGTGTAGCATAATCCCACTCCTACACAACTATAAATAGCCCCCCTTGGAGAGACTCAAGGACACACACACCTATATTTTCAACTTCATGTTGTTTCTTGATCAATAGTAGAGAAAACCCCAACTCTCCCTCTTTCACATCCTCCCTCCTAACCCTCCTCTTTGGAGGAAGTGCAACTCTATTCTCCACTCTCTCCATTCTACAATCTCTTACTCCATCAACCCAATAAATCATTTGTAGCACCTCAATAACTTGTAAACGCATCATGATCTCTCTCATGGTTATGTTAATGATCATGAAATCATCTTCAAAAACTTTCAAGTGTCGCAATTCGTGATGGTTAGCCAGCGTCTGTCCTCCCCTTAAAAGGTGTGCGAGAAATCAAGTAAGTGTTCTATTCTCAATTTACCATTGGTTTGTTTCTCCACACTTATTCAATTGGTCTAAAGAAATTTCTCACTCCAACTCTCTTTTGCTTCATTACATATGCATGTGGCTACCTCTCATGGTGATTTTATTTGTGTCACGGCATTGCATAGATGGAGATGAGCTCTCTATGCAAAGTGTGTTAGTTTGATGTAAGTGATTCTCTTGTGTGTTTGAGAGGCAAGTCTTGCGCGCATGATTTTTTTGATGAGTGCTTGAGAGAGGAAGAGTTTGGATGTATTATGGGTATTCTTATGGGGAGAAGGTGAATGCTATTCCACAAATTGCATATTTCATTTTGATGCACGGCATTGGGTTGCATAATCGTTGATGGTGTTCAAGTGTCCAAAGTGTATATAGAGTAAGGGGGTTTTCAAAGTGTGTTGCTTGGGTGGGTGAGTGCAAGTGTTATTTTTTTTGATTGGTTTCCTTCTCCACTCCCAAAAGAAGGTGGTGCCCCAAGTAGTGTGCGTACCTCTTTACGAACATTTTGTGAGGGTAGGCCCATTGGTTTGGGTTTAGAGGCCCCATTTCAAAAAGCTCGCCCTCATAAAGTGGTGCCCCCACTGAGGAACATATTTCCAAGTTACCTTCAAATTCTTTAGTGATGAACAATGGAGTTCCCATCTATTCATTTCATTTTGCACAACACATTAGAGTAAATGTTCACATAGATAGAAAAGTCTTTTTCCAGCAACGCATTGTTTTTATGTTTGGTGTAGAAAGACTTAAAGAAATACTGGCATCACCCAATCCAATTATACTTCCAATCATCAATTATGAAACTTCTTTTGATGTTCACGTTTTCATTTTGTTTTAAAGGCAGGAACAAGGAGTGGTGAAGGGGTGCTCAAGGGCCATATGAAGGAACGAGGTCTTCAAACCAACAACGAGGAGTAGCACATGAATCACAATCAAAATTATGAACCTTTTAGGCCTATTGCTCGGCAATCCATTCATATAATCATTGCAACTAAGTTTAGGTTTCAATCTATCATAAGGAGGATATTTGGATCCACTCGCCTCAATGAAATCAATGCTTCAATTAATCCATTTATTCTACCTATGATAAAGTACGAATTAACAATGGATGTGTACATCTTCATTTTAATGTAATCAGATTTATAGTGTCAATAATCTTGTGCGGCCTGTAAGAGAAAAGTTTCTTTAAAAAAAGAGATTTAAAAAAGTCTAAACAAAATGTCAAGTTCTTTTCCCACGTTCTATGCAAGAAGTGGGGAAGATGGACAACTTGGAGATGGCACATCTCATATCCGGGAGAGATGAAGAGGAAGTAAAGCTACGAGCCTTCCCGTTGGTTCTAAAAGCAGAAGCTAAAGCATGGTATGAGACCTTGCAACCCCAAATCAAGTCCAATTGGGAGAGACTGCGAGCAAGCTTCCTCTCCAAGTTCGAGCAAGGTGATACTTCTGAAGGACTATGGAAATGTCTTATTGGGCATAAGCAGGTATCACTTGAAGACTATCCCTCTTATGAAGCAACCTTTGTCAATCTATGGGGTAGGTGGGAGGCTACATTAGAAAATCATGGTGGTGCACCTAACTTTCTAAAAAAAGAGAGATTCATGGTTGGCTTGTATCCACTTTTAAAGGCTAAAGTAGAGCTAGAATTCCCATCCACCTTCGAAGAAGCACGTGAGGTAGCCATCATCAAGTTTAGAAAACTACACTTCCAAGCACATAGAGCAAGGGGTTTGAATGAAGTGAGTGAGAGGGAGTCTTCACAAACCATGGAAGCACCAATTAGGGCCCCTCTTGCACAATCTTCACAAATAGGAGATAACTCTCAACAAGAGGTTTTACAAAGGCTAACTCAACAGCTTGAGAACCTCACTCTGAATCTAGTACAAGGCCTACCTCAACAACGACAACCAAGAGAAGGGAATCGCAATCAACGAAGACAAGCTCAAGAGTTGCGATGTTGGAATTGCAATGAAATGGGCCATGGCATGTACAATTGTCCACATCCAAGGCGACTTCCGGGAGACATATATCCCCCTAGACCGCCTCCTCTCACTGTGCAACAAGAACAAGCTCAAGGCCCACAAATCCTTCGATGACCACCACCACCAGCAAATATACCTCCCGTCCCACATGAGGAGGAAGAAAGAGGAGTCAACATCATCAAGCTAGAAGAGTTAATAGATGAGCATACTCTAAACTTTGATGTTATGCCGGCAGAAAAACGCACAAGAGCACATGATAAGGATGAAGACATGAGAAGTGAAGGAACAAATTCAGCCAGAAGGGACAAGAAGAAGAAGTCAAAGATGGAAGAAGCTGAAAGTAGCAGGAAGAAAAGATCAAGGCGAAGGGAAATTGGTATCAACGACTTCCCATTGGGAAAGGAGCTAGAGCCCTACAACATCTTGGAGGATTTACAAACCCAAAAGCCAAACATTTCATGGCCTCAACTTCTACACCTATCAGCCAAAGTAAGAAGGCAATGGCCAAAGTTGGTAAGTACAAGAATTCCAAAAAAGAAAGCAAATCTTTCCATTAAGGTTGTGGCCTCAAAGCTACAAAAAGATGTGGAACCCATTGTGGATGCTTACATAAGGGGTAAAAAGGTGTCTAATGTATATGTTGATGGTGGAGCTCAAATGTGTGTGATCACGGAAAAATCAATGAACAAGTTAGGGCTTGAAATTACAAAGTCCTCTAATTGTCAAGCTAGGCTAGCCAACAACTCAAGTGTGAAGTGTTTGGGGATCATTGAAAATGTAAAAGTCTCTGTATGTAACATAGATGCACGAGTGGATATGTATGTCATGCCAGCTAAGGGGGAGGGCTATCCCATCATCCTAGGGAGGCCTTGGCTCATTGCTGTGAATGCAGATCAAAAATGGGGAAGTGGTCGTTTGATTCTTAAGAAGGGTCAACCGGTGGTGTATGATTGGCGAGAAGGAAAGCAACTAGAGATCAACTATGAAACCACGGCAGATGAAGAGAGCGAGGAGGAGAGTCCCTACTCAAGTCATGAGGAAGCATCAACCAGTGCATCAACCAGTGAAGAGGAGTCTTCTTTGGAGGTAATGGGAATTGTATTCAACGCCAACACTCAAGATGTTCCAGTAGAAGAAAAGCCAACAGACAATCACACATGAGGGGATGAAAGATGCCACCACCTTGAAGAAGGATTTGAGAAGATGCTTGCAAAAGATCTTACTTGTGAGGAGAAGAGGTCCTACATCAATATGTTAAGGAGGTATCCCAATTTGTTTATCACTGACTACTCACAAATAAGAGGTGTAGATGTAATAGAGCATCGAATTGAATTGAAACCAGGGACCAAACCCGTGGCTCAAAAGTTAAGGCGACTAGGATCTGTGCAACAAAAGGCTCTCCTACAGGAAGTGAATCGACTCTTGAAGGCTGGCTTCATCTATCCAGTATCCAACTCCGAATGGGTATCACCTATTGTAGTCACTCCCAAGAAGAATGGTAAGTGGAGGGTCTGCGTGGATTACAAACCCCTCAACGCTGCGACAAAGAGGGACCACTTCCCTCTCCCTTTCCAAGATGAAATTTTGAATGAAGTAGCAGGTCACGAATGCTACACTGTGTGTGATGGGTATTCAGGATATTTTCAAATTAGAATAGCAGAAGAGGACCAACCAAAAACCACCTTCATCACACCTTGGGGATGTTTTGCATTCAGAGTAATGCCTTTTGGGCTCACCAATGCTCCTAGCACCTTCATGAGATTCACAATATTTGTATTTCAGCCATTCTTTGGAAAATCTATAAGAGTCTTTATGGATGATTTCTGTATTTGTAGTTGTAGATCACTTCATTGCCAAAAGATTGAAGAGGGGCTTAAGAGGCTCCATCAATTTGGGGGACAACTCAACCCAGAGAAGTGTCATATCGGTGAATCTCAAGTGGTTTTGCTAGGCCATGTGGTTTCTTCACAAGGAATTCAAGTGGATCCCTCTAAAGTAGAGGCCCTTTTGTCATTATCTCCACCAACAACAACAAAGGAGCTAATGACCTTCAACCACAAAGTGAGGTACATGTCTCGCTTCATCCATCTCCTAGCAGAAGCCATCGCCCCTTTGCATAGGTTGGCAAGCCAATCTACATTTGAATGGGGGAGGGAACATGCAAAATGTTTTGAGGAAGTGAAGGGCATTCTTAGCTCTCTCCCAATCCTAATGCCACCAGATCCAAAGGAGACTTACTATGTCACTCCAAGTGTAGGTTTCGAAGCAATTGGTGTTGTTTTGATGCAAAAAGATCCTAAAACATCATACACGAGGCCGATCTATTTTGCAAGCAAGGTGATGACTCCAGCCGAGAAGGGATACACTGAAATGGAGAAAGTGGTCTTTGCAATCTTGTTTGCAGTAAGGAAGTTTCGATCGTATCTTCTCCCTATGCCATTTGTTTTTCTCACCTTAGAGCACAATCTACCATATGTAGTACAACACATGAGCCTCTCATCTAGAATAGCAAAGTGGGTGCTTGAGCTCCAAGAATTTGAATACACTTTCCTTGTAGAAGATAGCACAAGAGCAGGACTTGCAGACATTCTCACCTACAAAGTGAGAGAAAGGGAAGGATCACGACTACAAAGAGAGGAAGGCTCAAAACAATTCAAAGTGAAGGAGATTGATAATGCCCATACTTTAAGCTTTGACGGAGCCTATCAACGCCAACAAGACAAAGCAGCAGGGGGGATCCTCATTTTAAACCCACAAAAGGAGGTAATGGTTAGAAAAGGTATCACTCTACCCAATGTTCACTCTAACAATGAGGCTGAGTATGCTGCTCTAACCCTTGTGTTAGAAGAATGCAAAGAATTAGGCATACAAAGACTTATTATAAAAGGTGATTCTTTGCTAGTGGTCAGTCAAATCCAAGGGACTTGGAGGTGCAATAATCGTACATTGTTTGAGTGGCTTAGTAGTGTAAGAGCTTTGATGAAGGGTTTTAAAGCAACACAGGTACAACACATTGTGAGAACTCATAACAAGGAAGCAGACTTACTCGCAAATGAAAAGCTTCAAATGGCGGTAGGAGGTGTGAAACTATATGAACCCAAATATCAAGGTCAAGAGGAGCTAAAAGACATTATCTTCTTTCTACAAGCAGGTGAGTGTCCCAAACACTTAGACAAGGTGCAAAGACATAGACTAGTTAAGAAGGCCACACCTTACCAGTTGATCGGGGATGATTTATATCACAAAGGGAAAGATTTGGTCTTGAGGAGAGTACCAGGTGTGCAAGAGATAGAGAAAATTCTTCTTTCATGTCATGATGATGTCTGTGGTGGTCACTTTTCTCAAGATATTACAAGTAGGAAGATTTTACAAGCAGGGTTTATTTGGCCGAGCTTACATCGTGATGTCCAATATTGGTGTAAAGCATGTAAGCCATGCCAAATTGCTGGGGATAGACGACTAACATATGAGCCTCGAGTCCCAATAATATCTTATGGCCCTTTTGAAAAGTGGGGTGTGGATGCAATAGGTCCCCTACCTCGTACTTCTACAGGGAAGGTTTTCATCATCATGGGTGTTGACTACATGACACGATGGGCGGAAGCAACAAGCACAACCCGAATCACAGTTGAAGAGGTATCAAAGTTTATTTTTGATCATATTTGTAGTAGGTTTGGAACACCCCTAGAAATCTTATCAGATCGAAGCCCGGGTTTTAGGGCTGACCTTTTGAATGATCTCTTGAGGAGGTTAAAAGTGAAACACCTGCATTCCACACCCTACTATCCTCAATGCAATGGATTGGTGAAAAAAGTGAATGGAATGATATGTAAGATCATTTCTAAACAGGTTGTGGACCGGCCTAATGATTGGGATCGCCATTTGACGGCTGCTCTTTGGGCGTATAGAACATCTTTCAAGGTATCTACCCAATTCACCCCTTTTCATCTAGTTTATGGACAGGAAGCACTTCTCCCCATTGAGGTAGAGCTCTCAAGCTTGCGCGTTCTTGCAAGAGTGGCAAAAAAACCAAAGGAGGTTCTACATGAAAGGATCTTAGATCTCCAACGACTTGAGCTAGATAGAGAAGAGTCCATTGATCACTACATCACCAAAGCGACAAGCCAAAGGGATAAAATCAACAAGAAGCTCAAGGGGAAAGGATTGAAGGAAGGTATGTTGGTTCTTCGCTATGATAACCGACTTGATACTCGACTTGACAAAAAGTTTTTGCAAAGATGGGAGGGACCTTTCATGATAAAAACAAAGTTTGGGAATGGTAGTTACAGATTAGCAGATTTATCAGGAAAACTCCACAAGACCAGAGTCAATGGATGGAGATTAAAGCCCTACTTTCAACGTATCAATCCGTTGATAGGCAGTCATCTGCCTACATCGTCTAAGCTCCAAATTGGCATGGCTCCCTTCGGCTTGGCAAATGCTCCACCTATTTTTAAAGCTTTGATGTGCAAAGAAGAACCAAACTTGGAATCTGAACATACCCAAGGCAACCCTCCCATCTCCGATTTATGGGATTGAGGTAATGAAAAGCAGGTCTAATGGAGTAAAAGAGTGCATGACACTCCTCCTATTGAAAAAAAAAAAAAGAGGAAAAGGAAAAATGACAAAAAAAAAGAGAAAAAAAGAAGAAAAGAAGCAACACCGTCCTCCTAAAGATATAAATATCTTTAGGCTAGGGGGAGGGCTAATATGAGTGGCATAAAAGGGTAACCATGTTTTTGCAACATTTGTCAGCCTACTCAACGTCCTCTTCCTCATATGTGTATATATTTTTCTATGCTATTAAGTTATCTATAGTAAATTCCCCCTCTTCGTTTAACCTTTGTGGCGACACATACATTATACTCTTCCCAAAAATGTCACCTTAGTCATATATTTACATTACCACCCTTTTCTTTTTTGCTTTGTAAATAGAATAAGCATACAATAACCAACTATATACCCCCAAACTTTCTTACCTCTTGTGAATTAGTAGTAGAAAAATAATATATCCATCTTCTACCCCTTATAGATAAATTCCCATGGAAATCAACTCTCCACTTGTCTTTACCAAAGATTATGGTCCCTCTCTACAAGTCTTCTATGCCCCCTACATAGGTGGCCCAATATCTCTTAAGAATATACATATAGTTTCTCTCCTTTCAAAAAGACTCCACTTGTATATTCTTTTCACAAGCAAATAATATTGGGCCCTCCTCTATTTGTTTAAGCATCATAGCCTTTTGAAAAAGCATGATTCCCCTTGGATGCATACAAGCAAAGGGCCCATACAAGAAGACTTTGAAGCAAAAGGTTCCCTAGCCTAGTGTGGACCTTCCAAACCGAATTCCTTGGTGCATGGGCGTGAAGAATAGTCCAAATTCATATCAAACATGTTGAGAAGGTCAATTTTTCCTTTTGAAGCATGTCATTCCGAGCTACAGGTAAAAAATTATGGTCAAAATAGTGTAAATCTGTCAGATTCGCAGCAAAAGGGAACTGTAAATCAAGTAAATCAAGAGAGTGAGATCTTATTTTTTCCCTACTCATCTTCTAGAAGAGCAATGAGTGTTCAAGGTCATTTGCATGTGATGGGACCAACCTAAAGATGCTTTCTAAATGCCAAGACAGACAAGTTGAGATACCCCGCAGGAGCCACCCGTAGGGCCTCATGGTGGGGCCCACCTACATTATGCACCCCTATGGAGCCTTCACGGTCTAAAATGATATTTTTGGTGAATAAATAGTCCCTTTTATGTCCAATATTCAATGAGTGGTCAAAGGACACCTAATTAGGTCTAATCACTTACTCTAATTAAGTGTAGCATAATCCCACTCCTACACAACTATAAATAGCCCCCCTTGGAGAGACTCAAGGACACACACACCTATATTTTCAACTTCATGTTGTTTCTTGATCAATAGTAGAGAAAACCCCAACTCTCCCTCTTTCACATCTTCCCTCCTAACCCTCCTCTTTGGAGGAAGTGCAACTCTATTCTCCACTCTCTCCATTCTACAATCTCTTACTCCATCAACCCAATAAATCATTTGTAGCACCTCAATAACTTGTAAAGGCATCATGATCTCTCTCATGGTTATGTTAATGATCATGAAATCATCTTCAAAAACTTTCAAGTGTCGCAATTCGTGATGGTTAGCCAGCGTCTGTCCTCCCCTTAAAAGGTGTGCGAGAAATCAAGTAAGTGTTCTATTCTCAATTTACCATTGGTTTGTTTCTCCACACTTATTCAATTGGTCTAAAGAAATTTCTCACTCCAACTCTCTTTTGCTTCATTACATATGCATGTGGCTACCTCTCATGGTGATTTTATTTGTGTCACGGCATTGCATAGATGGAGATGAGCTCTCTATGCAAAGTGTGTTAGTTTGATGTAAGTGATTCTCTTGTGTGTTTGAGAGGCAAGTCTTGCGCGCATGATTTTTTTGATGAGTGCTTGAGAGAGGAAGAGTTTGGATGTATTATGGGTATTCTTATGGGGAGAAGGTGAATGCTATTCCACAAATTGCATATTTCATTTTGATGCACGGCATTGGGTTGCATAATCGTTGATGGTGTTCAAGTGTCCAAAGTGTATATAGAGTAAGGGGGTTTTCAAAGTGTGTTGCTTGGGTGGGTGAGTGCAAGTGTTATTTTTTTTGATTGGTTTCCTTCTCCACTCCCAAAAGAAGGTGGTGCCCCAAGTAGTGTGCGTACCTCTTTACGAACATTTTGTGAGGGTAGGCCCATTGGTTTGGGTTTAGAGGCCCCATTTCAAAAAGCTCGCCCTCACCATGTAGCGGTTCTTTACAATAAACGAGGTCCATGGCGTGTTTCTCGGCATGCCCATCATTGGGGTGGGCATGGTAGCCGTGGTTTCATCAAGGGAAAGATGAGCTAGACTTGGAAAGGTAAAGCTATCACTTGTGGGCTTTGATTGCACCGAGAACCCTGGCGAAACAACATATGGAGGATCCATCGGACTTACTGAGGGAGTTTCCATTTGCGATAAGGTCGGTTGTTTAGCCTTCCCTGTATCCAAGAATCTCACGAGACCCGTTGAAGGCATGTGGATCCCCTTGTTCTATCTCTCTAGCTCAATAACCCTATGGATGACCTCACAAACTCTTTGTTGTTGATCCTCCACACTAGTAGCACCCAGTGTGGATTGTAGGACATCTAACCAACCCACGTGATAGGTGTGACATGTGTATAGGTCGGTTAGAGTTTTCGTTTGTAGTTCGTACTCCTAGTTCTCATTTAAGAACGCTCCATCTAGGATTGAGGTGCTAGGGGTGTCCTTTGAGCTAGATGCAATGTTGCTTTCTAGGGATTGGCCCTTAGCGGTTGCTAAGTCAGGAGCACTCGATTGCTCTCTTAGCAAGGATATTGACATAGGGTCTTTCGCTTTTAACTCTCTTTGTTGCTCCGCCTTGTGTAAGCTCTCGACTTCCTTTTCCCTAGCCGCAATGATATATCGCTCAACCTCTTACACGTCGGCAAGGCTTCTACCATCGGGTAATATGACCTCAGAGGGGAATAGCTCTGTAGAGTCAGGAGGTGCAGTGAATGAAGCATTCACGTGCACATTCTCTAAGGGCATAGGGTCTACATTGGTCATGAATGGAGAATTTACTTCCCCACCCCCCTCATTTACATCATTAGCTCCATGTTCGGAGCGAGTGGCTCTACTAAAGGTTTCCTTCAAGCGGCTAAGCACGCTCGGCCCGGACCGCGGGCCCATGGCATGCATGTCTTGACTTGAGCTATCGAGATTAGGCATTGGGAAACCCTCCATGATGTTGTAGTCAGAGGAAGAGTCACTAGCCGCTATGTTCGGGTCTTGGTTTGTACTACCTTGGGTCCCCGCCGAGGGCCCGGAACCTAAGGTAGGTGTATATTGAGAGCTCACGTAAGTCGAAATTCTCTCTAGTTGCTCCGTCTCTATGACACGACCATAGCGCAGATGCATGTGTCTTTGGCACCCTACAAGCATCGGCGAATAACCTCGAAGGTTAACCGCTTACTTTTTTAGGCGTCCGTTTTCACTCGTTTTTTTATGTTTTTTAATGATCGGGTTTTTGAATAAAGTGTGTGATAGCTCAAAACAAGCGTATCACTCAGAGGGTCGCGGTGTGCTTTATAGCACAACGTTCGGTCACCTGAAGCTTCGTTGGTCCTCAAAAAAGTCAATTTTTAGCTACGTGTGAAGCTAAAATACGTAATTTTAAAGGGCGACTGAGGCCTGAGCGTGAGCGTGAGCTTGGGCTTGGGTTTGGGAGGTATTCCCGATCCCGGTTCTACCTTTAAAATTTTATTATTATTATTATTATTATTTTGGGGATAACGTCGCCGCGGCCTGTGCGCGAGCACACACACTCTACCTACCTACTTATAACTAATACACCTATTGTTACACACTAACACACTTCATTAGCTCTAACAGATCTACTTCCTACTTACTGTACTTTGCATTACACATAACTAACAACCTTAATACTAACACCTTATCACAGTGAAAACACAGTACCTTTCAAAACTTCATTAACAAAGAAATACACAGTAGCAAAAACAAAATCCTTCTTCTCAACACACACACCTTCCTTCCCTACCTTTCCTACACTTGAAATTGCACCACAAAAGAAGCACAGAGTGCCATTCAAGCTTAGTGTATGGCATTCCCCGACAACGGTGCCAAAAATGTGCGCGTATGTCGCACATGTCAATGCAAGGAACTTGCCGATACACTGTGTGCGAGCCACAAATGGCTCCAAGCACACAACTAGCCTAAACTAGTAAGTTCAAAGAAGACGATGGTGTGTCACTCACCGCTCTACGCTTGCTGTCGTGGAGGATTCCTCGCCGCGAAGAAGAGGGAGACGCCTCTACGCCGCGCTCAACCACCTCGCCGCCGTCGTGCCGCCGCAATGCTTGATCGCACACTCTCTCTCTCTCTCTCGCATACACACACACACAAGGAGATGAAGAAGAAGAAGAAAATGGAGATGGAGCAAGAGCACTCTTCAATTGCACAAATGAGAGAATGAGTGAATTTTAGGTTTAGTTGACTTTTATATGAGCTTGCCCCATTCACACTTGGGTGCCCATGCTTAGCCAACTAATCCCTTGAATGTTCCAATTAGAGTGCGCCTCTCATCGACGATCACTCTTACCCTTTTCCTATTGGACCGACAAGCCCAATACTTGACTCTACCAAATAAATAATACAGCGCCCGTTGTAGGTGATATGAATGTGCGTGAGGGTTAACATAGCCACAATGATATATTATGATTGCGTGTTACACATAGCTGGACTAATCGGTCCTACAAAGTCTAAGCCCCACTTTTCAAATGGTTGGGTTACCTTGATGGATGTAGAGGCATCCTATCCTTTCTTTGTGGCTTCTTGAAGCGTTGGCATTCATCACATCCCTTTGTAGGAAGTGATGTATCCTTAAACAGAGAGGGACACCAATAGCCTGACTGTAATATCTTTCGGGCCGTCAACTATCCTGAAAAGTGACCACCCGCTACGCCCATGTGTGCCTCTTGTAGAATATACAAATACTCATCCTCGCGGGCATAGCGTCTAAGAACATCATCCTTTCCTCTCTTATAGAGAGTTCCAGCCATTAAGCAATAGGGTTCACATTCCTTGATTAACTTTTGAGCTGTATCTTTTTGCAGCTCTTTGGGTGGAAGACCATTAACTAAGAAGTTAACAATCTTTTCACTCCATTCATGCATTGTCTCAACAATGAACAAAGGAGTATCAGGAAATTCATCATCAACCCCCGTAGGAGCTTCACCATCAGGGATACGAGACAAATGATCAGCCATGACATGTTTCCTCCCAGGCCTCACAACAACGGTGAAGTCAAACTCAAGAAGAATTAACAACCATCGTGTAATTCGACTTGTGGAACACGGCTTGTTTACCAAATATAGCAATGCTTGATGATCAACGTAAAACACAAACTTGGTAGCAAGAAGGTAATAACAAAATTTCTTTACTGCATAAATCATAGCTAGACCTTCTCGCTCTGTAGTAGTGTAGTTCATCTCGGCATCATTTAATTGTTGACTTGCAAAGCTAATAGGGTAGTCGAGTTTATGTTCTCCTGGTTGAGTTAGAACGCCCGAATAGAAATTTGATGCATCAATATGCACATGGAAAAGTACATTCCAATCAGGTGTTTGCAGGATTGGAGCACTTGTCAGGGCCTTCTTGAATAACTCATAAGAATGATCACACTCTTCGGTCCAGTGAAACTCAATAAGAAGCTTGTACAATGGATGCGCTATCTCGGCAAAGTTAAAATAAATCATCGATAATAGCCAACATGGCCTGTGAATCTTTGAACTCCTTTATAGTTTGTAGGTGGTGGCAAATTGGCAATGGCTTTAATCTTGCCTTTGTCTGTGGAAATCCCGTTCTTGGACACTATATGACCTAGAACGACTCCATGCTTAATCCAAAATTGGCATTTGAAAGGGTTCAATGAGATGTGATAAAATCTGCACCTTTCAAATATTTTTCGTAGACATAATAAATGCTTCTCCCAAGAAGAATAAACACAAAGGTTGTCTAGGAAAGCTTCACAAAACTCCCTTAGAAATTCTTTAAACGCAGTGTTTATTAACCGTTGGAATGTAGCAAGGGCATTTGTTAAGCCAAAAGCCATAACACAAAATGCAAACGCTCCAAACTCTGTGATAAAAGCAGTTTTAGCTTGGTCCTCTAATGCAATCGTGATTTGATTGTAACCAGAGTACCCATCTAAAAAGCTGTAAGCTTCCTTGCCCGCAACTCTTTCAAGCACATGTTCTGAATATGGCAAGGGGTAATGATCTCTCCTAGTGGCTGCATTAACCTTCTTGAGGTTCACGCACACTCTTAGCTTCCCATTCTTTTTTGGCACAATGACTATCGGAGAAACCCATTTTGAGTGCTCAATAGGGTATATGAATCCACATTGAATAAGTTTTTCAATCTCCTCTTGTACAATTTTTGCATACTTAGGATTCATTGGATAGGGTCGTTGCTGGACGGGTTTAGCAACGTTGATCATGGGAATTGTATGTTGCACCACAGAAGGTGGAACACCCTTCATGTCATGACATGTCCAAGCAAAGATATCCTTGTATTACTTGAGGAGCTCCTTAAGTATAGCCTCTTTAGTTTCAGTAAGTTCTTGAGCAATAAAGACTGGTTTAGACTCCTCACCTGGTTCTGCTAATTCTATCTCTTTAACTACCACTGGACCATCATAGACTCCACTGCTTCCATCGGTAGGCATTTGTTGAGCTTTGGCGTACACAACTTTTTGCTCCCCCATGGTGTAAGATTTAAAATGTTCAGGAGCCGGATGTAAGTGAGCAGGCTCTTGTTCTGATAGGGACCTTTCCTTTAGGTGTGCCTCCTTTTGTTGTTGTGCTAACTCTCGGTTTTGACACCTTCTTACGGTTTGACTCAATTTTCGCTCGGTAATCTCCAATTGGGCAAGGTCAATGGGCTGCGGGCTGCACCACATGACACTCTGGGAGATGTTCACCCCAATTGTCTACTAGATTTGGATGAGCATCACATGCTCCTACATAGCTAAGCCATTTTGGAGTAGATCTTTCTTTGATTATCTTGGCTCTCTCATTTGCTCGATATCATCGCCTCTTATATGACCTTCGTTTCTTGTTGAAGTTTTGATTTTGGTAACCGTTTGAACCCTACTCGCCTGATAGGTCTTCGCTTGTATCCTCTTCACTCTCCGCTAAATTACCATAGACGGTTGTACTAGGCCTTGAGTGTTTAGTTCCTAGACTTGGTTCATTGGTTGTTTCCTCTGTCTGTGAATCAATTTCTCCCTGAGATTCCATTTTTGAGGTGTATTGGTCTGAATCCTTAGAGGAATCATTAGTTTCACTCTCAGGTAGGTGTGCCTCTCTTTTATCATCGGAGGTTACATGCACTACACCTAAGATGTTTATTGTTACAATTTGTTGTATCTCTTCCCCATCTGGTGTTACCCAGGTTGTTCCTCTTGTTCCCCATGTATCTATAGTTTCTGCTAGGTGTACCCAATCAACGTTGTCTGACTCAGCCATTCCGGGTAGGATATCCATATAAGGAGAGTCTCCCCCAATATTTGTGTCTTCGTTACATGTGTAAAAATACTGCAATGGGGCCGAGTGAATTGTGGTGTCCGATGGATTGTCAATGATAAATTTATTCCCTAAAGGATGCATTCGACCACTTAAAAGTCAACTCGAATGATAGAGTCTTGGAATTGTAAGTAGACGTGGTTTTTGGACCAATCATGCACCATTTTTGCTTCCCTCATGAATGCACGCCCTAAGATAATCTCAAATGACATAGGATGCTTGGAGAAATCCATAACAATGAAAGTATGCCTTACCTTGTGTCCCAGGACCTTGATCTTGAGATCTTTTAGCATTCCAATAGGCATAACGATAGATCCATTAGCCATTTTTACCACTACACTTGTGACTTCAAGGTGAGGTCTCCCCATAGACTCCCAACAACTCTTTGTCACAATGCTAACTCTCGCACCACCATCAAGGACTCCCTTCACAGTTAATCCTTTAGTAGTGATTGGTGGGGTTGCATTAGATTCATCACCTTCAAAGTATTGCCCAACTTGTTAACGGGTATTTCAATTACAGATTCATGTCTCTCCAGGTCGGATGGTGGTGCTAAATGTTCCTCATCATTCATTCCGAGTCAGGTTTGTTCATATGTGCAAACTACGGTAACCCGGCCTGTAATTCCCCATTGAGAAACGCTCAAAGTGCTAGGAACAACTCTGGATCTCCGTATAACTTAGATATGATAGTGGTGCGAATTTCTGAGGACATGAAATCCATCAGCTTTTAATGGCATCTTGTGGGACGAAGGACCCTGACAAGATAATGTTGAAGATGGAATCTCCACTTCCTCAAGGGGGTCGGGTATTCCCTTACCAAACATTCCCTCTAGTAGGAAAGGTGTATGTCCACTTTCAGACGTCCTACCCTCACTCTCTTCCCGAATGATACTGGGTATGGCTAATGGCTTGTGGTTCTTGTGAGGTTGAACTTGTGTGAGGAAGAGTGTGTCCGACATCTTGATATGCTTGGGTTCCAGATCTAATTCTCGTTGAGTTTCTTCCACCAAACCCCTCAATTGTTGGACTCGTTCAATTTCTGTTGTTGGGCTTGGATAGGTTCCGATCTTTTTCTTGCAATTCTCCGTTTTTGTCTCTTGTGGCTTATCTTGGGGGTTTGCAACTTGTTGGTTTAACTTTGAACACTCTTTTAATGTCCGTCGCAATTCTCTCTTGCTTTCCTTAGCAATGTTTTCATTTGATCCCCTCTCATGATCCTCCTCACTGGCTCTTGCCTTTATAGTAACAGTTTTGGTCTCCGTTGTCTCTATCGAATCTGAGTCATCTTCAGGGTCATTCATATACACGGGATCCTCTCATGTCCCTATGTTAGTCTTTGAACTAGGTTTTGAGTTAGAAGCATTAAGGGATCTCTTTCTTCGTGTTTTCTTCTTCCTCGCTCGGCCAATGGATGCAAAATCTTTGAGCAATTAGTTATTGTTGAATCGCTCATTTGGATTACATTGAGAATTTAAATTCTTTAAGCGACTAATGAAGCTGAGAGGCTACACCCCAAAGTACTCCCTCTCGTATGTGCTCTTTCAAGAACAATCTCCTAAGAGTAGAGTAGATCGTTTTCTCTTCTACCCTTAGAGTTTTATACCAATCTCCAGCCTTCCCACTTAAGGTTATGCTTAAAGCATTACTATTATGTAGGTCATTGTGTTCTCCTAGAGAATCGCATATTTCTTCAAACACTTCGATATGATTTCTCACATCCCCGTCTCCACTAAATTTTTGTGTGAGTTTGTCTATTTGTACTGTCTTACTTCTAAGTTCTCTATCAGGCGTGTTACGCATATTCTCAGCAATAGATCGACTGATAGCTACACTCTCTCTCTCTCTCTCTCTCTCTCCCTCCCTCTCTCTCTCTCTCTCTCTCTCTCTCTCTCAGAGGCACATACACACACTAGTACACAAAGGAGACGGAGAAGGAGATGGAGCAAGAGCGAGCAAGATCACTCTTCTTGCATTGCACAAATGAGAGAATGAGGTATTCTAGGTTTATATTGACTTTTATATGGGCTTGCCCGTTCACATTTGGACACCCACACTTAGCCAATCTTACCCAAACATTATAGGTTCCAGTTTTAGAGTGCACCCCTCATTGGCGATCACTCTTAACCATTCCTACCTGATCGACAAGCCTGACCAATAACATAATACACTACTAGCGGTTCCGACAAGCCCGGCCCATGGCTACATAAAAGGTGGTCGCTTGGTGGTAACAACGGTAGAGCTCCCGCTCCCGAAAGAACAAGAAAGAAGTGAATCTCCCGCCACCTCGACGGAGATGGCACCACGAAGACGGCGGGCAAAACGCTCTCCAACACCCCCTAAACGAAGAAGACCATCCATAGTCCTTCTCACCCTAATTCAAAGAAGGAAGAAAGAAAGTATGAGAAGAAAAAGGCGAGAAAGAGGTCACCCTCTTCTCCATCTTCATCATCCTCCTCCTCTTCTGAAGGAAGTGATGGTGCAGCTCCCAAAGAGCTCAAAAGGAGAGGCAATAGGAAATCCTATGCCGCTTGGAAGAGGTCATCTAAGCTCAAACAATTCAAGGAGGGAGGAAAGAGTATCTCTTTTTTACCTATGATGGCACCTTGGGTGCTACAGACAGAGTTTTGGCCTTTATTCAACAATTTGATGCGGCATTCGGAGATGAGGGCTTCACGGAGTCCTCTAAGATACGTCATGTAGCCATGCATCTCCAAAAGTCCGCTAGGCAATGGTGGTCTAGCCTACGAGTAAACGATAAAGCTCCACAAACATGGAAAGCTTTAAGAGCTTCCAATATGAAGCAGTTTTTGGCTAGCGATGCCAAAGACAAAGTGCTCACTGAATGGCAAAGCTTGAAGCTCTCTCCCTATGAATATATTCACAAATATGTAGACAAGTTTTGGGATTTACAACTCAAAGCCACTGTCTACAAAAAGATAGATTTTGGAGAGCAAAAACAACAATTTTGTGTGGGTTTATCTGAAGATATGGCCGAGTATGTCCTCGCACTATTTCAACGGTCATACACCATACTATGGTGGCTTCACGAATCCACTTCCAACAAGGGGCTAAGAAAAATCTTAAGCCCATGGAAAGCAAAGACCGTAATGAGCCTAAGGGGAAGGACCATGTCCAAAAGTCTCCCAAGGGCAACTTCAACAACAACAAAGCTAAGGACAAGGGAGTCCACAAAGGCAAAAATAGACTCTCTCCTGAAGAGCTAGAGCGTTGTCGCAAGGATAACTGTTGTTTCAAATGTGGGGAGCAAGGGCATGCTTATCGTGCTTGCCCGCAAAAGAACACACGCAATGAACCTCCTAGAGCTTCCATAATTGAAGTTCAAGAAGAAGATGCTCATCGCAAAGGATCTCCTCTATGCCATGCTTGGGGAAAGGTAAGAGAACATGACGCTTTCATTCTCTTTGACAATGGCTCTACTCACAATTTCATATCCATGGAGTTGGCCACTAAGCTAGGCATCCAAGCCTTTGAGATGGGAAATACCCTACCAGCCAATGGTGCTTTCAAGGGAGAAGAAGTCCCAGTTACTCCCTTAATTGGGAAATTGAGGCTTCATGTCCAAAGCTAAGTGGACAAAGAGGATTTCTTCATCCTAGGGGCACCATGGTTTGATCGCATGATGGCGGCCAACATCAAGTTCCCTGAAAGGCAAATTTACTTTAATTACAGGGACAAAGACATGTACATATATGCTAACGAGTCAGGTAACACTATACCTCTTGTACATAAGCAAGCTTTTGATAAGTTAATAAAGAGCTCTATTTTCATGTACATGATATTTGTAAAAGACTCTCAAAATGAACCTAATGTTCTGTCAAATAAAAATAAAGGGAATAAAAAAGAATTAGGGTTATCTAATTTCCTTGATGAATTCCAAGATGTTTTTATTGACGACATCCCTATTGAATTGCCTCCAAAATGAGGGGATGATGACCATGCAATTGAGCTTCTTCCAGAAAGCTCACCGCCTAATAACCCTCCTTATCAAGTTTCTCAAGCTTAACAAGAGGAAATTATGCGGCAAGTGCATGCGTTGGTTGAGAAAGGAATGTTAGGCCTAGTTCATCTCCATTTTGTTCACCAGTTTTATTAGTGCAAAAGAAAGATGGCACATATCGTATGTGTGTAAACTATAGAGCACTAAATAGGATCACCATCAAAAATAGGTTTCCCGTTCCGTGGGTAGAAGACCTATTTGATAAGCAGGATCGACCTACTTCAATAGGATTGACCTAAAAAGTGGCTATCACCAAATAAGGATAGTGGATCAAGACATTGTAATGACCGCATTTCGCACTACGTTTGGTCTCTACAAATTCATTGTCATGCCTTTTGGCTTGACCAATGCACCAGCTACATTCAACCGCATGATGGAGAAGCTCTTTAGGCCTCACCGCAGTTACACTGGAGTGTTCTTTGATGATATAATCATCTACTTCAATTCCTTGGATGAACACAAACAACACATCCATGTAATTTTTCAAGTTCTACGAGAGAATAAGCTTTACATAAATCAAAGAAAAGTGATTTTTTCTTACAAGAGATTCAATATTTAGGTCATATTGTCTCTAAAGATGGCATCCAAATGGATCCGTCAAAGTTAGAAATAATAAAAGCATGGCCTAATCCAAAGAATCTGCATGAATTAAGGAGCTTTATAGGTATGTGTGCATACTATAGACGCTTCATAGAAAAATTCTCACTCATAGCAGGACCATTGCATGACCTAACAAAAAAGAATGTTAAGTATGCATGGTCTACCAAGGAGAATAGTGCTTTTGAAAAGCTTAAAGAGAAGCTTATCTCTCAACCTGTGCTTACACTATCGGATCTCTCAAAGCCATTTGAGGTCCAATGTGACGCTTGTGGTGATGGCCTTGGAGCTGTTTTTCTCCAAGAAGGGCATGCCATATCCTATCAAAGTCATATCCTATCAAAGTCGAAGGCTCGACCCCGTTGAGCAAGCTCTAGGCATATATGAAAAGGAACTCCTCGCAGTTCTACATGCCTTAGACACGTGGAAGAACTACTTATTGGGGACTCCTTTCATTCTGCGGACGGATCACCAAAGCCTCGAGTATTTCATGACGCAGACCAAGCTCTCTGACAAACAAATGAGGTGGGCAAGGTTCCTTTTGCAATTTCATTTTCATATTGCTCACATTGTTGGCAAGCATAATCAAGTAGCGGATGCACTCTCAAGATGACCGAGAGTGAATGCGGTTTCCATAGCAACTCACAATGATCTATCTTCTATGATAGATGAGTACGCTATCAATCCCGATTTTAAAGATGTGATGTCAGCCCTTGCACTAGGGAAGAAAGAGGAACCATTTACCCTATAAGATGGTTATCTTCTCTATGGTAATAGGCTATGCATTACTAACTCACTACGTGAGAAAGTAACGTATGAATCTCATGCTCCTCCATATGCGGGGCATAGAGGGATTCAAGCTACCCTAAGAGGGAAGGAAATGTACTTCTATTGGCCTACCATGAAAGCGAACATACAAGAGTATGTTTCAAAATGTGTGGTTTTCCAAAAGACGAAGTTTGATAGAGGGAAGCAACCTGGTTTGCTTCAACCTTTGCCAATCCCTAATTCACCTTGGGAGAGCATATCCATGGATTTTATCTTTGGATTGCCTAAGTCTATCCATGGGAACACGAGAATATGGACAATAGTAGACAGGTTTAGCAAACAAGCGCATTTCATACCTGTCAAAAGACTATTAAGGCCCATCAAATGGCAACCCTCTTTATATCACAAATCTTTAAGTACCACGGCTTGCCAATGTCAATAGTGTTTGATAGAGATCCTAGAATGACCCATTAATTTTTGGAAGGGTCTCTTTGAGAATTTAGGTACAAGGCTAAATTTCTATTCGGCCTATCACCCGCAAACGGATGGCCAAAGTGAGATAGCTAACCTAACAAATATGGACAATAGTAGACAGGTTCAGCAAACAAGCTCATTTCATACTTGTCAAAAAGACTATTAAGGCCCATCGAATGGCAACCCTCTTTATATCACAAGTCTTTAAGTACCACAACTTGCCAATGTCAATAGTGTTTGATAGAGATCCTATTTCTCTTCAGCCTATCACCCGCAAACGGATGGCCAAAGTGAGATAGCTAACCTAACAATTCTTGATCTACTAAAAGCTTATGTCACTGAAGTAGATCAAAGGTCCCAATGGGAGAAGTACTTACCTTTAGTGGAGTATACTTACAATAATACAGTACATACATCCACGGGAAAAGCACCTTTTGAGGTAATTGAGGGAAGATCAAAAAGTCCCCTGCTACTTAAGGTACATGGGAAGATCTTCGTTGCAGATGAATATAGCCGCGACCTACAAGAATCTTTCCAAAAGATTAAAGATGTTATATCCATCTCATAGCAAAGGCAAAAGGCTGTTGCTAACAAGCACAGAAGAGCCCTGACCTTTAAAGAAAATGATTGGGTCTTGCTTAAATTTCCCAAGGCTGTGTTAAGGCACACGGTGGGCAAGAATCCTACGGGACACCAAAAATACTATGCTAAACTAGCAAAAGGTACTATGGCCCTTTTAGATTCTTAATCCAATCAATGAGACAGCTTATCAACTTAAGTTTCCCAACCACTGGCTCATACACAATGCTTTCCATGTGAGCCTGTTAAAGCCTTACCAAGGAGAGCCACCCCAAAAAGCAACCATAGAAGACCCACTGGAGATTGAAGAGCAAGAAGAGGTACTACAGCCAGAGTCCATTCTCCGATACGAAGACAAGGTATTGAGAGGCGGTAAGATTATCCAATGGTATCTTATTAAGTTTAAGAATTATCCTTTTGAAGATGCTAGATGGATGCAAGGCACACAATTAAAGGATAACCTAAACCTTGTCAATGCTTACAATGATTCCCTAGAGTAAACAAAAATGTAAATATGTTTGAAATGATCAATTTTTTTGTCTTATAAGACTCTCTTTCTCTTTATTGTGCACAAATGTTAAGAAGTATGCATGCTTAGGATCATGTTTGTGGCGACGAAGTCACCCGAACACCAAGTAGAGCTTTTCACTCTACTATGGAAGATTGATACGGACTAATGAGCAGACATGCTTTGACAGCTAAGTCTCGCAAGCACCAAATGGATTAGTCATCCATTCTGGAACGATGTCGTAGGGTAAAATAGGGATCCTCTACCCACTAGCAAATGGACTAATGATTAGGTTTTATCTTCTCTACCTCATAGTTGAGGACAACTATGATATCAAAAGAGAGGTAATGTCATAAAAACCTAATATCTACTTTCCCCAAATGATCTTCTCATATTTACTGATCATTTAATATAGGAAAATACCAGGGGGGGAGCAAAGGTTGGATAGTGGAAAGGCTGTCGGACCGGTCTCAATAGGGGATCCAAACGACGGGAATCGGGGATCCACATGGGGAGGGTCTACTAAAGAGCAAAGTACATCAATGGAGTTTAAAAGACCTCTAGGTTTAACTCCATTAAGACTTCCATAGGGCAAAGTTCCAACTTTTGTACTCTAAAGGTCATAGGCCATGGGTACTTGGCTTAGTGACTAAAAGTGCTAACTCTAGTAGTCAACAAAAGGACAACCAACAAAAGGACAAGAAGGGGACGAGCTCGGAAGATGATAGAAGACTAGGAATCATACACACACCACACACACACACACACACACACACACACACTATACACTTTCCACAAAGCAAATAGGACACATGTCATGCATGTAAGAAAACCCCCAATTCTTGCCTGAATCCTATTGGATGGACATAGAGGTGGACCAATGAGGGCTCAGCTAGTGTAAACTAGATTTCTTATTTTATAAATGTTAAAAAAACATCCAATAAGAATTAGTCTCCCTAAAATACTATTGGACAATCAAAAGGTCCAATAAGAATTAAGCAGCCCATAAATTTGCTTAATTCCTATTGGCCAGAAGACTAAAAGGTCCAATAGGAATTCAGATAATTAAATTAATTATCTGAGCTTTTATAAAAGGGGAAAAGGATGGAGACTTGTCACAAGGCTCTTGATTGGGTCTCTCAAATGCTATTGGCTAAACTTTTCACAGGCCAATAGGAAGCCAACAAGAGTAAAAAGCTTGCTCAAATGCTATTGGCTAAGCTTTTCAAGGGCCAATAGGAAGCCAGCATGAGTAAATTGCAATCGGGGTTGACCAAGATGAGAGAGGGGGCTGATTTGTGAAGGCATTATTCCACACACACTCACACAACTAATGTGTAGAGCAAGAAAGTCATCTCCTTCTCCAAGCTTTAATGGAAAGCTTATCTTCTTCTCCAAGTTTTGAGAATGGAGGCATATACCAACAACTCTTGGATATGGAATGCAAATCCAACGAAGAGCCAAGCTTCAATGCCATGCTTCTCTCCTCTATTATCTAATTACTAAGCTAAGCTAAGCTACAAGAGTAATTAAGTGAGGAAATACTTCTTTCTCGTAAGAATACTCCTTCTTCCTCTAGATCTACCCTCATACCCTGCTAGCTCTCACCATCTTCGAAGGTGTGTGAAGTCTTGGGTCTGAGACCATGAGGGAATTGATGCTATGTGTTATCACGTGTAAGTTTGGTACATGAAGCTTCCATATTCATTGCACCAACGGGTTTTTACCAAGGAACACAAAGAATTGTATTGTACAAAGTCTCTCTTAATGGGAGAAGCTATAATACAAATGCCTAATGGAGGGGGGACCGGTCCATGTAAATCCAGTCCTCAATAGTTGTCAATTGTTCTATTTCTCTCCCTCTTTCAAGTATTGTTATGCCAAACTAATTAGGTGTTATGCTAATGTTGTTATCTCCAACCAAGCCCTCTCCTATGCTCATTAGGAACTCGCTCTTAATGAAATGCTCACTATGTTAAGTTATTTTCCACTATACAAGCTATTTAGACCATTAAATGTTACAATGATATTTAAGCATGTACTTGTGTGCCAATTTAGTCACTAATTTTTAGTTTAGGGATGCCAAGAAGATAAGGAAAGACAAAGTTTCTCGAGTCTACATGGTGATCTTCTATTTTATATGGTGGGAATGAGCTCATGGAAAACATTAGCATCTCTCAAGTTCTAGAATATAGCAGCCCAAGGGACATTAGACTGTTGCAAAGCACCTCACATGATAACAGCTAACTACACATATAGCAATCCAAAATTATTGGCAATCGTGGATTTATTACGTCTGTTATTACCCAAATAGGGCATATTGTATCATATAGTCATGAGGGGGGAAAGAGATGGATGGGTTTCAAACATGTATTTATGAGGAAAAAATTACTCATTGATGGTTTATATTAGACAATCCAAGGATACGAGGAAAAGAAAAAATCCACCTTGCCTAGCACTGGCTAATGTATATACATGTTTCCATTTTGGCTCAATCCAATCACTCTCAAGAGTATAAAGTAAAAGTGCTTGCAAGTGATTTTTTATTTTTTTTTGGGGGGGTTTTCCTATCGGTGAAAGCAGGGCATGTGTAGTAGGGCTCATCCTTGATGTGCACCTCATACACCCCCGCATGTCCGTCTCCTCCATGTGACTCCACCTTGCATTTTTCATCGATCACCTTGGCCTTCAAACCAAGAGCCAAACTAATTTTGAGTATGGAATTTGATTCTTATGAAATTTCTTAATATTGAATCACTGCTACCTGCTTTTGTTAAAGCAAAAGAGGAATCACCTCCACCCCTAGGAGAAGTTAGCATTATAGTTATAACATTTTTTATATCTCAACTGTCTCTACTTGAAATCCTCCTTCAAGCAATGTCTCAACTTCTTCATCTATGAGATTCGTTCCAATGAAATTTGGTTAGGATTCAATTGAGATTTTATGGGGCACGGGATATCTGCAAGTTCAAAAGAGTCCAAGACGGATTTCGAAAGCTTCCAAAAGTGAGAAGGCTAACCAAAAGGTGGGAATGGAAGCCAAGGTGTTATTATCCACACATGCCAATCTAAAGCTATGTAGAGATAAGAGATGTGATCCACAAGTCTCCCATGCAAAAGAGAACGTAAGAGTAGTTCTGAAAATAGAAAATTGCTTTTAGAGAACCTAGGGTGAGTATTTTTGGAATAACTAAAAAAAGAAGGTGTTTCTTTTTTTTTTAAATGACTCGTCACACTTATTGAAAACAACGATATTAATAAGTTTGTAGTTTAAATTTTTTTCATTTGAGGACCACAAGAGGGAGATTTCTTTGTTTTTCTGCAAGGCTCTTGAAGCTCCATGTAATCCTTAGCCAAAAGGAAACCCTCCATGCACTTCTTAAGGCTCATCATCTCCTCTCTCTCTCTCTCTCTCTCTCTCTCTCTCTCTCTCCCACACAAGTCTTCATAGCTATGGTTGCTCAAGCTTTTACATAATTCACTACACAGGTTACTACTACTTATTGCTTACATATCTTCTTTCCAACCTGATTCTTGCTTAAACCCCATAGATCCTATCATTCGCAAGGTGTTTAGGGCCTTAGGATTGAGTTCAACATGGTGTTTGAAGTAAAAAGTCTAATCGCAACCTCTGTCGAATTGTAGAGCTTGTATCTCTTTAATTTGTTAGTTAAAAGTGCGATTAGCCAGTTGTATTGGTCAAAATCTCTTTTGAAGAAGAAGAAATAATCAATACAAAGTCCTTTTAGAGGGGGGTTTGGCTCCAAAAATTTTGGCCCTCAACTGGTATTGATCTCTCTCTCTCTCTCTCTCTCTCTCTCTCTCTCTCTCTCTCTCTCTCTCTCTCTCTCTCAGTTTTTGTACATGTATGTGATGTGTGATTGAATCTAAGTTAATGCTTCCTTTGCAATTTTCATGCTTGAATATGTTCAATGTTACACAATTGATTGATTACTCTAGTTAATCTGTAATTTATGCTACACTTTAAACTCAATTATGTGACATCACTACTTCTCTCCATGTCACGATGTCCCCCCCAATGTGCAATATGCACCTCCCACCACTGACTCAACAAGGAGTCCATTGTGGGGATGTTCTTATCCATGGAATGCCCATTGCACCACCATTGTTGAAGGAGACGAGCCTCGATGATGCTGCCTCTCTAAAGGGGGCTAAATGCCACTTTTCACACATTTATTTGTGAGTTTCTTGAGATGAAAAAACAATGCACTTTGTGTTCCACCATGTTTTGCTCCAAATGAAAAAGGCAAGATCGCTCTCGATCTTGTAGAACATTGTTTTTCCTACCATTGAACACAGTGCGAACTGCATTCCAATTGATTTGTGCTTCATCGATCATGAATCCAGGGAAATTTGCTTCCTCACATCCATGCCCCTCCATTACTTCATTTATGCTCTCCAGAAAAAGAATTTGTGCTTCCATATCTTCTTCTTTCATCTCATAAGTTGGAATAGCAAGGAGGTCTTGCATGTTGTAACGTAAGAAATTAATATTATTGTATATATTATTAGTCATTTCTTAAGATATTTCAAACTTGAAAAATATGTTGTTAAAAAGTAGAACCTTGGATCATATACATAGCATGCCATGACCACCTAGTCTGCCACCCAATGAGTGCGATCAAATTGCACCCAAGCATGTCCAAGATCTCCAGTTCCACTACGTTTTCTAGTTGACTAAATCCAATCCAGAGGTGGAGATAATTGTAGATATTTTGAACACAAAGCACCGCTCTTCCACTCCTTACCTGCAAAATCTGCTCCTGTGAAAAAAATCACATGTACAATCCCTTTTAAGTTGCAATAGGGAATCTACACCAAAGTTCTCTTTTGTTGGGCCACTACTTATTGCTGCCATGGAACTACAAAACCCGTAGTATAGGATTTAATTACTTTCAAAGAATGTGCACAAACAAGAGCAATAAGAAATCATCCTCACCAATTGTCCTCCACTAGGGAGCCCACTGCTACAAATGGAGGCAAGGTGGCCCCTGCAAAATACTCAAAATAGCATAATACATACCATAAAATCATAACTCCACATACCTGGCAAATCCCATAGCACATAATCAAGACTTTGCATGACCAGAGAGAGACAAAGAGCCGGTGAGAGCGACATAGAAGATAGGAGAGGAGAGAAGAAAGACACGAGCACTGGGTGCAATCTCCCCGCGTGCAAGAGTGAGCATTTCCCTCTTGCACGTATTTATTTATAGATTCTTCAATGCTAAAAAATGAATACACATTGGCTGGCCGACATAAATGCTCATAGCTCCTAATGAGCACTCGAGTAATAAATGCACATATCCCTTATCCATAACATACTCCGAGGTTGGGAAAGCAACTACCCTCAGTTGCGAGGTACATAAGTGGTGGAGTCGAGTGCGAGGTACAAGATCCTAGGTACATGCTTGCATAACATAATGAGTAACTAAAAACCAAAAAGAGTAGCAATGATTAATAGGAAGCAATTTAGAAAGTGCAAAAAACTGTGTAACATGTGTATGGTGTGATGGGAGTGCATAAAATGAACTAAAGGTGCATAAGTGTAGAGTGCAACATTGGTAAGAAATGTTGTTCCAAATAGACCATCATATGTCACCCTTCCACCTTGCCATACCAATTCATGATATCCGTTCATATCAATCCATACCAAATGTGGTGGGCCAGTTCCACATATGATGTAACCACAGAGAGTCCTGCCTTACAAGGCATAGGCACTCTAGTATACATCTATCGACATCCATGAATTTTCATAACAATATTGCAAAGTGGAGAGTCCTTCCCTCTTCAAGCGTAGGATCTCTAACATGTGTAGAAATTTTTCCATTCCCATTCAGTTTAACGGATAAGATCCTTGCCATAACAATGTACAATGTCTCAACTAGTGTGATGAGATAAATTTCAAATCACTAGAATGAAAATAGTGTTGCTCATGTATGAAGCTTGTTAATACAAAGTGCAATGACAATGAGAGTTGTTAAGGTTAGTCATCACACAAGTTAGCCATCTAATATTACATAGAAAGAGCTTACTAACTAGGGGTGATTGAAATGACTTTGCTAGAGGGATATTAACAGTACGCATTAAGAAATTGCATACCTTAAGATTCTCTGATATGATAGCATTGTACTCAAATTTACCTGTAAAATTATTTCTCAAAGACAAAGAACTAAAAACAGTTTCTTGTTACATTCATCAATAACTTAATCGTACATTAAATAAATTAACATTTTAAAAGCGATTAATGGGTAAAATTGATGCAAAGTTTGGTTTGAAAACATACAGATTTTAATATAGATAAGCCGATAAATATTCCTATTGCATCAGCCCTTGAGATGTCTCCTTTTTAATCATTGTCTACTTGTTACATGTGGTTTCTCTTCATCTCCTAGTGCGTAATCGTCCATCTCTTAGCAAAGATTGTGCCTCAATTAAATCTTTCCTTGTCTTTTGGAGAACTGGTTTCACTGTTAGGTCCGTCCTTTTTTTTCAAGTCATCGTGAAGCGCTTGGCATGAAAGCAACTCATGAGCAAAAACTATTGGCACATTCTACTTTAGCCATTGCTGGTTAAGAGTCATTTTTCAGTTTGATTAGCAAAGCTAATCATTCTAGATATGTTTGTTTACGATCGTAGCTTTGTAGAGTCAAGTATGAGCTTTGTAATTACGAATGCAAGTAGACACATACATATAATGTGACTAAATTGAAGCCGATGCCTAGGGCGTGTCTCAAAATATCACAAATTATAGGTTGAGCTCACTCTCTAAAGGAAAAGTAGTTCAGTATTCATGTTGCATGCGAGAGGAAAACATGGTTGTTTATGAAGTTGAGATGCTCAAATACAAGAGTTGAACTCAAAATTACTGTTTCTTTGCAAGCGATGAGTTAGAATAAGGGGTGGAATTCTAGGTAGCCATCAAGACCTTAGCAAGAAACCTCCCTGTATAGGGATGCAATAGAGAGAGAGTGAGTGAGAGAGAGAGAGAAAAAAAAACTAAATGAAATGGTATATTAAACATCTTCAAAAGGGCCAACTTACGTTTGAGCCCAAACTTTTGCAAGCCATGTGGATCTTTTCCATTGCCTGGGTACAAAATACATTGAAGTACAGTGAAAGAGTAAATTTAAAAGCCTCATGTCGTGTTTAAAATCAGCTTTGCATCTTCATAGTTTGGCTCGGCAAAGGGCGTTGTGCAAGAAATTATTGTACCAATCTCTGAAGAGCTTTGTCAATGTCCGCTTTTATAAGTATCATCCAGTTGGATCCCTTCCTTCAACAAGGCTGCAAACGATATTAGAGACAAAGAGGGAGACTCCTAGAACGTGAAAGCCCTAGTTATGATCTCTCTCTGTGTGTCTATCTGAGTTCTTTTCTTGCATCTCACGACCTTGCGCGTAGTAATACACAGGGGCCTCGAGTCCTCAACTTGATCGCCAAGTCAGGTAGGGAAGCGCTGTGAAAGCAGGCAAGGGGACCTTGCAGGTTGGGAAGTTGAGGGACGTGGATGGACGAATAATTAGAGCATGAGCATGAAGCTTGGTAGCTGCTGAAGTACCGAGCTTGTTGCAATATTGTAGCGGTTCGGTTGTACGGAGCTTGGACGTGCAATTGATCCCATTGAGTTGCACTAATATTGCTGCTTTTTGTGAAGCTACAATGAATAGTGGCGCCGCAACGTCATGAGAGTGCAGTCATGTGAGTGCTACTTGTGTGGACGATCGAGCCCTCTACATGCGAGCTACTATATTATGCACCCTTTGCGCTTCAGTCTAGTAACGAGTAGGAGAGAAGGTCTCTAATCAACCTTTGCATGGGTGCTCTAAAGAGATAGAAAAGGTAGTGGCTCTGAGAGCATGGGATCATTATCCTTTGCATATGAGGAAGAGAGAAAGAGAGGGTGTAGTGGTGGATTATGGAAGATGGTAGAGAGTCGAGATGTAGCTAGGTTCATGGTATGTGATGTGTAGCTGTCAATTGATGTGTGTGTGTGTGTGTGTGTGTGTGTGAGAGAGAGAGAGAGAGAGAGAGAGAGAGAGAGAGAGAGAGAGAGAGAGAGAGAGAGAGATATGAAATGAAATGTTATATTAACGTCGGAGTGTTGAGGGAAAAGACACACAGCCGCTTGTGTGTGTGCATATGAGCTACCACTGCATGTGCCTTATTGAGCATCAGTGAAGGGCGGCCGCCCCATGCATGGCATGATTAATAGTGGGCATTGCACCCTCGAATCATTAAGAGGCTGTGAGTACTTGGGAAAGCATACAAATCCTAGTGAAGTCATCGATGAGTGGTGGGTGATAGTGAGATGGTTGGTGGCCGTTTTTTGTAGGGAGTCACTATTGTGAGGTTGTTGGTGTGTTTGTGGTCGTTATTAGACCAGATAGATGGATAGTTGGATGATCATGGTTCTGCATGTGTGCCACCAAAAGATTGCATGGCTACCATGCCAAGAGCTCTTGTAGTTTGCATGTGCACCTGAGTGGTGCAGGTCAAACACTAGTTGCCCCGATCGTGCTTAGGTTTCAGCCGTGTCTTTGGGCATTGTAGGCCACTCGTGATGTCGTCAGTAGCTATCATCGATAGTAGTTGACGTCGAGAGTCGGTGCTCCTACACTATGCTATACGCTAGCTGCATCCTATCGCTCTTGTGACCTATTCCATGCTCTCTGCGATCCCATCATGTCGATGACGGCCATACTGTATAGGCGGCACTCGATAATGAAGGTCATGTTGACCATCGAGGCCACTGTGTGGCTCCTGCAAAAAATAAAAAATTAAAAAAAATTCGTTGGATTTAACCTTGGTTGAGTAGGAGAACTGCCTCATTAGGGTTGTTGTTCCTTCGTGCACCTTTCCTTCTTCTTCTAATTCACCAATTTTGGTGGAAAGTGTAACTTCTGAAGCCCCCTCTCCTCCTACAAGTTTCCTCTCATGAGAAATTAAGCTTGGCTAGTTCTCGAAGATCCTCTTTCTTGTTGACATTCACTAGACATGCTCTCTTGGCGCAAATGCTACAACAGGCAGACTCTTCTAATTTCCACATCCTTGTGCGACCAATCCTAGAGTTCTATTAGGGCACGTTCCTTGATGCCGAGATCCACTATTCTTATCTCTTCCCAATAAGCTCTCTTCGCACTTCAACTCCCACTTCTTCAATTGCCTCACTATTATTAACCATTCGAGTATGTATGTTATTGAACGTTAATGATAATAATAACAATAATTCCTCCTAATCACCTTATAAGTGCTATTTAATCCACGTTCTACTATGAAATGTTTCATAATAATGCCTTAAGTGATGAATCCCATCATCCATGTCCCTTAGAAGTGTGATGAATGATAACATCAAGACAGAGAATGAGGATAAGAAAAAATTTATTAAAAAAACAACAAATCAAACAACAAAACTACACTTATCTGTGATGGGATGATCTATGTAGTCGCATATTTGATCATCAACCCCGCTGTCTAATGTGAAATTTTAATTATGCAAGTCTATGATGGCTTGCATCACCAAGAGCATAGCCACGAGCTCTGATACCACTACTACAAACGAAGGCGAGGTGGCCCTGCAAAATACTCAAAATGGCACAATACATACCATAAAATGATAAATTTGCATACCCGGCAAATCCCATAGCACATAATCAAGACTTCACACGACCAGAGAGAGAAAAAGAGTGGGCGAGAGCGAGAGAGAAGAGAGGAGTGGAGAGAAGAAATACACGAGTACTGGGTGTAATCTCCCCCCCTCTTGCAAGAGTGAGCATTTCCCTCTTGCACAAATTTATTTATAGATTATTCAATGCTCAAAATGAATACACATTGGTCGGTCAACATAAATGGCCATAGCTCGTAATGAGCACTTGAGTAATAAATGTACATATCCCTTATCCATAACACCCATTGCTTCATCACCATTCACAAATACTTGCTTGCAAAGGACATGGTGAGGGACCCCTTCTTGCATCAAAGTTGTCTTTACAATTTTCTTTGCCACACACATTTCTACCTTTCATGCACTTGCGTGTTTGTCTACACTGAGGAATCGTGCAACCATTTCTTTAGTGAGCCTTTTAGACATACCATCCCTCACATCCCGTTGGTGACTTCCTTGATGCACCATCAATCTACTCATGTTTTCATCCCTTGGCATGACATAAGATACAAAGTAATCACATGTACATAAGCAAATGGGCGATTGTCCACAATAGTGACAAGTAAGCTTGCACCCAAGTCCATCACATAACTTGTCCATAAACGATAATTTAAGCATGCTCCAACCCATTGAAATGGGTTGTGTTCGACTTGCCAAAACTAGCTAATTTTGGACATAACTCGTTGAAACATTTTAGGATACCTATATCGTGGCTTTTGTGGCACATTCCGAAAAATGCAATGTTTGAGGTTTGGTCCACTAGTGTGGATCATACTTATGTTCCATAGTATCCATTGGATGAACCTTCCCAAAGTCAAAGTAAACTCAAACGTCATGTTACCATTATACGTTTTCAGAATTTTTTTCACTTGTTTGGTTTCCACTATCTTTGAAAGAAGCTTCATTGATGTGTTTGGCTTTGTCGTTATGCTAGAAAAGGACGAAACATTATTTTTTCTTCTTACATTACCAGAGTTTCCAATGTTCGCTCCCTATAAGGTTGTTCCTTTATTGGGCTAGTAAGGTCTATGTAGGGAGCATCCATAAGAGGAGAAATTCCATTGAAATTTGAGGTAATGTCATCTTTGACCACCACCATGAACTTTATAGAGAGAGATTTTTCCACAACATAAAACTCCCCTCCTCAATGATTGCTAGTTTTCTTTAGTGGCACTATGAACTCTTCACTCAACCATGACAACTGCATGTAAAGCATTCAATGTTTGCGGTGTAACATGTTCTTGTAGATAAACAACCCCAAAAATAATCTTTTTGTTGGTAAAGGGAAAAGCTCTCTTGAAAGAGGGAAACACTATAGTGTATGATATGGTAATAGAGTTCAAGAATTTAGCACTAGATTGGAAATGAGAGTGATAGTGCGTAATTATGTGTAGGATAGTTATGAGTATATTATGTTAATTTTAACAGTTTTGTTTCTTTAATAATTTTTTGAAATACATTAATTCATTGCTACTTTTAATTTGTATTCTTGTATCTGAGAGGTAGTTTTGGTTGTCTGATATCATTGTTTACCAGCATATGCTAGTGGCTCCTGCCTATAGATAGACTTTGAAATTGGAAATTGCACGTTACAAATAAGATATTGGCATTAGAAAACCAAATAAACCATTACAAACATAGAGATGATGATGAAAAATATCCAAAATTAGTATTTAAAATGTAATTAAAATTGATTGTCAAACCAAGTATCCCTCAAGTATCCTTAGTTCACTTGGTTAGCCACCTAGCTGTTGATAAGTTTCTCTTCCATGGTGGCCAAAACCTTAAATTTTGGCCAGCAATATGAAGTGGTATATTGCTAGCATCGTGTTAATAATTCCTTTACTTGTTGAAGTGGTAAGGTATCCACCCTCAAGAAGCTTCCCCACCATGTACTTGATCACATTCACGGCAATCAAAAGATCACTCACTTGGTGGCATTGAATGTCATCAAGTTCGGACTAGAGCTCTCTCAGGCACGTAAGGCCATTATTAGCATAATTGATGAGGCGGGCAATTTTGTCTTTAGTCTTTTGTGGTGTCTTTGCAATGTGCATAATCTCCTTGTTCTCAAAGGTGGCTTTCATTGAATTGAATGTGTTTTTGATGAGCAAAACATCGTCACATGAACATGATGTCATTATGAAAAGATAGCGAGCACTTGCGAGAAGGAGAGGGAGGGATTGGGATCCAGAAGAAGGAGAGTTAAGGAAAGAGAGGAGAGTTAGGGATTGGGATTCAAAAGAAGGAGAGTTAGGGAAAGAGAGTTAATGCATGAGAGCATGCAAGAAGGAAGGAAGAGAGAGAGAGAGAGAGAGAGAGAGAGAGAGAGAGAGAGAGAGAGAGAGAGAGAGGAGAATGAGAGGTAGTGTGTGAGAGCAAAGCTTGTGTGAGTGTGTGTGAGAGAGAGAGGTAGTGTGTAAGAGCAAGCAAGGGAGAGGTGTTGGAATTAGGGTTGCAGAGAAACACACACAGCTTGGAGAAGACGAAGGAAGCTCAAGGCACACAATAGAGAGTGTGTTACTTAGTGTGCAATGGAAAGATAGATAGACCTAGAGTGATGGGCGTATATACAATGCACGGGGGAAAAAACCTCCTAAAGAGGGAAAAAATGCCCCGGCGGTCCTAGTGTGTTCACACACATCACTACCACATGTATATGGTAACAAATCCCCCCTGGAGTGATGCGGTGAACGAGAGCTGATACATGAGTAAAGGAAAGTGCCATGCCCTGAGGACAGGATCAGTCCACAAAGGGGAGTAAGCCCAAAGCTTTGTGGAAAGCTTCAAGCTTCTCACGAGACAATGCCTTTGTGAAAAGATCTGCAAGGTTGTCCTGTGTTGGCACATAAGCCAAGATGATCTCTCCTACTGAGAGCCTCTCCCTGACATAGTGGTAATGCACCTCAATGTGCTTTGTGCGAGCATGAAAAACTGGGTTCCTCGCAACTGCCAATGCGCTCTGACTGTCAGTGTAGATAGTGTTGGCAGTGTCCTGTCCAATACCCAAATCAGCCATAAGGCGTTTGAGCCATACACACTCAACCGTAGCTGTGAAGACTGCCCTGTACTCAGCCTCACAAATCGAAGTGGCCACAGTAGGTTGCTTCTTGCTCAACCATGATATACATGAATTGCCAAGCATGAAACAAAAACCACTTGTGGACACTCGCGTGTCAAAACAACCAGCCCAATCTGAGTCCGAAAAAGCATGTAAGTCTGGCGGCAATGATCCCCCCTTGGGATAAAACAAGCCAAGATGTAAAGTGCCACTCAGGTAGCGGAAAATCCTCTTGACAGCCTGCCAATGCTTAGACCCTGGGCTATGCATAAATCTGCTGACCTGTGAGACTGCAAACTGAATATCCGGCCTCGTGTTGCATACATAAATGAGGCAGTCAATAGCAGTTTGGTAAAGAGTGACATCAGCAGGATCACCAACATCATGTAGACTCAACTTCAAACCTGTTTCCATGGGAGTGGCAATAGGTTTGCAATCCTCAAGTCCAAACTTACATAGCAATGTCTCTATGTAACTTTTCTGACACAAGGCAATACCACCATCACACTGCTTAAACTGTATACCCAAATAATGATGCAACAGCCCCAAATCTTTCATCTTGAAAGTAGCATTCAAATCAGCCTTAAATTCAGCAATATGTCTCTCATTTGGTCCAGTGATCAGCAAATCATCAACATAAAGAACCACAATGAGAAGTACATCACCCTCACGCTTTACATACAATGTGCTTTCTGTTGGACTATTACAAAAGCCTTGTTTGACCAAATGAGTGTCAGCTTTTTCATACCAAGCACGAGGAGATTGCTTCAACCCATACAAAGCCTTGTTACATTTGCACGCTTTGTCCTCTTGTCCTTTTATGACAAAATCGCGAGGCTACGTTACATAAACTTCCTCAAATATGTCACCATTCAAGAAAGCAGTAACAATGTCTGATTGATGTACATCCCAACCAAAATGAGCTGCCAATGCACATAGAAAACGCACAGTAGTCATACGACAAGTGGGAGAAAAAGTCTCTTCATAATCTATTCCTTTTTGCTGTGCATAACCCTTTGCAACAAGTCGAGCCTTATGGCGATCGATCTCACCATCCGGCTTGCGTTTCAACTTGTAAACCCACTTCGTACCGATGGACTTTTTGCCAGGAGGCAAATCACATAAAGTCCATGTGTCATTCTCTATAAGTGCATCATATTCTGAGTGCATGGCAGCCATCCATTTTTTTGAATTTTGTGCTTCATCAAAAGTCAGAGGCTCCTCAACATCATGTAAGCTAGACACAGCCAAAGCATAACAATCTGATGCATAAGATGCATGGCGAGAGCCTGAACGAGTACGACTAGACAAAGGTGCATCCAATTTACTGTCACGCAAAGTGTGCACCAGCCATTTTGGCATACCTCTAGCCTGCTCATTTTCAGCCCTTTCCTCATCAAGTACATCATGTACATCTACATCAGTAATAGGCTGATCTAGAACATTTTCAGAAACCCCCATAGGCTGTACATTTGCCTCATTGGAACTTACATTTGTATTTCCACCACTGAAAAGAGGCAACAAAGTGTCATAAATGTCCTGTGAGCTCACATTATTGTCTCTAGTACATGACAGCAAGGGCTGAACAGAATCTTCCACAAACACTACATACCGAGAAACCAGAATACGTTTTGTTTGCGGATGATACAACCTGTAACCTTTGCTTTCAGCACTATAACCAACAAAAATACATTTGACAGCCTTATCATCCAATTTTCTACGCTGCACTTGTGGCACCAAAGCATATGCCAAACAGCCAAAAACACGCATGTGCTCAATAGAAGGCTTTCTATCATGCCATGCTTCATATGGAGTAATAGACTGCAAAGCTTTCGTAGGACACCTGTTAAGTACATAAGTGGCACACATAATGGCCTCAAGCCAAAAAGAATGCGGCAAAGCTTGACTTTTGACCATACATCGTGCCATTTCCGTCAGTGACCTGTTTTTCCTCTCAGCAACACCATTTTGCTGAGGTGTATAAGGCACTGTACATTGGTGTTTTATCCCACGACTAGCTAGAAATGCATTAAATTCATGAGACATATACTCCCCCCCCGATCAGAACGGAGGGTGCCCATAGTACATTTCGAGACATTTTCAGCCACAGCCAGAAATTGTTTGAAGCACATAAAAACTTCGGACTTCGCTTTAAGCGGAAATACCCATGCATGTCTGGACTAATCATCAATGAAAGTCACGAAGTACAGGTAATTGCCCAAGGACGGAGTTTGCATGGGCCCACAAACATCACTATGCACAAGCTGCAGCCTGCATGTGGCCCGAACTGAACCATCCTTTGGAAATTTAGAACGCTGCATCTTACCCAAAATACAACCTTCACAAACATGGTTGACAGGTGCTTCAAGAGGCGGCAAAGAAGCAACCATATCAGATTTCTGCAAACGTAGCAAACTGGCAAAATTCAGATGACCAAAACGTGCATGCCAAAGTTTTGCATCTGAAATAGCCCTTGAATCTGCAACAGCATTTGCAAAGTTTTGTCCACACTTGTCATACAAAGTGAGCTTATACAGCCCACGGCACAAAACGCCAGATGCAACAATTTCATCACCAAAACTGAGATCATGAACTGTACATCTGTCGTCCACAAATTTGACTACAAGTCCAAGTCTAGCAAGTGCGGATACAGACAAGAGATTCTTCTTGATCCCAGGTACATAAAGTGCATCAACAAGTGTGAAGGAACTGGCATTAGCAGTAGTGAGCACAATCTTTCCAACTCCCCGAACCGGATAAGAGGCATTGTTGGCACAAGTGACTGAATTCCCATGAGGGACAGACTCGAGAGAGGTAAACAATTCACGATGTGAGGTAATGTGCTTTGTAGCACCATTGTCGAAATACCACACATGTGAATCTGCAGCAACTGACAAGCATGCATCATGGACAACAGGATTGTAAGTGCACTCTGCGCTAAAAGCCCATTCTACATCAACATCAGCAACACAATCTCCTTTCATAGAAGACTCAACAATGGCTGCATTTGTAGTGGAACCAGCATTTGCAGTGGAACCACCCTCTTTCTTCTTAGCCTCTTTGGCCTTCAACTTAGGACACGACTTGATCAAGTGATCATTGGCTTTACAATAATGGCAACGCATCTTCTTTTTGCCCTTATCACCAGAATTGCCAGACGAAGTACTGCCAACAGAAACATTATGAACAGTATTTTTGCCACTGGCAGCAGAACCATAAGAAGTGGCTGCATTACTGTTACCACCCTTTCTTTGAGAAGCAATAAAAGACTGTTCAACTGCACGTTGCCTAGTCCTGTTTTTTCTGGAAAGTGACTCTTGCAACAGCAATGTGCATAATGCATCAAACTTGACAACTTCAGGATTTCCTTGGGTCATAAGTCTCCAACTACTAGCAAAAGTCTGGTAGGAATCTGGTAAGGCATCAAGAACAGTCTGCACATCTGAAATGACTTCACCTGCATAAATAAGCTGCTCATTGATATCCTTGACACTAGCAAGGAAAGTCCATATCATCTTCCTCATGCATAATCTTTGACTCCAGTTGTTTACGCAGCAAAGCAATTTTAGCCTCATTGCGGCTTGCATAAAGACACGCTAAAATATCCCAAGCCTGTTTTGCAGATTTTGCTGAACGGATGTGAGGAACAATGGTGCGCTTCACAAACAACGCAATCAATGCATGAGACTGCGCATCCTTAACATCCCAACGAGCTTGTTCTGCCGTAGGCAAAACAACTCTAACAGCTGCAATCCTTGCAGCAAGACCTGCAACATCCTCAACATCGCCTACATCCTCAGAACCAGGACGTACATGAATGCCCTGCACAATGTTCCAGACACCCTTTGACACAAGAACATGTTGCATCATATAAGCCCACATAGGGTAGTTGTCCCCATCCAACCTGTCCTCAGCAGCAAACATCTTGAACACATCTGTGTTGTTGTTGTCAGCCATGGTAAATGCTGCACCTGATGTGAAAACTGCCCGATAATAGGAGAAACGGAGCGGGAACAACCTGTGCTATATAGCACAAACCGTAGAAAACTATAAGGCACCTGTTATGCAGAAAACGGCACTGACAAAAATTCTGTACAAAATGACGAAATAGAATGTGTAGTACTGCCTGTAGTGGAAACGGAGGCCGAAATGAGCCCAAATCAAAATTCTGAGCAGACCAAGATCTTCAAGCTGTCCCAAAATTTTTGTCGACCTGCGAACGCTCGCCAAAGCTCACTGAAATCGGAGAAAGTGAGCAGGCGTGTGCTGGAGCAGCTGGCGACTAAGCCCGGGAGGACGTGACCTGCTTTGATACCAATTGTTGGAATTAGGGTTGCAGAGAAACACACACAGCTTGGAGAAGACGAAGGAAGCTCAAGGCACACAATAGAGAGTGTGTTACTTAGTGTGCAATGGAAAGATAGATAGCCCTAGAGTGATGGGCGTATATACCATGCACGGGGGAAAAAACCTCCTAAAGAGGGAAAAAATGCCCCGGCGGTCCTAGTGTGTTCACACACATCACTACCACATGTATATGGTAACAAGAGGTGCTTTTTGGGAGAAAAGAATGGTTGCCAATTTTGTACTTATAGTTAGTTTGCAAGAATCCACATCTTATAAAACTAATAGTAGTTCATAAAGTTATCTTTTTGCTCTAATTTTATTAAAATTAAGTCTTTTACCATCGTTCACAAGCTAGTAAGTCATAGCATAAACAAAAAACTAATCCCCTTTTTGCATTAAAAATGGGACTTTGACCCGGATCAATACATAAAAATCATCCATCGATCCATATATAAGAAATATGGAAAAAACCTTGACAGATCCGAAATCCACTCCCTACACACGCATCCTCTCTCTCTCTACATGCACTCAAAACTTCTCTCTCTCTCTCTTTCTACACGCTCACACCCCCCTCACGCTCTCCCCTGCTCTCTCTCCCTCTCTCTCTCTCTCTCTCAACCGTTTTTTGACCTAGTAGACATCAATTCACTCTTTTGACCATAACTTGCTCATCTGAACTCCGATTTAGGTGATCTATAGCCTCAATCGAAGAGCACGAAGCCCTCTATGCATTGATGTAAAGACAGAAATTTTTTGTGTAATGGAAGGGTTTGCTGTAACAACATCTCAGAACTGAAAAACTATCAAAACTTTTCGTTTTTGTTGCCGACTTGAAGGCAATGTCAGACAAAACTCGCAAGGGTGGAAAAGCCACACTCGCCATGGAGAATGATGCAAAATCTCCAAGGAATTTGGATGCAAATCCAACCACATTGTCTACAACAACTGATGCAATGATCATGGCTTACGTGATCTCGTTACAAGAAACCGTCAACAAGCAAGGTGAAGAGTTGTGCGCACTTGCAATGGAGAATGGCACTTTAAGAGTTCTCGTTGTGGAGAATGAGCACCTCAAGAAGGTTCTTGAAATGCAAACAACACGCTTGATGCATCTTGAGAATGAAGTTCAAGAATATAAACGCTCTCTTGTTGACATGAATGTATTGAAAAGGCGCTTGAGCAAAGTTGAGAGTGATCATGTATTGAAAGAGGAAACAATAGATACAATACGACATGATGTCAGTGAGATGAGAAATGCATCCAAATCATGGGCTGATATATGTAAGGATAATGTGGTTTCTACATCTCCTATCACGCAAGCCGTTGTCCAAGCAAAGAATGTAGAGAATGTGGACACTCAAGAATTGCAAGAACGACAAAAACGCTCAAAGAACATCGTCATTCGTGGAATCAAGGAGGAAAGCATGGAAACACCCCAATCTCTTGCGGTTGCTATTGAAGAGTTTTTTGCTACACACTTTGGCATGTCAGGAATCATGGCTTATGGTGCACATCGAGTTGGAAAACAAGGAGTCCCTCGCTCGGGAGAAAGACCTATTGTATGTACCATGGCTGATGAGGTAAAGAGAAAGATCATTCTTGAAAATGGTTGGATCTACCTCAAAGGAACGGGTTGTAATGTATATGAGGATCGCACTCTTATGCAACAAAATGTACGTCGCAAAGCATATGAGGAAAGAAGCAAGAAGGTTAAGGTATCATCTCAAGAAGAAAAGCCACTTGAGGAGGATGCAAGTCCACCCAACAAATAGGGACACATGATCTATGAGACCAACTCACGCTTGCGAATAAGCTTTTGGAATTGTAACGAGTATCCATGGAATGCGAGAATTGGCATTACAATGGCCTAGTCATTAGAGGTATTACCACTTGGGAAGCAGTTGGAGGATAGTTTAATGAATAAAGGAGAAAGAGTGTCTGTTGAGCCTAAATCTATTAGCTCGCAAGCATCGGGGCATTAGTCAATGACCCTAAAGCCTATTGCTAAGGAGCCAAAGATATCTAAGACGACTTTAGTAGATCTCACCAAGGCCATTCAAGAGAGTCTTAGAGACAATCGTGCTCCGCAAAACAATCATATGTATCCAAGAAGGGAGCAACAATGGTGCTCAGTATGCTATGGACCGCATAGTACCACTAAATGCCCTAGTTTTCAGAGTAAAACTCAATGGGAAGTGCAATGCCTGTGGGAGGTATGGTCATCAAGCTAAGGATTGCATAGTATTTAAGCGCGCGATGGCCAATAGAACAACCTTAGCATGGACAGACACACCTCGAGTGCCTGCATTGATGCCGGCCCCACCTCTTGAACAAACGTCACAACACATGGTCCCTAGGGCCCAAAATGTTGTTCAAACAACACCCTTACCACCTCCAATGCTAGGATCGCAACCACCACATCCAACAATCACTTATGTGAATCAAGTGGGTTGTGACTCATCTATTGCTTGTTTGGAAGGCTGTAATATTGCCTATGGGATGGATGCGCTTAAAGAAAGTCCACAATACTACATGGAGGACTATTGGGAACAAGTCAAACCTATCTATCCAGTAGCTGGTCTTGCTGCAAGAGGCCAAAATATCAATTACACCACTAAGAGACCACCTCTTCAATGCTATGAGTGTGGAGGTCCACATCGTGTGTCTGAGTGTCCTATTATGCTACAAAAGAACACCACACTAATGCAAACCAATCAAGCGAGCACGTCTACAATGCCGATACTCATGTGTAATCGATATGTCATAGATCATTTGATTGCCCAATGTTCAAATAATCCAAATGCACCGAAGATCACGCCATTAAACTTGATTGAGGTTACCGAAGAGCCATCACAAAGTACATATGTGGTACCAACAAATGTACTCACATGATCGATGCTCCAAAACAGAATTATATTCTTGAGGAAAGAGACACGGCATCAATTGCCCAATCTAAGGAAAAAGAAGAAAACAGGAAGGAAGAGATCACAAAAAGCAGCGAAGTCAGACCCCAGTTCAAAGACCAACATAGGGACTGGTGACGACCCTGTATATATGAACGACGCTGAAGAGGATTCTGATTCAGGTGAAACCATGGAGACCAAAACGACCACTAAGATAGAAACCAACAAGAAAGATCTTCATGAGCCACAGTGGCCAGGATCCAAGAAGAAGATAGGAACTTATCCAAACCCTACATAGGAGATCGAGCGAGTCAAACAATTAAGGAGTTTGGTAAAGGATACCCAAAGGGACCTAGAACCAACACCTAGGCAGATCTAGATTACAGACACCGTGTTCCCTACGCAAAAACAACCTCACCAAGTCCATAGAACCTTAGCCATACCTAGTGTCATCCAAGAAGAAAGTGACTTAAAGTCATGGGAAAGTGGGTGTTGAGCCAGCAGAGGATCACACCCACATTTTTGCTCACACTCATCATTTTGTAACCATTGATTGTAATAAATGTCTTTCTGACATTAATTTTGATTTGAGCCATTCATTAAGTAACGGGACTCAATTGAGTTTCCAGCTTGTAATCCCGAAGTAATTTCACTTGCTGATGTAATTAGTTAGAGATGTTCTCACCTCCAAGGCTGAGGTATATAAGCCAAAGTTTTTGTAACCTAAGGAGGCAGATTATTAATCAAAGTGAGTTTTTGAGCGCTGTGACTGTGTTTGAGAGAGAGAGAGAGAGAGAGAGAGAGAGAGAGAGAGAGAGAGAGAGAGAGAGAGAGAGAGAGAGAGAGAGAGAGAGAGTCTTATCTACTTGCTACGCGAGCTACGGAGCCGCCATTGGAGAAGCGACACCGCCATTGTGTTAGCAACGGCGAGAGCTACGCACAGATACCAAGAGTGCGCGCTATCGGCTTCTATGTGTGGTAAGTTCCTACGAGCTTCGGTGTGAGTTTTCTTCCAACTCGTGTGTTGGAATTGAGCGTGCAGCATATCTATAGAACCACAACGAGTAGAGCTACACATTAGTACCATCGGGGTCAAGTTTCAGTCACCTGTATATTTCGGACTGTCTTCATACGCGTTTACCGCACGGAGTGGTTATAGGTTGAGTTTGCAGTTCAAGTCTTTAGGGTGTTGTTCTTACCTAGTGTATAGACTTTCCCTTGAGTTTGAGATCGATTCAATGATTCTAGATCCTGTTTCGTATAGCATTCGTTCGTAGTACGGATTTTAGTCACTTGCGTATTTTAGAACTTAGATTTGATTTCCTTAGTAGTGATTGTCATTAGAAGGTCGAGTAGGTGATTTGACACCCACTTAGTTGTTTCCATGCGCCTGCGGGTCAAGCTCCGTCCTCGTCTGACAAATTCTGTTGTTGGTTGAGTTCTCGCTATTTAGCTTCCGCTAGCGGGGTAACCGCCTTAACATTTGGCGCCGTTGCCGGGGACGAGAGCCCTAAGTAGGTGACCTTAGACTAATCCTACGAGGTGAGTCGTATAAACTACTTTGTATACTTTAGTTAGAAAAGATCTAGGAGTGGTGGACTCCGAAGATCTCGAGAGATACTAGGAAGTGGGGTATTCCTGGGTCTTCCGTGTTGACAATATTTTTAGTTTAGCTTAGATTTGTTTGTTGTTTTGTTGGTGTTGAGTAGTTGTTGATAGAAGAAGAATTTGCTAGTCCGTGAGTGGCAGTGGATCTCTTTAAAATCACAATTACCAAACCCATTTTATGATTAGGAATAGCTTAGGTAGGACTTCATTTGATCCTGATCTAGAGCTAGTAATCATTGGAGTATTTGCTTGATATGGTTGATTGCATGTTAGATCACTAAACCGTCGAGTTAGTAGTGAAACTTGCAATAAACAAAAGTCAGAGAAATTTTCTGTGTATCTGGGAGTTGCTGAGCACTTGAGAAAGCTTTAGGAAGGATTCTGTGCCAAAAAATGGAAATCTGCAACTTTAGACATCATACGCATATGATGTCTAAATGACCAAACAGAGACCAAAACAGAAATTTTGACTTTACCAGAGTGTTCAAAAGGAGGGTTATACCCTAATTTCAACTTAAAACAAGAGCATTAACACTCAAAGAAACCCAAAAAGACAAGTCGGAGTCCAAGAAACGCAAAGAATAGGAAATTTTGGATTCAGATCTTGTTTTTACATTCAAACCTGACAAAAACACTTGAAACTCAATTATAAACATTGGAGAAGGCTTAAAACCAAGAATAGTCAAAATTTGGGACAAAGACATCATACGCGTATAATGTCTTTTAGCACATCCACTGCTTATTTTTGATATCTGACCTGACAAGATTGTTACAAACACTGTAGAAAGCAAAAATATCAAGTCTTGACCCAAATTGATGAAAAAGACATCATACGCGTATGATGTCTTTGACCTAATTTTGGACATATTTTGATACTTTGCCAACACAGATCCATTGTAATAGCTGTCTAGAGGTTATATTTCAAGTTTCATCCCATTTGGATCACAATTGACCCAAAACAAGTCAAAAGCGAAAAATTGCCAAGAAAAGCCTTAATTAGCCATAACTTGCTCAAACAGAGTTCAAACTGAATTTTGTGAGTGGACAGAGCATAAGGGGGCTACTGAGAGTGAGTATAACCAAAATAGTCCAAATTTGTGAAAAAAGACATCATACGCGTATAATGTCTTTTTCAGCATAACTGCAACAAAATTCTCACTTGATGAAACAGAAGTTGTCCAACTGACAAGATTAAACAATTGACCAAGTATCAATCAGTTTGGATCAATTCTGACCACAAAAAATTGGGAAAATAAATTGCCGAGACGGAAAAGTTAAAGTCCTTTAGGGGAATTGATGAATTTGAGATCGGGCAGGAATCTCCAGAATAACCAACCAAAACAAGGGGAACAAGCAAGTGTCATATCAACCGAGGGAAGTGTAAACCAAAGTTGGGTGCAACCATTAGAGCCGATCTTTGAAGGAAGTGTTTCTGATACTTCTTCGGAGAGATCTTACGAGATTTTCACCGAACACTTGGAACACTTGAACCTGAACAACAGAGAAAATATGGTAGCAGGACCATCAAACCCTTCTGCCACAATGAAGCTATTGTTCATAAAATACCAGTATGACAATGAGCAAGGTGCCAAGATCTACAAAGATGGAATGGACTGCTATTGTGTAAAGATAGAAGATAGACCTAGTGAGTTCAAGGACTTAGTGCCTGTGAGCTATAGCGGAGATAGATATCTAGATGACGAGGGTACCATGTATTTGGTAGTCCTAAACCCTAACATTGTGGACAAGTGGGGATTGATGGGCACCAAAGCCAAAGTAGATGAAGAACTTGAGGAGAAAGCACCAATAATGGACTTCCCTGATGCGAGGTTAAGAAGAGAGAATGAAACTACAAGGATCAACACTGATAACATCTATGTGGGGCTATACAAATATAATAATGGGGAGCAAGATCTCTATTATAGATGTGAAGAACCCTACACTGGAGAGTTGACAGACCAAAAAAGACTTTATGTCTTTACCTACACAGAGGGATCGGAAGTGAAAATTGCCGCTTACGACAAGTATGGGAGGCAATACTCAACAATGGGCAAGAAAGAATTAGAAGGATATAATTACTTTGGGGGACCACTACATCAGTATTATGTTACTTCTAGCTCACAAAGACCAGCACCAACAAATGGAGTGCAAAACCCAATGACAACAGGAGGACAAAGAATTCAGGCTGCTGACTCTTTCAGTCAACCTCAGTACTCGAAGCCCGGACCAATGGGATCATTACATTCCAGAGAGTCAATGGATACGAATCGAGGTAGTGCAGTTCCAATCCCCACATATACCACTCCAGGTCCAAGGTTCGAAGCGGAACCATCACATTTACCTCCTAGTAGTAGACTCAGGGCAGGGGAATCGACAAGGGTAACCCATGAAGTCCATGATGCTAGAGAAAGCTTTAGCCGGGACACAGGAGCAATGAGATTGGTAGCAGACCATAGACGTATGAGACCATCTCAAGTAGCCAAGTGTATGCCAAAGAAGTATGGTGGTTCAGGAGATCCGTATGCACATATGTCACTCTTTAAGCAAGTCTTAAGAGCTGAGCAGATAATAGATTTCCATACACAATACGAGGGATTTGGTCTTACTCTAGAAGGTACGGCATTGACATGGTTTCAACCACTGAACAGAGGGGGATTCCATGACATTGACCATTTGCTAAGAGAGTTTGTTGAGGAATTCTCAAAACGAGGGATTAAGCACAATACGGTCTCACAAATATATGCTTTTAAACAGAGAGAACACGAAAAAGTGAAGGAAGCTTCACTTCGCTTCAAACAATACATTGAGAGATGTCGAGTACGTGAACGACCACAAGATGACAGACTATCTGTTCTCTTTATTGAAGGATTGAGAAACGACACTCTCAAGAAGGACTTGCACTTGAAAGCTTGTACAAGTTTCGAGCAAGTAACGAGAGAAGCATTGTACTTAGTGGATAACTGTACGGTTTATGGAGAGGTGTCAGCGGATACAGATTTTGCATCCAGTAGCTCTTCCTCCGTAGCGAGCGAGACTACCATTAAAAAGAATGTTCAAACAACAACCATGCCAAATGTAGAGAAAATGATAGAAGATGCTCTAAAAAGGATGGCACCATACCAAAAACCATTGCCAAAACCACTGAATTGGTGTGCTATTGAACAAAAATGGACAAACCACCCAACAGAGGAGTGTTATTACAACAAAGGGTATGTAAGGGAGCGTCAGTATGCACCTCCTGCTCAATTAGCACCACCTCAGGTACATCCAGTACCTCGATACCCAACGGGAAATGTACCAGGACCTATGGGGATAGAAAGACTGCAACCGGTATTGGGACAACAACCACCTTTACCAGGAGCAAGACCAGTGGGCATTAGATATGCACCAACCTTAGAGAATCAGGAAGAACAAGCCTTAGTGCCTGTTCAAGCCTATTATGAAGAATCTGGTGCACACATGTCTCCAACTGTGTATTACCCACCAGAAGAACCCAAACAACCAGAACCATGGGGCATGATTGGGAATGTTGGAACACCAACAGTTACAAGTGCTTCTGATGAAGAGAGATACAAATTGGACGTAAGAACATTGATGTTCATAGCTCATGCAGGGTTAACAGGACAAAGACCATCCTATCCACAAAGGACGAATCAAGTGGGACCAAGACCAGCACTAGGACCCTGTTACAAGTGTGGAGGTGACCATCTGATGAATGTTTGTCCACATACGGAAATCATTAGAATTAACGCTTATTGCACTGAGTGTGGGGTTACTCACTTCATTGAGGATTGTTCAAAGAATCCAAACAAAGTGCAAAAGACGACATTGAATATGCTAGAAACTATTCCTACCAGCAGTGGGTCCGAAAATGAAACTCTGATACCAACACAAGTTGTTACTAGAGCTCAAGCTAAGAAAACCACTAGAGAACCTGAGAATGGAAAGTTAGCGACTGATGTGGTTAGTCAAGGACCGCGGAGTCAGAGAAACACATGGAAAGCTAGAAAAGCACGCATGAAGTTGAGAAAAGAACGTGAAGACGCTATTCTAGCTGAGGAACTAAAGCGAACTAAAGAGGGATTAGAAAAACTTGAGAGTCAAAACGGGAAACGAAAGATGAGCCCGGAAAGAACGAAACAAAAGAGTATCAAAGAAACAACGAGCTTAAGCTCAGGGGGATCAGTGCTAGTCGACAAAGTACACGAACCATTGGACGCACTGATGAGAGCTTACGAAGCTAGGTTAAAGAATAACCAAACACAAGAACGGAGGTGGATGACATACCCAAACGTGGAATTGGAAAAGTAGAGACTTGAAATGTGCCAGAGAATGATCGAGACTGCACAAGACTTATTAGAACCACCAAGAGAAACAATGAATTGTGGAACGGAAAACCCAATTCAGCAAGAGACTATCATTTCACGGGTAGTTGAAAAGACTCCCAGTGCACAAAAGCCTGAAGATACACACAAGGATGACCGCATAGTATTGAACACAACCGATCAAGAGATAGAGAGTTTTCATCCAGTCATACAGAGGACAGAGTATTTACGGAAGAGATGAGGATTACAATGAATTTTGGAAACAAGTGAGAGAAGCAAACTTTGCAAACGAGCTAAGTTGCCAAGCTAATCAGACAAATTGGGAAAAGGACATCAGGAATCCTCCCATAGTGGAATTTGAGGCAGGATCTCAAGTGGACTTGGATCTGCAATCTTACTAGGGAGATGGGGGCTCTGTTAGAACAATGGAGAGCAAACCTCATTCACTGAATACCTTACCTTCATACTTAGGAGAGTATGAAGCAAAATCCGAGATTAGAGCACTTCCCTCACGAAGAATCTCATCAGAAAAAGTCATGGACTCGCAAGGGTTGATAGAGATCTTGTCAACACCAGTGACATGCACTATCACTCTAGCTGAGCTTTTGAGGCTAAGACCACATATGTGGACCACTGTAGGAAAATGCTTGGAGAAATTTGGGATAAAAGACCCAACATCGAGACTGCAAGAGGGTATACAAGAGCTGAGCAAACCACAAAAGAACGCTAAGCCTGTACCCTTAAACAAGGTCGGAGAGTATTGCGAAGGTGAAGAGGGGAATACAACCTTACCAGTTGAATTCCAAGGAGTGAACACGATGGCAATACTAGACAGCAGAGCTGGGGTAGCCATTGCTACAAAAGAAATATGGAAAAAATGGGGGAAACCAGCAATAAGGAAGACTACGTTGAAACTCCAATTAGCAGATGGACACATGGAGAAACCTATGGGGTTATTAGAGAAAGTCGTAGTAACTTCTTGCGGCATTGAATACGAACATACTTTTGCTATTGTCGATTTTGGCAAGGAGAATAACTATGATATCATACTGGGAAGACCATTCATGAGACAGTTGAAAATGGTCCAGGATTGGCGCTACGATCACATATACCTGAGAAATATGGAAACCACTACACGTGTGAACCTAAGGGACCATAGCTACAAAGATGTGAACTGAACACCGGTAGAGGAGTTTGATTCAGCTACTTTGGCGGGATCCAAATTTTCAGCTTGGTTAGGTAAGCCCAAGGAGTTATGGATGTGTGGAGCCTCGAAATGTGGAAGTCTGAGGCGAGAAGAATATGTTTTAGAAAGGGCTATCGAAGACGAAACTTATATAGGAGAACCCTTTCCAGAGGACACGCTTGAACCATTAGAATGGACACACATTCTAGCAACCCTAGATGTTTGTGCAATTTCGGATGGTCCCACATCGAAATTTTGCGACAAGGACGGGTACGACGTGGTTCCGTACTTCATGCTGAGAACTATACTCGAAAAAGAAACTCAAAAGAACGATACACTGGAAAAGGAAGATGAAGAAGAGGTGTTTCACGACATTCCCGATCATCCAGAGTGGGGAAATGAAGCAGACAACGAGTCAACGGACAATTCAAGCGGAAATGAAGAAACTATAACGGATGTCCGATTTTATGATTTTCCGAACCAAACTAAACAACGCCAGAAACGCTATAGAGCAAAGAGAAAAACAAAGGGGGTTAGAACCAATCCGATGCCTAGAATAAGAGGAAAAAATCAATTCCTAATGCTAGTAAAGGCGGAAGATTGTGTTAAGGACAAGATTTCTGGAAGAATGAGAGGCAATGAGCAAAAGAGCTTACGAAAAGACAAAAGAAGCTCAAGAAATCAAGTTCAAAGGAATGAAACGAAAACTGAAACAGAAAAATCAGAAAAGAACAAGCGCAACAGAGAACACACGGAGTCCAAGTTAGAACGTAGAAACAAGTACAGAGAGCTCAAGAAAACTCTGAAAGAAGTTTGGACGACAGAAATTGAGAGTGAAGAGGACGAAAACGCCAAAATCAAGGAAAACATGGATGTTCCCTCTCACTACAGGAAATTCACAATAGAGGATAGGAAGGTGGTATTAACCCAACCTATTCGAGAGAGAAGGGAGAATGAATCTTATGACGGACCGGAGGATGCAAAAAAAGTTGATTTAGCAGCTCCAGGTGAGACACCTAGATCGGTGTACATAGCCACAGATTTGTCTCCAGGCGACGAAGAGAGACTTTTGAGTCTTCTCAGAGAGTACAGAGATATGTTTGCATGGTCTTATAAGGACTTAAAGGGAGTTGACCCATCAATATGCCAACACACAATCCCACTAAAACAAGACACAAAGCCTAGCAAACAGAGACCATACACATATAATGATACGTTTGCTAAGCGAATCAAAGAAGAGATAGATAAGCTAATGGAAGCTGAATTCATATACGAGATTGAACACACCGATTGGGTATCTCCGATTGTGGTGGTACCCAAGAAGAACGGAAAACTCCGAGTGTGTGTCAACTTAAAGAAAGTTAATGCTGCAACAATCAGGGACAATCATCCCCTGCCGATAACTGATCATGTTCTAAAGCGTGTATCAGGGAAAACAGCATACTCCTTTCTTGATGGTTTTTCAGGATATAACCAGCTAGCCATAGCACCGGAAGATCAACATAAAATAGCTTTTGCAACGGAGTGGGGAATTTATGCTTATTGGGTTATGCCTTTTGGTCTAACCAATGCTCCCGCAACCTTCCGGAGGCTGATGACGCATGCTTTCAAAGAATACTTAAGGTTGTTTCTAGAAATATACATGGATGACTTATGTGTACATTCTCTTCTGAGAGATGAGCATCTAGAACACCTAAGAAAAGTATTTGAGAAATGTAGGACATATCGCATTTGTCTCAATCCTGAGAAATGTGTGTTTATGGTCCGACAGGGCAGACTTCTGGGACATATTGTCTCACAAAACGGAATATCCACGGATCTAGAGAAGATAAAAGCTATAGTGGATATGCCTAGACCAACCAATGCGAAACAAGTACAGACCTTTATGGGACATTGCGGATATTATAGATGATTCATTTACATGTACGCTATAATAGGCCAACCACTTTACAGGCTAATAGTGAACTTTGAATGGACAGAGGAGTGTGAAGAATCATTCAAGAAATTGAAAGAGGCACTCATTACTGCTCAAGTCTTGAAATCACCAGATTGGGAGAAGATATTCCATGTGCATATAGATGCTTCGGCATATGCAATAGGATGCATTCTGGCTCAGCCAGAAGAAGGAAACATGGATATTCCGTTTTGTGAGACAATATGTCCCAGAATTCTGCCCTGTCGGACATATTGTTACGCCAATCGACAACTCAACAATGCAGAGAAGAATTACACCACAACAGAGCGAGAGGGATTAGGAATGATATATGCTGTGAAGAAATTTTGGCATTATCTTCTAGCCAACAAGTTTGTGTTTTTTACAGATCACCAAGCCTTGCTCTACCTAGTGAATAAACCATGCAATACCGGGAGAATAGTGAGATGGTTCATTATCTTACTGGAATTCGACTTCATGGTAGTAGTAAAGAAAGGAAAAACACATCTTAGAGCTGATCATCTTTCGCGATTGACGAATGGAGAAGACCCTATAGGAGTGGATGACGACGTGCCAGACGCGTACTTGTTCAACATAGAAATGATACCGAAGTGGTCTCAAAATGTCGTTAGCCTTTTAAACTATGGAGGAGAGTTTGATAGAAGAGAATACAACCAGAAACATATTGCTATTCAGCAATCCAAGAATCTTCAATTGGTTGCAGGAAGGTTGTATCAATTGGGAAATGATCATGTTTTACGACTATGCATCAATCCTGAGGAATATAATATATATTTGCGCGAAGCACATGTTCAGGAATGTGCATTTCATTGTTCAAGAAGGAACACATATAGGAATTTGTTACAATTGGGAGTATATTGGCCAGGAATGAAAGAAAGCGTACATGAATATGCCACTATATGTATTGTATGTTCATCAAAACCGCCAGCAGAGTATTCGACATTATATCAGATAATGATCGCTCCGGAATGGAGTCAGTATATTGTTGAATATCTCACAAATAGAACTTTCCCAGAAGGAACGTCAAAAGCTCGTCAGAAATCTGTAGAGACAGAAGCTAGAGATTACGCTTTAATAGGAGATCAACTCTATAAGAGAGGTAAAGACAACCAGCTTAGGATTTGCGCATCAGAGTCTGAGTATGTGATAATCCTGGAGCAAGCTCATGGAGGAGTAGGTGGAGGCCATTTCTCAGGTGATACGACAACAAAACTTGTCTTAACCGCAGGAATATGGTGGCCAACATTACATATGGACACTGAGGAATACGTTAAACGGTGTGATGACTGTCAGCGGACCAAAGTACCACTTAAAAGAGATGATATGCCGCTTAGACCAATGATGGGGGCAAGAGCTTTTGCAAAATGGGGGATTGATTATGCCGGACCCATTTCACCTCCTGCATATAAGACTCATGCACAATACATCTTTGTACGATATGGATTGCCAATAGAAATTGTGAGTGATCGAGGCACACATTTTATAAATGAAGTGATAGAGATCATTCTAGATGAATTCATGGTAATCCATAGAAAATCAGCCCCGTATCATCCACAAGCAAACGGACAAGCTGAAGCAACAAACAAAACCATATGCACGGTCCTTACGAAGATTGTATCTGAGTCGAGAACTGACTGGGACCAGAAGTTGCATTCAACATTATGGGCATATAGGGTAGCATATAAAACATCAATAGGAACGACCCCATATAACATGGTTTTTGGGCTAAATGCTATCTTACCAATAGAATTCTTGATTTCAACCTTAAGGGTGGCTAAGGATCTAGAGTGGACAGGGCACGAGCTTTCTGATAGAATAGATGACCTGGAAAAGCTAGACGAGCTTCGCCTAAAAGCAGTAGCTTCTATCTACGCTCAAAAAAGGCGACAAAAGGAATTTTTTGATAAGCATGTGCGGACTAAAGAGTTTAAGGTTGGGGACTATGTTCTAGTTTACACTCTGAAACAGCATGCTAAGAAGCTTAAAAAGCGAGGGATGGGACCTCTGGTGATTAAAGATCTATCACCAAGTGGAGCCGTCAAGCTTGCTACATTAGACGGAGAAGAAATGCCCAATTGGATTAGTGGATGCAGAGTGAAAAAGTATCTTCTGCCGCTAACCCAAGACATGCTTCTCAAAATACATCAAGAAAAGCTGCGTGTCCAGAAAAAGAAAAAGATTGTGGAGGAAGCGCAAGCCGAGGCGAAGGAAAGAATGGAGAAAAGAAGACTACTGCGTCAGAAACAGCGCAATGAAGGAGCAATACGAATAAACGCCGTCAGTATAACAGAAATGGATAATGACAAAGAAGAACCCATCATTGAATGCAAAGTAGGAACCAACCAAATCAAAGCCAGAGCACTATTGGATTCAGGAGCTCAAACTAACCTACTTTCACTCAGTTTGTATAAACAATTGACAAATGATACTAAATTACAAATTGCCAAGCAAGAGTTAAAGAGTTACTTTGAGAATTCAATCAAAACTGTCGGATGCACAGTTTTTCATATACAGATTAACCAGTATGTGTATCCTCATATGTTTTACGTGGTTGAAGACCAAGCTACACAACATCCATTATTGCTAGGACAACCATGGCAGAAGCAATACAATGCAATGATTGACTGGAGTTCTAATCAGTGCTTATCAAATACGAAGGTGAAAGTCAATCAGTTAAGTTCACCAAAGGAGCAGTGCCAACTCCAAAGGAAGAATCCAAGAACAAAGGTAAACAACAACCAGAGAAAAAGAAGAAGCAATGGCAACCAAAAGTTTCTATACAACTGGATTGCTCTTCGACGAGGAACTCTCAACATTGGATAAGGAAGACAAGCAATAATATAACAGCTCAACCTTGGGAAAAAATGGAGTCAAAGTTGGTATGGAGACCAAAAAAGGTTGTGCCAGAGAACACAAAGGTGGAAAACAGAGTCTTCAATACCAGACAACAGAGTGATTCTAGACAATCAAGGACAGTGAAACAGATCTGGATTCCAAATAAGTTCATGACAGCACAAAGCTATAGCAAGCAAATTTGGATCCCAAGGATTTGTAAACAGGAACTCCCTTCAGTACAATCCACAGAAACTCCTAGGTATTTCAAGGCAAGAAAATGAACACAAAGAACAAAGCAGGTTTGGGTCGCAAAGAATTTGTGGCAAGCACAAGCGAAGCGGAAGCAGATTTGGATTGTGAAAAAGAACAACAAGGTAAAGAAGAATCCATCTACTGATTCTACTACCGAAGTGCCAAAACCAACCCAAAACCCGACCACCAATCCTTCGATCAAACAAAGAGCAGCTTTATTGGAAAGACTGTTGTATCATCGCTCTACAATTGCATTGGGAACTTATGACCAAAACAACTACAATGCTTCGCCCACGGACACTTCATAGTCGTCCGGGAGGACTCAGACTAGGAGGGGGGGATGTATACAGGTATACAGGAGCTACAAAGCAGCTACAAGCGACAAAAACAAAGAAAAACAAAAAATTATATTATAAGGGCAGTGTCTTACATGATTTTGCAATTTTTATGTTTGATTGCGGATATTGATAATATTTATGCCCTTATATACCTTGTTTTGCAACAAGAAGAGATCAAATGATGAATTTGGGTCTCTAGACGTGTAAATATCACTAAATAAGAGTGTTTTTGGAGCTAAAAAGTGGAAAAAAGTGATAATCCAAGTCCAGAAATCACAAATAAGTATATATTCATATACACAGGGTTACCAGCTATTTATTGTGTATGTTTGGAAATTTTTGGCTTCAATTTGCTATTTTCCTTTATTTTTTATGATTATCTTAATAAAAGTAAAAGAAAAATTAAAAAAAAGCAGGTGAAATGAGATCGGAAAAAAGAAAAGAATAGACGGTGATGGTCCTAATGACAAGGGCAACCCATGGTAAAAATTGGGTACAATTCTGAAAAAGTTGCGGAAAGTCCGAAAACGGCAAAATTTTGGCAAGTGGATGGAATTCTAAGAAAACAGGTCAAACGGAGTCCGATTTGGGAAATTTCAGATCCTAAAGCGTATCTCACAACGAGATAGAAGCACATCACAAATTTGGTGGCAAGTGAACCGGGAAGTCCGAAGTTAAGTATTTTTCACATCACTTTCAAGCTCATTCACACTATTACCTTCTTGGAGAAGAGCAGAGAGCCACAGGAGCACAGATCTTCTACGACCTTCTACGACTTCCACGAGAGCTCAGAGGACACCAGACATGAGAGGTAGACTCGTTGCCATAAGCTTTTGATGCTTATCATTAACTTTTGTCGCGAAAACTGACCAAAACCAAGAAACAAGAGCAGACGGGGAATGAGGTAGAATGCTAGGTAGTGGCACAACCGCCTAACCAAACCTTGCAAGAACTTATAGGTGGGTTACCCTAGTATAGAAGATGGGTTTCTAACACTCAAAGCTCGAGAAAGAACGACTGGAAAAACCCTAGGTCAACAGAGCCTGCAAGAGGCAAACAGGAAAAAGTTGTCGAAACAACACGAAACTTCACAGGAAGTTCAACCACATCAAGGACAATGCAACCATAGAATATCTCCAAGTTTGAATCACAAAAAGTAGGTCGAAACAACCAATTTAGCTGCGGACACACAAAGCGTCATTTTGGCATAACGGCTGAAATTGACGACCGAATGAAATGAAACTTCACAAGCAGCTTCAAGTAACTATCGATGACTTATGTTTGCAAGCAAAACCCAAAAGAAAGCTGATTCACTTACCGATGGTGAAAAAGACGCTTTCGGGCAACCAAAGGAAGAAAGATGGAGAACGGGGAGCCAAAGTCAAGTTCAACCAAATAGATGGCTTCACAACATATCCAATGAGCTGGAAATGCAACTCTTGAGAAGAAAAGTTGAAGAAATTCAACTTCAAGGCAAAAAGACGACTTCGGAGACTGAAATGCCTATAAGGGGGCTTTTTAGCTAAACTGATGACTTTTTAAGTTGAAAACTAGTTAGCAGGGCTTAGGGCACTAGCACAAAGCATTCTTTGCACAAAAAGACCAACGTTTCAAGAAAAGACATCATACGCGTATGATGTCTCACAGCATGAATTTCACATCCATTTCAACATTTGAGTGCATAGCCTCATTCCACATGTTAATCACATCCTATGAACCAAGTATCATGAGAATTGGAGTTAGAAAACCCAAGGAAAACCAAAAAGACGCAAAGTAGGCCATAAAATTGATTTTTGGTCCTAATTTTGTCAAAATAACTCCAAACTCATTGAAACTTTGTAGGATTGTTGTTAAACACATCTACAAGTTATCTGGAACCAAAAAGCACCATTTTGACACAAAAGACATCATACGCGTATGATGTCTATTTGCACTTACAGAGCCAAAACTGCTCATTTGTCATCATACATCCATTATATATATCTAATACATGCTACATATGAAAATTGGAACCATTTGGTCAAGAGGATCACCCCATTAGCCCAATTGAGGGAAAAGCCTTCACCTAAAGCCTATTTTTGGCCCAAATCCAACATACTCAAGTCCAAACCAAGATTTGAGTAGGAACAGTCCTTCACTAGTACATGGGGAATCCACAGAATCAATCCCATGCAAAATTGATGAAAAAGACATCATACGCGTATGATGTCTCCAGAGCCATTTTTAGTCCAAAATCTATCCAAACTTTATAAATCCACTGAATAAGCCTATGTAAAGCCAAATCCAAGCTTATAGAGAAATTTGGTCCAAAAATACACTAAAAGACATCATACGCGTATGATGTCTCACTATGTGATTTTGGCACCTCCCGGCTTCAACCACCAAACAGAAGTGATCTACATGCCATTTGAAAGTGAACCACCAAGTTTTATCCAATTTGGATCATAAAATCCAATTCCCTTTGAAAATTTTGCCAAGAGCCGGAACTGGACTAAATTGGCCAAAACTTGACCAAATGGGATCCAAACTCAAATCCAAGCATATGATAATCATGTATACACTATCAGCTACAAGCACAACCAATATGAAGTCATTTTCACACAAAAGACATCATACGCGTATGATGTCTCCAGCATGATTTTGAGCCCATTTTGCATATTTTTTCACCTACCTTGCATCCTTAGGCCGTGAATAGCTCATGTTTCAATTTTCAAGTCATTTGGATAGTTAAAAGCTTCATTTCGGCTTTCAGTACTAAAAAGACGCTAACTTCTGAAATTGGAGTTACAGGATCCATGGATTCCACCAAGTCATCGGCAATGAAGAGAAAAAGACCGACAATCAAAGATGCTATTGCAGAAGCGGAACCATTTGACATTCCAGCAGAAACCCTCAAGCCAACCAAAACTTGGGTGGAGGAAGCAGTATTGGAGAAAGCGGGAATAAAGATCTACCAGGGGACTTTCAAAGATCCTCAAGGGCAAGCGGTGGATGTACCGATGATCCCACAGGAATTGGTAGATTATAGCAGGTCAGAAGACATCAGCAGGTACCTGGAAAGGGCAGACTTGCACAGTTTCTTCACCTCGAAACCATCAGGTGTGGATACAAGAAGAGTGTACGAGTTGGCAACATCCATTCAGAAGGATGGAAAAGCCACATTGATAGCCATGGATGGAGAGAAGGTAGAAGTACAGATCACTCCACAACTAATTGCAGACGCATTGAAGCTGCACAACAAAGGGAGCTCGGTCAGGGAAAGAAGGGAGGCCATAGAGGTCTATGGGCCCAAGAAACAAAATGCGACCTATGGAGATATGAAGGACCCAAGAGCGGCAACCCTTTGCCGACTGTACAACCAATTTCTTCATGTTTGCAGTAAAAGACCGCAAAAGTATACGACACCACCCCATGCCATTGCGACCACCATCACATGGGCATTAAAGAGCAATATGCCAAAAGAGGTGAATTATGCTCAACACATCCACGAGCAAGTAATTGCCATGCACAACGAGAAGCCAAAATACATAGGAGGAGCGGAAATTTTGACAAGAATAGCTTATGAAGCTATTGGACCTAGAGATTAGTGGCCAAAGGCTCCCTCCCAGAATGAGTGGCTTAGAGAAGCCGACGAGGAGGAAGAACAGCCCGAAGTATCCAAGAGGGCATCCACAAGAGCACGCCGGAAACTAGAAGTAGTTTCAGAACCTGAAGAGGATGTGGATGAGCCACTTAAGAAGAAAGTAAAGAAGAAGGTTGCTCCCAAGCAAACCAAAAGTCAGAAAGCGGCAAGAATGGAAAGATTAGTGGAGCAGTTTAGAGCGGAAAGAGCTCTAAAGGGTGACTTTGAAGAAAAGTGGGTGCCAGACCCCACTAAAGTCGGAACTAGCTCGGCCAGGCCACATATTGATCAATACGATCAATATATTAAAGCTTATGAGGAGTCAGAGGCTATTTTGGAGCAGCAACCTGTCGAGCCATACACTGAAGAGGAGGTACATCAATTAAAAGCTGAGCTGAAAAAAGACGACAAGGGGAAAAGGAAAGTAGATGGGTCTACTAATCCTCAAGAGAAAGATGGGCAAGCCGACAAAGGGAAAGCCAAGGAAGCTGAGGACAAACATCCCTCTATGACTGATGTACCAAGCCCGAAGAAGACAGAAAAAATTGTGGAAGAGACCACAGTAGAGGTGGACACAGATGTTTTGGAAAAGCCGCAAGCCGAGACCAAAGAAAAGAAGATAGATCCAGTTCAGCAAAAGAGAAATGATTATGAGGATCTGGTAGAGATAGGATACACCGAAGAAGAGGCCCTTGAGGCAGTTTATGGGATCACCCTACAAAAACAAGATGAACGGAGAGGGACGGAGAAAAAGACAAAGAGTAAAAAAGAAAGTGAAGAGAAACTGGACGAACCGAAAATACTAGAAGAGCCAAAGCCAGTGGAGGTGGTGGCGGAAAGAGCTTTAGAGTTGACAGATGATGATGAAAAAGACATGCACATGGTGCATGAACTGCTCAGCAAGATAAAAGAAAGGTCCAAGGCAAAGGAAGTAGAGATTGAGACAGCCAAACAAAGGGAAGCGGAGTTGCAAAGAAATTTAGAGAATGCTATGACTGAATCTAAAAGTCATAAAGCATCACTCCATGACGCGGAAAACGAGAGAGACGGTTTGATACTCCAACTAGCCGAGGCTTCAAGAGAAGTAACAAGTGCACAGGAAGCAAGGGAGCGGATAGAGGATGAGTTGGAGGCGGCTAAGGATGAGCTCATTGAGCTAAGGGAAAGAGTCGAGCTCCAAGAAAGAACAATCACTAGACTCAGGTCTACCCCTAGAGCTAGCAGAGCAGGAACCGAACAAGATGGAGCTATCGTACCAGTTTTGGAAGACCAGGTCCGAAGCTTACAAAGAGAGCTAAGATTAGAGCAAGTGCAAAGGTTGCACATTGTAGAGGGATCATTGGCCGCAGAGGAGAGGCTCACATTAGAAAATCAAACACTTCGGACAGAGAATGAGGCCCTCCGCAAACAGCTCCAAGATCTACAAGAGCAACAAAGAAGAGAGACAGAGACACCACAAGAAGAATTAGGTGGAGCAGCCATAGAGCTACCAAAAACTGGAGAGGAAACCACAATTGAAGATCCAGCCCCAGCTCAAGAGGTGGCCTCGACTTCAAGAATCTCTGAAGAAGAAGAACAAAGGCTCCATGACCAAATAGAAAAGTCAGCAGAGGAGAGTGCCAAGGCGGAAATGGAATGGGAGAGGAGACTCCTAATCTCCATTAGACTTCAAGGACTAGACACAAAAGTGCTCCATGAACAGTGGATGCAACCCAGCCTGCCTTTCCCTTTGATGAAATTTGAAGTGCTAAAGACAAAAAAGAGACTAGAAGGAGAGCAGTATGTCGCTCTTTACGAAGGCGACATCACAAAGGAGGAACAATCAAAGAAGATAGTAGATTCACAACCTAGATGGAGGAAAGGTTGGCTGAACAAATACCCAGCCTACCTCATCTACTTGGTGGAGGCACCAAAGGAGATCCGGGAGGATGCAACCTTCTGCCCGGTGCCAAGAGTCAGAAACTGGAAAGAGCATGGCAGGATTGCAGAAAAGAAGCCAAATTGTCTTAATTATCCCAGGATGCTAGGACCAAAGGCAGAAGAGAGAATAGGTAAAGCCTACATGGTGAAAACCCTAACGGGCACCATCAAGCTCTTTACTGGCTCTCCTGACCTTTCATGTCAGATGCTCAAGAAAATCTGCAGGACTCTCTTAGCTTGCATTGAAGTGCTCGCGCCAGATAAAGCCACGACCTCGAGTCTACTATCGACGGCCGACACGGTGTCTGATATGATGTACGATCTTTCATTGCAGCCTTCTCCAAAAGTGTTACACCTCCTATACCAAAGGATTATGTTTTTGCCTAGCTTCCACATGCAAACATTCGAAGAAGCTCTCTACACCGGCTTTTTCACCAACGAAAGCAAAATATTCGGCCCAACCTTGACCATCGGCAACCTACGATACAAATCACATTTGCAGATGCTCAAGACGACAGGACTTTATTGACCAAGCATAAAAGTCATGTCAGGGACGACATGAACGCGGGGGGGGGAGTGTTGAGCCAGCAGAGGATCACACCCACATTTTTGCTCACACTCATCATTTTGTAACCATTGATTGTAATAAATGTCTTTCCGACATTAATTTTGATTTGAGCCATTCATTAAGTAATGGGACTCAATTGAGTTTCCAGCTTGTAATCCCGAACTAATTTCACTTGCTGATGTAATTAGTTAGAGATGTTCTCACCTCCAAGACTGAGGTATATAAGCCAAATTTTTTGTAACCTAAGGAGGCAGATTATTAATCAAAGTGCGTTTTTGAGTGCCGTGACTGTGTCTGAGAGAGAGAGAGAGAGAGAGAGAGAGAGAGAGAGAGAGAGAGAGAGAGAGAGAGAGAGAGAGAGAGAGAGAGAGAGTCTTATCTACTTGCTACGCGAGCTACGGAGCCGCCATTGGAGAAGCGACACCGCCATTGTGTTAGCAACGGCGAGAGCTACACACAGATACCAAGAGTGCGCGCTATCGGCTTCTATGTGTGGTAAGTTCCTACGAGCTTCGGTGTGAGTTTTCTTCCAACTCGTGTGTTGGAATTGAGCGTGCAACATATCTATAGAACCACAACGAGTAGAGCTACACATTAGTACCATCGGGGTCAAGTTTCGGTCACCTGTATATTTCGGCCTATCTTCATACGCGTTTACCGCACGGAGTGGTTATAGGTTGAGTTTGCAGTTCAAGTCTTTAGGGTGTTGTTCTTACCTAGTTTATAGACTTCCCCTTGAGTTTGAGATCGATTCAATGATTCTAGATCCTGTTTCGTATAGCATTCGTTCGTAGTACGGATTTCAGTCACTTGCGTATTTTAGAACTTAGATTTGATTTCCTTAGTAGTGATTGTCATTAGAAGGTCGAGTAGGTGATTTGACACCCACCTAGTTGTTTCCATGCGCCTGTGGGTCAAGCTCCATCCTCGTCTGACAAATTCTGTTGTTGGTTGAGTTCTCGCTATTTAGCTTCCGCTAGCGGCGTAACCGCCTTAACAGTGGGCGTACTCACTTCTGGATGGAAATAATGTTTACCGAGGGACTACCTGATCCTATAAAAGAAATGGAGATCCCATCTTCCCCACGTCAAGGGACTGAAGCCTAAAAGGTGCCGTTAAACATTTCCAAATTGATGGATTTCATGTCTTTAGAAGTTAGAACCACCATCATGTCCAAACTATATAAAGACCCTGAGCTAGTCTCAGCTCTTTGAGTCTTCCTCAATGGAGAACTAAAGTTTGGGCTACCACAATTTGCACAGATGGATGGAGCTGGGGAGATGCCAATAGAGGAGAAACACTTAGATCCACAACCCAACCTAGATGAGAACCTTGTGGTAGAAATACCTGTTAACAAGTTGGGACAATAATTTGAGGGTGATGAATCCAATGCGACCATACCAATCACTAGTAAGGGATAATTGTGAAGGGAATCCTTGATGGTGGCGCTGGGGTTAGCATTGTGACTAAAAATTGATGGGAAATTATGGGAAGACCTCACCTTGCGACCACAACCATAGTAGTGAAGATGGCCAATGGGTCTATTGTTAAACCTATTGGGATGCTAGAAGACCTCAAGATCAAGGTCTTTGAACATAAAATAAGAATTACCTTCATTGTTATGGATTTCTCCAAGCACACTATGGCATCGGAGATGATCTTAGGACATCCTTTCATGAGGGAAGCAAAAATGGTGCATGACTGGTCTAAAAACCATGTTTACCTGCAGTTCCAAGATTCTATCATTCGAGTGGATCTTGTAACTAGTCGAGCACATCCCCTGGGAAACAAGTTTATAATTGATCATAGATCTGACACCACAGTTCACTCGGCCCCATTGCAGTATTATTACACGTGTAAAGTGGACACTGATGTTGGGGAAAATTCTCTTTATATGGATGTACTACCTGGGATGATTGAGTCGGACAATGTGGATTGGGTCCACCTAGAAGCAACCATAGACACTTGGGGAAATAGGTGGACGACCTGGGTAACACCTGAGGGGGATGAAACGCCACCACTCGTGCCCTTAATTATGCGAGAAGCAATGCATATAGCTTCTGATTACCTACAAGATGAAGGTTTGACTAGCATTGGAACCAGTAGAGTCTCACAAGACTATAGCCCACACGATTTGGAGTCAGAATCATCAATTGAAATTGACTCCGAGGAAAAATAATATGAGTTAAATCTTAGTGTAAATGTGGGGACAAACCATTCAGGGCCCAGTGGTACCCTAGATGACAATCTATCCAAGGGAGCAGAAGACACAAGTAGCGATTCATCTAGTGACTCTTCAATAGAGATCGGCCGTTATCGAAAATTAGACAAGAAGACTAAGAGATATAAGAGGCGAGGATATCGAGTAAATGTGTGTGTTAGAATAAATGAAAAGAAACCTACCGCAGAATGGCTTAATTATATAGGGGCATGTGATGCTCATTGGAAGTTGGTAGATAACTGGGATGAATACCTTCAAAGCGTTATGTCGTGTAGTCCACAACCCATTGACATCGCACAACTAGAGGCTACAGAGAAGCCAAAGTTGAGCCGTACAGTAAGGTGACGACAAAATCGAGAGTTAGCTCAACAACAAAAGGAACTGGAAGTGAAATCACAATCCACCGAACAACAGGACCCCACAAACTTACAGCCTGCACTTGAACATTTCAAATCCTATACCACAGAGGAACGTAAGGTTGTGTATACAAAGGCTCAAAGAAAACCTATCGATGGGACCAATGGAGTCTATGACAGTCTAGTGATAGTTGAGGAAATAGAGATAGCAGACCCAGGAGAAGAGTCCAAACCTATTTTCATTGGCCAAGATCTGACAGAGACTGAGGAGTGTGTACTTAAAGAACTTCTCAAGGAATTCAAGGATATATTTGCCTGGATATATCATGATATGAAAGGTGTTCCACCTTCCGTGGTGCAACACACAATCCCCATGAATAGCATTGCTAAACCACTTCAGCAAAACGACCCTACCTAATGAATCCTAAATATGCAAAAATTGTTCAAGAAGAGATTGAAAAGCTTGTGAAATGCGGATTCATATACCCTATTGAGCACACAAAATGGGTGTCTCCAATAGTGATTGTGCCAAAAAAAAAGGGAAGCCGCCACTAGGAGGGACCATTACCCCTTGCCATTTTTAGAACATGTGCTTGAAAGAGTTGTAGGGAAGGAAGCTTATAGCTTTCTAGATGGGTACTCTGGCTACAATCAAATCACAATTGCACTGGAGGACCAAGCTAAAACAGCCTTTATAACCAAATTTGGAGTGTTCGCATTTCGTGGTACGGCTTTTGGCTTAACCAATGCCCCAGCTACCTTCCAGAGATTAATAAGCACTGTTTTTAGAGAATATTTGAGGGAGTTTTGTGAAGCTTTCTTAGATGACCTTTGTGTTTATTCCTCTTGGAAAGAACATCTATCATGCTTACGAAAAGTGTTTGAGAAGTACAGATTGTGTCGCATCTCCTTAAACCCTTTCAAATGCCAATTTTGGGTTAAACATGGAGTCATTTTAGGGCATATACTATCCAAAAATGGGATTTCCACAGATGAGAGCAAAAGTAAAGACATTCCTGAATTTCCACCACCTACAAACTATAAAGGAGTTTAAAGGTTCATGGGCCATGTTGGTTATTACTGAGGGTTTATTTTCAACTTTGCCGAGATAGCTCGTTCTTTGTACAAGCTTCTTATTGAGTTCCAATGGACCACGGAGTGTGACCATGCTTATGAGTCATTGAAAAAGACCTTGACTAGCGCTCCTATTCTACGGGTTCCCGATTGGAATGTAATTTTCCATGTGCATATTGATGCATCGAACTTTGCTATTGGGTGTGTTCTAGCTCAATTAGGAGAACATAAACTGAACTACCCCATTAGCTTTGCAAGTTGTCAATTGAATGATGCCGAGAGAAACTGCACCACTACAGACCGAGAAGGTTTAGGTATGATTTATGTAGTGAAGAAATTTTGCTATTACCTTCTGGCCAACAAGTTTATTTTCTATATTGATCATCAAGCCTTGTTGTATCTAGTAAATAAACCTTGTTCCACAGGAAGAATTACACGATGGTTGTTAATTCTCCTTGAGTTTGATTTTACCATTGTGGTGAGGCCTGGTAAAAGACATGTCATGGTGGACCATTTGTCTCGCATACCCAATGGTGAAGCCCCTGCTGGAGTAGATGATGAGTTACCCGATACTTCTCTATTCCTAGTCGAAACCATACCTGAATGGAGTGAGAAGATTGTGAACTTTCTAGTTAATGGTTTTCCACCCAAAGAGCTTCGTAAGGACATAGCCCAAAAACTGTTAAAAGAATGTGAACCTTACTCTCTCATTGTAGGAACTCTCTACAGGCTAGGGAAGGATGATATTCTTAGACGTTGTGCCCATGAGGATGAGTAATTATACATACTACAAGAAGCCCACATGGATATAGCCGAAGGACATTTCTCAGGGGAACTAACAGCTAGAAAGGTGTTGCAATTAGGCTATTGGTGGCCTACCTTATTCAAGGATGCATCACTTTTTGCAAAAGGATGTGATGAATGCCAACGTTACAAGATCACACAACGAAAGGATAAGATGCACTTGCATCCTGTTAAAGTGATTCAACCATTTGAAAAATGGGGTTTGGACTTTGTAGGCGCAATTACTATGGTAGCTCGTAGCACTCAATCTTGATATATTATTGTTGCCACTGAGTATGTGACAAAGTGGGTGGAAGCCAGGGCAACAGGTAAGGCCGATGCGAGGTCAACTGCCAGGTTTCTCTTTGAGAACATTATTACAAGATTTGGTTGTCCCTTTGAGACTGTGAGTGACAATGGTACTCATTTTATAAATGGAGTAATAAAAGAACTCACTACCAACTTTATGATAGCTCACCATAAGTCCACACCTTATTATCCACAAGAAAATGGCCAAGCCGAGAGCACCAACAAGACCTTAATCTCTATCTTGACCAAAACGGTGGAAGCTCATCGCACAGATTGGGATCTAAAGCTTACATTAGCTCTATGGGCTTATCGTATTGCGTACAAAGTTCCCATTAACTGCACACTGTTTAAGATGGTGTATGGCCAAGAAGCGGTTATGCCATGGGAGTTTGTCGTTCCTAGTCTTCGAGTAGCTTCTCAAGAAGGTTGGGATGGTAACCCCTTAGTTGAGCGATTATATATCCTTGAAAGGCTAGATGAAGAGAGGCAATTAGCTGTGCAAAATACACTTGTGGAGAAAGATTGGAGGAAGAAATGGTTTGACCGTCATCTAAAGAACAAAGATATCAATGTTGGTGATAAAGTCCTTATGTATGGAGTGCGTAACAAAAAGAAAAAGTTGAAATATGCGGGAAAAGGACCATATAGAGGATGTGAGATCACCCCACAAGGAACCATTCATGTGGAGACTCTTGATGGAGTTGAAACCATTGGATTCTTCAATGGGAGAAAATTTAAAAGATACTATGATCCTTTAAGCCAAGAGGAGCTACGTGCCATCAATAAAAAAAGGCAGCCAAGGCACAAACAGAATTGAAGAAGATACAAGCTCAAGCTGAGGCTAAGGAGCGACAACAACGTGTAAGATGCCAACGAGAGGCTTGTTGGGGTATAGGCGCTTGTGCCTTGCCCGGCCGCCCAGAGTCTGGGCCCCCACTGACTTGTATACCTTATACATAGCATAAGTGTATAGGGGGCTGCTCACTCTTTGAGTCTCCCCACCCACATCGTGTGTGTGTCTCTCCTTCTCTCTCTCTCACTCTCCGTCTGTGGTGCTCCCCGATCCCCTTCAATTGGTATCAGAGCTATGGTGACCGCGGAGAGCACGACGGCTTTGAGAGCTTCGAGGTGATAGCTCGCTCTCTCTCGACGGTAGAGAGATTAAGAAATCTTGGAAGCTTTGTGAGAATGCAATGGGAGCTTGTGAGCTCAGTTGAGAGTGATGTATGCTCTTGTGGAAGCTCAGAAAGGAGTGTGGAAGATTGTGTGTAAGTGAAGGTGCTGCCCTAAAACTGTGTGCGCAGCAGCACTGTTTTCAGATTTGGTTTTCTCCTTGTAGAATGCATATCTGAGAATTCTGTCCGTGGAGCCCATCTGTTTCGACGTGGTCTACAACTTTGTAGAAGAAACTTTTTGCAAATTCCTCACCGTTTTGCTTATATTCAGCTCAGACTGACTGTATACAGAAATTCCAGATTTTCTGTTGTCGCATTGTGTGCGAGTTTGATGCACTTTTGGAAGCACGGGAGATGCTTGAATTTGAGTGCATAAATTCTGAGCTGAAGATGCAATTGCAGCTTGTGTTAAGCTTGTGGTTTGAGGGTTTTTGGTAGACTTGGGCAACGAAGTACGGAGGCGTTTACACACCATCGAGGCGGTCTCTTGAGAGACGCAGTTTTTTGGAGCACACAGGTGGAGCTTCTTTCACTGGTTTTCACAGGATACTTTGGCAGTGATTTTGTGCTTGGATTCATGGTCTTTGCGGATGGTTTGCATATGGTTATGGCGCATGGTTGATGCCCATTATACATGCATTTTGACGAGCACTTTCAAGTGCCGGTGAGCTCTCTTGAGAGCATTGTTTTCGCATTGATCAAGTTTCCGGATTGCAAATCTTTTGGCGTTTGCTTATGCGCGGTCACTCCGTTGATGTATGTTGAGTGTAGTTTGATGCGCATTGATTGCTCATTGTATTGAGCTTACAGGACAATGCTTATTTTGTGTTGATAGCCATTGTGCGTCGAAACTCTGGCGAAATTTTCCCAGGAGTTTTATGCGTATCATTTATGCGATCTAGGTAGAGATTGCAGGTTGCACTCAGCATTTGCGTGCGGTGTTCTCTGCAGGTGGGAGATTTGTGCGTGTGTATGCATCGATACCGCACAGTGTGGGCTTGGTGATTAGCTCACAGATTGCAGTGTGATACTAGAGCATGCGAGGCTTGTATTGACATTGCGGGAGCTCTATTTTGGAGTGTGTCTCACAGGTTTTACATTGTGTTTCTGGCCATATTTGTAGACAGTTTCCAGGTGTTGTTGGTGAGGTGGTTTTGCTATCTAGCTTGCTACTTGTGCTCATGGCAGAGACAGGTGATCGATCAGATTGTGACCTCTCACAGATGCGCGTGTTTGATGGGTCAGACTTTGCGGCATGGAGAGATTGTATGCTTGATGCACTGACACAGCGAGGGTTGCATCGACCATTGAGTGGTGATGCAGGTAGACCTTCAAACATGTCTGACGATCAGAGGCAGGAGCTAGAGGAGATGGCACTATCTACACTCTTTTTGCACCTTGCGGAATCTGTATATGCTCTTGTTATGTATGAGACTACTTCGAGAGCACTTTGGCGCAGATTACATGATATGTATGATAAATCTGAGTCATCAAGGACTCGTGTGAGACATGTACATTCACAAGTACGCTAACATGTGACATGTTGGTATTGTGGTCATTCTGGACACGTTAGACGACGTTGTTTTCGTCGTATGCGACATCGTAGGAGACATGGCAGTCTGAGAGATGTATGTAGTGATGCCATGGACTCAGTTGCTTTGACAGTTGAGGCAGATGTAGTGTCGGAGTATACTAGTGACGGGGATGTCACTTTTATCTCGACCTATGCACGAGATGCTATACATGTGGATAGTGCACTCCCTTCGCAGTGGTTGCTAGACGCAGATGCTATGTTTCATGTCACGCCGCATCGTGCATGGTTTTGTAGCTATTCTAGCGGGATGCTTGGTAGTGTACGTTTGACCGATGGATCGGTGCATGCGATAGCAGGTGCAAGAGATGTGAGACTGTCATTACCGAGTGGTGCATCTTACTTGTTACGACATGAGCGCTATGTACCAGATTTGACAGTGAGTTTGATCTCGATTGGTCAACTTAGAGATTGTGGATGTCAGATTTCGCTACGAGAGCGAGATTTTGTGATGCATTTGGGTTCGCTAGTGATTGCGAGAGGTGCCAGGAGTGGTACAAGTTACCCATTGCATGTGGATCACGAGAGAGACGGTGTTGTCTCTGTGATCACTCAACCAGGTAGAGAGCGAGAGAGCAGGCGAGTCTCTTTTGCTCATGGGTTGCAGGGTACTTTGCATGGAATGCAGAGTAGTGAGCTCGTTGTGCACACAGTTGGGGCATGACTTGAGCAGTCACACAGAGGGGTGACAGAGTCAGACATGCATGCTTTGCTAGTGGCTGAGCAAAGCAGAGAGTCAATTGTGCGAGATACTTCTATGCAGGATAGACAGGTAGAGCGGTCTTGCTCTAGTGAATCACGACAGGAGGACGTTGTGCAAGAGTCTATGCATACGGAGTTAGAGCATGAGAGCTCTAGTGAGTCACAGCAGATTGAGTGGTCATGTTTGCAGTGGATGATTGCAGAGGAGACTGAGATGTCAGCGATTATGCAGTCATTCCTTTCTATGCTCGACAGTGAGCATGGGGATATAGTTGTGCAGGATATGTCTTCCAGCAGACACCTAGAGCAGCTGGTTTGCTCTGAGGTTGCACGACAGGTTGATGCGTCTTTTGTGGACAGTCAGGAGATGCATGTGGCTGACACGCCTTGTCAGTCAGAGATGCCTATTGCCAGGGATATATATGTTGATGCATGCTCTGTAGAGCTAGCAGGGCCCGCTAGCATTGCATCGGCATTCGGTGGTCTCATGTATGAGATGTTGATCTTGAGACCAGATATCGCAGCTGCAGTGGGAGCATTTGCAGTTGCTGTTGTCAGTCGTTTGTTGACTGATGATGGCATAGTGCATGAGGGAGATATGCAAGTATTGCGTACATACTTGCAGTACGTGTGCGGTACGTCTCGTGGTGTATGGACTTACACAGGAGCAGGACAGTCGGATGCACACGATCACAGCCAGCCAGTGGGCATCGGTTGAGAGCGGTTTTCTCTCGCCTTTTGTAGTCTTTAGACTAGGTTCTCTTGCTTAAAGGCACAGTCGCCTTTAAGTGGGAGGTTGTTGGGGTATAGGCCCCTGTGCCTTGCCCGACCGCCCAGAGTCTGTGCGCCCACTGACTTGTATACCTTATACATAGCATAAGTGTATAGGGGGCTGCTCACTCTTTGAGTCTCCCCACCCACATCGTGTGTGTGTCTCTCCTTCTCTCTCTCTCACTCTCCGTCTGTGGTGCTCCCCGATCCCCTTCAAGGCTAAGCTTGGAGTTATATATGCATTCCACGTTGAAATCGACAAGGATTGGTTGGACTCCGACACACCTCTACAATACCCTATTGAGCTAAACAGTGCCTATGGAAAGGTGCTATATAACGCCTTATTGGACACGGGTGCTAAATATAATTTGCTATCATATGGGGTGTGGTGTCAGTTAGGGAATCCACCTCTATCTGAAAGTATTATCCAAGTCAAGGGTGTCAACAAGAAAAAAACTGCGATTTTTGGAATCTGGCACACTTTTGTCAGTTATGACAATGGGATTGTAGCTCAAGACTTTTTGGTCATGCCTGTTGAAACTATGGAGGGTAATATAAACCTAGGACGCACGTGGATGATAGCCACCAAATGCACTATTGATTGGGGGACAGGGGGTGTCACAACGCAGAAACCAACTCTTAGCCCTGCCACTCAAGCCATAATCCCTGAGATATTACCTCTTAAGGAAATAAAACCCAAAACATTGCATGTCCAAGAGGTTGAACCATATGTCCGCATAGTTCAACTCTCTAGAGCTTTAACTAATGTAGTTGAAATAAAGCTAGAGACACAAAAGACCCATCCCAATATAACGAAGAAAACTTACAAGTGGGTCCCTAAAGCTTCTTTAGCGACCATAGCTAGTGCTAAAAGACAGGAGCCTGGTAAGAGACATCCCACTCACCTCAAGAAATGTAAAGAAACGTTGCGTTGGATTACGAAAAAACCACTGGAAGCCCAAGGCTACTATGAAGGAAATGATCAAATCTGGGTGCCAAAATGTAAATTGTGCTCTTACTTGTCACCTGGCCCATGTGAGCCCAGTCCTGTGGCTCCAAAACGAATTCAAGATCGCGGAAAGGAAAAAATCACGGAATGCTAGACGCCCGCTCCAAAGCTAGTTTGGGTAGTAAAGAAAGAACGACTTGTTCCACTTAGCTCAGAAACAGGGAAGTCAAATGAAGCTTTGACACAACCTCCGCCTACCATTGTACATATCCATACAAACAAGGAAGAGTTTGCACCTCCTGTTGTAACTTCACCACCTACAATAACGTTGCAAATAAAATCATGGGAGAGTACCTTACTACCCTTGCAACTAGATGAAACACATAGGGTGGTCGAAAACTATTGGTTAAAGCCTTCACCCATAACAACTTGGAACAATTGATTTCAAAAGGTGATGACATCATTCCAAAAGGTATGATCTACCCAAGGAAGGGGGGAGTGTTTGCTAACATCCATCATTCACTTGCTTCCCTCTCAACCTTGCTCCCTGACGTCTCAATCAAAAACAAGATAAAAAAGTAAAGAGTAAGAGCCACCAAACAATAATGTGAAAACTTACAAGTTCTATACATAACACAAAATTATAAAAATACATTATGCACAAGAACACAACCCTTGTAATATTTGCACTCTAACCATCATCTATCTATGTGTACAGATATGGCTAGTATGCTAGAGTCATCCACTCCTGCCTTGGGTGAGAGGTACCTCCGTTACTTTTCACAAGTGTTTCACATGGTCTTTCTGGTGCTTGCGTGTGAATTTTGATTTGGTAGGTACGCTAGCATGTAAGAGGAATTTCGAGGAGTTAGAATGGTTGATACTTCTGACCGATCCATACTTAGTAGAGAGCATTTCTCCCATTGCACAAGCCTACCCTTTTGACCAAGATGACTATAGGCGTTTAGTGACCTTCTTAGTAAACATTGGTGCCTCTGATGAAGAAGAAGATTTACATGATTACACAAATGGCACATATGGTCTCACGGATGATGACTTTGTTTTTGTTGACGACGAGGATAGGGGTTTAGCCTTAGGGTTCCCTCCCAATCTCTACAATATCCTATTCCCTTGACTCTCTAGGGGGAGTGCAAATAATTAGGTTAGGGTTCCTTATGGTCTTTAATTGTGTTCAATAAGTGTTGGTACCTTTTCCCACTGATGTGCCTCTGGAAGGTGGATGTTTGGTGGTGACTATTGTGCAGTTTGTGACTACATAAGGATGCCTTTGAAAGACAACAACAATGGATGTTTACATGTTACAACGGATGTTTTCCATTATATCAAGTGTGCTACTTTATTTTATCTATGCTTCTACATTTACATGTTTGCATCTTGTCATTTAAATTCTAAAATGCATAAATGTGCGCTCCTTGCCGCACTGTCGAAGCAAGGGACTTGCCGATACACCGTGTGCGAGCCACAAATGGCTCCAAGCACACAACAAGACTAATCTAGCGAGCTCAAAAGAGGGCAATGGTGTGTCACTCACCGCTCTATGCTCCTGCCGTGGAGGATTCCTCGCCGCGATGAAGAAGAAGCTGCAGCCGTGCCGCGCTCAACCGCTTCGCCGCCGTCGTGCCTTCGTAATGCTCGATCGCACACACACTCTCCCTCTCTCTCTCTCTCTCTCTCTCTCTCTCTCTCACATGCACACACACACACGAGGAGGTGAAGAAGAAGAAGATGGAGATGGAGATGGAGCAAGAGCACTCTTCTATTGCACAAATGAGAGAATGAGTGAATTTTAGGTTTAGTTGGCTTTTATATGAGCTCACCCCATTCACACTTGGGCGCCCATGCTTAGCCAACTAATCCCTTGAATGTCCCAGTTAGAGTGCGCCTCTCATCGGCGATCACTCTTACCCTTTTCCTATTGGTCTGACAAGCCCGTTACCTGACTCTACCAAATACATAATACACGTCCGTAGGTGATGGGGTGTCCGTGAGCCGTGAGGGTTAACAATAAAATTTATGAAGTTGTGACATTGCCAATTTAGATGCTATAATTTTTTCAAACTTCGAGTACCTTGTTCTTCTCTTTGAGTTTGGTCTATTAGTTGGCTTTAAGTAGGTATCAAGACCTTAGGCTAAACTAGGCCACTTAATTGCTGACTTTAATTCCTAAATAGTCTATTATTGTAGTAACTTTAGTAATGTTTTAGGCTATGAGGATATACTTCTCTCTAGTTTATTCCACCTAAGTGTGACTTGTGTTATGGAAGCCCATGTGTTAAGCTGGTATTTGAGACCTCGAGTCTCCCGGCTAGTTTATGCTCAAGCTGGTATTTGAGACCTTGAGTCTCCCAGCTGCTGGTATTTGAGACCTCGAGTCCCCCAGCTACTTGTAGCAACTATGACAACCCAAAAAAAAAGAGAGAAAAAGACAAGAGAGAAAAAGACAAGAGAAAGCAAATAGCACAAACTTCCTTGTATTTTATGTGGATCACACTTAAGTGGTATAAGTGACAAGACCACTAGTCCTTAGACCCCGACGAGCATTCCTAAGGTTAACTACTCTTTAGTAGACATTTTTTAATTAACGTTGGTCAATCTACTTACTTTAGCCCTAGCTCTTGTGTACTTCTCTTAGAGTTGACCTAATAGATCCTAACTCAATTGCATTTTATTCAGGTACTACGCTTGTTCTAGTTGGCAATGTTACAATTCATGAATTTGTTTTTGCATTTTCTAGAATATCATGTATGCATCTCACTTATTGCACACATGTATATGCTGCCTTTGAGCTTTCACAATGTTGTTTTTCTTCAGACACATGTACTTCTATCCTGGATCCCGATGTTGCACTGTTATATTCCAAGGACGGAATCTACATCAGAAAGGGGGGCATGTTAACCACTGGCATCCACTTCTAGTAGTCATGAGCCGGGCTTGTCGGTTCACTAGGAAAAGGGTAAGAGTGATCGCCAATGAGAGACGCACTCTAACATGAACATTCAAGGGTTAGTTGGCTAAGTATGGGCGCACAAGTGTGAATGGGGCGAGCTCATATAAAAGTCACTTAAACCTAAAAATCATTCATTCTCTTATTTGTGCAATTGAAGAGTGCTCTTGCTCCATATCCATCTTCTTCTTCTTCATCTCCTTGTGTGTGTGTGTGTGTGTGTGTGTGTGTGTGTGTGTGTGTGTGTGTGTGTGTGTGTGTGAGAGAGAGAGAGAGAGAGAGAGAGAGAGATTGTGCATCGCGACGACTGCACGGCGGTTGAGCGCGGCATGGCGGTAGCTCCTTCTTCTTCACGACGAGGAATCCTCCACGAAGGCGAGCGTAGGGCGGTGAGTGACACACCCTTGCTCTCTTGAGCTTGCTAGATTAGTTTAGTTGTGTGCTTGGAGCCATTTGTGGCTCGCACATAGCGTATCGACAAGTCCCTTGCATTGACACGTGCGACAGATGCGCACAACTCTCTCTCTCTCTCCCCCTCTCTCTACCCCTCTGTCTCTATGCACACTCTATCTCTCCTTATCTCTCTATGTACACTCTTTGTCTCTCTCTCTCTCTCTCTCTCTCACTCTCTCTTTGTCTTTCTACTCCCCTCTCTCTATCTCTACACACACTCTCTCTCTCTCTCTCTCTCTCTCTCACACACACACACACACTCTCTCTCTCTCTCTATGCACACACTCAATCACTCACCCTCTTCTTATCTCTCTCTACCCCTCTCTCTCTATGTACACACACACACGCTCTCTATCTCTCCCCCCACTACCCTACTATACACTCTCTCTCTCTCTCTCTCTCTCTCTCTCTCTCTCTCTCTCTCTCTCTCTCTCTCTCTCTCTCTCTCTCTCTCTCTCTCTCTCATCGACCCCCTCTCTTCTCTACTTAAATCCATGCACCCCCCCTTTCCCACGTGCACACTCACACACAACCTACCTACCCCCTTGAGCTCCTACCCTCTCATCCCCCCTTGAGATCCTCCCTCTCGTCCCCCCTAAACCCCCGATTCCCACCCCCAAAACCTCGTTTATGCCACTCTCTCGCCATATCTCTCTACCCCTCTCTCTACGCACACTCTCCATCTCTCTCTTCTCTCTCTCTCTCTCTCTCTCTCTCTCTCTCTCTCTCTCTCTCTCTCTCTCTCTCTCTCTCTCTAAACCCATCACGCACGTGCGCACTTTCACACACACACACACACACACACACTCTCATACATTTTTGGGCGCATACGTGCGCGTGCGCACACACACACACACGCACACACACACCCTACCTAGCCCCTTGAGCTCCTACCCGGGTCCTACCCTCTCGTCTCTCCTTAACTCCTGATTCCCACCCCCCAAAACCCTGTTCGCGCCGCCCCCCCACCCCTTTCCCACCCAGTGCCCCCTCACCCCCCTTAACCCCATTTCCCACCCCCCCAACCCCCATACCCACCCTCCGTACCCCTCTTTGAAGCACACACACCCCTCCCTCTCTCTATCTCTCTCACTCTCAAGCACACACACAATACCCCTACCTCCCTCTCTCTTCCTCTCTCCCTCTCAAGCACACACACACACACACATACCCATGTTTCCCCCTCAACTTCAAATTTGTATCCAATCTTGTCTAAGATTAAGATAGTCTTTGTAGTTGTGGAAGCAAAAACATACAGGATCTTCTCTTTCGTGATCGCCTTGTATCCAATGGACTTCCCTCTGTACATGTTGATATATTCTCCTTGGGATATCCAATAGAGAGCTATGGATGTATCATGTGTCACGACATGTTTTGTTTTCAAACAATTGACTTGCCTGAGATGTTCTGAAGATGGAAATAGCCATGATTCAGGCACTCCATCTCTTTGGATAGAACTAGCTATCTTAGGTCCTTTCTCGCATAGATCAAAAGCCCTTTTGTAGAAACCAGAAGACTCTGAAGTCATATCAGACACGTAATCCTCAATGATAGGTTCTAGGATTTCCATAGGATTTGCTATAAGTTCTTGATTGATGCTCTTGTCTAATGAGACTCTACTCTCAGTCTCTTGTTAACCACCGGCGTCCACTTCTAGTAATCATGGGCCGGGCTTGTCGGTCCAATAGGAAAAGGGTAAGAGTGATCGCCGATGAGAGGCACACACTTACTGGAACATTCAAGGGTTAGTTGGCTAAGCATGGGTGCCCAAGCGTGAATGGGAGAGCTCACATAAAGTCACCTAAAGCTAAAAATCACTCATTCTCTCATTTGTGCAATTGAAGAGTGCTCTTGCTCCATCTCCACCTTCTTCTTCATCTCCTTGTGTGTGTGTATGCGAGAGAGAGAGAGAGAGAGAGAGAGAGAGAGAGAGAGAGAGAGAGAGAGAGAGAGAGCGATCGAGCTCGAATAGCACTCTATGCTGCTTTGTGGTGCAATATGAGATGTAGGAAAGGTAGAGAAAGAAGGTGCGTGGCTTGTTAAGAAGGATTTTTGAACTTTGTTTTTGCTGCAATGTATTGTTTTCTATTAATAAGGGTTAGTTTCTTGCTGTAAGGTACTGTTTTTTGTTGATAAGGGGTTAGCTTTAAGGTATCAGATCTATAATGTTAGATCTGTAAGGTATAGTAAGTAGATCTATTAGTTAATTAGTTGTTGTAGTACTGTGTTAGTGTGTAACAGTAGCCCTGTTCGTTGCTCAAAGAACACCCCTAGCACCTCAGTCCTAGATGGAGCATTTCTAAATGAGAACTGGGAGTATGAACTTCAAACGGAGACTCTTACCGACCTATACACAAGTCACACCTATCATGTGGGTTGGTTAGATGTCCTACAATCCACAATGGGTGCTACTAGCATAGAGGATCAACAACAAAGAGTTTGTGATGTTATCCATAGGGTTATTGAGCTAGAAACACAGAACAAAGGGATCCACATGCCTTCAACGGGTCTCATGAGATTCTTGGATACGGAGAAGGCTAGGCAACCAACCTTATCGCAAATGGAGACTCCCTCGGTAAGTCCGATGGATCCTACATATGTTATTTCTCCAGGGGTATCAGTACAATCTGAGACCACAAGTGATAGCTTTACCTTTCCGAGTTTAGCTCATCTCTCTTTTGATGACACCACGGCTACCATGTCTACCCAATGATGGGCATGCTAAGAAACATGCCATGGACCTCATTTGTTAGTAAAGCACCACTACATGGTAGCTCAATGCCTGCAACAGTACCTACAAGTGTGTACCAATCGTATACACCTATGGGTTCTCGATACTCATGTAGCAACCTATGCTCCACAACCACAATACCCAAGCTCTTATTTCAATGGGACCATACCGGCTAGCATTAGCATGTCACATCCGACGTCTGCTATGCTTAGGGCCACACATATGAACTTTGGGCCACCACATGGCACAACACCGTACCAAACTTGGAACCCAAGGGCTTCCTATGCGCCAAGCCCAAGGCCAATACCTACTCCACATGTAGTCTCTGGAGCGCCTTCACCCACGGTGCTTGCTCACTTAGGTGACTTGGCAACATTTGCTCAACCTATCGATCAATCTATTGCTGAGAATATGCGTAACACGCCTAATAGAGAGCCTAGAAGTAAGGTAGTACAAATAGCCAAGCTCACACAAAAATTTAGTGGAGACGGGGATGTGAGAAAGCATATCGAAGTGTTTGAACAAATATGCGATTCTAGGAGAACACAATGACTTGCATAAGAGTAATGCTTTAAGCCTAACCTTAAGTGTTAAGGCTGAGGATTGGTATAGAACCCTAAGGGTGGAAGATTAAAACGATTTACCCTACTCTTAGGAGACCGTTCTTAAAAGAATAAATACAAGAGGGAGTGCTTTGGGGTGTAGCCTCTCAGCTCTAGAAAACCCAATGAGAGGAAGGAGAGTCCGTGAGAGACTTTATTAGTCGCTTGAAGCATTTAAATTCTCGTTGTAATCCAAATGAGCACTTCAATAATAATCAATTGCTTGATAGATTCATTAGAGGATTACGACATGAGGATATCTACAATGGCCTAGTCGTTAGAGGTATCACCGCTTGCAAAGCAGTCACCACAATGCGATCCAATTGGAGGATAATTTAATGATTCAAGGAGAAAGAGTGTCAGTTGAGCCTAAATCTACTAGCTCACAAGCATCAAGCATCATCCAATGACCCTAAAGCCTATTGCTAACGAGCCAAAGATATCTGAGATGACTTTAGCAAATCTCACCAAGGCCATTCAAGAGAGTCTTAGAGACAATCGTGCTCCCGCAAAACAATCATATGTATCTAAGAAGGGAGCAACAATGGTGCTCAATATGCTATGGTCCACATAGTACCAGTGAATGCCCTACTTTACAGTAAAATTCAATGGGAATTGCAATGCCTGTGGAGGTATGGTCATCAAGCTAAGTATTAGATAGTATTTAAGCGTGAGATGGCCAATAGAACAACCTTAGCATGGACAGACACACCTCGAGTGCCACCATTGATGTCGGCCCCACCTCTTGAACAAACGTCACAATACATGGTCCCTAGGGCCCAACATGTTGTTCAAACAACACCCTTACCACCTCCAGTGCTAGGACCACAACCACCACATCCGAGAATCACTTCTGTGAATCAAGTGGGTTGTGAGTCATCTATTGCTTGTTTGGAAGGCTGTGAGGAAGATATAGACCCTAATATTGCCTATGGGATTGATGCGCTTGAAGAAAGTCCACAATACTACATGGAGGACTATTGGGGACAAGTAAACCTGTCTATCAAGTAGCTACTCTTGCTGTCAGTTACAGTGCCAAGAGACCACCTCTTCAATGCTATGAGTGTGGAGGTCCACATCGTGTGGCCGAGTGTCCTATTAGGCTACAAAAGAACGCCACACTAATGCAAACCAATCAAGCGAGCACGTCTATAATGCCGATACTCATATGTAATTGATGTGGCATAGATCATTTGATTGCCCAATGTCCGAATAATCCAAATGCACCGAAGATCACGCCATTAAACTTGATTGAGGTTACCGAGGAGCCATTAGAAAGTACACATGTGGTACCAGTAAACGTACTCACACGATCGATGCTCCACAAACAATATTATATTCTTGAAGAAAGAGACACGACATCAATTGCCCAATCTCAGAAGAAGAAGAAAACACAAAGGAAGAGATCGCAAAAAGCAGCGAAGTCAGACCCCAGTTGAAAGGCCAACATAGGGATTGGTGACGACCCCGTATATATGAACGATGCTGAAGAGGACTCTGATTCAGGTGAAACCATGGAGACCAAAATGACCACTAAGAAAGAAACCAACAAGGAAGATCGCCATGAGCGACAATGGCTAGGACCCAAGAAGAAGATAGGAACTTACCCAAACCCTACATAGGAGATCGAGTGAGTCAAGCAATTAAGGAGTTTGGTAGAATATACCCAAAGGGATCTAGAGCCAGCACCTAGGCAAATCCAAGTTACAGACACATTGTTTCCTACGCAACAACAACCTCACAAAGTCCATAGACCCCTAGCCATACCTAGTGTCATCCAAGAAGAAAGTGACTTAAAGTCATGGGAAAGTGGGCGTACTCACTTCTTGTTGGAAAGAATGTTTATAGAGGGACTACCTGACCCTATCGAAGAAATGGAGATCCCATATTTCCCACATCAAGGGATTGAAGCGAGGACCTCACCTTGGGACCACAACCACAGTAGTAAAGATGGCCAATGGGTCTATTGTTAAACGTATTGGGATGCTAGAAGATCTCAAGGTCTTTGGACATAAAATAAGAAATATCTTCATTATCATGGATTTCTCCAAGCACACTATGGCATTTGAGATGATCTTAGGATGTCCTTTCATGAGGGAAGCAAAAATGGTGCATGACTGGTCTAAAAACCATGTCTACTTGCAGTTCCAAGATTTTGTCATTCGAGTGGATCTTGTGATTGGTCGAGCACATTCTCTAGGAAACAGGTTTATAATTGATCATAGATCTGACACCACAGTTCACTCGGCCCCATTGCAGTATTGTTACATGTGTAAAGCGGACACTGATGTTGGGGAAGATTCTCCTTATATGGATGTACTACCTGGGATGACTGAGTCGGACAATGTGGATTGGGTCCACCTAGCAGCAACCATAGACACTTGGGAAAATAGGGGGACGACATGGGTAACACCTAAGGTGGATGAAATGCCACCACTCGTACCCTTAAATATGCTAGAAGCAATGCATATAGCTTCTGATGACCTACAAGATGAAGGTTTGACTGGCATTGGAACCATTAGCGTCTCACAAGACTATAGCCCACATGATTTAGGGTCGGAATCATCAATTGAAATTGACTCTGAGGAGGACAAAGAATCTGAGTTAAATCTTAGGGCAAATGTGGGGACAAACCATTCAGGGCCCAGTGGTACCCTAGATGACAATCTCTCCAAGGGAACATAAGACACAAGTAGCGATTCATCTAGTGACTTTTTACTAGATATTGGTCGTAATTGAAAATTAGACAAGAAGAGTAAGAGATATAAGAGATGACAATATTGAGAAAATGTACGTGCTAGAATAAATGGAAAGAAATCTATCGTAGAATGGCTTAATTATATAGGGGAAGAGCTTAAAATGATCCAAGCAAGAGTTGAGGCTCAAGAAAGACAACAATGTCTTAGACGCCAATGAGAGGCTAATCTGGGAATCTCAGAAGCGTTTTTTGAAGACACTGATGACGATTCATTGGAATCTGAGCCACCTCTACGATATCCAATTCACTTAAAAAGCGTACATGGGAGAATACTATATAACACATTATTGGATACAAGAGCTCAACATAATTTGTCATCCTATGGAGTTTGGTGTTAGCTAGGAAAACCACCCCTATCCACAAGCACCATCCCAAGTCAAGGGTGTCAATAAGAAGAAGACCACTGTTTTTGGAATCCTACACACTCATGTTATTTATGACAATGGAACCGTGGTTCAAAGCTTTTTGGTCATGCCTATAGGTACTATGGAGGGTAATATAAACCTGGGGTGAAAATGGATGTCTACAGTCAAATGTAATATCGATTGGGAGAACGGGAATATCACGACGCAGAAACCAACTCATGGATCTACGGCTCAAGGAATAACACCTGAAATCTCACCTCTTCATAACACACAAAACAACAAAATATTGCCAATCCAAAAAGTCACAACATCCTTGCCAGTAGCACAACCCTCTAAAGCTTCAACTTCCATGGCTACTACGGACAGTGTTACATCAAAGGCTCCACGTGCTATGACCAAGGGTACATATCAATGGGTCCCCAAGGTATCATAGGACCCCCCTATGGTTCAAGTTAATTCACAAAGGAAACCTCAAAGGAAGGCGTCCACTCAGGTTAAGAAGGTGAAAACCAAATCATGTTGGATTCCCAAACAATTAGAAGCTCAAGGCTACTATGATGGAAATGATCGAATTTGGGTACCTAAACATGAATCGTGTCCTTACCTATCCACTACAAAACCATGTGAGTCAAACCTTGTGATGCCAAAGCCGATGGAAGACCGTGGGAAGGGAAAGATCATAGAATGCTACACGCCTACTCCAGAGCTAGTTTGGGTTCCAAGGCAAAACCAATCTATTCGGCTTAGCTCAGGAAAGGGGGAGTTCCATGAAGCTTCTAGCTCCTCATGTAATGCATCCATAGGGGTAAAAGCTTATACACAACCTCCACCTACCATAGGCAGCCTCCATGAAGCTACAAAAGATTCGACACCTCCCATTGTTCAGTTATTACCTGAAATTGGAATAACTGGTTCCAAAAGGCGACGACATCGTTCCAAAAGGTATGATCTACCTAAGAAAGGGGGGAGTCTTCATCCACGTCAGCCTATAGAATTATTTCCCTCTTACCCTTCTTTCCCGGACCTTTGAGCTTTTTGATTTTAGGGATTGTATATATATAGATATATATTAACTAACCACCCTAGTTTAAAACCAAACAAAAAACATAAAATAAAAAAATAGTAAAGAGCAAGAGCAATTAGCAAACAAGTGTGCACAATACTAGTCAAAATCATTGACCCAGACCTACACATATCACATCAGGAACATTGAAACAGAAACCTATGTCATCAAACACCTAACCATCCTCTATTTGTGTTCACAGATATGGCTGATTCTTACAAATATTCTTTTTACCTGTCCCAAGTAATGCATTTATGTTACCCTCATATTTCCTTTGAATGGGATTCGGTTGAAACACTCACCTCCTATGAGAGAACTGTTGAGGAGTTAGAGTGGCTGGTCCGCCTCTTGATTACGATGGATCCCTATTCTATCCAAGAAGTTTGCCCAATGGCCCAAGTTTACCCTTTTGCCCAGGTGGAGTATGCACGCCTAGTGACATTCCTAATATTATTATGCACTGAAGAAGAAGAAGAGGACGATAATGGGGTGATTGGATAGACGAGACACACGGCCTTACTGAAGAGGATTACACATACCTTGATGACGAGGATAGGGGTTTAGCCTTAGGGTTGTCTCCCCATCTCTACAATATCTTGCTCCCTTGACTCTCGGGGGGGGGGGGTGTAAATAATTAGGTTAGGGTTCCTTATGTTGTTTGATTGTGTTCAATAACGGTTGGTGTCTTTTCCCACTAATGTGCCTCTGGAAGGTGGATGTTTGGTGGTGACTATTGTGCAGTTTGTGACTACATAAGGATGCCTTCGAAGGACAACGACAATGGATGTTTACATGTTACAACAGATGTTCTCCATTATATTAGGTGTACTACTTCCTTTTATCTATGCTTTCCACAGTTACATGTTTGCATCTTGTAATTTGAGTTTCTAACAATGCATAAAATTTATGAAGTTGTGACATTGCCAATTTAGGTGCTATAATTTTTTCAAACTTCTAGTACCTTGTTCTTCTCTTTGAGTTTGGTCTATTAGTTGGCTTTAAGTAGGTATCAGGACCTTACGCTAAACTAAGCCACTTAATTACCGACTTTAATTCCTAAATAGTCTATTAATTGGAGTAACTTTAGTAATGTTTTAAGTTATGAGGATATAGTTCTCTCTACCTTATTCCACCTAAGTGTGACTTGTGTTGCGGAAGTCCATGTTTTAAGCTGGTATTTGAGACCTTGAGTCTCTCGGCTAGTTTATGCTCAAGCTGGTATTTGAGACCTCGAGTCTCCCAGTTGTGGGTATTTGAGACCTCAAGTCCCCCAGCTACCTGTAGCAGCTATGACAACAACAAAAAAGAAAAAGAAAAAGAAAAAGAAAAAAAAAAAAGAGAAAGCAAATAGCACAAACTTCCTTGTATTTTATGTTGATCACACTTAAGTGGTATAAGTGACAAGATCACTAGTCTTTAGACCTCGACGAGCATTCCTAGGGTTAACTACTCTTTAGTCGACATTTTTAAATTATTTTGGTCAATCTAGTACTTAATTTAGCCCTAGCTCTTGTGTACTTCTCTTAGAGTCAACCTAATAGATCTTAACTCAATTGCATTTCATTCACGTACTACGCTTGTTTTAGTTGACAATGTTACAATTCATGAATTTTTTTGCATTTCCTAGAATATCATGTATGCATCTCACTCATTGCACGCCTACACATGCTACCTTTGAGCTTTCACAATGTTGTTTTTCTTCTGCTACATGTACTCCTATCGTGGATCTTGATGCTGCACTGTTATATTCCGAGGGTGGAATCTATATCAGAAAGGGAGGCATGTTAACCACCGGTGTCCACTTCTAGTAGTCATGGGCCGAGCTTGTCGGTCCAATAGGAAAAGGGTAAGAGTGATCACTGAATAGAGGCGCACTCTAACTGGAACATTCAAGGGTTAGTTGGCTAAGCACGGGCGCCCAAGTGTGAATGTGCGAGCTCATATAAAAGTCACCTAAACCAAAAAATCACTCAATCTCTCATTTGTGCAATTGAAGAGCGCTCTTGCTCCATCTCCATCTTCTTCTTCATCTCCTTGTGTGTGTGTGTATGAGAGAGAGAGAGAGAGAGAGAGAGAGAGAGAGAGAGAGAGAGATGGCGGTTGAGCGCGGCACGGCAGTAGCTCCCTCTTCTTCACGGCAAGGAATCCTCCACGAAGGCGAGCGTAGGGCGGTGAGTGACACACCCTTGCTCTCTTGAGCTTGCTAGATTAATTTGGTTGTGTGCTTGCAGCCATTTGTGGCTTGCACACAATGTACGGCAAGTCCCTTGCTTTGACACGTGCGACAGCTGCGCACATCTCTCTCTCTCTCTCTCTCTCTCTCTCTCTCTCTCTCTCTCTCTCTCTCTCTCTCTCTCTCTCTGACCTTCCAGATCTTAAAAGCATGAAATAAGGAACAAGCTGAGTGTTTGTTCAAACCCAACCTATTACCTGTTTATGCTCTCTTTTAAAACTGCAAAAACGCTTTTCAACTTATCCAGAAGCTGTTGAACTTCTTTGAATCTTGTGTTATTTGCTAGAACTTGTGTAAAATCTGTGTATACTCCCAAACAATCAAAAATTTTAAGCAAACCTGCAAAATAAGCTCTTCTTTCAAATTGAAGTTGTCAGCTCTTGAATGGTATGTTTTTAGGAAATGTTATGTTGGAACCCCAACTCTGTTTTGTTTCTAAGGTCTTATCTCAATTGTTCCAAGTGGTCAAAGTAGAAAAAATTCAGAACTATGTCCAAAACTTTGACTGTTTTCTTCCAGAACTGCCAAAAAACTAGTATCAGACACCCCTAAATGAAAATTCAAATTTGAGGCCTTAAACGATGTTTTTTTAAACCCTTAAATGAACGGGTTGCCATATGCATTCCTTTAATTCAAGTGTTACTCTAAGATCTATAGAGCCGCTTGCAAGCTACATTTTGATGAAAATAGTTTTCCAATCGGAGTCCGTATGTGAAAGTTATGGTCGTTTTTGTGAAAACTAGTTTTGTGATTAAATATCTAATATCTAACCAACCCAAATGATTTTCTCATATTAAACCGATCATTTACTATGGGATAATAAATGGGAACAAGGGTAGAATATAAACATGTGCTTACGGATCTATCTCAACACGGGGCCAATTGTAAAGGGGCCCAAATGAGAGATGGTCTGTCAAAGAGCAAGGTTAACTAATGAAGCTTAAAAGACCTTAGGGTTAGGTTCATTAAAGACCTCCAATGGTTAGTATTAAAAGTCCTTTGACCTTAAGCAAACTAGGGTTGAGCTTGAGGTGGGAACCCGACCTAAACTTAAGGAAGCTAGGGCTGTGCTTGAGGTGGGAACTCCACCTAAGGTGCTTGTCATGCTTGATGACTAAGGTACTTGAGGTACTTGTCACATTTAATGAGGAAGTTTCTTGAGAAGCTTCCTATGTATGGGGGGTAAGATGCTTGAGTAAAAAAGAGAACCTACACAATTAATGAGGAAGTTGCTTTAGAAACTTCCTATGCATAAACATCTCAAAGTTAGGGGAATTCTAAAAGAGCACATGGGACACATGTCAGACTCTCACTAAGCTTAACCACATGGTGTGCTTGAATGCTATTGGTTGGGCTAAAGAGGGGTCCAATGAGCTTCTACTTCCATCTAACAAATATCTAGATATTTTCAAGCTCTCTCTCTCTAAGGGGTAAGGAGGACACTTTTCAAAAGACTACCCATGTACTTGATTGCATACTGCATGTGATTGGCTAGGGGGAGAGGGGTCTAATGAGCTTGCAACATGCAGAAAGGTCACCACTCGCCCAAAGCAAGGAGGGGGGAGAGGGGGGGGGGGGGGGGGGGGGGGGGACTAGGGGGACATACTCCACACACACACTCATTTGCAAGGCCATTCTCACTTGGTGAAAGTTGAGGAACACCACCTCCTTCTCCAAGCTTGTGAGAGTGAAAGCCTACACCAACACTCTTGGCTATGGAATGCAAATCCAACCAAGAGTCATGCTTCAATGCTTAAGCTTGCCATCTTCTCCATCTTCATTACTATGCTTTTATGTATGCTAGCAAGAAGAGTAATGATAAGTGATGAACTATTTCTTTCTCCTATGGAATGTTTCTTCTTCCTCTTCCTTATCCTCATTCCCCGCTAGCTCTCTCCACCTTCGAAGTTGTTTCAGGCCTTGGGACCGAGGCTTGGGATAGTTAATGTTTTCTTCAAGTTTATGTTATGCTTGTGATGCATAAAGCTTTCCATCTTCATTGCATCACCTAAGTTACAAGGAACACAAAGATTGTATTGTACCAAGTCTCTCTTGATGGGAGAAACTATAATACAAATGCCTATTGGAGGGGGGACCGGCTCCATATGAATCTGGTCCTCAACTATTGTCATGTTCTCTCTCTCTCTTGCAAAAGTATTGTTCATGCCAAGTTAACTAAGTACCATGTTGATGTTGCTACCATCAATTAACTTCAACCACTATGCTAAAAAAGAATCTCTCAAAAGTGCTTCACCTAATTTCCTAAATTCCGCTACTCTCAAAGTTCATAGGCAATTTCCAGTACATTGGTATTAGAGCATTTGGTTTCTCTTTTCTTGCTTAAGAAGAGAGGTCCTTAAGTAGCCTATTAATGGTTTTTTTTGTTAATTATATTAGGGTAAGTGGTTATGGGATCTATTATCGGTTTTGTTCAGCCCACTATGTGGGATATCATGCACACCTCGGGAGCTTTGATCTTAATAATGGAGTCTTTTTAGAATTTCCTATGGCTTTACCATTATTGAGCCATAAGAAGTCCGAAAGGAGCTATCCCTCACAACTTCGCTATGTTACACTCACTCCACTACTCTCTATAATTAACCAATTCAAGCCGTGGGTGTAGATACTTAAGTACCTATTTTCAAAGGCTAAGAGGAGTAGCAACTAAGGTTTTGAATTGCCAAAGCATACACTAAGTAAACACATAAGTTTAATTAGCATGGCTTACAATAACCAAGATAGGAGAATGAACATTGATAACTTTGACTTTGCACATGAAGGTGCCAATGATGATGCCCCCATGTTTGTTAATTATCTTGTCACTAGGTTGCACAAGCTATGGGCAACCCCACTTTGCAAGCCGAAGTTACTCAACAACTTCGTGCTTATGGGATTTCCTTTCCTCTCCAAGAGGAGAGAGATCTTACAAGGCCTCTTGAAGAGACCCCCAAAAGAAGACTCTCTCCCATACTAGAGGAGGAATCCAAAGATCAAGAAAGCAATGAATCCCTAAATTCCTCCAAAGATGTGGCCCCACGAAGAAGAAGGACTAAACGATCACCAACTCCTCCCAAGAGGAAACGGTTAACCCATAGTCCTTCTCCTCGTCACTCCAAAAGGGAAGAGAGGAACCAAGGAAGAAAAGGGCAAGAAAGAGGTCACCCTCTTCTCCTTCTTCTTCACCTTCCTCCTCTACTGATGAAAGCTATGGCTATTCTCCTAGAGAATATAAGAGGGGAGGACATCGCAAATCTTAGCCTGCATGGCGAAGGTCACAAAAGCTCCAGAAGTTCAAAGAGGGAGGAAAGAGTATCTGTTTTCTCACCTATGATGGCACCTTTGGTGCTACCGACAAAGTATTGGCCTTCATCCAACAATTTGATGCGGCCTTTGGAGACGAGGGCTTCACGGAGTGCTCCAAGCTGCGCCATGTAGCTATGCACTTTCAAAAATCGGCTCGTCAATGGTGGGCTAGCCTTCGAGGCAATGGTGAAGCCCCAAAGACATGGAAAACTCTACGAGTTTCCATCATGAAGCAATTCCTTGCAAGTGATGCAAAGGACAAAGTGCTCACCGAATGGCGGAGTTTAAGGCTTCTCTCTCATGAGTCTATCCACAAATATGTAGACAAGTTTTGGGATTTACATATCAAGGCTATTGTCTTTCAAAAGATAGGCTTTGCTGAGTAAAAACAACAATTCTGTGCGGGATTGCCTGAAGAGATGGCCAAGTATGTCAACTCTCAATGGCCTGACTCTATCAGCGAAGTAATCCACCATACCATGGTTGCTTCACACATCAATTTCCAACAAGGGGTTAGACGCAATATCAAACCCATGGAAAATAAAGACAAAAGTGATGCAAAGGGACGAATTAATGCCCAAACTTTTTACCACGGCCATTCCACCACCAACAACAACAATCGGTCCAAGGAGAAAGGAGTTTACAAAGGTAAAAATAAACTCTCTCCTGAAGAGCTTGAAACTTTCCGCAAGGATCACAAATGTTTTAAGTGTGGGGAGCAAGGACATGGCTATCATTTTTGCCCCAAAAGAAATGCTCGCAATGAGTTTCCTAGAGCTTCCACTATCAAAGCTCCAAAAGAGGATACTCATTGCAAAGGATCACCTCTATCCTATGCTTGGGGAATGGTAATGGAGCATGATGCTTTCATCTTGTTTGACCCTGGTTCTACTCTCAACTTCATATCAATGGAGTTGGCCACCAAGTTGGGCATTCAAGCTTTTGAGATGGGAGATGTTGTAACTGCCGATGCCACTTTCAACGGACAACAAGCCTCCATTACTCCCTTGATTGGGAAGGAGGCTTTATGTCCAAAGCTATGTCGACAAAGAAAACTCCTTCATCTCTCCTCTCCAACATGAGGATGCTATCCTAGGGATACCATGGTTCAACCGCATGGCTGCCAACATGAAGTTCCCTGAAAGGAGAATCTACTTCACCTACAGGGGAAAGAAGATGTACATAGATGCTAATGAGTCTGGTCGTACTATACCACTTGTAAATCCTCTCGCCCTTGATAAATCAATGAAAAGCTCAGTTTTTGAGTACATGATTTTTGTCAAAGAATCCTTAAAAGGTCCTAATGTTTCATCAAAGGTGAATGGTAGGAATGAAGAAGAGTTAGACTTGTCTAACTTTCTAAAAGGATTCCAAGATGTGTTCATTGATGATATCCCTATGGACTTACCTCCAAAACGAGGAGATGATGACCATCGATTTGAGCTCCTATCAGGAAGCTCACCGCGTAACAAACCTCCCTATCGAGTTTCACAAGCTCAACAAGAGGAGATCATGAGGCAAGTACAAGAATTGGTAGACAAAGGAATGTGAGGCCTAGCTCCTCTCCCTTTTGCTCTCCAATCCTTTTAGTGCAAAAGAAAGATGGTACATACCGCATGTGTGTGGACTATGGTGCACTAAACCATATCACTATCAAAAAAATATTTCCCATACCTCGGGTAGAAGATCTGTTTGATAAGCTACAAGGCTCTACCTACTTATTTAGGATTGACCTTGAAAGTGGCTACCATCAAATAAGGATAGTGAATGAAGATATCCTAAAGACCGCGTTTCGTACAACGTTTGGCCTTTATGAATATCTAGTCATGCCTTTTGGCTTGACTAATGCACCAGCTGCATTCAATCGATTAATGGAGAAAATGTTTAGACCCTACTGCAAATTCATTGGAGTGTTCTTTGATGATATCATCATCTACTCCAATTCCTTGGAGGAACACAAGCAACATCTCCAAGTGATTTTTCAAGCATTAAGGGAGAATAAGCTTTTTCTAGATCAAAAGAAGTGAATTTTTCCTTCAAGAGATTCAATACTTAGGTCATATTATCTCTTGAGATGATATCTGTATGGATCCATCAAAGTTGGAGGTAATAAAAGCATGGGCCTAATCCAAGGAATCTACACGAGCTAAGAAGATTTATTGGTATGTGTGCATACTATAGACGCTTCATAGAAAAATTCTCTCAAATAGTAGGACCATTACATGACTTAACAAAAAAAAACATTAAGGATTCATGGACTGCTAAGGAGCAAAGTGCTTTTGACAAGCTCAAAGAGAAGCATATCTCCCAACCAGTCCTTATGATTCCAGATCTCTCAAAGCCATTTGAGGTCCAATGTGATGCTTGTGGTGATTGCCTTGGAGCAGTCTTGCTACAAGAAGGGCATGCCATAGCATATGAGAGCCGAAGGCTCAACACGGATGAACGGGTCTTGTAATGGAATTGGCCTATTTAATTTGAGAGTAGCGGAAATTAATGAGAGTACTTTTGAGAAATGACTTTGTGAGCATAGCGGGTGAACATAATTGAAGATAGCAACATAATCATAGCAATTAGTTAACTTGGCATGAACAATACTTTTGCAAGAGAGAGAATTTAGAGAACATGACAACAATTGAGGACTGGATTTATGTGGAGCCGGTCCCCCCTCCAATAGGCATTTGTATTATGATTTCTCCCATTAAAAGAGACTTGTTACGATACAATCTTTGTGTTTCTTGTGACCTAGGTGATGCAATGAAGATGGAAAGCTTCATGCATCACAAACATTACATAAAATTGAAGAAAGCTTTAACTATCCCAAGCCTCAGTCCCAAGACCTCAAACACCTTCGAAGGTGGAGAGAGCTAGCAGGGAATGAGGGTAGGGAAGAGGAAGAAGAAACATTTCGTAGGAGAAAGAATTAGTTCCTCACTTATCATAACTCTTGTTGCTAGCATACATAATAGCATAGTAATGAAGAAGAAGGAGATGGCAAGCTTAAGCATTGAAGCATGGCTCTTGGTTGGATTTGCACTCCATATCCAAGAGTGTTGGTGTAGGCTCTCAACCTCTACTTGCTTGGAGAAGGAGAGGGAGATCTTGCACTTTGTATAGCACACAATGAGAGTGTTTGTGAGTGTGTGTGGGTGAGTATACCCCCTAAGCAACCCCCTAGCTTGCTTGGGTCCACCCCCCCTTGTAGCTCATGCTTGAAGCTCATTGGACCCCTCCAGGCCTAGCCAATCACAAGTAGAGGCATTACAAGCAGCAAGGGTATCCTTGAGACAAGTGTCCCCCTTTCCCCTTTGAGAGAGAGGGCTAGATAAATGCTAAATTATTTAATTAAATCTCCTAAATTATTATTGGACCCCTTGGGTGGCCAACCAATAGGCTTCAGGCACACCATGAGGGCAACATGAGGAGGAACTTGACAAGTGTCCCTTTTGCTTTATTTGTACCATGCATGCCTTGTGTGAGTGTGTGGGTGTTCTCTCGCATCCCCCCTCATGTAGGGCTCACCCCCTCCTTGTAGGGATTGAATCTTTGACTTTTTGACACCTCAAGCCCCTCATGCATAGGCCCAGTTCCCACCACAAGCTTGGCTCATAAGCACTTTAAGCTTGGGCTGGGTTCTCACCTCGGGGTTCTCACCTCAAGTGCAACCTTAGCATCTCAAGCATGTCAAGCACCTCAAGCATCTCAATAATTAAGAACCTCAAGCATCTCAAGCACCTCAATCATGAAGCACCTTAGTCATCAAGCATGACAAGTAGGATAAGCACCTCGAGCTGGGTCGGGTTCCCGCGTCTCAAGCTCAGCCCTAGCTTACCTAAGGTCAAAGGCCTTTTACACACATTATTGGAGGTCTTCAATGAAGCTAACCCTACGGTCTTATTCTCCATTTGTTAGCCTTGATCTTTGATAGACCATCTCTCATTTGGGCCCCTTTACCATTGGCCCCGTGTTGAGATAGATCTATAAGCACATGTCTATATCTTAACACTTGTTCCCGTTTATTCTCCCACATTAAGTGATGAATTTAATATGAGAAAATCATTTGGGTTGGTTAGATATTAGATATTAGATTTTATGACATTACCTCTCTCTTGAAATCATAGTCGTCCTCGGCTATGAGGTAGAAGAGATAAAGCCTTAGTCATTAGTCAATTTTACTTAGCGAGGATCCCATTTTACCCTACGACATCTTTCCAAAATGGATGAATAATCCATTTGGTGCTTGGGAGACATAGCTGCCGCAAGCATGTCTGCTCTTTAGTCCATTTCATTCTCCCAAAAATGTGTGACAAATGCTACTTGGTGTTTGAGAGACGTCGTCATCAGAAACATGATTCTAAGCATGCATACTAGTTAAATTTGTGCACAATTAAAAAGAGGACTAGTCTTATAAGACAAAAACATGAGTCATTTAAAAGAAATTTGTACATTTGCTTACTCTAATGTAGCATTGTAAGCATTGACAAGGTTCATACTATCCTTAAGCTGTATTTCTTACATCCATGTAGCATCTTCAAAAGGATAATTTTTGAACTTAATAAGATACCGTCTGATAATCTTACCATGTCGTAGTACCTTGTCTTCATGCCGAAGGATAGCTTCGGGTTGTAGCACCTCTTCTTGGTCTTCAACTTCGGGAGGGTCTTCAATAATTGGTTCAGTTGGTGGCTCTCCTTTGTAGGGCTTAAGTAGGCTTACATAAAAGGCATTGTGTATGAGCCAATGGTTGGACAACTTGAGTTGATAAGCCATCTCATTGATGGGCTTCAAGATTTGGAAAGGACCATAGTATCTTTTTGCTAGTTTAGCATAATACTTTTGATGGCCCGTAGGATTTTTGCCCGTCGTTTGCCTTAATCGAGCCTTAGGAAACTTGAGTAAGACCCAATCATTTTCTTTGAACATTAAGGCTCTTCTGTGCTTATCAGCACCAGCTTTTTGCCTTTGTTGAGAGATGGATATAGCCTCCCTAATCTTTTGAAAAGATTCTTGTAGGTCACGGCTATACTCATCGGCGGCGAAGATCTTCTCATGTACTTTGAGTAGCAAGCGACTTTTAGGTCTTCCCTAAATGATCTCAAAAGGTGCTTTTCCTGTAGAAGTATGTACAATATTATTGTAGGCATACTCTACAAGAGGTAAGTACTTTTCTCATTGTGAGCGTTGATCTACTTCGGTAACATAAGTCTTGAGTAGATCAAGTATCATAAGATTGGCTATCTCACTTTGGCCATCCGTTTGTGGGTGATAGGCTAAAGAGAAATTCAATCTTGTTCCTAGATTTTCAAAGAGACCTTTCCAGAAATTACTGGTCATTCTAGGATCTCTATCTGACACGATGGATGTGGGTAATCCATGGTGCTTGAAAATCTGAGATATGAAGAGAGTTGCCAGTTGATGTGCCTTAATAGTCTTTTTGACAGGAATAAAATGTGCTTGCTTGCTAAACCTGTCAACTATTGTCCATATTTTTATATTCCCATGGATAGACTTGGGTAATCCAAAGATGAAATCCATGGATATACTCTCCCATGGTGAATTTGGAATACGCAATGGCTGGAGTAATCCAGGTTGCTTCCCTCTATCATACTTGGTCTTTTGGCATACTACACATTTTGAAACATACTCTTGTATGTCCACTTTCATGGTAGGCCAATAGAAGTACGTCTCTACTCCTCGGAGAGTAGGTTGAATACCTCTATGCCCCGCATATGGAGGAGCATGGGATTCATATATAACTTTCTCACGAAGGGAATGGGTAACACATAGCCTATTGCCGTGGAGAAGATAACCATCCTGCAAGGTGAATGGTTCCTCTTTCTTCCCCAAAGCAAGGGCTGACATTATGTCTCTAAAGTCAAGGTCTATAGCATACTCATGTATCATAGAGGATAGATCACTGTGCGTAGCTATAGACACCGCATTAACTTTGGGTCGTCGTGAAAGTGCATCGGCCACTTGATTGTGCTTACCAGCTATGTGAGCAATATGGAAATTAAATTGCGAAAGAAAATTTTCCCACCTCATTTGTTTGTCAGAAAGCTTGGTTTGCGTCATGAAATACTTGAGACTTTGGTGGTCGGTTCGTAGGATAAATGGAGTCCCCAATAGGTAGTGCTTCCATGTGTCTAAGGCATGTAGAACAACTAAAAGCTCTTTCTCATAAATGCCCAAGACTCGTTCATCAATATTGAGCCTTCGGCTCTCATATGCTATGGCATGCCCTTCTTGAAGCAAAACGGCTCCAAGGCAATCACCACAAGCATCACATTGGACCTCAAATGGCTTTGAGAGATCCAGAAGCACGAGGACTGGTTGGGAAGTAAGCTCCTCTTTGAGCTTTTCAAAAGCATTTTTCTCCTTAGCAGTCCATACAAACTTAATGTTCTTCTTAGTTAAGTCGTGTAGTGGTACTACTACTTGAGAGAATTTTGCTATGAAGTGTCTATAGTATGCGCACATACCAACAAAGCTTCTTAGCTCATGTAGATTTCTTGGGTTAGGCCATGCTTTTATTACCTCTAACTTTGATGGATCCATTCGGATACCATCTTTAGAGATAATATGACCTAGGTATTGAATCTCTTGAAGGAAGAATTCGCTTTTCTTTTGGTTGAGAAAAAGCTTGTTCTCCCTCAATGCTTGAAAAATCACTTGGAGATGTTGCTTATGTTCCTCCAAAGACTTGAAGTAGATGATGATATCATCAAAGAACACTCCAGTGAATTTGCTGTATGGTCTAAAAATTTTCTCCATCAAACGATTGAACGTAGCTAGTGCATTAGTCAAGCCAAAAGGCATGACTAGATATTCATAAAGACCAAACATTGTGCGAAACGCGGTCTTTAAGATATCTTCATCCACTATCCTTATTTGATGATAGCCACTCTTAAGGTCAATCCTATTGAAGTAGAGCCTTGTAGCTTATCAAACAGATCTTCTACCCGAGGTACGGGAAATCTGTTTTTGATAGTGATATGGTTTAGTGCTCGATAGTCCACACACATACGGTATGTACCATCTTTCTTTTGCACTCAAAGGACTGGAGAACAAAAGGGAGAGGAACTAGGCCTCACCATCCCTTTTTCTACCAGCTCTTGTACTTGCCTCATGATCTCCTCTTGTTGAGCTTGTGAGACTCGATAAGGAGGCTTGTTAGGCGGTGAGCTTCTAGGAAGGAGCTCAATCCGATGGTCATCATCCCCTCGTTTTAGAGGTAAGTCCATCGGGATATCATCGATGAACACATCTTGGAATCCTTTCAGAAAATTAGACAAATCTAACTCTTCTTGATTCCTACCATTTATATTTGATGAAACATTAGTATCTTTTAGAGACTCTTTGACAAAAATCATGTACGCAAAAACTGAGCTCTTCATTGACTTATCAAAAGCAAGAGGATTTACAAGTGGAATAGTGCGACCACGCTCACTAGCATCTATATACATATTCTTTTCCCTGTAGGTGAAGTAGATTCTCCTTTCAGGGAACTTCATGTTGGCAGCCATGCGATCAAACCATGGTGCCCCTAGGATAACATCCTCATGTTGGAGAGGAGAGATGAAGAAGTCTTCTTTGTCGACATAGCTTTGGACATGAAACCTCAACTTCCCAATCAAGGGAGTAACGGAGGCTTGTTGTCCCTTGAAAGCTGCATCAGCCACTACTATATCTCCCATCTCAAAAGCTTGGATGCCCAACTTGGTGGCCAACTCCGTTGATATGAAGTTGAGAGTAGAGCCAGGGTCAAACAAGATAAGGCATCATGCTCTCTTACCTTTCCCCAAGCATAGGAAAGTGATGATCCTTTGCAATGAACATCCTCTTTTGGAGCTTCGATGGTGGAAGCCCTAGAAGTCTCATTGCGAGTATTCTTCTTGGGGCAAGAACGATAGCCATGTCCTTGCTCCCCACACTTGAAACACTTATGGTCCTTGCAAAAAGCTTCAAGCTCTTCAGGAGAGAGTTTGTTTTTACCTTTGTAAACTCCCTTCTCCTCGTGAAGCAACCATGGTGTGATGGATTACTTCGCTAATAGTACCACGCCGTTGAGAGTTGATGTATTCGGCCATCTCTTCAGGTAATCCCGCATAGAATTGCTGCCTTTGCTCGGCAAAGTCTATCTTTTGAAAGACAGTAGCCTTGAGATGTAAATCCCAAAACTTGTCTACATATTTGTGGATAGACTCATGGGAGAGGAGCTTCAAGCTGCACCATTCGGTAAGGACTTTGTCCTTTGCATCGCTTGCAAGGAATTGCTTCATGATGGAAACTCGTAGAGTTTTCCATGTCTTTGGGGCTTCACCATTGCCACGAAGGCTAGCCCACCATTGACGAGCTGATTTTTGGAAGTGCATAGCTACATGGCGTAGCTTGGAGGACTCTGTGAAGCCCTCATCTCCAAAGGCCGCATCAAATTGCTGGATGAAGGCCAACACTTTGTCGGTAGCACCGAAGGTGCCATCATAGGTGAGAAAAGAGATACTCTTTCCTCCCTCCTTGAACTTCTTTAGCTTTTGTGACCTTCGCCATGCAGGAAATGATTTTCGATGTCCTCCCCTCTTGTATTCTCTAGGAGAATAGCCATAACTTTCGTCAGAAGAGGAGGAAGGTGAAGAAGAAGGAGAAGAGGGTGACCTCTTCCTAGCCCTTTTCTTCCTTTGTTTCCTCTCTTGCCTTTCAGAGTGATGAGGAGAAGGACTATGTGTTGATCTTTTCCTCTTGGGAGGAGTGGGCGATCGTCTAGACCGCCGTCTTTGTGGAGCCACATCTTCAGAGAAACTTAAACTTTCATTGCTTTCTTGCTCTTTGGATTCCTCCCCTCGAATGGGAGAGAGTCTTCTTTTGGGGGTCTCTTCAAGAGGCCTCCTAATCTCTCTCTCCTTTTGGAGAGGAAGGGAAATTCCCGGTAAGCACGAAGTTGTTGAGTAACTTCGGCTTGCAAAGCAGGGTTGCCCATAGCTTGCTGCAACCTAGTAAAAACGAGATAATTCACAAACATGGGAGCATCATCATTAGCTCCTTCATGTGCAAAATCAAAGCTATCAATGTTCATTCTACTCTCTCGATTATTGTCAGCCATGTTAACAAAATTTATGTATGTACTTAGTGTATGCTTTGGCAATTCAAAACCTTAGTTGCCACTCCTCTTAGCCTTTGAAAATCGGCTCTTAAGTATCTACACCCACGGCTCGAAGTGGTTAATTATAGAGAGTAGATGAGTAGGTCTAACATAGCAGAGTTGCCGAGGGCTAGCTCCGTTCGGACTTCTTATGGTTCAATAATGGTAAAGCCATAGGCAAGTCTAAAAAGACTCCATTATTAAGTCCAAAGCTCCCGAGGTGTGCACCATCCCCCACATAGTGGGCTCAACAAAATCGATAATAGATCCCAGTTCCACTTACCCTAATATAATTAACAACATCAACCATTTATAGGCTACTTAAGGACCTCTCTTCTTAAGCAAGAAAAGAGAAACCAAATGCTCTGATACCAATGTAATGGAATTGGCCTATTTAATTTGAGAGTAGCGGAAATTAATGAGAGTACTTTTGAGAAATGACTTTGTGAGCATAGCGGGTAAACATAATTGAAGATAGCAACATAATCATAGCAATTAGTTAACTTGGCATGAACAATAATTTTGCAAGAGAGAGAATTTAGAGAACATGACAACAATTGAGGACGGGATTTATCTGGAGCCGGTCCCCCCTCCAATAGGCATTTGTATTATGATTTCTCCCATTAAGAGACTTGTTACGATACAATCTTTGTGTTTCTTGTGACCTAGGTGATGCAATGAAGATGGAAAGCTTCATGCATCACAAACATAACATAAACTTGAAGAAATATTTAACTATCCCAAGCCTCAGTCCTAAGACCTCAAACACCTTGGAAGGTGGAGAGAGCTAGCAGGGAATGAGGGTAGGGAAGAGGAAGAAGAAACATTTCGTAGGAGAAAGAATTAGTTCCTCACTTATCATAACTCTTGTTGCTAGCATACATAATAGCATAGTAATGAAGAAGAAGGAGATGGCAAGCTTAAGCATTGAAGCATGGCTCTTGGTTGGATTTGCACTCCATATCCAAGAGTGTTGGTGTAGGCTCTCAACCTCTACTTGCTTGGAGAAGGAGAGGGAGATCTTGCACTTTGTATAGCACACAATGGGAGTGTTTGTGAGTGTGTGTGTGGGTGAGTATACCCCCTAAGCAACCCCCTAGCTTGCTTGGGTCCACCCCCCCTTGTAGCTCATGCTTGAAGCTCATTGGACCCCTCCAGGCCTAGCCAATCACAAGTAGAGGCATTACAAGCAGCAAGGGTATCCTTGAGACAAGTGTCCCCCTTTCCCCTTTGAGAGAGAGGGCTAGATAAATGCTAAATCATTTAATTAAATCTCCTAAATTATTATTGGACCCCTTGGGTGGCCAACCAATAGGCTTTAGGCACACCATGAGGGCAACATGAGGAGGAACTTGACAAGTGTCCCTTTTGCTTTATTTGTACCATGCATGCCTTGTGTGAGTGTGTGGGTGTTCTCTCGCATCCCCCCTCATGTAGGGCTCACCCCCTCCTTGTAGGGATTGAATCTTTGACTTTTTGACACCTCAAGTCCCTCATGCATAGGCCCAGTTCCCACCACAAGCTTGGCTCATAAGCACTTTAAGCTTGGGCTAGGTTCTCACCTCAAGTGCAACCTTAGCATCTCAAGCATGTCAAGCACCTCAAGCATCTCAATAATTAAGCACCTCAAGCATCTCAAGCACCTCAATCATGAAGCACCTCAAGCACCTTAGTCATCAAGCATGACAAGCACCTCGAGTTGGGTCGGGTTCTCGCACCTCAAGCTCAGCCCTAGATTACCTAAGGTCAAAGGCCTTTTACACACATTATTGGAGGTCTTCAATGAAGCTAACCCTAAGGTCTTATGCTCCATTTTTTAGCCTTGCTCTTTGATAGAACATCTCTCATTTGGGCCCCTTTACCATTGGCCCCGTGTTGAGATAGATCTATAAGCACATGTCTATATCTTAACACGTGTTCCCGTTTATTCTCCCACATTAAGTGATCAATTTAATATGAGAAAATCATTTGGGTTGGTTAGATATTAGATATTAGATTTTATGACAGGTCTTATGCATTTATGAGAAAGAGCTGTTAGCTGTTCTACATGTCCTAGACACATGGAAGCACTATCTATTGGGGACTCGATTCATCTTACGAACAGACCATCAAAATCTCAAGTACTTCATGACGCAAACAAAGCTTTCCGACAAACAAATGAGGTGGGAAAATTTTCTTTCAGAATTTAATTTGCACATTACTCACATTGTTGGTAAGTACAATCAAGTGGCTGATGCACTTTCACGACGACCAAAAGTTAATGCTGTGTCAATAGCAACTCACAATGATGTATCTTCTATGATAGATGAGTATGCTACTGACCCTGAATTTAAAGACATAATGTCAGCCCTCTCTTTGGGGAAGAAAGAGAAACCATTCACCTTGCATGATGGTTATCTTCTCCATGGCAATAGGCTATGTGTTACCCACTCCCTTCGTGAGAAAGCCATGTATGAATCCCATGCTCCTCCCTATATGGGACATAGAGGCATTCAAGCTACTCTTTGAGGAGTCGAGACGTACTTTTATTGGCCTACCATGAAAGTGGACATACAAGAGTATGTTTCAAAATGTGTAGTATGCCAAAAGACCAAGTATGATAGAGGGAAGCAACCTGGATTACTCCAGCCATTGCCAATTCCTAATTCACCATGGGAGAGTATATCCATTTTATCTTTGGATTACCAAAATCTATCCATGGGAATACGGGAATATGGACAATAGTTGATAGGTTTAGCAAGCAAGCACACTTTATCCGTGTCAAGAAGACTATTAAGGCACACCAAATGGCAACTCTCTTCATATCACATAGTTTCAAACACCATGGATTGCCAACATCCATTGTGTCATTCCTAGTCTTCGAGTAGCCTCTCAAGAAGGTTGGGATGGTAACCCATTAGTCGAGAGTTTATATATCCTTGAAAGGCTAGAGGAAGAGAGGCAGTTGGCTGTGCGGAATGAACTTGTGGAGAAAGATAGGAGAAAGAAGTGATTTGATCGCCATTTAAAGAACAAGGACATTAAAGTTGGTGATAAAGTTCTTATGTATGTAGTGCGTAACGAGAAGGAAAAATTGAAATACACTGGCAAAGGGCCATATAGAGTATGTGAAATTACCCCACAAGTCACCCTTTGTGTGGAGACTCTAGACATAGTTGAAACCATTGGATTCCTCAATGGGAGTAAATTCCCATCCATCAAAAGAAAGTAGCAAAAGAAAAAGCTGAGTTAAAAAAGATACAAGCCTAGATTGAAGCTCGAGAGCGACAACAACGTATTATATGCTAACAATAAGCCAATCTGAGTATTACACATTCATTCCAACTCAAAGCAGATGACGATTCTATAGACTTTGAACCGCCTCTATGGTACCCAATTGAGTTGAATAGCTCCTATGGGAAAGTACTATATAATGCATTATTGGACACAGGAGCTCAATAATTTGTTATCCTATGGAATGTGGTGTCAACTAGGAAAACCACACTTATGCACAAGTACCATCCAAGTGAAGGGTTTCAATAAGAAGAAGACCACTATTTGTGAAATCCTACACACTCCTGTCATTTATGATAACGGGAGCGTGGTTCAAAGCTTTTTGGTCATGCTTGTTGGCCCTATGGATGGTAACATAAACCTAGGGTGCATGTGGATGTCTGCAACTAAATGTAGTATTGATTGGGGAACCGAGAGTATCATGACACAGAAACTGATTCTTAGCCCTACCCCTCGAACAATAGTCCCTGAGTTATCGCTTCCAGGGGAATCACATAGCAAAACATTATAGATCCAAGAGATTAAAGCATCCGTACATGTAGCACAAACCTCTAAAACTTCAACTTCCATGCCTCAACAGAGAATATGGAACCCATGAATCAGCGTGTTTTGACAAGGGGAACATACAAATGGGTCCCTAAAGCTTTGTTAATGACCACTACTTTCGATCTTCAATCTTGTTCAAAACACAAGCCTCGCAAGAGATGTTTCACTTGCCCCACGAAATGCAAGGGTATATTGCATTGGATTCCTAAACGACTATTGACAGCCCAAGGCTACTATGACAGAAATGATCAAATTCGGGTACCTAAACGTACATTGTGTTCTTCCTTGTCACCTACAGATCCATGTGAGCCAAATCCAATAACTCCAAAGCTAATTGAAGACCGCGGGAAGAGAAAGATCACGGAATACTACACACTTGTTCTAGTGTTCCACCTAGCTCACATATAGGAAACTCAAATGAAGCTTCTAGCTCTTCATGTAGGTCATCCTACTCACAATGACACATCATGCACAATGACACAACCCTTATTTTATTTGCAAATAGTAACCAAAATCTATATGTGCGTACAGATACGGATAGGTCACTAGAGTCATCCACCCCTACTTTGGATGAAAGGTATCCTCTTTACCTTTCTCAAGTGTTTCACATGATCTACCATGTACTTACCTCAGAATGGGACTTGATAGCTAGTCTAGCATGTGAGGAAAATTTTGAGGAGTTAGAATGGTTGATACTTCTGTTGACCATGAGTGATCCCTATGTGATAGAAGATACTATCCCGTTGGCACACGTTTACCCCTTTCCACAACATTAATATCCACAGATGGTAGCATTCTCGATGCGCTTACATGTATGAGAATATGAAGAAGAACCAAGAGATGACACCACGAAAGGCTATGGTCTCACCGAGGATGACTATGTCTATCTTGATGATGAGGATAGAGGCCTAGCCTTAGGATTGCCAACCAGCCTATACAATATCTTGTCCCCTTGAACCAATAGGGTGGTGCAAATGGATTGGTTAGGGTTCTTTATTGAGTTTTGGTTCTGTTTAATAAGGGTTGATGCCTCTTCCCATTGATGTGACTCCTAGAGGTTTTTCCTATAGTTTGTTAGTGTGATAATAACATATTGCTGTAGCTCAGCTTTCGAACATCGTGCAATCCTTGTCAGGTCCACTCATCAAATCAAGCACGATGGCTAGCAAAAACCAGTGTTTCTTGTCCATTCTCATTGCTGGTTGTCTTTTCTAACATTTATGTTTGTCTACCTTAATCATGATTAGTAGCAAAGTATTTCACACATTTGCTTAGTATTAGACATTACATTCAATATAATTTTATGTCATAATCCCTTGTCTAGGTTTATTAATCAAGAAGTCTGGCTAAGATAGTTTGACCAAGGTAGATCATTAGAGATCTTTTATTAATACATAGGAGATGCCTTCCTAATTCTCAGTGGTTGCTTTGGGCTCTTAATCCGATAGCATTGTGTGTAGTGTGTCGGTGCTTTCTAGTGGGCTTAATACCTCTTGATCTTTAGCTTAAGTATTATAAATGAAGTTCGACTATTGTGATGAGCCTAGGGAGGGTGACCATGTCAAAATGACCCCCCAAAGTTACACAAATTGAAAGAAAAATCCACTTTTAAGGGAACAATCCAGGCGATGATTTCATGTGTGATTTCCTTTATCGTATCTTAACTTGCTTTTAGTCAGCTCTGGGACATGAAACACTCTGCTCTCACGATTAAGCAACTTAATTGACTAGGGAGAGTTAAGAATCTTGACCATGGTATAAATAGTTCAACTTTAGTGCCTGTTGACTGCCAAACTAGCGACACTAGACTTTGTGATTCGTTGACCTTCACAACAGCTCATGAGTTCAATTATATTGCATTTTAATGTTTACGAATCAATAAATTGTTTAATATTCTATTACCAATAACTCTTTATGCTTATTCAATGCATATGACCTTTAATTATCCATGTTCGTATGAGAATGTAGTTACTATGCTATTTTGTTGATTTTGCAGCATTCAAGCGAAGATCAAGATTGCAGTCTAGCTTAGGACAAGTGCAACTTCTTATAGTGTTAAGCTTATTGATTGAGGGCACGTCCATGGGCCACTACTCTCATCAAGATGTTTAACTACTACAAGACCTATATGAGTGGATCCATGGAGTTCTTGCCTTTCAAATAGACCGTCCTAAATTTTGAAGACGGAATTTACATTAGGAAGGGGGAAATGTTAACTTTGCGTATCATCCTTATTACTATTATCTGTATTCAGTTATGGGTGTGGCTTGGTGGTCACGTAGGTCTATAGTCTAGGGCTAGTGATCACTGATGAGAGGTGCACTAGACTGTGCACATAACTCGTTTGGTGTCAATTGGCTGAATGGGTTTGCCCGTATGTAAAAGGGACGGACCCAACCCAAGAATAGGGTTGTAAAACTAGTCTTTTTGTTTATTCTAAATGTATGAAGCTTGCTCTTGACTTATCTTCTTGTTATGTTTGTCTGAGAGAGAGAGAGAGAGAGAGAGAGAGAGAGAGAGAGAGAGAGAGCGAGAGAGAGAGAGAGAGAGGACGTAGGCGATTAAGTAGCGGGAGTACGACGACAACGAGGAGGGCGGTTAGCAACCTGGCGACTTCTTCCTCTCGGTACACACACGGATTCCCTCAGTGGAAACAACGCAAGAGGTGAGTGATAAGCATTCCAATCTGCAATTGTAGAGCTTTCCTGTATGCGCATGTTGTGTGCTTGCAACCCTATGGCTCACACACGGTTTTTAGCAAGTCCCAACAATTGAAATGTCTAATTTTATGATACAGCTTGGAAGCTCATAGCCCAGGATTTCGCATAAATGAAAAGTGAACAAAGATCTTATGGTTTTTTGATGGGAAATTTACATTCAACTTTGTGTTACATAGGTTCAAAAGACCTTTGGACCATCTCCTTCTCTTGAAAAAGCATTTGTTGTTGGAATCTTCCAACATTTGCCTTTTCCATTTTCATTAATTTCCCTTAAGTATTGGCCCTTTTTTAGCTTCACTGGTATTGTGAAAACCATTGTAGTGCTTGATGTTATCGTACATATGTGCATAGGAAATACCATCAACGAATTTCATCGACTACAGTGGCTCTACTTACTCGAGGTAATTATCCATGAGACGTCTCGTGAAGCCTAAAGAGGGCCTGAAGAGTGTCTAGAAATCAACAAACCTTTTAGATTATAATTTGTCAGTAACCCAAAATATATTGCGTCAATGATTTGCCTACCATGAGGTAAGGATCCCATTGACACCACATTCTCTCTAAGTCATTGGCAAGCAAATATCATCAAAATCGTGTTTTAAACTACAACCCAAGTGGTGAGACAAGCCGTGAAACTCATGCACCACTTGTATGCTTTGCTTGCCTACCAAAGCCAAGCTAGCCTCTATGGGTCTAACCATCTATAAGAGATTCCGTAAAGCATGTAAATCTGACCATTTGGAAAAACATGTTGATTGCACATTTGTTTCACTCCTTTTCCTGTCCACTACATGTAGGTACCTTGAAATACTTGAATAAGTTAGGGCTACAAGCATTGTGGCCCATGAGTCCACACTGACAAATCCACATCATCTTGAGGCCAAACTAGACTAAAAGCCTGATGCCTAGTGTCATGTGTAAATTCAATTTTTAAAGCATGTAAATGGTCACAAATGTGACCTACCATGGTAGTTATGACACCTTGTCCCTCTCAAGAGTAGCGAAGCACACAATAAGGTACTAAAGAGTTTCCTGGTCACGTACCCTCATAATCTCCTAGGTCATTATCATACTAGCCCATTTAGAAAAAATGAGTTCCATGATATCCTAGAGCCCCATATCCATATCATCAAGTTTTGCATCCCGAGTGAAACAAGATAAGAAAATAGAGGTACCTTTGTACATACCAACAGGGTCACAAGATGTTGATGGGGATTTTGATGGCATGAAGCAATCCCGAGGTGCCCGCCAATGGTGGTCAAAGTCTTGTGCATCCAACGAGAAATTTTGGGGGGAGATAGGCTAACAACGGAGCATAACAGTCCACCAAACAACCCTAAGCTAGGTCGAGCTGTTGGGGAGGAACTATGCCTAGCATATTATAAACATGCAAGAATATGATACCCTCTCTGCTACACACACACACACACACACACACACACATGCATAGGTAAAGACATAGAATTGTAATAAGGAGATGTAAGAGGAGAAATATGGTGACCATATAATTGAAGAATCTCACAATTTATGGCTAGGGTATTTGAAATTTAGTTAAAATTAAGCCTAGGACCAAAAATTAGAGGCCCCTTTTTCTATATCAATCTTTCATGAAACAACGAGCATTGGTTTCCTTATTGAAAATTGTTGACTAGCCTCGTCCACAAAAAGCAACTCTATGTCGGCTTTATTGAACCAAAATAAAATACTAACAAATGTAAGGTGCTATGGATTAATTATTGAACTCTACAAACTACAACTTACTAATTAAAAGGTATTCCTAATGGCTTCAAAAAAATTAAAAGGTATTCCTAATTCAAAGATTCCCTCAATAACACAAAAATGATGCTCAAGTCTATAGTATGTAGCAACGGGCAATGACGAAGCACATAGATTTGCAATAGTATCAACTGGACGAGAGAAAGATGAATGCAACTTTGTGTGTGTGTGTGTGTGTGTGTGTGTGTGTGTGTGTGTGTGTGTGTGTGTGTGTGTGAGAGAGAGAGAGAGAGAGAGAGAGAGGACACTTTAAAGAGAAGAAAGCGCTAAAGGGAAAACAAATGAGCAAAGAAACACAAAAATACAATGTGAAATTGAACACCTCTTCATGTGGACACAAAAGGTCTTCTAACTTTCCACCTTCATATGTCTTTTTACTTTCCACCTTCATCTTTCTTTTCATTTCCTAAACTCACCCTTCACTTACACACTTAATAGGTTTTGAAAGACTTTTTATTTTTTCAAGATGGGGAAGACCTAATTCCTTCTCTACTTTTGGAATTCCAATATGCATAAGCATCAATCTCACAATTAGCTAACCAACAATTTGTCACAATAGCAATAGAGTAATTAACGGATACAAAGCCTAGTTATCCCCATACACATGTTGATGCTAGCCACATGCAACACAAAATTTGGAGGGTGGATAATATCATAACATTCGTTGTGCTAACGATATAAACTATCCCTGGTTGCTAAATAGAGACATAAACTATTATGTGGGTGATGAAAGGCAGAGAGAAGATCTCAGAATGCAATAGAAAATTCAAGCATCCAACAAGCATCTTCTCTAGGTGACCCTTAAAGGTCAAAATAAATCTACTATAGACCTTGCCACTGCATGCAATGGTATTCCCATGGTCAAGAATCTATGTAGATACAAGTTACTTGTCTTGATCTATAAGTTCAGGTGGATCTTCATAGATTGAATAAGAGGAGAATGAATGGATCTATCTACAAAAGCCTTTTCAACCTCATCAAGTACTGGTTGGTTCCCACTTTTCTAATGGTTAACTTATTCATTGATGACTTCATATCATGTATGAACCTCAATCCTCCATTTATTGGAATTCAAGCACAAGATGACTCCTAAATCTCAACTTAATCTTTTGTATAATAAGTCACCGATTTATGAAGATGAGCCTTTGGAACAGGAGTAGGCCACAAATTCCAAAGAATATGAGGAACAATGAAATTAACCATTGGAGCTACAACATTTAAATCAATAAAACCAATCACATGTGGCTGAAAAACAAAAGCTTTACCATGTCTCTACAACATCTCTTGAAGACGGTTTTATTTCTTCTTGACCCAAGAAACCTTCATCGCCAATTTTCAACTCCTGTATTGTTTCTTTTGTAAACTTATGCCCAATCTTACTTGGATCTCTCAGAGTAGGGTATTTGAGAAGGATTCTCCATAGCCGCATCACTTTCTTTTGGCAAAGTTACAAACCTTCCTTGCTATCATCTTGTACTTTGTGTTGACCTGCACCTCTCTACATCCAATTATTCTTTAAACTTATAAGAAATTTATACATATCACCCAAATTTACCTTCACAATATCAACTTTAGCTTGAGCATTGGATTGAATAATTGCATCCAAATCTTCCATTGTATCCACAAATCAAATCTCTAAAAAAACCACTTAATTTACTTCATTTGGACCAACATCATGTTCTTGAAAAGCTTTTTGGGCCTCTCTTGGGCATTGTAAACATTTTCGTCTCCCATTTTCATTCATCAATGAATTTTTTATATGATACTAGACCCTCTTAATTCAATTCCAAGAATCCCAAAGACAAAGCCTCCTTGTCATCATCAACCGACAAGGGCTTTTTTTCAGAGCACCATCATAGTCTCACTTTATATTGGCACTCAAAAAAAATCATGAATATCCTTGTGCTCCTTGAACTCCTTTGTCAATTTTGGCAAAGGATAATTTTAAAGGCTATCCTTGTTTCCTGTATGATCCACACAAATAGTAAAAATTAAATAACTTTCCTACCATCTCTGCCTCAAATTTTGGCACAAGTAGATCCATCATCCAAAACTTTAATTTCCATCTGCACTGCACTAATAAAAGGTTAACCCAAAATAAGAGGAAAAGTAGGATGCTTCTTCACAAAGAAATTTTACTCATCACGCACATCCCCTATGGTAAGCTTAATGTTTGGGCATGCTCCATAAAATTCTCATGGTAGAGAATTGGCAGTTTATATGCCATCCATGATCCATATCATTAGGCCATTTCCCTCTCATATGCAAACATTATGACATCAAGTTGATTTCCAAAGCAATAAATGGCTCATTAAAATCCCCTACTTTGACCAATGTCTTTGTAGTAGCTTAACCCAATGATTTCTCATGAAATGACTCCTTTGTATGGTATATGAGGAATTTTTTTCATGAAATCTAACATGCTTCACCTATCCAAGAAACTCACCATTGTCCACAATGTTTTCCCACTTGTCATCTGCAAACTCTTCTTCATTGACACTATTTAGTATAGCTTCAATTCATTGATAAATAATTTGAGTTCTCTGTGTTCTTATCGATTCATACTCTGACTTGTGTGGCATATGCTGCTTTTGCTTTATAATATGAATGACCATCATGAAACACCCATTTTACAATCCCTAAAATCTCACCCAAAGTGAACTCGCCCCTATTGTTAAGAATTTTCTCCTTTGACAGTTTCTTAACATCCATAGCCAACTCATTATCAAACTTCCATTTATAAGATCATAGATGGAACTCACGGCTTACCTAGATTTTTCTCTTTTTGGACCTCCTCCATTGAGATCTTCGACAAAACCAAAGGCACACTTGTATTTAGCTTCCTCCTTCCTTTTGATTACTCAATTTCGTTGCTCTTTTGATCCTACCACATCATGTTCCCCCTTTTACGTCTCTTCAAAAATATCTTCGTTGTTTTGAGATCCGACTATATACACATCCAAGAGGGAATCTGTAGGATCCCCCCACTTAGTTGTTTTTCTTATGCAATTACACATGTGGCTTAGCTGTTGATGGACACGCTTCCATTTTTGTGCAATCTTCATAGAGTATGGAAAAAAGAACCACTCCTTAGAGATTCTTCATCAGGTTTTACATGAAAATTGCTCTATACTTGCAAGCCATAAGTTAGTGTTTCAACAATACTAGCATTATCCAGATGTCTTCCATAACCTTTTGCATTCCACCCCTCTTATAATTAGTCTTAAGGGGTATACCAATCTCCCTTAAGTGGATCTTTTATCCTTTTAGAAAATCAAAGTCCTGCTCATAACCACATCAAATTCTTCATAGTCATTCCATATGTAATCAAGACTATTGCACCAAATGGAATAAAAAGTCCCATTATCTTGTTGAGGTGGATTTGCTCCATTGTAGAGATCTTACCATCAAGCCTAACAAATTTTAATTTGAGGTTCAATTTTTGTATGCCCTTAATAAGTTCATCTAGGATTGGCTCATTTGTTTCTTTGATTTTCTAGCTGCCTCAAGAGTAGTTTTTTGATCCAAATAGCCAAGATAGGCTGTTCTCTTGAGAGCTCTTTGTAGTATTCATTAACTTATTGGCTTGTTGCTTGACAGCAATGTCAAACGCATCGTGCGAGTTCAACTTTTTCTTTTTGTTTCATGTCCCACTCAAGAGGTGAGTGAATGGCAACTTGCCACCATAAATGAATCTTGTTAAGTGGATGATTCTTCAAAACCTTTGCATTGTGGGGTTTTAGGCCCTATGGCTGGGTTGTGGCTAGGCACCCGCCCCTTACATTCTTGCTTATATAGAAAATAAGGAGAGTGAGAAGGGTTCTTCTCACAAGCTCCACCACATCCTGTGTATGCTCTTCATCCCCTTCCCTTATCTCCTTCCCTCTCTTGCACTCCACATCCAACCCTACAAGTGGTATCAGAGCCCAGGAGCACGACACGTGAGCCCTGACTACCCGCGCGTGGTGCAGCAAGCCACAAAAAGAAGCTTGGAATTGGGAGCTTGGCAAGCTCTACAGAACTGAGTTGAAAATCGAGAGAGAATCAAGCAGGGAAGCAGACAGAGGAAAGGCAATTGGAGCTGGGAAATCAAAGGTAATCAATCTCCACAAATGGTGTGTGGTGTGCCCATACACACACAGAACCGCTAGCGAGCAGGGGAACTTGAAGAGAAACAAAGAAAATTGAAGCCTTAGAGCTCGTAAGTAGCTCATAGCAGGCAAAAGGGGATAACGTGAGAATAATTGGACAACGTCAGCAAATTAGACAACAACAAAATCGAGTGAGCTCAAAGGGGGATTGAGGATCTTGCTGAGACTAGCAAAGTTGACAACAAAGGAGTTGAGGCAGCTGTGAGCATCACTGAGTAGATTAACTCCTCTGAGTGGTGTCAAATTTGTCAATCCACCGTGCAGGCATTTCAACAGAGTGGCAAAAAATTGATTCTTGAGACCCAACATCGATGACACCTCTCCTTATGGGCAGATTTTGACATCTGACCAGACGTCGATCTTTCCGAGGACGGCCATTTTCCCGAGGACGACTATGCTTGCCACACGCACGAGTGAGGTACCTCTACCATAGAGGAGTGACACCCGACATCGGCATCGAGCACACCAATCATGCTCTACAACACTTTCTGACTCCGAGCACCTTTGACGGCTATTCGACTAGCGCATTTCCATTCGACGGCAAAAATCGGCACATACCAACACCGACACGCAGGTTACAGGGGGTTTTTCAGCCCGTTTACACTCAGTTTCTTCAGGTTTTTAGACACTTATAGATAGTGCTTTTGAGGCGATTTTGGCAATGATTTTGACAACAGTTTCTTTGTGGACATATCCCCATAGGGATCACTTTTATTGCATGCAGCAATTCTTGGTGCCTGTTTGAGCACAGCCACTCATGTACGTGGAGTTGCAGACAGTGCCTATTGTAGTACACGTGTAGACATTTTTTGGCTATTTTGGTAGTTTTCTCGATCGTTTCTGAGACTCAGACCATAAGAGCCCTTTTTGAGACTGTGGCTGGTGGTCCTATTGTGTTTGGTTTAGCCTTTGGAGGGCCGATAGCGTGAGGTTTTCTTTGAGTTGGGGTATTCTCAAATGTTGAGATACCTTCGGTGATACAAGTAGCTAGAGTTCCCCACTTACGGTACCCTCGCCATAGGATATGTATCTTGATAGTTTCTTATGCTTTTGATGCCAAGTTGGAGGTCACATGGCAGTGACAGTGTTAGTTTTTTTATGCCCAGTGGTTCTTTTTAGCACATTCTATGCGATTTTGAGTCGATCTTTGACTGCTCATACAAAGGAGACTCTGCCGGATTTTTCCCGCGAGTCATGACTTTCATTGTTGGCACTTTTGAGCCTATTTCAATTGAGGTTTTGCTCCCGATACAAAGGTTACTCTATCCAAACGTTTGCAACTTCTCACCATAGTTTGGCACCTCTCAAACCCTCTTGTCAATGATGGCTTCCTCTTTAGAAAAGGAGGAGTATTTCATCTGCACGTTTGATGGTTGCAACTTCACCTTGTGGAAAGAGTGCATGAAGGATGTTTTGACTAACAAAGGTCTATCAGAACCGCTGAAAGAGTGTGCAGAGGGTGATGGCTATACACAGGCTCAGTGGGAGCTTCTGGATGTGCAAGGCATAGCTACAATACATCTATATCTAGGCGAGTCAATGTTCTTCACTACCATAGGGAAGATGACAACCAAGTCTCCATGGAATAGCTTATGCTCAACATGGGAGAGCAAAAGTGTATCCAACAAAGTTTTTCTCATGAAAATTCTTATGAAGCTCAATATGAAGGAAGCTAGATTTCTAGACACTTAAATGAGTTCAACTCCTTGTTCAGTCAGTTGACATCTCGGGGCTTTAATGAGTTTGATGACAAACTCAAGTCTATTTTCTTGTAATGCTCTCTACCCAATTCATAAGACATTATTTTCACAACCATTAGAAATTCAGCTTCGTATGGCAAGTTAGTGTTCAATGATATCACAAGTGCATTGCTCACTGAGGAGATTAGACGTCAATCTCTTGATGCGAGTGGGCATGGTGATGCGTATGTGGCTAGCGAAAATCATGACAAGCAAAAGCAGCGTGGTCGTAGTTGCGGTCTTTCTCAGGATTGCAGGCAAGGTCATAGCAAGAGTCACGGCAAAGACATGAGAAATGTTGAGTGTTACTGCTGCCATAAAAAGGGACACTTGAAGAAAGATTGCCGCACAATGCAGCATGATAAAGGCAAAGAGAAAGCGAAGTCTGACAAACCTAAAAGCAACGTGAAAATTGAAGAGCTTAATGTGGTTGAGTATCCAGTCATTGAGACAGTTCCTGACGTGCCAAATGATGTTTTTATTTTCAGACTGGATTTGAGTCCTGATACATTGTTAGCTCTTGACGAGTGTTATGCATAGAATTGGATTGTGGACTCAGGTGCTAGCTTTGACTCCTCACAAGGAGTGGTTTTCTACATACACTACCACGCATGGCACTGTGAAGCTAGGCAATTCTTATGAGCTTGATATATGTGGTGTAGGTAGCATCAAGTTTTCTATGTGTAATGGCACTAAGTTTATGCTGCATAATGTTAGACATGTACCCAAATTGACAAAGAGTTTGATGTCAATTTGGATGATTTGGGTTATACTACCATATTGGCTCATGGTTGTTGGATTATCAAGAAGGGAAATCTGGTCATTCTTAAAGGCCATAAAGATGGCTCATTTTACTCACTTTATGTCTCTTCTATGAAAGAGAATTCTATTTGTGTAGCCGAGAGCTGCCGTCTACATAGTTGTGAAATAGCCGGCTAGGACATATGAGTCAAAAGGGAATGAAAGTCTTGCAGCGTTCTGGTTATATCCCTGTGTTGGATTAATCTAACTTCTCTTCATGAGCATTGTATCTATGGCAAACAGACTAGGTTGACCTCAGTGCCTTTGGACAAGGAGTTAGGGAGTCCTCTAGACCTCGTTCATAGTGACTTGTGCGGACCTATGCCAATCAAGTCTCTAGGGGGAGAATTATACTTCCTAACATTCATAGGCAACTCTATTAGAAAGGTGTGGGTTTATCTCTCGAAGCAAAAGAGCGACGCCTTTAGTTTCTTTAGAAGTTCTTAGTATTGGTCAAGAACCAATCGGGTAGAAAGCTTAAAGCTTTCTGCAGTGACAATGGAAGCGAGTACATCTCCTCCGAGTTCAAGGACTTTTGTAGTAAACGAGGCATTAGAAGACAATTTACCACGCATTATACACCCGCCCAAAACGATGTGGCTGAGAGGATGAATAGAACCATTCAGGAACGTGTCACTTCTACGTTGGTTGTCTATGGCCAACTTACCTCAAGAATTTTGGGGAGAAGCTATTATGATGACTGCTTACTTGATCAATCGGTCACCTAGTACACCACTAAAGTACAAGGTTCCGCAGAAGATGTGGACGTGCAAAGAGCCCAATTATGAGAGGTTACGTATATCTGGGTGTGAGTCATTCTGCCAAAAGCGCTTAGACAAAAGTTGGACCCCAAATCACACAAGTGCGCACATCTTCATTGGATATGGTGTGGATGGAGAGATGGGCTATTGTCTTTGGCACCCAAATCTAAGAAGGTTATATGAAGCTCACATGTGATATTCAATGAGTTTAAGATTCATAGAAAGCCACTGAAAGACATTGAGTATTGCAGAGTACGGTTTGAGGATGTTTCCTCACCACCGTTTACACAGAATGTTGGGTGTGGTAGTGATGCAACTTCCACTAGTACACACATATGTTGCTCTAAGAGAGTGAAATCCAGCAGTCAGGCACTTTGGAGATATACTCGTATATCTCCTGCACCTAAATGTTTTGAGCCAAGATTGGACAACTTGCTAGTCACTGATTGCAGTGAACCCACTTGCTACAAAGAGGCCATTCAAATGGATGATAGCGTGAAGTGGGAAGAGGCTATGCAATTTGAGTATAACTCGATCTTAGCAAATGAAACTTGGGAATTGATAGAGTTACTTGTGGGTAAACAGGCCTTGCCATGCAAATGGGTGTACAAGAAGAAGTATACCACAAATTATCCCAAGCCTAACTATAACACAAGATTGGTTGCAAAAGGGTTCAAGCAAACGAAAGGCATGGTTTTTTATGAAATCTTTTCTCTAGTGGTTAAGATGACTACATTGTGTCTTATGCTTGGTCTAGTAGTCATCGAGGACATGAAATTGGTCCAAATGGATGTGAAGACAACGTTTCTTCATGGGGATCTTGAAGAGGATGTCTGCATGAAACAACCAGAAGGTTTTGCAATAAAGCCTGAGAAGCCAACACAGGTAGAAATGGTGTGTAGACTCAAGAAAGCTTTGTATGGATTAAAGCAAGCCTCAAGGCAATGGTGCATCAAGTTTGATAAGTACATCCAGTTACATATAGAGTCAAGAAGACCACTGCTTGTACACAAAGAGGTTGAATGATGGTTCCCTCATCATTCCGATTTTGTACATGGATGATATGCTCATAGCCAGGAAGTCAAAAGATGAGATTGCACTTCTCAAGGATGCCTTAAGCAAGCAGTTTGCTATTGTTGGAATTAGGGTTGCAGGGAAATGCACACAACTTGGAGAAGACGAAGGAAGCTCAAGGCACACAACAAAGAGTGTATTAATTAGTGTGCAATGGAAAGATAGATAGCCCTAGAGTGATGGGCATATATACAATGCACGGGGGATGAAACCTCCTAAAGAGGAAAAAAATGCCCTGACGGTCCTATTGTGTTCACACACATCACTACCACATGTATATGGTAACAAATCCCCCTGGGAATGGCGCGGTGAACGAGGGCTGTCAAGAAGAGTAAAGGGAAGTGCCATGCCCCAAGGACAGGATTAGTCCACAATGGGGAGCAAGCCCAAAGCTTTGCAGAAAGACTTGAACTTCTCACAAGACAATGCCTTTGTGAATAGATCTGCAAGGTTTTCCTATGTTGGCACATAAGCCAAGCTAATCTCTCCTACTAAGAGCCTCTCCCTGACATAGTGGTAATGCACCTCAATGTGCTTTGTGCGAGCATGAAAATTTGGGTTCCTTCTGCCAATGCGCTCTGACTGTTAGTGTAGATCATGTTGGCAATGTCTTGTCCAACACCCAAATTAGCCATAAGGCATTTGAGCCATACACACTCAGCCGTAGCTATAAAGAATGCCATGTACTCAGTGTCACAACTAGAAGTGGCCACAGTAGGTTGCTTGTTGCTCAACCATGAAATACATGAACTGCCAAGCATGAAACAAAAACCACTTGTGGACACTTGCGTGCCATAACAACCAGCCCAATTTGAGTCCAAAAAAGCATGTAAATCTGGCGGCAATGATACCCCCTTGGGATAAAACAAGCCAAGATGCAAAGTGCCACTTAAGTAGCGAAAAACCCTCTTGAGCCTGTTAAAACTTAGACCCTAGGCTATGCATAAATTTGTTCACCTGTCAGATGCAAACTAAATATCCAGCCTCGTGTTGCATACATAAATGAGGCAGCCAATAGTAGTTTGGTAAAGAGTGACATCAGTAGGATCACCAACATCATGTAGACTCAACTTCAAACTTGTTTCCATGGGAGTGGCAATAGGTTTGCAATCCTTAAGTCCAAACTTACATTAGCAATATCTTTATGTAACTTTTCTGACACAAGGCACTACCACCATCACACTGCTTAAATCGTAAGCCCAAGTAATGATGCAACATCCCCAAATCTTTCATCTTGAAAGTAGCATTCAAATCAGCCTTAAATTCACCAATATGTCTCTCGTTTGGTCCAATGATTAGCAGATCATCTACATAAAAAACAACAATGAGAAGTACATCACCCTCACGCTTTACATACAATGTGCTTTCTGTTGGACTATTACGAAAGCCTTGTTTGACCAAATGAGTGTTAGCTTTTTCACACCAAGCACAAGGAGATTGCTTCGACCCGTACAAAGCCTTCTTACATTTGCACACTTTGTCCTGTCCTTTCTTGACAAAACCACGAGACTGTGTTACATAGACTTCCTAAAAATTGTCACCATTCAAGAAAGTAGTAACAATATCTGATTGATGTACATCCCAACAAAAATGAGCTACCAATGCACAGTAGTCATATGACAAGTGGGAGCAAAAGTTTCTTCATAATCTATGCCTTCTGTTGCACATAGCCTTTTGCAACAAGTCAAGCCTTATGGTGATCAACCTCACCATCCGGCTTGCGTTTCAACTTGTAAACCCACTTTGTACCAATGGCCTTTTTTGCCAGGAGGCAAATCACATAAAGTCCATGTGTCATTTTCGATAAGTGCATCATATTCTAATTGCATGGCAGCCATCCAATTTTTTGAATTTTGTGCTTCATCAAAAGACAGAGGTTCCTCAAGATCATGTAAGCTAGATACAACCAAAGCATAACAATCTGATGCATAAGATGCATGGCGAGAGCCTGAACAAGTACGACTAGACAAAGGTGCATCCAATTTACTATCACCCAAAGTGTGCACCAGCCATTTTGGCATACCTCTAGCCTGCTCATTTTTAGCCCTTTCCTCATCAAGTACATCATGTACATCTGCATCAATACTAGGCTTATCTGTAACATTTTTAGAAACCCCCATAGGCTATACATTTGCCTCATTTGAATTTATATTCGAACTTCCACCACTGAAAAGAGGCAGAAAAATGTCATAAATGTCCTGTGAGCTTACATTCATATCTTTAGTACATGACATCAAAGGCTGAACAGAATCTTCCACAAACACAACATCATGTGAGACCAAAATACACTATGTTTGCGGATGGTACAACCTGTAACCTTTGTTTTCAGCACTATAACCAACAAAAATACATTTGATAGCCTTATCATCCAATTTTTTGCTCTGCAATTGTGGCACTAAACCATAAGCCAAATAGCCAAAAACACGCATGTGCTCAATAGATGGCTTTCTATCATGCCATGCTTCATATTGAGTCATAGACTGCAACGCTTTTGTAGGACACCTGATGAGTACATAAGTGACACACGACCTCGAGCCAAAAAGAATGTGGTACAACTTGACTCTTGACCATACATCGTGCCATTTCTGTAAGATACTCGTTTTTCCTCTCAGTAACACCATTTTACTGAGGCGTATACGGCACTAAACATTGGTATTTTATCCCACGACTAGCCATAAATGCATTAAATTCATGAGACATATACCCCCCCCCTTGATCGAAATGGAGGGTGCCCATAGTACATTTTGAGACTTTCTCAGCCATAGTAAGAAATTGCTTGAAGCACATAACTCATTTTGGACTTAGCTTTCAACGGATATACCCATGCATGCATGGAGTAGTCTTCAATGAAAGTCACCAAGTACAAGTAATTTCTCAAGGACGGAGTTTGCATAGGCCCACAAACATCACTATGCACAAGCTACAATCTACATGTAGCACGAACTGACCCATCCTTTGGAAACTTAGCACGCTGCATTTTACCCAAAATATAGCCTTCACAAACATGTTTAACATGTGCTTCAAGAGGCAGCAAAGAAGCAACCATACCAGATTTGTACAAACGTATCAAACTGGCAAAATTCAAATGCCCAAAACGTGCATGCCACAGTTTTGCATCTGAAACAACCCTTGAATCTGCAACTGTATTTGCAAAATTTTATCCACACTTGTCATACAAAGTGAGCTTATACATCCCATGACACAAAAGGCCAAATGCAACAATTTCATCACACCAAAACTGAGATCATGAACTGTACATCCGTCATCCATAAATTTGACTACAAGACCAAGTTAGCAAGTGCAGATACAAACAAAATGTTCTTTTTGATCCCATGTACATACAATGCATCAACAAGTGTGAAAGAATGGCCATTTGCAGTAGTAAGCACAATCTTTCCAACCCCTTGAATAGGATAAGAGGCATTGTTGGCACAAGTCACCGTATTCCCATGAGGGACAGTCTCAATAGAGGTAAAAAAATCACGATGTAAGGTAATGTGCTTTGGAGAACCACTATCAAAATACCACACATGTGAATTTGCAGCAACTGACATACATGCATCATGGACAATAGGATTATAAGTGCACTCTGCACTAAATGCCCATTCTGCATCAACATCAACATCACAATCTCCTTTGACAGAAGACTCTAAAATCACTGCACTTGTATTGGACCGTGTAGTGGATCCAACCACTTTCTTCTTAGCCTCTTTTGCCTTTAATTTGGGACACTGCTTGATCAAGTGATCATTAGATTTACAATAATCGCAATGCATCTTCTTTTTGCCCTTATCACTAGAATTGCCAGACGAAGTGCTGCCAGCAGAAGCATTAGGAACAGAAGTTTTGCCACTCGTAGCAGAACCATAATAAGTGGTTACATTGTTGTTCCCACCTTTTGTTTGAGCTGCAATAAAAGCATGTTCAATTGTACGGTGCCTAGTCCTATTTTCTGGGGAAATTGACTCTTGCAACAACAATGTGCATAATGCATCAAAATTGACAACTTCAGGATTTCCTTGGGTCATAAGTCTCCAAGTACTAGCAAAATTCTGGTAAGAATCTGGCAAAGCATCAAGAATAGTCCGCACAAGTGAACTGTCAAAAATGACTTCTCTTGCAGAAATTAGTTGCTCATTAACATCCTTGACACCAACAAGGAAAGTGTCCATTTCATCTTCCTCGTGTATAATTCCATCTCTTTACGCAGCAAAGCAATTTTAGCCTCATTGCGGCTTGCATAAAGACCATCCAGAATATCCCAAGCCTGTTTTGTAGATTTTGATGAACGGATGTGAGGAGTAATAGTGCGCTTCACAAACAATGCAATCAATGCATGAGCATGCACATCTCTTACATTCCAACGATCTTGCTCAGCCATAGGCAAAACAACTCTGACAACAGCAACCCTGGCATCAAAACCTGGAACATCCTCAACATCGCTTACATCCACAGTACCAGGACGTACATCAATTCCTTGCACAATGTTCGAAACTCCCTTTGATGCAAGTACATGTTGCATCATGTAAGCCCACATAGAGTAATTGTCCCTATCCAATCTGTCCTCATCAACAGCAAACATCTTGAACACATTTGTGTTGTGTCAACCATGGAAAATGCTTGCACCTGATGTGAAAACTGCCCAAAATGAGGAAAAACTGAGTGAGACTAGCACGTGTTATATAGCACAACCCGTAGTAGACTGTATGGGACCTGTTATGCAATAATTGACACTGACAAAAATTCTGAACAAAATGAGGAAATTGCCTGTGCAGACTTGGTTGTAGTGGAAACGAAGGTCGAAATGAGCCCAAAATGAAATTTTGAGCTCACTTAGCTCTTTGAGCTATCCCAAAATTTTTGTCGACCTGTGAACGCTCGCCAAAGCTCACTAAAATCAAAGAAAGTGAGTAGGCGTGTGCTGGAGCTGCTGGCGACTAAGCCCGGGAGGACGTAACCTGCTATGATACCAATTATTGGAACGAGGGTTGCAGGGAAACACATACAGCTTGGAGAAGACAAAGGAAGCTCAAGGCACACAACAGAGAGTGTATTAATTAGTGTGAAATGGAAAGATAGATAGCCCTAGAGTGATGGGCGTATATACAATGCACGGGAAAAAAACCTCCTAAAGAGGGAAAAAATACCTCGACGGTCCTAGTGTGTTCACACACATCTCTAGCACATGTATAAGGTAACAGCTATGAAAGATTTGGGCCACGCACATCATTTTCTTGGTATGCGTATCAAGAGAGATCACAAACATGGTTTACGTGAACTATCACAAGAAGTGTATATTCACAAGGTCTTGCAGCATTTTAATATGCCAGGGGGGAAAGCATTGAGTACCCCAATGGCAGCATACAAAAAACTTAGCAAGCATGATTGTCCCAAATTGGATGCTCAAAAGGCAAAAATGGCAAAGGTGCCGTATTCTTTGGCAGTTGGAAATCTTATGTTTGCCATGGTTAGCACACGGCCAGACATTGCATATGCAGTGGGAGTGGTTAGCAGGTTTATGGCAAATCAAGCAAAAACCATTGGGAAGCAGTGAAGCACATCTCAAGATACACAAAGGCTCAGCTAACAAGTGCTTACTCTTTGGGAACAGTGATGCATCCATAGTTGGATACAATGATTTGGATTATGTAGGTTGTGTGGGCAATCCACATATGGTTATGTTTTCTTATTCGCTGGAGCAGCACTTTCTTAGAGATCATGTATCCAAAATTGCACTTTGTCTTCCACAACTGGCATATTTTGTTGCAGTTTCTAGTTCCAATAAGGAAGCTGTGTGATTATCTCGTCTAGTGGGAGACCTTGGTATACACCAGACTCGAGTGCTACGTTGCGATAGTCATATTGCAATTGTGTTAGCAAAGAACCCCTTGTTTCACTCCAAGTCAAAACACATAGAGGTCAAGTATCATGTGGTACGGGATATTTTGGCTAGCAAACACATTGAGTTAGCAAAGTTCACACAGATGAAAACATAGCGGATGCTCTAACAAAGAGCTTAGCCTCAGAGCGGTTCTCACATTGCATAGAGATGATTGGCATAGGGTGAAGCTACAGTCATGCTTCACGTTTTGTACAATTGTAAATAATAGTCCCTACATTATTTAGCCACTTGGGCAACGTTCACGTTCAAGTGGGAGATTGTTGGATTCTAGGCCACGTAGCTGGGTTGTGCGGGCACCCACCCATTACATTCTTGCATATATAGAAAATAAGGAGAGTGATAAGGGTTCTTCTGACAAGATCCACCACATCTTGTGTATGCTCTTCATCCCATTCCCCTTCTCTCCTTCCCTCTGTTGCACTCCGCATCCCACCCTTCATGCATATTGTGAATCCTTTGAGTACTTGAACATCTATTTAACACAAGTGTCAACCTACAATTGACATCGAAACTCCATCATGTTGAAGTCACTTGGCAGAATGGTCCATGCTTTTTTGCCAGGTTACAAGCTTGGACACTCCAAGGGAGAAATCACTAGCAGCACATGAACAAAAACTAGAAAAGCACTGAAACTAGGGGGACAAGGCCCTAGACTAGGTACGTGGTTTAGGAGACTTCTATAGATAGGGGCTTTTAAGTGTAGGTTGGGAAGAGAACTGGTAGGAATAGTATTAGCACAATGGTAGGAGTAGGGAGGTAAGGACCTTCCTAGATTCATGGGACAAATCCACATTAATAGGGCTGATTTTGGGTACCTCTTAGTGCTTCCTATAGCCAAATTTATTGGTACTACTACCTTGTGCTACACGACTACTTCTACTTAAGTAGCCCATCTTGTACACACTTCTATTGTGATTTTATGGACAATAATATAGCTCATTTTTTTACATCTTGTGTATTGTGCTGTTGTTCCTGGTTTAATTATCATTATGGATGCTACACTCCTTTGTTACCATACATATGTGGTAGTGATGTGTGTGAACACACTTAAGACTGGTGTCAGGGCATTTTTTCCCTCACTAGGAGGTTCCCCCCCTTGCATTGTATATACGCCCATCACTCTAGGGCTAACTTATCTTTCATTCGTGCACTAAGCAATACACTTTCTATTGTGTGTCTTGAGCTTCTTCATCTTATTCATGTTGTGTCTGTTTCTGTGCAACCCTATTTCCAACAATTGGTATCCGAGTAGATTGCATCCTCCCGAGCATAGTCATCAGTGTCGCCAGCACCCACCTACTCACTTTCTTTGATTTGGGTGAGATTTGGTGAGCATCAGCAGGTAGCTCATAATTTCTATTTGGACTCATTTTGGCCTTCGTTTCCACTACATGCAGTATTGTGCAGGCAATTTCATCCTTTTGTGTAAATTTTCTATCAGTACCATTTTTTGCATTATTTTGGGTTGTGTCATGCTTTGTTTCTCCTCATTTTGGGTAGGTTCACATTAGGTGCATGCACTCATCATGGTTGACAATGTGTTCAAGATGTTTGCTACTGAGGATAAATTGAATGGGGACAATTACCCAATGTGGGCTTACATGTTGCAACATGTTCTTGTGTCAAAGGGCGTTTGGAATGTTGTGCAGGGCATTGATGTACGTGTGGCTTATGTGGGTACGAGCACCGTTGATGATGGTGCATGATTTTTTGATGTGATTGTTGGTGCCACAACTATTTGGCCTACGCTTGAGCAATCTTGTTGGGATGTTAAAGATGCATTGGTTGCATTATCTGAGACGCACACTATTACTCCTCACATTTGTTCAACTAAATCTACAAAACAGGTTTGGGATATTTAAGTTGGTCTTTATGCAAGTCGTAATGAGGCTAAAATTGCATTGGCGCATAAAGAGGTAGAATCAAAGATTATGCATAAGAAAGATGACATGGACACTTTCCTTGTTTGTATCAAGAAAATTAATGAGCAACTCATTTTTGCAGGCGAAGTCATTTCTGACAGTTCCCTTGTGTAGAGTGTTCTTGATGCATTGCCAGATTCTTAGCAGACTTTTGCTAGTACTTGGAGACTTATGACCCAAGGAAATCTTGATGTTGTCAAGTTTGATGAATTATGCACATTGTTGTTGAAAGAGTAACTTTCAAGGAAGAATAGGGCTAAAAAATGTGGAATTGAACAAGCTTTTATTGTTGCTCAAAGAAAAGGTGGTAACAACAATTTAGCCACTTCTTATGGTTCTTTAGTGAGTAGAAAATCACTTGTTTTCAATGCTTCTCTTGACAACACCTCGTTTGAGAATTTTGGTGAAAAGGGCAAGAAGAAGATGTGTTGCCATTATTGTAAGCTAATGATCACTTGATCAAGCAGTGTCTTAAATTGAAGGCAAAAGAGGCCGGTTCCACTATAAGTGTAGCTATCTTAGAATCTTTTGTGAAAGGAGATTGTGATGTTGGTGTAGATGCAGAGTGGGCATTTAGTGCAGAATGCACTGATCCTTTTGTCCATGACACATGTATGTCAGTTGTTGCAGATTCACATGTGTGGTACTTTAATAGTGGTGCTACAAAGCACATTACCTCTCATCATGACTTGTTTACCTCTCTTAAGGATGTCCCTCGTGGAAATATAGTCACTTGTGCCAACAATGCCTCTTCTCTGGTCTAGGGAGTTGAAAAGATTGTGCCGATTGCTACAAATGGCAATTCTTTCACACTTGCTGATGCACTTTACGTACTTGGCATAAAAGAAAAACCTTTTGTCTATATCTGCAATTGCTAGACTTGGTCTTGTTGTTGTCAAATTTGTGGATGACATATGTACAATTCATTATCTTAGTTTTGGTGATGAAATTGTTGCATCTGGCATTTTGGGTTGTGAACTGTATAAGCTCACTTTGTATGACAAGCATGGGTGGAATTTTGCAAGTGCAGTTGTGGATTCAAAGGCTCTTTCAGATGTAAAACTTTGGCATGCATGTTTTGGCCAGGTGAATTTTACTAGTTTGCCACGTTTGCAAAAATTTGATATAACTGCAAAGGAATCTCATTTGTAGCGTTGTGTATTTGAGAGAAAATCAAGCTTTCCAAGAAAAATCGGGGAAGCAAGTGTGTGTATCTCTCTCTCTCTCTCTCTCTCTCTCTCTCTCTCTCTCTCTCTCTCTCTCTCTCTCTCTCTCTCTCTCTCTCTCTCTCTCTCTCTCTCTCTCTCTCTCTCTCTCTCACACACACACACACACACACACACACACACACACACACACACATACACATACACACACACACACACACATAGAGAGAGAGACACACACTCGTTCCAGGGTTCGAATAGAGCAAAGCAAGGGATGCAGCCTAATTAAGCAAGCGTTGGTAGCACTATGGGAGTGTAGAGGGAGGGAAAAGAGCAGCATGGTCTTGGTTTTGTTGTTGGTATGCTTTGAGCGCGAGAGACAAAAACTGTCTCCTTCACATGATTCGCTCCTCGACAGCGGCGCCAATGTTGCGGGAGCGAATCACACAACCCATAAAGTGCATGTAACACAACCTAGATCAACATAATGTCAATCGAGGACACAGATGACATGATAGGCACACATAGGAAATCTCTTTAGCTTGTCAGGCTGAGACCATCCTACACATACAACACTCTGGAAGGCCAACTCAACCACAACCTAGAGTCTAACTGCTCTCAACTACACCACCTAGGTCACATACACACAATGGAAGGAAACTCACACTAGGATACACCTATCCCTAAGCCTCAACACTCAAAACCCTAGCTCTAGACGCATTTGCAAAAATCACGTATAAAGACAGAGCATAATGTTGAAAGTGCACGAAAGGAAACTCACTAAACCATACTAGAACCATACAAAACTTAAGGAACACCATCCCCTCACTAGGATACACCTATCCCTAAGCCTCTACACTCAAAACCCTAGCTCTAGACGCATTTGCAAAAATCACGTATAAAGACAGAGCATAATGTTGAAAGTGCACGAAACTGAAATCTATGAGTACCTATGTGTAGCTTATGTCGCCACGATTCTAATGACTACTTGCAGGCAAAAAACAGACTTCAGTTGATATACTTATGGCCACAAGTAGCTCATAGATGCGCGAGTGCGTATGCTCCGTTCCGCGAGGAATGCTTGGCGTTGTCGCGTGGCTCTTGCTGGGGCTACCGCAATGGTGCAGTCGGATCTCCAATGTGATGAACAAGCGGGGAGTCGCACCAGGATGAAGCTCACGCTCTGTCTCTTCCTCTCTCACATACAGTCAACGATAGCGCTAAACTTATGATTATGATAAAAGTTCTCCTTACAAAAATGACCTAGGTACCTTATATACTAAGGTCACCTTAGGTTAACCAAAAATAGAGTTTGAGGGGTCAAATGGCTTTGTATTTACAATCTAGAACTGCCATTGCACCCCGGCTTCTGCAGCTAGACTACTTACTTATTACAAATGATGTTTATGACCATAATCCATAGCATTCCATAACTCTGAGAGAATAAGGCTTTGTTGAGTTATGTCGTGTTGTTGACCCAACCGTCAACACTCCCCCACTCCGCGATCATGTCGTCCCTAAGTTGCCGATGTCGATGCGGTCTCGGTTGTCGTTTTGTTGTCGTGAAGAAAGTATAGGCTGTAGTCTTTGCATGAGCTCATACTGCTCATCCAATCCAATGTACATAGTGTCACATGATTTAGGAAAATCATAATTGATGATGAACTTCATGTCCTTCATACCATGCTCAGATGAAGCATCTGTTTCTGTCATCATAGGTCTATTTCCAGATCTAAATTTAGAAAGAACCCAATCTGGTTCAGCTTGACTCTTGTTATCATGGATAGAGAAAGCTCCATCCATCACTTGCTCCAGCGAATCTGTCAATTTTGAGTATTTGTGATTCTCATAAACAACTTCTACAATCTGTAGAATTGAGTGATGGCTTTCAGATCTTGTGAGCCAATGACAACTTTGTGAGGATTCTGTAGAAATTGTCTGGCTAAACCTTCAACTTCTTTACGCCAGGTTGCACTTCAATGTAAAGTCTGTCTGTCAGGCCGAATCTGGGAGATAATTTTTGTGATTTGAGGGTCCAAACCCATGTTCAGCATCCGATCCGCCTCATCAAGGACAAGATATGTAACCTTGTGAAGGTTGGTTTTATCTACCATTTGTGTCTGCTTTTCTTCATTGGTGACTTCCTTGTTCCTGCATCAAGGTGATCAAAGCCGTATTTACCATTGTTAGCTTTTGTGTGTTTTGTAAATCATTATACTTTTTCTACTTGATACATGACATAACTTTAGCCCAACAAACCCCAGTTAGTTCCCCAAGTTAGTAACTTGCTTTGAAAGGGCTTTATCTGACATCATTCGTGATAGATGACCATCTATGAGCTATCATCTTCCATCTGTCCCCAAAATTCATATACATGATGTACAGGGCATGTCGATGGTATATAGATGGCTATCATTGCTTTAGGTTTGAAAAAAATTGTAGCTTTGGCTAGCTAGGGTTTTTAAAAAATAAAAAATTTATAAACCCTTAGCTTGTACTCTCTATGCATAGCCTCCTGACAAAGTTTGCCTTGATTTGGGCTTGTATTTGGCATACAAGCTAACTTTTTGGATTTTAGTCTCAAGAATGACTGATGGGCATCTCTGGCACCTTCTATTGTTGTCAGTACTGTTAGTCCCTTATGTTTGTTAGGCTTCATTAAGTCACATACAAGATAGAAGATTTACAGTATAAAGATATACTTCCTGTATACGGCCTTGTAGTCGCATGAAGTGGTTGATGGGCAACTTTATACTTGATGGGTGCTTTCATACAGTCGCATCACCAGCTGTCTTTGTCGTTGTAGGCCATCTTGGAGTTTGATGCATATATGGCAAGTGGCCATAATCGCCATAGGCGAAGTAGTTGCAGCCGGGTCGTAGTCTCACCATCTCACCATAATCATAGCAAGAGTCGAGGTCGTGACTTGAGAGATGCAGAATGCTATCATTGTAGTAAGAAAGGCCATTTAAAGAAAGATTTCCGTATTTTGCAGTGCGAAAAGGGCAAAGCTATTGTGAAGCATGAAGCTCCAAAGAGTAGTGTAAAGATTGAGGAGATCAATGTGGTTGAATCTCCACCTCTAGAGATTGTTCTTGATGTGCAGCAGCCGACATATGTTCTTGATTTCACTTCTGACTTGAGTCTAGATGCGTTATTGGCTCTTGATGAGTGTTATGCGCAAAATTGGATCATTGATTCGGGTGCCAACTTCCATGTGCACAATAAAACTAATGATAATCGCTCTCCTAGATGAAGTTGGAAGCAAATTCTGGCATTAAAAGCACAAGAAAATGTGAGAGAGAGTGATATAATACTATTTTCTTTTCCAATTCTTCTCTTCCTCTTCTTCTTCTCCCAAGAATGTGAATGCTAATGCCCATAAAATTCCACACCAACTCCCAAATTACTCTTCACCTTTTCTTTTGGATGCTTTGTTGGATATAGCATAACAAAAGTTTTCTTTTCTACTTTAAGGAAGCATTGCTCACCCACATTCTTCCTCTTCCAATACCCTTGCCATGACACTATTACAACCCTCTTGTCTTGCTTGAATCCTCTCTCATGCATAAAAGGCTCGCATAGGGTGTGAAAACCCCCCTGCCAATAAGATCAACAATCTCACCACTTCCAACATCCATCAACGCCATGCATCTACCTACACATAGGCTCACCACCAAGGAAACCAGAGCCACAAGCTTAAGGGGAGGGGTTCCCTCTTTTGATTCCCCACAATGCACTTGATCCTATATAAATACCTTGCAAACTCTTCACTTGGCATGCCATGTGGGTTTTGGAGGTGTAACATGGCACCCCACATTCATTGTCCTCTATTAAGCCTCAAAATTTTCAACAACCTATCAAAATATTTACTTTCTTTGGTCTTTCAAAGATCCTTATGCATCCAAATGAGCTCCCAAAATTCTCAACCGGACCTTGAACACAATGCCCATGACCCCAGTTGTAGTTTTGGTAAACCACAAAAATTAGGAATCGTTTCTTCATTTCAGCTCTCATCTTTAGTTGTTCAAAAACCACAAAACACACACAAATGGTGCTTCAATCATCCTCCTCTTTTGAACCTCAAAACCCTCAAAAGAAGCCTAACAAAGAATTAATATTTTTGCCTTTAAAGTCCCAATAGGACCTCAAACTCAATGCCCACGACCCAAGGTGTTGTCATAAAATGTAATATCTAACTTTACCAAATGATTTTCTCATATTAAACTGATCATTAATGTGGGAGAATAAACGGCAACAAGAAATATAATAGAGACATGTGCTTCTAGACCTATCTCAACACGGGACCAAAAGGAGAGATGTTGCATCTCAATAGGGGTCCAAAAGGAGATGGTCTATCAAAGAGAAATATACATTTTATGGAGCTTAAAAGACCTTAGGGTTAGCTTCATTAAAGACCTCCAATGGTTAGTGTTAAAAGTCCTTTGACCTTAGGCAACCTAGGGCTGAGCTTGAGGTGGGAACCCGACCTAAGCTTGAAGTGCTTGTCGTGCTTGATAACTAAGGTGCGTTCTTGATGACTAAGGTGCTTGAGGTGCTTGTCATGCTTGATGATTAAGGTACTTGAGGTGCTTGTCATACTTAATGGGGGGTAAGGTGCTTGAGTCAAAAAGAGACCCTACAAACTTAATGAGGATGGTGCTTAAGAAGCTTCCCATGCATGGGGAGTAAGGTGCTTGAGTCAAAAAGAGACCTTACAAACTTAATGAGGAAGGTGCTTGAGAAGCTTCCCATACATGGGGGGTAAGGTGCTTGAGTCAAAAAGAGACCCTACAAACTTAATGAGGAAGGTGCTTGAGAAGCTTTCTATGCATGAAAGTCCCAAAGTTAGGGGAATCTTTGACTTAACTTTCCACTCACCCAAAGGGCACCCCTTTTTCAAAGGGCACATGGAACACATGTCAGACTCTCCCTATGCTTAACCACATGGTGTGCTTGAATCCTATTGGTTGGGCTAAAGAGGGGTCCAATGAGCTTCTAGTTCCATCCAACAAATATCTAGATATTTTCAAGCTCTCTCTCTCTCTAACGGGGGGTAAGGAGGACACTTGTCAAAAGACTACCCATGTACTTGAATGCATGGTGCATGTGATTGGCTAGAGGGAGAGGGGTCCAATGAGCTTGCAGCATGTGGAAAAGTTACAACTCGCCCCAAGCAAGCAAGGGGGGTGCTAGGGGGATATACACCACACACTCATTTTGTGGATCGATTCTCACTTGGTGAAAGTTGAGGAACTCCACCTCCTTCTCTAAGCTTGTGAGAGGTGAGAGCCTACACCAACACTCTTGGCTATGGAATGCAAATCCAACCAAGAGCCATGCTTCAATGCTTAAGCTTACCATCTTCTCCATGTTCATTACTATGCTATTATGTATGCTAGCAAGAAGAGTAATGATAAGTGAGGAACTATTTATTTCTCCAATGTTTCTTCTTCCTCTTCCCTACCCGCATTCCCTGCTAGGTCTCTCCACCTTCAAAGGTGTTTGAGGCCTTGGGACTGAGGTTTGGGATAGTTAATGCTTTATAAAAAATTTATGTTATGCTTGTGATGCATGAAGCTTTCCATCTTCATTGCATCACCAAGGTCACAAGGAACACAAATAGTGTATTGTACCAAGTCTCTCTTGATGGAAGAAACTATAGTACAAATGCCTATTAGAGGGGGGATCGGCTCTGTATGAATCCGGTCCTCAATTGTTGTCATGTTCTCTAAACTTTCTCTCTCTTGCAAAAGTATTGTTCATGCCAAGTTAACTAAGTACCATGTTTATGTTGCTACCACCAATTAAGTTCACCCGCTATGCTCACAAAATAATCTCACAAAAGTGCTTCGTATTGATCCCCAATATCAACCATAGCCTGCATAAAACCTCGTAAATTCAATCCAAGCTCCAGCTTTCTCACCCTGTCCACAAAATGGTACAATACTGCAGACGAGCACTAGAATCGAAAGGGGAGAATGTTAGAGGTTGGTTATGATGGTATCTCTCTATATTAACTCCGTAGCAACAACACTTTTTAACTATAAAACTTTTTCAAAAGAAGAGAATTGGATTGAGAGTAATTAATTTTAGTAGCCAAGGTGGACATTAAAATTTCTGTTTGATTGTAAAATCCCTGTATATTATTTGCAAAGTAAAATTGCAACAAACTACTTAGGCTTAGCAAGAGTTCATTGAGCTCGTAAAAAATTCATAGATGATGAGCTTAGCTGAGTACATTAGAGTTACTGTGTTAATAATGAGGCTAAATGACCTTAGGACTTTAATCTTTTAGAGTCCTAAGTATAAAGCTGAGCTTTAATGCGTTTTTAGAGGTCGTCGTTTAAGTTGAGCAACACCTAGTGAGCTTCTCTTAAGGATTAATCACAAGAAGTTTTGGACAAATTCTCACAATATTTCACACGTTGTGACTTACCTCAACATCATGAGCTTCTGTGAGGGAGGCGCCGCATACCTAGCTAGGTACGATTGGGGGCAAGGGACCGCCGGCCCGGTGAGGGGGCCAGTGGTCCCTTGCCCCCAATTGTACCTAGCTAGGTATGCGGTGCCTCTCGAGCAGAAGCTCATGATGTTATGCACTGTATGAAAAACATTGAGAAAGACTCCGTTTTCCTACATGAGAAAATTTCTAAATCTTCTTGTGATTCTAATCAAGATTTTGAGTACACAGTTGTAATATCCTACTTCTACTCTTCACTGTAACAATTTTCACTGTGTGATTTGTGTTGGTTGCAGATAGACTGCTTGCGGCCTAAATCTATTGTTTAAGTGGCCTAATTGACGTATAGGAGAAGGACTAGAAAAGTGAAGCTAAATTGTTAGGAGTCTTTTGCACTCATTTTGAGGACCCTAAAAACGATGGGTTGCAATTTTTTGAGGACCCTAGAAATGATGTATTGCAATTTTTTGTGGATTCGGATTGATGTCTTATCGGGCCGACTAGGTGGCCTAAGGCTAGAATAATACTTCCCTTTCATTTTGTTGAATTTTGAGCTTGTTTGCTCATTAAAATGCTCAATCTAGGGAGAGTGTCTGTATGTTCTTCTTGCTTGCTAGCTCATTAGCCATTGTGGATAGGCCACTCTATCGTACTTGACAAGCCAACATAGTCTCTATTCCCCAAACAAGTTTACTCCCTATTTATTGACATTAGTATGTTAGTGTGCAGACAACTATGCTACATCATCTATTGAGGCAACCCACTAACATTGAGGAACAATGTCTTCCCCTCCAAGCAACTATTGTCTCACCTCTTTCCGTAAATGAGTTACTACCTCCCTTGGTTTTTTAAGGAGGTGGGAGACCTTATATTTGAGTTAGTTGTTACAACCCCATTAGATTTTCAATTATAAAGGTTTAGGCCTAGACTCCTCACCTAGGATTCATTGTTTGGCTAGACAAAGCACATTGAGATTGCAAAACCATTCCTCTAAACATTTCTAGGCTTTTGAGATTGAAGGTCAATACTTGTCAAATGGAATAAAATACTAGTAAAGAACCCCCCCCCCCCCCCCCCCCCCCCCCCCCCCCCCCCCAAAACTCACAATTGTGAGTGAATTATATTGAGCACCCGAAAAAATTACAAGGTTTTGTCATGCTCATGTTAAGCCATGACAACATCCAGGAATCATAATTACAACAGCTATTAGGGTAGCCACTCCTACCGATAGTCAAGGTTTGCCTCCATCCCAGGTATTCCGTCTGCTGACAACAAGGCACAAGTAGTCCTAGACCAATCCTCCGAGTGATCCTTGCGCCCGAGTGTCCATATTAGCACTTTGCTTTCCTATATAATTTCTGTGAAGGTTGCCACCTCAAATCCTCCTTTAAACACCAAGGCCGTATTTAAACGGAATACTTACAAGTAGGAAAAGAGCATGTTGTATTCATGAAAATTTTATAGGTAAGGGGCATTCAACTTAGGCCATGAATGCCCTTGATACACATAGCAAACCCCTCGAGGTAGCCCATAAGGACATATTTGGGTCGTTTATGCCTTATGGTTGCATGATGAGGTTATCCAACTCCTTGTCAAAAGAGATCTCAATATCAATGCTTCTCATACCATAACCAAAATTCCAACAACAATCCTTTGATGGTATGTCACTTGGGTTCTCTGCAAGGGATTCCATGCTTTCTTGATAGGTGCTAAGGATCCTTGGATTTTATGGATGCCACAGATATACAAGATCAAATTTTTGCCCATCATGTTGCTTCAGTACCTTCTACTTGTTTTGGTGCCATAAGCTGCACACCAAAGAAGCTTTGGCCTTCTCTTCTTCAATATGACACTCTACTAGGATTCCCACATGTGGTGCCCCTCGACCTCTTTTCATGTATGTCCCTAATGAAATCAATGCTTTTTGCGTGCCTTAGCTAGTTGGAGCAACTTCTCCACCCACCTTGCCACCAACAACCACCAAATTGTCATTGTGCATGGTGGTTGTTCATAGCTCGTCGGCTTCATTATGCGCATGGTGGTGGAAAATGCTGCCGATATCTTGGCTACTGTGGGTAATTGCTCAGCCTTGGATGCCATATGCACTCTCTCTCTCTCTCTCATATGTCATAGATAGCAAATGGTCTTTGGTTATTGTCCCATTCCTCTGCAATGAGTGCACAGAACAGGCTCGCATTGCTTCTACATAGAGAGAGAGAGAGAGAGAGCACCTCTTGCTTCCCAAAAAATGCATTCCCATGCTCAAAGGGTGGGAAAAAAAACCCTTGCTAATAGGCTCATCACATCTCCCTTGATGACAACTTTTTATGGTAGTAAATAGCCATGACAATTGCTATGCCCCACCCCCTCTTCTTCTAGGGTGGTTCAAGGAGGCTCCATTGCAAAAGTATTCCTCCTCCATTGTTGAATATTACACACGCATTCTCTTTGGTGTTAAACCATGGAGCACCCTTTGAATTGACAAATAACATGCAACCAGAGCTATTAAAGAAGAGATACATCAAAATAATTTGAATGCCCAAATGAAATGGGGAGATTATAATCATGCTAGAAACTTAAAACTTCTCGCGTGATGAAAATTAAACAAAAATCAAAATTACTTTCATCAAAATGCACTTGAGTTCAAAAATTAAGCATTGAAATCAATTACCTCCCCCAAATATTCAACAACATTTAGAGCATGCATATTTGTGTGCGTGTAGAAAATTAACTCCAATTTGTCTCCAAATTTGAGATTAGGTTTGAGAGGTCCATCTCCCTTTTGGACCCTCGTTTTGTTATGCGAGATTGGCAAAATGATGTAGTAACTCTCGGTCACAAGAAGATTTAGAAATTTTCTCATGTAGGAAAACGGAGTCTTTCTCAGTGTTTTTCATACATGCATAACATCATGAGCTTCTACTCGAGAGGCACCACATACCTAGCTAGGTATGCGGTGCCTCCCTCACAAAAGCTCATGATGTTTGTTAAGTATGGAGCCTGATTTACCCCTTGTAATTTTCTGTGGTGAAAGCGCACATTTGTAAGGCCCCCATTATAAGGAGAAGCCATCGTGCGTGAAGAAAAATCACTCACCGAAAACCAAAATTATCACAGTCAAAATCCCTCGTCGGAATATTCCTTTTCATCGGAATATTATGACCGAACAGCGGCCGGAAAGTGGTCAAAAATCGACCGGTTGGTTGGCCGGTGGCCAGTGGTCGGAAGTCAATGGCCGGTGGGGCCGGTGGCCGAATTCAATGGGTGGTGGCCGAATTCAAAAGTGGACTTGTCTTCTCAAGGGCGGCCACACATGGGCGGATTGAAAGGTCCGATTTAGACTTATCTACACAAGGGCGGCTACACATGGCTGCCTCTCATGAGAGAGGGCAGCCCTTTTGGCCTATAAAAGGAGGCCATTTCTACACACATTTCATAGTGTGAAGTTGATGCAACAAGGTGAGTGTGAGGTGGTGAGAGTGAAGCAAGGCGGGAGCTCTATTAAGGGTATAATCCCTTTGTAAATTACTTCTTGTTTTGAAGTACTAAAGCCATTGAGTGGCTGCTTTCCCGTGGACGTAGCCCACATTGGGTGAACCACGTATATCGTGTGTACTCTCTCTCTCTCTCTCTCTCTCTCTCTCTCTCTCTCTCTCTACTCTATAATCTTGTGTATGTAAACCTGTCTCTCTCCATTAAGTAATCTACTCAATTATCTATTTAGCTACGTCATATTTCCTAACAATGTTGAGGTAAGTCACAATGTGGGAAATATTGTGAGAATTTGTCCAAAACTTCTTGTGGGTCAGGGTAGAATAATATTCCTTTGAATAACCATGGCAAGGTAATTTAGATAAGCTATCCATTGATTAAAATTAAGCTTGGAGGAATATAAATGTCTCTATACTTGCCCCTCTACCCTACGTCCCTTTTTTTCTTCTTGGCTATACTCACAGATTATGAGTGGGCGTATTATATTTGCCTAGAAAGGAATATACAATTATCCTCAAGCACGTTAGGTGCCTCAGGAGTCGCAAAATACATTTCGTAGCTACTCAACCCTTGACTAATGTTAGCTATTTCAATAGTTACATTTTGTGATGCGAACTAGTTGATATCATAACCGTAATGGCTTTTATGTTTATTTCCACTCCTCAAAGTTCTTGCTTGTTTTCAAAAGATGTGATCACTTCCATGCTTTCCTAGATTACCTCTTTGAGTTGGCCATTGAGAGGTCAATTTTGAAGACTCATAGGTTCCTAGACCTCCACACTTGCCTCAAATAGCAAAAGCAGACAATTTGTATGCAAATTAGGATAGCTTGGTTCTTCAAAATCTTTCCCTTAAGGAGTAGATCGTTCTTGAAGAACAAGATCTTCTAGGTCTTCTCAATCCATTTGCAAATTTTACCTACAAGCCCTCTTGTAGTTGGGTTGTCCTTGAACAAGGGAAGGGGATCTTCACTTGTTGCTTTGCACCCCTAGCATCTATGTGAGGTTACTTGTCTGGTTAGAATCTTAACCCTGGTAGGAATAGACCTTCTATAGAAAGACCTTCATCACAGGGTGTCATAATAACTAATGTCTAATTCTCCTAAATGATTTTCTCATGTTAATATGATCATTTAATAGGGGGAAGTACCAGGGGAGAAAAAGCTAGAATATTGGTTAGGCTGGCAGACCGGTCACAGTAGGGATCCAAAGGAGGGAAAATAGGGATCCAAAGAGGGGGCCATCTGTAAAAGAGCAATGTGCATCAATGAGCTTCAAAGACCCTAAGGTTCACCCCTTTAAAACTTCCAAAATGCTAAGGTTCCAAAATTAAATGAAATCTTCAATGGTCAACAAACCTTAGGGAAATTTGGATGCTTGGCTAAGCCTAGCATGAGCCAATGAGGGGCCAACAAGAGGGGTCAACCAAGAGAGAGAGGGGTCTGATTTTTGCAAGGCATAATCACACACACACTCACACAAACTCATGTGTGAAGTAACTTAAGACTATCTCCTTCTCAAGATTTAATGGAAAGCTCATCATCTACTCCAAGCTTGTGAGAAGGGAGGCCTACACCAACAACTCTTGGCTTTGTGATGCAAATCCAATCAAGAGCCAAGCTCCAATGCATGCTCATCTCCTCTACCATGCTAATTACTAAGCTATGCTAAGCTATTAGGAGTGATTCTGTGAGGAGACATACTTCTTTCTCGTAAGAATACTTCTTCTTTCTCTCGATCTACTCTCATACCCTGCTGACTCTCGCCATCTTCGAAGGTGTGTGAGGTCTTGGTTCTGAGACCATGAGGGAATTGATGTTGTGTTTTCAAGTGTAAGCTTGATGCTTGATGATTGAAGCTTCCATCTTCATTGCACCAGCAAGTTATTGAAGGAACACAAAGTATTGTATTGTAAAATGTCTCCCTTCATGGGGGAAACCTATAATACAAAACCTTTTGGAGGGGGGACCGGCTCCATGTAAATCCGGTCCTCAATTGTTGTCAATCGCTTAATTCTCTCTCTTTTTCAAGTATTGTTCATGCCTATCTAACTAGGTGTTATGATTTTGTTTCTCACTCCATCCAAGCACTCTTTCTATGCTCATTAGGAATCTATTCTTAATGAAATGCTCACTATGTCTATGTTATTTTCCTCTATCTAGGCCATTAAATGTTACATTGGTATCAGAGCACAAGGTTTCTCTTTTCTTGCTCAAGAAGAGAGGTCCTCAAGCTAACTATAAATTGTTGGTATTATTAATTGCAATTGAGTAAGTAGAATAGGAATTTTTCAGCCTTGCAGTGCGCCTCCTTTGTGCAGATAATGGGGCATCATCGTCGAGAGCTATGGTCTTAACCACTATTGAGCTATTAGAAGCTTGATAGGAGTTGGTGCTGTTTTGGAGGTGAAAGACCCTCTTTTCTATTCCTTGCAATTAATGATATTCGAGCCACGAGTACAGGAGCTTGAGTGCTTTTTTGAAGGGGTTAAGAGGAGTAGCAACTAGGGCTTGAAGTGCCACTTAAAAAGTTTACACCTAAAATTTGTTAGAATAACTAACAATAGTAAAGAAAGTGAAATTAATGTTGATAGATTTGATTTTGCTAATGAACAGGCTACTAATGATGCCCCTATGCTTGTCAATTACCTTGTTTCTAGGCTTCAACAAGCCATGGGCAATCCAACCCTCCAAGGTGAGTGCAACAGCAACTACGTACTCATGGGATTCTCCAAACTCCCCACCAAGAAGAGAGAGTACATAGGAAGCCTCCTTGTGAGACTTTCAAAAGAGGCCTCTCTTCGATAATGGAAGAAGAAGAGGATCCCTACGAAGGGCTCAAAAATCTACTACTTGATGACGCATCTCCTTCCCAAAGGAGAACTCAAGTTTCAATGGTAGAGCCTCCACCAAAAGAACAAGAAAGAAGTGTCTCCTACCACCTCAGCGGAGATGGCTCCATGAAGAGATGGAGGGCAAAACGCTCTCCAACCCCCCCTAAACGGAGAAGACCATCGCACACTTCTCTACACCATAATTCAAAGAGGGACGAGAGAAAACAAGAGAAGGAAAAGGCGAGAAAGAGGTAACCCTCTTCTCCATCTTCCTCATCTTCTTACTCTTCTGAAGAAAGAGATGGTGCAGGCAAGGAGGAACCAGGGAAGAAAAAGGCAAGAAAGAAGTCACCCTCTTCTCCATCCTCCTCAAATTCTTCCTCTTTTGAAGAAAGTGATGGTGCAGATCTTGAACCACCTAAAAGAAGAAGCCATAATAAATCCTATGCCGCATGGAGGAGGTCCTCCAAGCTCAAAAATTTCAAAGAGGGAGGAAAGAACATCTCTTTCCTTACCTACAATGGCACCTTTGGTGCTACGGACAAAGTCTTGGCCTTCATCCAACAATTCGATGCGGCGGTTGGCGATGAGGCGCTTCATGGAATCCTCTAAGCTACACCATGTAGCTATGCATTTTCAAAAGTCCGCTAGGCAATGGTGATCTAACCTATGAGCAAATGGTGAAGCTCCACGAACATGGAAAGCTTTAAGAGCTTCCATCATGATGCAGTTTTTGGCTATCGATGCCAAAGACAAAGTACTCATCAAATGGCGAAGCTTGAAGCTCTCTCCCTACAAATCTATTCACAAATATGTAGACAAGTTTTGGGACTTACATCTCAAAGCCACTGTCTTTAAAAAGATGGATTTTGGAGAGCAAAAACAAAAAATTTGTGTTGGTTTAACTGAAGATATGGCGGAGTATGTCAACTCCCAAGGCCACGCACCATATCCGCGGTCATACACCATACCATGGTGGCTTCACGAATCAATTTCCAACAAGGGGCTAAGAGAAATCCTAAGCCCACAGAAAACAAGGACCGTAACGAGCCTAAGGGAAAGGAAAATGTCCAAAAGTCTCCTAAAGGCAACACCAAGAACAACAAAGCTAAGGAGAAGGGAGTTTATAAAGGCAAAAATAAACTCTCTCCTAAAGAGCTAGAGCGTCATCGTAAAGATAACTGTTGTTTCAAGTGCGGCAAGCAAGGGCATGCCTATCATGCTTGTCCCCACAAGAATACACAAGCAAGGGAATGCCTATCATGCTTGTCCCCACAAGAATACACAAAACTAGCCTCCTAGAGCTACCTTGGTCGAAATCCAAGAAGAGGATGCTCACCACAAAGGATCTCCTCTATGCCATGCTTGGGGAAAGGTAAGAGAACATGATGATTTTATTCTCTTTGACCCTGGTTCTACTCACAATTTCATATCCACAGAGTTGGCCACCAAGCTAGGCATCCAACCCTATGAGATGGGAGATGTCCTACTTGTCGATGGTGCTTTCAAGGGGCAAGAAGCCTCAGTCACTCCCTTAATTGGGAAATTGAGGCTTCATGTCCAAAGCTATGCGGACAAGGAGGATTTCTTTATCTCTCCTCTCAAGCACGAGTATGTAATCCTAGGGGCACCATGGTTTGATCGCATGGCGGGGGACAATGTTAAATTCCATACCCATTGTACATACGCAAGCTTTCAATAAGTCAATAAAGAGCTCTATTTCCATGTACATGATTTTTGTTAAAGATTCTCAAAATGAACCTAATGCTTTAGCAAAAGAAAATATAAACAATCACAAGAATTAGAGTTATCCAATTTTCTCAAGGGATTTCAATATGTTTTTATTGAGGACATCCCTTGTGAACTACCTCCTAAACGAGGCAATGATGACCATGCAATTGAAATTCTTCTGGGAAGTTCACCACCTAATAAATCTTTACATCCCAAGGAGATTGTTCTACCGTAGGCAAAACAACTCTAATAGCAGCAATCCTTGTAGCAAGACCTGCCACATCCTCAACATCGCCTGTATCCTCAGAACCAGGACGTACATCAATTCCCTGCACAATATTCCAGACTCCCTTTGACACAAGAACATGTTGCATCATGTAAGCCCACATAGGGTAATTGTCCCCATCCAATCTGTCCTCAGTAGCAAACATCTTGAACACATCTGTGTTGTTGTCGTCAGCCATGGTAAATGAAAATTGCTTGAAAAGAGGAGAAACGAAGCGGGAACAACACGTGATATATAGCACAAACCATAGAAGACTGTAAGGCACCTGTTATGCAAAAAATGGACTGACAGAAATTCTACACAAAATGACAAAATAGCCAGTGCAGTACTGCCTGTAGTGGGAACGGAGGCCGAAATGAGCCCGAATCAAAATTCTGAGTAGACTAAGCTCTACGAGTCTCCCCAAAATATTTGTCGACCTGAAAACACTTCCCAAACCTCACTGAAATCGGAGAAAGTGAGCAGGCGTATACTGGAGATGCTGGCGACTAAGCCCGGGAGGATGCAACCTGCTCTGATACCAATTGTTGGAATTAGGGTTGCAGAGAAACGCACACAGCTTGGAGAAGACAAAGGCATTTCAAGGCACACAATAGAGAGTGAGTTACTTAGTGTGCAATGGAAAGATAGATAGCCCTAGAGTGATGGGCGTATATACAATGCACGAGGGAAAAAACCTCCTAAAGAGGGAAAAAATGCCCCAGCGGTCCTAGTGTTCACACACATCACTACCACATGTATATGGTAACATTCCTTACTGCATAGAGAGCTTTGGCATAGCCCGGATGTCCAGATGTTGGGCTATCATGAGCTTCATAAAGGATAGTTTTTCTTAAGGTTGCATTCTTCGGCACACACAATCTATGTCTGTAATATAAGCACCCATCTTTGACATCATAATATTGTAATGATGCTTCATTTTGAGGTGTCTTATCCTTCACAATAGAAAAGCTTCCCTTACTTTAACCAAAACTGGGTTACTAGGCTCAAGACATCTGCTACTCAGTTCTCCTTGCCTAGTCTATAGACAATTGCAAAGTCAAACTCTTGAAGTAATTTATCCCACCATCGTTGTTGCATATTGAGTAGAGGCTGAGTAAAAATCCACTTCAAGCTTTTGTGATCAGTCACTAAAGTAAATCTCTGGCCCAATAGATAATGCCTCCATAGCTTTAAGGCATGAATGACTGCTTAACATTCAAGATCATGAGTTTGATAATTCTGTTCATGAATCTTTGACTTCCAAGAGGTAAAAGCAATGGGTCTTCCTTCTTGCATAAGCACTCCACCAATTGCTATACCATTGGCATCTGTAACCACTTGAAAAGGCTTTGTGAAGACAGGTAACTTAAGCATGGAGTTGAGGTTACCTGTCGTTTTAGAGTTTCAAAACTCTCATGGTGTTGAGCATTCCATTGAATCGTTGTTCCCTTCTTTAAAAGATTACTCAAAGGGGCAGCAATTGCAGCATAATCTTTGATGAAGATGCGGTACCATCATGTTATACCAAGAAATCCTCTCATTTCACTAACATTTCGGGGTCGTGGCCAATCTACAACATCTTTAACCTTGGCTGGATCCACTTAATTTCCATTAATTGATACTATAAAACCCAAGTATTTGATCTTTGGGGATGAAAAGATACAATTGCTCTCCTTAGCGTATACCTTATGCTGGCATAGCATCTCCAAAACTTTTCATACATGACCCTCATGTTGTTCTTTGTCTTTTGAGTAAACTAGAATATCATAAAAAAATACGAGGACAAAATCATCTAGGTGTTCTTTGAATGTATCTTGCATAAGATGATTGAAGGTTGCTGGGGCATTCGACAATCCAAAAGACATAACAATGAACTCGTAATGTCCATAGCGAATGTTAAATGCTGTCTTTGGAAGTCTTCTTCCCTAACACAAATTTGATAGTAACCTGACCTTAGGCCTATCTTTGTAAAGACGTTAGCTCCGTGAATTACATCTAGTAATTCGTCGATGCGAGGGATCGAGTACTTTTTCTTTACCATAGCTTGGTTCAATCCTCTGTAACTAATACAAAGTTGAAGAGTTCTGTCCTTCTTCTTCTGAAATAGAATAGGTGCTCCCTAACCTGAATTGCAAGGTCAAATATATCCTTGTTCCAATAACTGGCATAGGTGTTCTTTTAGCTCAATCACTTCAGGTATGGAAATTTTATAGGGTCTTTTTGACACAGGTCTTCTGAAATAGAACAGGTGCTCCCCAACTTGAATTGCAAGGTCAAATATATCCTTGTTCCAATAACTGGCAAAGTTGTTCTTTTAGCTCAATCACTTCAGGTATGGACATTTTATCGAGTCTTTTTGACACAGGTGCACTTCCTGGAAATACTCCAATTTCATGATATATATCCCTTTTTGGTGGTAGCTCCATGAGTTCCTCAAGAAATACATCAGAAAACTCACTTAACCATGGGTTTTCAGTTTTTGCTTTCTCAGAGTCCACTTTGTTAAGCTTTACTACATAGATTTACTGTCCTAATTTTCTATGGGCTTTTAGGAGTCAACTAGCTTTAACTAACTGAACCTTGGAGTTCCCCTCTTTCCTTGGATTAAAGCTTCTTACCTAGTTTTATCCCTAAAAATTACTTTTCCTTCTGAACACAAGATGTTGGCTTTGTTTGCTCTACTAACCAATCCATTCCCAATATTCCATCGTATATCCCAACTGGTAAGGTTCTAAACAATCAGAAGTGGGTCTTCCCCCTAATTCAAAATCTAGGACTCCCATCGTATGTCTAGATATAACTGATTTCCCATTTGCCATTTCAACTATCATAGGATTCTAGGATAGCCTTAACTTTCGTAGGAATTTAGGAGACAAAAATGAATGTGTGCTTCCACATCAATGAGCAATAAGAAAGATTCAACTTGGTGGTTGGCCGGTGTTTGAATAACTACAAACTGTTCCTGAGCCCCGTGATTGTCAATAGTAGCATGGAGGGTTGCTCTATCCATTTCTTCCTCTAGTATGGGCTCTATTCTTACCACATGAGCATGCCCTCGAACAGGTCTTCCTTTGCCATAAGCTCTAGCAGCTCAACCACGGCCTCTTCCACGTCCGTATGCACGTCCTCCGGTTCTTCCTCCCTGATGACTCCCACCAGGTCTAGCTTCAGCTGCTGCATTAAATGCAAGGTGAGGACACTGTTGCCTGCAATTCCCTAGTTCATTGCACTCAAAACAACAGAGCTCTCTTTGTCCTTGGTTTATTGTAGGTGTTGCATAACCTTGGGGTCTTCTCCCTTGGAATCTGGCTGGATTAATTCTTCTTTGGGTCTCACTAGAATTGGTTGGTTGAAATCTCCTCTTCTTGGCCAAAGGCTCAGCACGCAACATTGCATCCTACAATGATGTGATTTGCATGGCTTCAAGCTAAAGATCCAAAGGTGAATTTAACCCTTGGCAGAATCAGGCCACTTGTTGCTCGTTTGTCAAAACCGGTCCATACCTCCTCAATGTAACAAACTTGGAGAAATACTCCTCCAAGGTCAACTCATTTTGCTTTAAATCAAAGAACTCATTCATCTTCAAAGATTGGTTACCAAGGGGCAGATATCTTCCTCTAACTGCCCGTTTGATTTCATCCCAAGACTGGGAATCTTCCGCAACACCCTTGTCACGGCAGTACAATTTCCATCATAACTTTACTTTTCCAATCAATTGAAACATTCCCAGCATGGATCGATTTGCTTGCACCATCTTAGCTATAGTAAAGTAGTCATCCATGGATTCTATCCATGTCTCAACATCCTTTTCAACATTAGCCCCTTGACCCTTGAAAGAAGGGGACTGCATCTGCTTCAGGAGCAACTTCTTCTCTTGTACTTCCGTGTAGAGAGCTGCTTGGGCTTCCATTTGTCCTTGGTTATGTTACACAAGATAGAGTCAAGTCTATCTTCAACATCCATTAATCACTTCTAAAAATTGCCCATCAGTGACGTAAAATTTTTACTGGAGCTTGATCCATCATTTCACATGCATCAACAAGCTTTCAGCCCGTAGAATTAGTCACACCAACGACTATCTTAAAACATACGGGGATCACCAAATCCCAACAAGCTCATAAGTAAACCATTTATCACCACTCAAGAGACAATTTACAAGAAAAATCGATGTCTTTTATTTATGTAAGAACCTTTTACAACGATGGGGTCCATGATCTTATTACAAAATTATAATAATAAGTTTAATATTTTGGTATATAATCATAGCCATGATATTCTTGTGCACTCTTTAGATAGAAATGCGAGGGTTCTCCAGCAGGGGCTACGAATCAATAAGTGGCAGGGAGTTTGCGGTAATCCGATCGTCCATCCCTTGCCCGAGAAGTGCCTATTTCTCCCCATAACAACCACTCTATCTTCTAGAACACCTACAATGACCTTCTCCAGCAGGGGCTAGGAATCAATAAGTGGCAGGGAGTTGTGATAATCCGATCGTCCATCCCTTGCCCGAGAAGTGGCTATTTCTCCCCATAACAACCACTCTATTTTTTGGAATGGTTGCAATGACCTTGTTGTAGACCCATCGGTTGAGGCTAACGCTTCTATCTGCGATCATTGTCCTGAAGTTGGTTGGCCTAAAGATATAATAATGGACCACCTTCAGCTCTTCACACCATTTGAGGCGGCAAAATTCATTCCTCAAATCGCCTAAGCTTTCGGCCCTCATGGTGAAGGTGCCTTCACAAACCCACTAGGTTCTGTATCATCCTCGTTGGATCCTGGTAAAATGCGAAGTGGTCAATACTTCTAGAATTCTCATGACTATTTCCCAAAATTTGTAGTCATTTGATTGGCATTCAATCAGATACATGATGTTGAATATTTGAAATCACATGTATGTCTCATTTTGATCCTAAAACATGTTATATATATATATATATATATATATATATATATATATATATATATATATATATATATATATATATACACACACGTAAGAATACGAAATCAATTCAATGGAGTAATTTAGAAAATATAAGCAAAAAACAGTGGATATTAAAATAATGCCTTTCGATCTACATCCTATTGTTAACCTAGGTTTAATCTAGGCTCTGATACCCTGTAACGTCCCCAATCATCTAAGATCGGTGACTGGGAGAGCTCAACACATCCGCTTCGACTTTGCAACGCAAAGCGGAGGAACGATCAAGTGAGCTTCCCTAACTCTATGTATCCTTCAGCGAGGTCACCCTAAAGGGGGTTTCTTATCCATTTTGGAATCGCAAATAACTAAAACCCTTGGTTCATAGACTGACGCTTTTTTCCTCGTCGAGTGTGAGGTACAGCTGTCAGTTGATCCCCTAAGGTTAGGACTTAGTTCTTTGTTATCTATCGTCTTTCAAGTCCACGTTCCTAGAAAGCACCCGACTTATCGGGTCCACCCATCTGACGATTGGTTCGCGACCAATCCCCGCTTTCCACCCCATACACACCCGTATCTTTGTTTCCTAATTACTACCACACTGTGAAACATTTACAAACAATTCCTTAATTAAGTTTTCACACGATTTTTGTTCTAACAGGATATTTTCAAACATCACCAAGACAATCTTTTATCAGACAATTCTATCAAAAATAACCTACTTATTCAACCTAACGACTTTTCCTTTGCACCAACAGAGCCTTTGTACAAAGGTTTTATTATTTATAATCAAGTATTCAGTTCAGGGCAACAATCCTCTTCGGGCACCAACCCGGATCGCGCACCGACGCGGCATCGAGCTGCCATCCAATTGACTTAGTCTCTATTCCAAAAAGCAATCCATTTCTCTTTCAACCAAACTTGACACAAATAGTATCTTTAACAGAAGATTAGTAATTCTTATTTAAGTCTCTATGAACAAAGCATGTGTTTTGATTTATACAGCTAGTGTTTTTCTTATGGTTTCCTAGGCTCATATAAGTCATGCTTATCTACTATGGATAAACTTTAAAATACTAGTACCTGGTTTGGATTTATGACGATGTTCTACTGTGGTGGCTGGTTTGCTTCGGCTATTGGAGCATGGCTTGGACCTGCTCCATGATTGTTCTTCTTTGCGACTTTCGGGGCCATCGTGCAACTCAAACATTAAAATTAGTAGGAAAGTTCCTCGTGTTAAGGGCAAGTCCGAGGGCTTGTTTAGTCAACATCCAAATAGTTTAATAACCTTACATTTTAGGGTTTAGTGGACCTAATTTTCCTAGAAATTTTGTGAAAAGTCAATTTTTGTATGTAATTTGATGGGAATTTATTTATTAAAGAATTATGCATGGACATAAAAGTCACAAAAAAATTCCAGACATAAAACAAGTCTCAAGAAGTTCTGTAAATTTTTTTTGAAATTTTCTTGAATATATGTACTAAATTTCCATAATTCTTCTAGGCTAAAACTAGTAATAACTAACTATTAATCAGTAAAATTTATGGAATTAGCTGATTTTATGGTGTCTGATTACTAATTAACTGAATCTAATGACTCATGATTGATTATGTTCAATTCGCTTGATGATACAGGCATTTCTAGGTCCATGCGTGCACAGATAGAGCAAGTATGAGTGTGTAATGAGCATGCATGCGAGAGTTTTGTAATTTAAAAGATTCTTATCATTCCTAGAGGCTTTATGCATGTGAGAATCATGCATGCAAGAGTTGCATGTTACATAGCATGAATGGTTACTTAAAATTCTAGAGAGAGAAAAATCACTAATTTTGATGAGAGAGAGAGAGAGTCTTTTGAGCATAAGAGAGTGCGTATGTGTGCTAAAATTTGATTTTTTTAACCTTTTAAATTCCCCTTTGCAAGTCTCAAGGCGTTGATCGCAATTTCCTTCCTCGTCGTCTCCCGTGAACCACCTCTACCTTCACATGTGTGTGTGTGTGTGTGTGTGTGTGTGTGTGTGTGTGTGTGTGTGTGTGTGTGTGTGTGTGTGTGTGTGTGTGTGTGAACCACCTCTACCTTCACATGTGTGTGTGTGTGTGTGTGTGTGTGTGTGTGTGTGTGTGAGAGAGAGAGAGAGAGAGAGAAGAGAGAGAGTGCATGTGAAAATTCAGCGGAGTCTCCTTCTCCTGAAGATCTCTCAAAGCATGCAATGTGCATTGTGAGGGGCCTAGGCGTTCTTATATAGGGTAGGGGAGCTCCCATGCAGATTAGAGTGAACTCTAGGTGGTGGGAGGTAGGCCTGCAAGAGGAGGGGGTGCCCCTTGTTGAGAATTGGGCATGTGGCAGCCCATGCACACTGCCCCCACCCTTCCCTTTTTCCCTTTTTTAGTTTTAGGCCCCAACTTTCAAGTGACCTAGAATGCACATCCAGGGTCAGTTTCGGGTGCCATCAAGTGTATAGGAAAGCTCATTTTGGGGACTACAATAGGCATGTATTGACGCACACATATATTGCCTACGGTTGAACCCAAAAAATCATGAAAATGGATACTTAAGTTCAATGAAATTGCACCTTTAACAATTTATCAATGGTTACAGTTGTTGTCGGGGCCAGGCACATTACATGCAATGTGTGTCAATCTCTCATACAAAAATGAGTATTGAGACCCTCCTAATCACATGATCCTACGACATGTTTACCTTGGATCCCATCTTGTGACTATTGTCGCTGGCCCTCTTGGATCCCCCAAGCGACATTAGTCACAAGATGGGATCCAAGGTAAACATGGGACCATGCTCCATCTTCTACCATAATGGTATCGTTTGCTCCATCTCCTAGCATAATGGTATAGTTTGTTACACCCAACAATTGAGCACTAATGAACTTAGTAAAGGTGCTATAGCAGTTAGTAAAATATCCAAGATAGTGTTGATGATTATAATGTCTCTACCACAAGTTTATTTTTGAAAGTTGAAGCAAGGAAGCATTTTGCATTTGAAAAGATCCACACCAATTGTACGTATCCCTTGTCACAAACCAAATAAAGTCTCAAACATAGAATTGACCATCACAATAAAGACAAGATGGGATTAGAAATAATAAATCCATTATAGTGTTACACATTTTACATAGCATGTATACCTTGTTACAAACCAAATAAAGTGTCAAACATAGATTTGACCATCACAATAAAGACAAGATGGGATTAGAAATAATAAATCCATTATAGTGTTACACATTTTACATAGCATCAACATGATGTAAAATCTTCAATTAAAGAGGTTGGGGCTCATTAGAAATAACAAGGCATTCTTGAGAGGCATGTGGTACTTGTTTGATAGCAAGGTAAGGATAGTTATACAAGGACATGACATGCTTGGCAAGTTTTGCTCATCCTCCACCTTGAAAATTTAAGCACCTTTAAAGAGTTGTTGTGGTAGCCACTCACCATCTACACCTTTCCTATTGTGGCATTGAAATCCGATGAGCTAATTCTTTGGCTATGTTTGGAGAGTAGAGATTGCCTTGTAGGAGAAGGAAAGTAGAAGGGGAAAGAGGAGCTTGTTTGGTACTACAATGGAGATGGAATAAGGGAATGAGGCTGCTTGGTATTGCAATGAGGGTATTGTAAGGTTCCTCATGAACCAAGAATAGAGTGTTTCCCATCTCTACACATGGTTGCTTGCTCATGTCCCCTCAAAACAAGTTGATTGTTTTAATAAACACCAAATTTTGTGAGTACAAAGGGATAAAGTATAAAATGATATCATTCTAATATTCTAGTGACAATAATACAAAAAAGAAACTAGAAGGAGAATCTTTGACAACTTTGCATAGATAATGTAACTTAATTGCATTGTAAGACTCAATCACATGCTATGCAACACTAGATGGTGCACCAAAGCCACCAACAAATTATAAAACCATAATGGTATGAAGAACTTTGTTTACTTTTGCTGATAGAAGTGTGAAGCCCTAGGGGTTGAAATCCATAAAGAGATTGTTTGTCTCTAGCATAATAAAGTTAGAGATGGAGATGATGCCAAGCTCTGAATGCAAGATACAAGGACAATTTCATTACCATTCTATCCTTATGTTGGAGGTGAACCCTTGCAACACCCACTCACCAGTTACACCTCTTGCTTACTTATTTTTGGCTTTAGCCTTAGAAAAAAGCTGAGTTAGTTATACTTTCAATGTTTTCAATGATGATTGAGACTTACTTTAAATGTTATTTCAGTTTTAAAATATTATTTCACCTTTTGTTTCACATCCTCCGATGTCTTGACGTTTCTTGCTTTCTATTGTCTTTACTTTTCTTGCTTTCTATTGTTAGGGTAAGATGAATGAGCAATGGCATTAGGGTAAGGTCTGCAAAGTATAAGAATGGCGTTAGGTGAAAGTCTACAAGGATAAGGATGAGGGAGCTTCAAGGTGACTGTTTGGAGTTGGACCTATCGCCTGTGTTGCACACTGCTTGCATGAAGATTAGTGGAAATTGGAAAACATCGACCTTCACAGGGAGGAGGGTGATAGCGAACTGAGCTGGTTGCGATAACTTGGTGAGTTGTTTTATCAAGTTCATTGTTGTCTCGGCCTAAGACTTTTGCTTAGCCACGCTACAACAACACCAAGTGATCTTGTTCAGAGAGTGCTAAGCCACTTCATCACCAATCGCAATCCATCTCACCGATCGCGATCGATTACTTGGTGACTTGTCGAAGGTTTTAGCTTGTCATACATCGCTACACACGGCTACATGGGAGGGGTGTAGCTTGTGTCAATTGCGTTCCACCTAATCACCTTGGGAAGCTTGGTGATTGATCGCGATCAATGGTCTTGGAGCTCTGTGACTGATCGCGATTGATGGTATAAACCTCGATGTTGAAAGTCGGCTCCCCTTTTCACCCTTGATCCTAGGTGTTGAGGAGTAGAGTCCCTTTTGGTTAAGCTAAAAGCTCAATCCTTAACGGATCGCAATCCATTGGCTGCAGGGGGGGGGGGAGAGAGCAAGAAGGAAAAAAAAACAACAAAAAAGTGTGTGTGTGTGAGAGAGAGAGAGAGAGAGTGGGTTTTCTTCCGCGGGGCTTTTAATCTGGACTAAGTCAGTGGGAGGGCTTGGAAACCCATGGAGCAAGTGCACAAGCCCTCGTACGTGGAAGCAGTGTTGGGGAGCCGTGGCGAGGTCCAAGAACAGACACTTCCTTAAACCTCAAACCAAGGAAGTGTACTATACACTTATGTATTCAAAGGATCAGTTCTCACAACTTAATAAGCAATGGGACAAGAATTGGCCGGAGGCAAGATGGGAGAGAGTTGTAAACAATATCTGGTGCCCGCCATGGCCACAGAAAATGAAGTTTTGTGTGAAAGGTGCTTTGGGGATCCATGCCAACTGGAGTCAAGGTACTCGCTAGGGAAATTGGTTCGGACAGATGCTCACAAGGCAAATCAGCTAGGGAAGACCTCGCTCACATATTCAAGGAGTGCCCAAGGACTTGTGGCCTAGCAAGGAAAATCTGCAAAGGGGTCCAAAAAACCTTGAAAATAGGTTTTTACAAGAATGACCTATGCTTGGGAGGAAAGGTATTCGAGAGTCAAGTGCTACTCATAGTCATGCAAATAGTGAGATATTGCTATTTTCGAAACATTTGGAAGGCAAGGAACGTTCGAATATTCGAGACCACATTGGAAACAGCTAAGTTCACGAAGATAGTTCAAGAAAGTAGGGAGGCAATCAATGCCTTTGGAAAACAGATTGTCTCTAATGAGTGAAGCAAGGCCGTTAGCGCCGTTATGACTGACTCTTATGGATGAAAGAGTGGGTTGATGTCTTGCCATGGGGTGGCTCCCTTTTAGTCGAGTGTAATGATGACCCAAGAAAGTTGTCATGGCTTAGCTTGAGCATGGCAAGAACTTGTAATTTTTTCACGTTGTTTATATAATCTACTCACAATTGTGAGTTTTGGAAAAAAAATGCTAAAGTGAAGCTTCACCTTGCATAATTCTAGTAAATTCTATACATACACACACACACACCCGTATATATTTATTTATATTTATATATATACACACACATATTAATGTGTTCTTTTGATTTCTTCTTTGATTGAAAAGCCTCACATGCCTTGACTTTTCTTACATTCTATTGTTTAATTTCAAACTATCGAGTTTCCTCCTTGCAAAGAAGCGAGCCAGAAATACTAGCAAAACTTTTAAAATTTGCAAAACAATTTAAGTATTTTCTCACATATTTCATTGGTGTTTCTTCCCTTTGAACGTGTAATTGTATAATCTTCTTACAAATTGTGTGCCAAACTCAGAGGATTGCTAGATGTAGATTCTTGATCCGTCACTACATAACTAGCGAAACCGCTTTCACGGGCTTGACTGCATGCCCTCAAGATATTGCACACTCGATCACACCTCTGTGGTTGTTTATCCCAAAAACGTAGATGGGGGCAACCCAAAAACACTAGGGTTGCCCTCACTTTGCCTGCTAAAGTGTCTCGTAGTCTGTGCTAAGAGCACAGCCACAAAATAGCCCTCACGCTTTATCATTTGTCCCAGGGAGATATCGGGATCAGTTGGACGAATCTAGAGAGATGTCATAACTCCAACGAAAACAAGTCTAGAGCCCTATACCAAAAAGATACAATTGTAGAAGTGTAGGTCTAGAGAGGGTTCACATACTCCCTTACAAGAGTACCATTGAAAATGAGCAATGTTATCATGAATTTTTTTTCCCTTGGCTCCCTGGTTGTGATACTTGAAAATAGTCTTAGAGGAGTTAAGGTTTGGAGCGAGGTTTTCAAGCTAGCTTTAGAGTGAGCTTTTTTCAGATATTGCTCAACTAACCAAATCTTGAAAAAAACTCGCTCCAAAAAGAGATTTTGGAGCAAGCTTCTTTTTAATCCTCCCCCTCTCTCTCTCTACCCCTCCCCCTCTATCTCCTCTCTCTCTCTCTCTCTCTCTCTCTCTCTCCCCCTATCCCCTCCCCCTTTTTATATACCTCCCTTTTCCTCTCTCCTCTCTCTCTCTCTCTCTTCCTTCCTCTCTCTCTCTCTCTCTCTCTCTCTCTCTCTCTCTCTCACACACACACACACACAGATAAAGAGGAGTGAGTGAGGCTGTTGTGCCAATCTTGCCACCTCAAAAGAACAAAGGTTTGGATTGCTCGAGAGCTTACCATGAATCAACTCAAGGTTAAAAAGCGTGAGCTCCAGAAGGTCAAAGAAGCCCGAAAGCAAGGCAGACGGGCAATCTACCGAGGGGGTACGACCATCATCCATGAGTTTCAAACTCCCAAAGGGGCTCTCTCATTACCCAACCTCACATAGGTCTTATGTCATAAAATATAATATCTAACCAACCCAAATGATTTTTTTCATATTAGTGTGGGAGATTAAACAGAAGCAAGGGTTAGAATATAGACATGTGCTTACAAATCTATCTCAACACGTGGCCAATGAAAAGGGGTCCAAATGAGAGATGGTCTTTCAAAGAGCAAGGCTAGCTAATGGAGCTTAAAGAACTATATAATATCTAACCAACCCAAATGATTTTTTTCATATTAAACTTATCATTTAGTGTGGGAGATTAAACAGAAGCAAGGGTTAGAATATAGACATGTGCTTACAAATCTATCTCAACACGGGCCAATGAAAAGGGGTCCAAATGAGAGATGGTCTTTCAAAGAGCAGAAGCTTAAAGAACTTAGGGTTAGCTTCATTAAAGATCTCCAAATGTTAGTGTTAGAAGTCCTTTGAGCAAGCTAGGGTTGTGCTTGAGGTGGGAACCCGGCCTAAGCTTGAGGTGCTTGAGGTGCTTGTCATGCTTGCTGACTAAGGTGCTTGAGGTGCTTATTGACTAAGGTGCTAAGGTGCTCCATGACTAAGGTACTTGAGGGTAAGGTGTTCCACAAAGTGAATGCATATCCCTACATAAGGGGGGGCGAGCCCTCATTCTAAGGGCTAGAGAGAGAACACACACACCCTCACACAAGGAAAGCTTGGTACAAACAAAGCAAATAGGACACTTGTCAAGCTCCTCTTCATGTTTCCCTCATGGTGTGCCTAAAGCCTATTGGTTAGCCTCCCAAGGGGTCCAATGATAATTTAGTTGATTTAATTAATTGTTTTTGCATTTATCAAGTCCTCTCTCTGAAAGGGGAAACGGGGACACTTGTTCCAAGGCTACCCTTGTTGCTTCATATGCACTGAGCCTATGATTGGCCAAGCTTGAGGAGGTCCAATCAAGTGCCAGAGAGTGCTAGAAGCAAGAAGGGGGCTATACTCTCTCTCTCTCTCTCTCTCTCTCTCTCTCTCTCTCTCTCTCTCTCTCTCTCTCTCTCCGATTGTGTGAAAGGCAAAGTGCAAGAGCTCCATCTCCTTCTCCAAGCTAGTAGAGAATTTGAGAGCCTACACCAACACTCTTGGCTATGGAATGCAAATCCAACCCAAGAGCCATGCTTCAATGCTTAAGCTTGTCATCTTCTCCATCTTCATTATTATGCTTTTATGTATGCTACCAAGAAGAGTGATGATAAGTGAGGAGCTTTTCTTTCTCCTATGAATGTTTCTTCTTCCTCTTCCCTACCCGTGTTCCCCGCTAGCTCTCTCCACCTTTGAAGGTGTTTGAGGCCTTGGGAATGAGGACGGGGATAGTTAATGCTTTTTACAAAGTCTATGATATGCTTGTGATGCATGAAGCTTTACATCTTCATTGCATCACCTAGGTCACAAGGAACACAAAGATTGTATGTACCTCTCTCTTGATGGGAGAATCTATAATAAAAAAGCCTATTGGAGGGGGGACCAGATCCACATAAATCCCGTTCTCACCTGTTGTCAAGTTCTCTAAACTCTCTCTCTCTTGCAAAAGTATTGTTCATGCTAAGTTAATTAAGTATTATGGTTAAGTTTCTATTGCTAGATAAGTTCACCCTCTATGTTCTCAAAGTAGTATCACAAAAATGCTTTCTCTACTTCTCCTAATTCCGCTATTCTCAAAACTCATAGGCCATTTCCATTACATCTTATTTATTTCTTCTACTTTGTTCACAAGACCTTAGTCCTTAACTGATATGTATCCAATGTTTTCACTTAGAAGGTTGCACTATAATGTTTTCTATCTCCTCCGGTTCCATGGGTCATATATGACGTATGTGGACAATAATGCAATCTCTCTCTCTCTCTCTCTCTCTCTCTCTCTCTCTCTCTCTCTCTCTCTCTCTCTCTCTCTCTCATATATATATATATATATATATATATTCCTCTCACTCTCTCTACATCTCTCTCTATCTCTTTCTCTCTCTCCCCCTCCCTCCTTTTCTCTCTCTCTCTCTCTCTCTCTCTCTCTCTCTCTCTCTCTCTCTCTCTCTCTCTCTCTCTCTCTCTCTCTCTCTCTCTCTCTCTACAACAATGCTCACAAGTCGGCTCAGTACACAAGTGCTTCAACACACAGGTCAGCTCAGTACACAGCGGTTTGTCCTGCCAACATCAACAGCCCTGTTCATCTTCATCAGAAGCTCCACAAGAAGCATTACTAACGGTTCATTGAGAAGCGTTGGTTCTCTTCTTAAGCTATAGGCTCCGACAAGGCGAAGGTGTAGGCTTAGGTCTTTTCGACAGGGTTCACACAAAAAGGCCATCACATTTGAACATGTATTTTGGTACCCAATCTCCTGCACAAGCAAGAGTTTTCTAGCAGTAGAAGCTGCACCAAAGAAGGAATGAGCCGCTCGACAAAAAGCAAGGATTATAGATCTGGAGGCTAAGGTTCAAGAACTCATCGAGGAGAACAAAAATCTGAAGGAACGCTTACATAAGTTCACGAAGGGAAAGAAGCAGAGAGACAAGCTTTGATTGCAAAAGGAGAGGACTCAGTGAAATCCTCCCTCTCCGAGAGTGTTATATAAGTCCAAAAGAAATCTCATGAGGCAGCCCATGAAAAGATTGACACCAAGATACAAGTGGCCCTACAAGAGTCAACTACAAGAATCTATGGGCCTCAAGGTTTAGATTGGGGGGCTCCACTCACCATGGTGCACTAACGCAGACACCCTCAAAGAAGCCATCACCAAACTTAATGACATTCTTCAACCATTTCAAATCAAGCCCAAAATTGTTTCTTGGATCAATGACACACACAGGCCTCTGCCACCCAAGCACTATATCCTCACTTTCAAAGACAAAGAGGAGCGGATCAAGTTGCTACGCCAATCCTGACTCTTGAAGGGAACAAAGATTTGGGTTGGCGAAGAATTTAACCACGACGCAACTCAAGATGAAAGAAAGCAAACTCAAGAGGATGCATGAAGCCCCCAAACAAGGTAAATGGGCAGTCTATCGAGGGGGTAAAGCCCTCATCCAAGAATTTTGAACTCCAAAACCAGCTCTCTCTTCTCCTGAGCCCCCTTAGGATTTTTGTTCTTTTCTTCCGTGCTTTTGATGGACCCTCAGTCCTTAGCTGATATGTATCAAATGTCCTCACATACTTCGAGCGACTGTTATGCTTTGTTTTTAGTCCCATGGGTCATATATGACCTCCCTGGATGATAATTTAATCTCTCTCTCTCTCTCTCTCTCTCTCTCTCTCTCTCTCTCTCTCTCTCTCTCTCTCTCTCTCTCTCTCTCTCTCTCCCTCTCCCCCACAAAACACAAACAATTGCCCAATTTTAACAATTGCATGGATAGGAGGCTATTCAAGGATTTTTTGATGTAAGGATCTACTGAGAATATGAAGAAGCATAGTACCTCCTTTGAGTGCATGATTTGAGACTAAATAGAGAAAATTGGTCATGACCTTGCCTTTTCAAGCAATTTGCAGCTTTTTAGGCACTTTGGAAATTTTGAATATAAATATAATTTATCGCAATAACTTATTCAACATTGAACCTTGAATCTTTTGATATGCACACTAGAGTGCTTCTATAGGAATCTGGGTCTCAAGTTAAGGCTGGCCCAAGAGTGGCTTATGTGCCAGACTTCTACAAAATGCAAACCCAACAAAACTTCTCTCTCTCTCTCTCTCTCTCTCTCTCTCTCTCTCTCTCTCTCTCTCTCTCTCTCTCTCTCTCTCTCTCTCTCTCTCTCTCTCTCTCACACACACACACACACACACCTCAACTAAGTGCTTGAGCTGAGACTATGTGTGTCTCGCCATCGGTCGAGTATGCAAGGGAGGACAGTGCTCGTCTGGTGCTGTATCAAAGAAGGGACCGCGTGCACGGCTGTTGTTGCCTCCGTTGCATGAGCAAGGAAGGGGCCGCCTGCAGGTAAGGTGCTCTCTCTCTCTCTCTCTCTCTCTCTCTCTCTCTCTCTCTCATGGATCCGTTTGTTGTCTCTCAACCGTGTTTGGGGAGTTTCTTGATGATTTTAATGATGCAGCTGCCCCACTTGATAACAAGTTTTGAGACTTTGTTACAAACCTTTGTTATAATATGTTGGGGAGGATGCTTGATTTTCAGAATAAATGAGAGTCTCAAAATGCCTTCAATGACATTACACAACGTTTTCTTAGTCATCCTTTGTCATTAAAAACTATTACATGTGGACTAGAAAAGCACACAGTGAAAGCCTCCACTGATGTAACGATACAAGCTGGCGATGAAAAATGGACAGCTTTGGGGGAGCTACAAACGTATATGATTTACGCCGGATGTTCCCCATTGGATGTCGGATGTCTCCTCTCTTTTGAGATCAAAATCTCAAGCAAAACTAATCTAAAAATAGCACATAAACCAACAAAATGTAATCAATGGACATACACTCGCATGAACTACTCAAATAAACTATTGTATGACTGTCAACTCAACGTCAAAGCACCTATACCATCTATACATAACCTATGGCAAGGCCACGAAAGGGATCTCTGGTGACCTAATCCAGCTCATACTGAGTAACCCGGCCCCAAGCTCGACTTTTAAAAACCTCATGCAACGACCCTCACAAAAGGCTATGCACACTCAAAGACTAACCACATTCTCAGAAAGGGCTCTTCCAGACCGACTCTCAGAAACAGTCATGACTGTTGCTCCACAACGACGTACAATAGCAGTGCAGTTTCTGCAAATTCTGAACGGTTTGAAAGATATTGGTTGACTGGCTATAGGGTATTCGAGAAGTTGCATATAGATATGCAATCCATGTAAACATATTGTGGTAATTTAGAGTGATTTTGGAGCCGATTTTCTACATCCAAACACAGAAGATATGCCAGCATCTTTGGCAGTGATAGACATTACAACTCAAGTGGGAGTTTTGGATGCATATGGTTTACGTGTGACTAGCACTTGAGAGTGCTTGTGCTCAGTTTAAAGCATTTTACTCCCCGTAGGTAGGTGGTTTTGTGCTTTTTCTTGCATACTCATTGATGCCTATTTGAGTGCATGTCTTGCGGTCTTGTAGTGACAATTTCACGTTTTGGATGCACCTTGAAGAGTTCGGGAATTTTGGGGTTGTGAGTGCACGTGTGCGCGGATGTGTGCGTGCATGCGCAGTGCGGTGCGTGCGGAGAAGGGGAAGAGCACGAGACCGGTGTGGATGGAGCAACTTCTAGCAAGTAACTCAAGTAAGTGAGGTGCTCCTTATTCTCATGTATATGAATGATAAGGGTATGTACACATGTGGGCGGGCGGTCATACACCAGACGTCTGGCCCCGCGCAAAGGCGTAGCGCTTTTACTGCTAGAATTAGGGTTGCAAGGAAACGCGCAAAGCTTGGAGAAGACGAAGGAAGCTCAAGGCACACAACAGAGAGTGTATTTCTTAGTGTGAAACGGAAAGATAGATAGCCCTAGAGTGATGGGCGTATATACAATGCACGGGGGGAAAACCTCCTAAAGAGGGAAAAAATGCCCCGGCGGTCCTAGTGTGTTCACACACATTACTACCACATGTATATGGTAGCAAATCCCCCCTGTGAGTGATCCGGTGAATGAGGGTTGGCACAAAGAGTAAAGGGAAGTGCCATGCCTTGAGGACAGGATCAGTCCACAAAGCGGCGCAAGCCCAAAGCTTTGCGAAAAGCTTCAAACTTCTCACGAGACAATGCCTTTGTGAAAAGATCTGCAAGGTTGTCCTGTGTTGGCACATAAGCCAAGCTGATCTCTCATGTTGAGAGCCTCTCCCTAACATAGTGGTAATGCACCTCAATGTGCTTTGTGCGAGCATGAAAAATTGGGTTCCTTGCAACTGCCAATGCGCTCTGACTGTCAGTGTAGATGATGTTGGCAATGTCTTGTTCAACACTCAAATTAGCCATAAGGCGTCTGAGCCATACACACTCAATCGTAGCTATGAAGACTGCCCTGTACTCAGCCTCACAACTGGAAGTGGCCACAGTAGGTTGCTCCTTGCTCAACCATGAAATACATGAACTACCAAGCATGAAACAAAAACCACTTGTGGACACTCGCGTGTCATAACAACCAGCCCAATCTGAGTCCAAAAAAGCATGTAAATCTAGCGGCAATGATCCCCTCTTGGGATAAAACAAGCCAAGATGCAAAGTGCCACTCAAGTAGCGAAAAATCCTCTCGACTGCCTGCCACTTAGACCATGGGCTATGCATAAATCTGCTGACCTGTGAGACTGCAAATTGAATATCCGACCTTGTGTTGCATACATAAATGAGGCAACCAACATCAGCTTGGTAAAGAGTGACATCAGCAGGATCACCAGCATCATGTAGACTCAACTTCAAACCTGTTTCCATGGGAGTGGAAATAGGTTTGCAATCCTCAAGCCCAAACTTACATAGCAATGTCTCTATGTAACTTTTCTGACACAAGGCAATACCACCATCACACTTGTTAAACTGTATACCCAAGTAATGATGGAATAGCCCCAAATCTTTCATCTTGAAAGTAGCATTCAAATCAGCCTTAAATTCAGCAATATGTGCCTCATTGGGACCAGTGATCAGCAAATCATCCACATAAAGAACAACAATGAGAAGTACATCGCCCTCACGCTTGACATACAATGTGCTTTCTATTGGACTGTTACGAAAGCATCGTTTGACCAAATGAGTGTCAGCTTTCTCATACCAAGCACGAGGAGATTGCTTCAATCCATACAAAGCCTTCTTACATATGCACACTTTGTCCTCTTGTCCTTTCTTGACAAACCGCGAGGTTGCATTACATAGACTTCCTAAAAAATGTCACCATTCAAGAAAGGTATAACAATATTGGATTGATGTACATCCCAACCAAATTGAGTTGCCAATGCGCATAGAAAATAACAATATTGGATTGATGTACATCCCAACCAAAATGAGTTGCCAATGCACATACAAAACCAACAGTAGTCATACGACAAGTGGGAGCAAAATTTTCTTCATAATTTATGCCTTTCTGTTGCACATAGCCTTTTGCAAAAATTCAAGCCTTATGGAAATCAACCTCACCATCCAGCTTGCGTTTCAACTTGTAAACCCACTTTGTACCAATGGCCTTTTTGCCAGGAGGCAATTCACATAAAGTCCATGTGTCATTTTCTATAAGTGCATCATATTCTGATTGCATGGCAACCATTCAATTTTCTAAATTATGTGCTTCATCAAAAGATAGAGGTTCCTCTATATCACATAAGCTAGACACAGCCAAAGCATAACAATATGATGCATAAGAGGCATGGCGAGAGCCTGAACGAGTACGACTAGAGAAAGGTGCATCCAATTTACTGTCATGCAAAGTGTACACCAGCCATTTTGGCATACCTCTAGCCTGCTCATTTTGAGCCCATAGGCTGTACATTTGCCTCATTTGAATTTACATTCAAACTTCCACCACTGAAAAGAGGCAATAAACTGTCATAAATGTCATGTGAGCTTACATTAATATCTCTAGTACATGATAGCAAAGGTTGAACAAAATCTGCCACAAACACAACACCACGTGAGACCAAAATACGCTTTGTTTGTAGATGGTACAACCTGTAACCTTTGTTTTCAGCACTATAACCAACCAAAATACATTTGACAACCTTATCATCCAATTTTTTTTGCTAAGCTTGTGGCACTAAACCATAAGCCAAACAACCAAAACACGCATGTGCTCACTAGATGGCTTTCTATCATGCCATGCTTCATATGGAGTCATAGACTGCAACGCTTTTGTAGGACACCTGATGAGTACATAAGTGGCACACGACAGTCTCAAGCCAAAACGAATGTGGTAAAGCTTGACTCTTGACCATACATCGTGCCATTTTCCGTAAGAGACCTGTTTTTCCTCTCAGCAACACTATTTTGTTGAGGCGTATATGGCACTGTACATTGGTGTTTTATCCCACGACTAGCCAGAAATGCATTAAATTCATGAGACATATACTCCCCCCCTCGATCGGAATGGAGGGTGTCCATAGCACATTTTGAGACATTTTCAGCCATAACAAGAAATTGCTTGAAGCACATAAATACTTCGGACTTAGATTTCAATGGATATTCCCATGCATGCCTGGAGTAGTCATCAATGAAAGTCACGAAGTACAAGTAATTTCCCAAGGACGGAGTTTGCATAGGCCCACAAACATTACTATGCACAAGTTGTAATCTGCATGTAGCACGAACTAACCCATCCTTTGGAAACTTAGCACACTGCATTTTACCCAAAATACAGCCTTCACAAACATGTTTGACAGGTGCTTCAAGAGGCAGCAAAGAAGCAACCATATCAATTTTTTGCAAACGTAGCAAACTGGCAAAATTCAAATGCCCAAAACATGCATGCCACAGTTTTTCATATGAAACAGTTCTTGAATCTGCAACTGCATTTGCAAACTTTTGTCCACACTTGTCATACAAAGTGAGCTTATACAGCCCATCACACAAAAGGCCAAATGCAACATTTTCATCACCAAAACTGAGATCATGAACTGTACATCTGTCATCCACAAATTTGACTACGAGACCAAGTCTAGCAAGTGCAGATACAGACAAAAAGGTTCTTTTTTATCCTAAGTACATACAATGCATCAACAAGTATGAAAGAATTTCCGTTTGCAGTAGTAAGCATAATCTTTCCAACTTCTTGAACAGGATAAGAGGCATTGTTGGCACAGTTCACCGTATTCCCATGAGGGACAGACTCAATAGAGGTAAACAAATCACGATGTAAGGTAATGTGTTTTGTAGCACCACTGTCAAAATACCACACATGTGAATCTGCAACAACTGACATACATGCATCATGGACAATAGGATCATAAGTGCACTCTGCACTAAATGCCCATTCTTCAACAACATCAGCATCACAATCTCCTCTGACAGAAGACTCTACAATCATTGCACTTGTATTGGACCCTGTAGTGGATCCAGCCTCTTTCTTCTTAGCCTCTTTTGCCTTCAATTTCGGACACTGCTTGATCAAGTGATCATTAGCTTTACAATATGAAAATGCATCTTCTTTTTGCCCTTATCACCAGAATTGCCAGACGAAGTACTGCTAGCAAAAGCATTAGGAACAGAAGTTATGCCACTTGGAGCAGAACCATAAGAAGTGGTTACATTGTTGTTCCCACCTTTTCTTTGAGTCACAATAAAATCCTGTTCAATTGCACACTGCCTAGTCCTGTTTTTTTTGGAAAGTGACTCTTGCAACAACAATGTGCATAATGCATCAAACTTGACAACTTCAGGATTTCCTTGGGTCATAAGTCTCCAAGTACTAGCAAAAGTCTGGTAAGAATGTGGCAAAACATCAAGATTAGTCTCTGCACAAGTGAACTGTCAGAAATGACTTCTCCTGCAGAAATTAGTTTCTCATTAACATCCTTGACACCAACAAGGAAAGTGTCCATATCATATTCCTCATGCATAATCTTTGATTCCAGATCTTTACGCAACAAAGCAATTTTAGTCTCATTGCGGCTTGCATAAAGACCTGCTAGAATATCCCAAGCCTGTTTTGTAGATTTTGTTGAATGGATGTGAGGAGTGATAGTGCGCTTCACAAACAATGCAATCAATGCATGAGCCCGCGCATCTCTTACATCCCAACAAGCATGCTCAGTCATAGGCAAAACAGCTCTGACAGCAGAAACCCTAGCAGCAAAACCTGGAGCATCCTCAACATTGCCTGCATCCACAGTACCAGGACGTACATCAATGCCCAACACAATGTTCCAAACTCCCTTTGACACAAGTACATGTTGCATCATGTAAGCCCACATAGGGTAATTGTCCCAATCCAATCTGTCCTCAGCAACAAACATCTTGAACACATCTGTGTTGTTGTCAGCCATGGAAAATGCATGGAACTGATGTGAAAATTGCCCAAAATGAGGAGAAACTGAGTGAGACCAACACGTGCTATATAGCACAACCCATAGTAGACTGTATGGGACCTATTATACAATAATTGACACTGATGAAAATTCTGCACAAAATGACAAAATTGCCTCTGCAGACTTGGCTGTAGTGGAAACGGAGGTCGAAATGAGCCCGAAATGAAATTCTGAGCTACTAACGCTCGCCAAAGCTCGTTCAAATCTGAGAAAACAAGCAGGGGTATTCTAGCGACGCTGGCGACTAAGCTCGAGAAGACGTGACATGCTCCGATACCAATTGTTGGAATTAGGATTGCAAGGAAACGCACACAACTTGGAGAAGACAAAGGAAGCTCAAGGCACACAACAAAGAGTGTACTACTTAGTGTGCAATGGAAAGATAGACAGCCCTAGAGTGATAGGCGTATATACAATGTACGGGGGGAAAAACCTCCTACAGAGGGAAAAAATGCCCTATCGGTCCTAGTGTGTTCACACACATCACTACCACATGTATATAGTAGCATTTATCCCAACAATATCCCACTTAAAGGCGATGAGCCGATAGGGCTTACTCGTCGAGGCTCGCAAAATGTCACAAACGTCTTTCTGTGTGTGCATGAGCGCACGTCAAAAGAGAGGGCTCTCTCTCTACCTCTCGCTCGCTCGCTATCTCTCTCACTCACTCACTCGCTCGCTCTATCTCTCTAGCTCTTTCTCTCACAGCTCTCTCTCACTCGCATGTCGGATGTATGTGAACCGGGGTGTGTAAGAGCGTAGTTGTAGAGACCGGGGGGGAGGGGGGTGTCTCGGGCTTGACTACGAGTCGATGAGGGGGATGGTCAAGGGCTCCCGTGGGAGCGAGCCCTTGCACATAAAAAGTGTGTAAGGGTCAAAAAGATTAAAAACAAGGTAAAGATTTACATCGGCCTACAGAAAAGAGAGAGAGAGAGAGAGAGAGAGAGAGAGAGAGAGAGAGAGAGAGAGAGAGAGCGAGCTACCTCGACTCCAACGAAGTAAGAGAGTGGGGGGGCACTCCCATATGTACACATTAAAATTAAAAAACGTTCAAATGCCACATGAAAAACATCCAACAATTCAATTCAATAGTAAAGGAATTGCACCAAAAATCTTCGTTTTTCCTTATGCCCTTATGTATGAGTGTTATATTAGTTGACCGCATGAAAACAGAAAGCATATAAAATATTTGTGAGATTTTAGGGATTGATCTAATTCTTGTATAAATATATCAATAAAACAAATTACACAATAAAATGATGCATTCTATCAAATGAAATAAATACATGATATCTTTAGGATTAGAAATGAATATTGAAAATGTCTAAACATATTCCCTAATAATAATATATACTTTAAAGGTGACATTTACATATCAAAACAAAAAGTTGAAAAAAAAATCTTAGTTGTTGTGAATTTTTTTTAAAGCTAATCCCTAATAATAATGCATGCATTAAAGTCATTTTCATATCAAAACCAAAAGTCAAAACAAAAATCTTAGTGGTGAACAAATTGTTTCATGGAAGAACAATTTATAAATTTTTAGTTAAAAATTATCTGTAAATGAAAAGAAAATTTACAAGAAAAAAGTATGTTTCAAATCAAAAAGCTAACAAGAAAGTAATTAAATCCTTAAATGAAGAGACCCATTTATAAACTAAACAAAGATTTAAAAAAAATCAAGTGACATTAAATAAAGGGACCAAATTACAATGATGAAAAGAGATACTTACATTATAAAAGGAAAATATAACCTTTATAAAACTTATAAATTAAACAAAGATTTAAAAAACAAAAACAAAAATCAAATGAGCATTAAATAAAGGGACCAAATTACAATGATGGAAAGACCCATTTACATTATAAAAAGGAAAAATAACATTTATTAAACAAGGAAATCAATTGAGCATTAAAAGAAGGGACCAAGTTGAAATGATGGAAAGACCCATATACATTATAAAACAAGCTCACCTGACATGTGTCGCCAATTCGTGATTCTTAATCAACGGTCCAAAAAGTGCACCAATTATCCACCCACTCTCCTATGGTCTTCTGAAGGCCAAAAATATCAATCTCATTGTCGTGATGCCAAGTTCCGACAAGCCTGACTTCTGCCCTTGTCGGCTCTATATTCCTTGCACAGCGTCGCCTCTGCTCGGCTTTATCTCACTCCATGCCCTGCAGCTTCTGTACTCAATTGCTGCTATGGCTGCCCGATGTCGCTACCTGCTACCCGCTGCCTCTGTCAACTGTCGGATTTTTCCCCCTTTGCACCCCTCTGCTCGTTGCAACCCAAGATCTGCCAGCGAATTGCAGCTTGGTGCTTGTGCCGACTCTACCCGCAGCGAGGTCACCTATCGAGATGAGATAGAGTGTGTGTGTGTGTGTGACAAGGTACTCCTTGCAAGTTCGATCGAGTGCCAATGCCGAGCTCCTCTCTGCCCGAATTCCCCCCCTGCTCAAGGTGTCAAATTGTTGTCGAGTCCAGTTCGGCCGATTTGACTGCTGGCCGATAATTGCTTGCTTTCGATTTTTTACTTTCTCCAAGCCCCTCCAAGGCTTTCCTTGCTCTAAGGCCTAAACTCGGGCCTAGCTACACTGTGACCTGCTTGCCTTGGTGAGCTTCCCTAAGCTCTTCTAAGCTCACTCAATTTGCTCTCCGACCTCTAGATATAATTTTCATGTTGCAGTGTAGATCTAAGTTTCCTGTTGCAGCCGTGTTTCTTGCTTGATTCCTCAAGAATTGCCAATATTTTCTACACGCTCGAGAGGGGTTGCGCGTGTTGAGAAGCCGAGATCTCATCGAACCACGCCTGATCTCCTCCGATCTGTGTCGGATCTGTCGCCAAATCAACCCGATCCGGTGCCGTGAGCAGACAACAATTTGACACCGTCACCGTCAAGAGATCGCCACCGCCGTCAAAGCAGAGCTCTGATACCACTTGTGAGTGCGCGTGTGTGTGGATGCGTACGTGTACGGTACGGTGTGTGCGGAGAAGAGGAAGGGCACGAGACCGGTGTGGGTGGAGCAACCTCTAGCAAATAACTCAAGTGAGTGAGGTGTTCCTTATTCTCATGCATATAAAGAATAAGGGTATGTACACATATGGACGGGCGATCGAACACCAAACGTCAAACCGCGAGCAAAAGCATAATGTCTTTACCCCAACATGGGCGGCCACCCCCCCTCCCCCTTCTCCCCTCCCCTCCACTCAATGTAATAATGTAGTCTACAACACTCTCTCTCTCTCTATCTCTCTCTCTCTCTCTCTCTCTCTCTCTCTCTCTCTCTCCTTCCTTCAAATCTCTCCACAATGCCGAGTTAGCAAGAGCATATTCTACCCTTACAAGCCAATGCATGAGATACTTCACTTTGCTCTGGTTAAATGGACATTTATGGGTTTCAAAAAGGTCAACCAGATCATGTGTATGCCATCATAGATTTCCTTTTGAAGGAAAGTGAAGCCATTCAGGCTTGTGCCATAGTGGCTCAAATAGAGAGAAGGTGCAGCCTTAACTTTTTCCATGTTGACTCAAATGGAGAAGAGAAGATACATTTGAAGCATGCAGACCTACAACATCCCGATGGATGCATGCAAGATTTCAAGGTGCAGATTGCTCTTAAGAGAAAAAATGATAATAAATGTTAAAGGGCACAATCTTACAATGCACATTTGTCTACTCTTGTATCTCATTTGGAAAACATGTCCAACCAACATGCATTCTCAAATTAAATACACGAGTGAGACTCGCGCTGACGCCACCACCAATGGCAGTGCCACCTGAGAGAGAGAGAGAGAGAGAGAGAGAGAGAGAGAGAGAAATAAAATGTTTATTAACGTCTTCAAAAGGCCAAATTGATCTATGAGACCAAAAGGTTACATCCATGTGTGACTCTATTACAAAGTGTTGAGAACATAAAAATAAAAACAAATAAGGGTACATAGAGTGGGTAGGTATGTATGTAAGCCTACCCTACATACTCATCATACATCATCTCAAAACAAATGGGGAGGGTTACAATTACATGAGGGCTGATGAGGTGTACAATGGAGATATTATACAATGGTAATCATAGCATGAACGCTCTCATGGGTCTCTACAATATGGCCTCAATGTCCTCCTTTAATAGCTCTCTAGGGGGCATGCTCGATGTAGCTCAACGATGCTCTCTAGCCTCTGATGTAGACCTCATCTATGATGTGAAGATCCCTCCCCCTTTTATAATAGTATAGATTGCTTCGTAGGAAAATAGAGAGAGTCTTTGCAATCCTAGTGCATCAACTTCTTCATCCCATCGTAAACAGAGCCATCTAACATTTTTGAACACCTATAACCCAATATATCAAAATCTAGGCCCACAAAACATGGTGTTTTGAGGCATGTCACCCTGCCTTGGAGCTAATATCTAAGCAAGAGTATTTGCTTCATCCAAGTAGCACACAATCAAAATAATCACTAAAAAACTAATTGGGGAGAGAGCCAATGTCTAAGAGAAAAATTTAATACTACAGCTCGAACTTCACCAATGCTTGCCCATGTCTAGCTTTGTTTGTTGTTGGGAGGGGCCACAGAGCATCTATACAAAATTTGAGCAGCTTACAACGATGGCAATTCTGGATCGTTAAATGAGTGCAGAGCTTTCATGCAAAATTTTCCGCTATGAAAAGGCATATAAAAACCAAGCATGGTGCATGTAAGGTATGCCATAACCATACCATCCTTACATCCTATCACAAGAAGTTTTGGACAAATTCTCACAATATTTCCCACATTGTGACTTACCTCAACATCATGAGCTTCTGTGAGGGAGGCGCCGCATACCTAGCTAGGTACTATTGGGGGCAAGGGACCACCGACCCGATGAGGGGGCCGGTGGTCCCTTGCCCCCCAATCGTACCTAGCTAGGTATGCGGTGCCCTCGAGCAGAAGCTCATGATGTTATGCATTGTATGAAAAACATAGAGAAAGACTCCGTTTTCCTACATAAGAAAATTTCTAAATCTTCTTGTGTATATATGGACAAAATAAATATGAGCACTCAAGGGCTGGGGAAACTCTGCAAGAGTGGAGATAGGTGTTGGATCAGTGTTCAGCATAAGTTTTTGCTCACGTAGAATCAAAGAATCTTATAGCCACTCCCTACCCTCAACATCAATTGTATAGTTAGTGACGCTAGAAAAACATCTCAAGGATGATGCCTTTTCTTGCTGCTAGAAGAATCAAAGCATTCCTCTTCACATAGCCTCGTGTTTCTAGTCTACTTATACAGAAGAAGTTTTGGACAAATTCTCACAGTAATTCGCACATTGTGACTTACCTCAACATCATGAGCTTCTGTGAGGGAGGCATTGCATACCTAGCTAGGTACGATTGGGGGCAGGAGACCGATGCCGGGGGGGGGGGCGATGGTCTCCTGCCTCCAATCGTATCTAGCTAGGTATGCGGTGCCTCTCGAACAGAAGCTCATGATGTTATGCATTGTATGAAAAACACTCATAAAGACTCCGTTTTCCTACATGAGAAAAAATTAAATCTTCTTGTGTTAGTAGTGTGGTTGCAGAAAGGGGTTGTTGCTTGCAATGTGTTTGTTGCATAAAGCCCTTTGCCTGCAAGAATTTAATTGCAAAAAAGCGATAATATTTGCATCTCCTTTCAACACCATCCAAAGCAACAAGTCACAAAAACACTAGCCAGCCAATAACTCTCTCTCTCTCTCTCTCTCTCTCTCTCTCACACACACACACACACACACACACACACACACACGTGTGATAAAAATAAACATACAATAAATGACCTATCAAGCAATTATGTACAAAGGCCAGAAGAAAAATATTTGACAAGAATATAAAAAACTCATTGCCAAAATGGAATTTTGCCATTTAATATCCCTCAATAGTGTTAAGAGAAGATATATTCAAAGGAGAAACGCTTCTCAATAGCAACATCTGATTTCTAGCACCATCAAAAGCAAAGGCATTCTTGGTGGTACAATTATGCCAGAAACCCAACATGTTAAAAACTAGTTGAAAGTTCTAAGCATTCTAGGAAAAGATTCACAATGGGGAAAAAAATCTCTAGCAACATGAAACAAGCTAGAGGAGCAAAGGACCGTAATAATAATAATATCAGGCTAGAAAAATACATTTTTCTAACAGAAGAAAATAAGGGCAAATTTGAAATTCTCCCGATTTTTAGGTCAAAATTTGAAGCTTTTGCTAGTAATTACACTAAAACTTGATAAAATTTCCCGGTTTTCTTCAAGGCAAGCCCAAAATTTAACCGTATTTTAACTGGTTGAAATCCTAAAATCCCACTAGACCCCGGTTTTTTTCTAACAATGGACCATATTTTCTTGGCAAAAGGACAATTAATGAAGTGACATCTTTTTGTCTTGTTTGAAAGTGGTGCCAAAGATACACATGTTGGAGGAAAGATGATACTGGCACGTGCTTGCTCCCAATTCAAGGGTCCTCCATACACACATTTGCCTTATAAGGCAGTGTAGCATGCAAACCTCAAAAAAATACACCTCTCCACCAAGTACTATATTTTTCTGCCCACCTAGCACAAGAAGTTTTGGACAAATTCTCACGATAATTCCCACATTGTGACTTACCTCAACACCGTGAGCTTCTGTGAGGGAGGCACCGCATACCCTAGCTAGGTATGATTGGGGGCAGGGGACCACCGGCCCCCCTAGCTAGGTATGTGGTGCCTCTCGAGCAGAAGCTCATGATGTCCCACCGGGCCGGCGGCCCCTGCCCCTAATCGTACCTAGCTAGGTATGTAGTGCCTCTCGAGCAGAAGCTCATGATGTTATGCACTGTATGAAAAACACTGAAAAAGACTTCGTTTTCCTACATGAGAAATTTCTAAATCTTTTTGTGTAGCCTCGTTGGACTTGTCAAAAATCCAAGGCTTTTCTTCAATAAGACATTGATCCACAAAATTTGAAGAACTTTCAGAAATGGGCTTTTTGCCTTCAACTTTCCCATCTTGCCAAGGGTGATCAAAAACCAAGGTAAGGTGCACAAGGAAAGAAAAAACGCAACCACAAAGCTTCTCTCAAATATCTAGATAGCAACAAGGGACCTTGTATTGATGTTGCGTTCTATAAAAGGAGAGAATTTAGCTACATTGTGGTGATGTGGCATTAGAAGCAAGCAATATCTATCCTCGCCATACTATTGAATTTTTGGTGAAGGTGATCTTGTCCGAGTAGGTGCAAGTTCTAAAAGTGTTAAGCACCTTAGATTGAAGAGAGTTTGCTACCTCTTGAAAGAGGGTGGCTTCTAACTAACAAACTTCAATACCTATTTCCATGAAAGAACTAAGCATTTGAGCGGTGAAGATTTCTTGCGTTTGAACGGTTGATTTGCATCACCTTGGTGCCTCTACTACAGTCTTCCCATTCCGATAACTTATCACTCAGAAATTGAAACTCACAATTGCACGAAACACACAAAGGATAGCTTGAGGTACCGAAAGGCCCAAGGTCTTGTAGAGTGATGGCTGACACTCCTCCCAACCATCCCCTCTCTTCTTATAGCCCTTGGCCTAAAGAGAGCCCCATTCATGTCATCCATATGGCCGAGCCAGTAAGCCTTGCTCACTTAGCCTTGCTAAGGTATTGGGACCTTTTTCCTCATACTACTCCCCCATGGGAGAGCAGTTTTCATCATCGAAAACAAAAGTAGTAAATCTCTTCCTAGGTACACTGATGTCTTCCCAAGTGGCCCCTTCCTAAGGTCTATATTTCCTCTTGGCAAGTACTTTCTAACAAACATGATTTCTTGTTCATATAAATTGCAATAATCCCCAATCATTTTTGGCTCGTGAGATTGAGCAGGATCCTATCCATGTGCTAGTAACTCTAATGTATAGGCATGCTCACCTATCTTTTTTAGAATCTGGAGTGGACCACAATACCTAGGTGCAAGCTTAGGTATTGGGCCAATTTTTACACTTTTAAATACTTTAAAAACTTTAGAAATACCCTCTCCCTTCGTGAAGGAGACCTATCGATGTTTCTCATCTTCGAACTTTTTGTAATAGTCATGAGCATGCTTAACATTGCTCTTAGCAATCTATAACATATCAAAATGTTCTTTTAATAAATCCTTAGCTAGATGTATGCATTCATTGGCTAAATGTATTGTAACTAGAGATTGAGGTTGATAACCATATATAAACATAAATGGCATGTCATAAAATGAAGTTGGAACATTTGTCAGCCCAAAGGGAAGAATAAGAAACTCAAAATGTTCAAACCGTGTTCCAAAAGCTGTTTTAAGACTATCACTTGAGTCAATTCTTCATTGATGATATCCAATCTTAGGGAAAAGCTCAAATTTTCCATGGAAATCATGGTTGTGACTTACTTCTGAATTATTCGATTCATCTTTCTACAACTCCATTCTGATTAGCTATGTAAGGTGCAGTAAGTTGCCTCTTAATACCCCTCTTGCTACAAAAATTCTCCAACTCCTTGGAGAATTTCTAGAAAGTGGAGAAGACATGATCCTTATGTTGCAAAGGATAAAGTCACACCTTCCTAATGTAATCATCTATGAAAGTCACAAAATAGCTAGCTCCCCCTAGACACTTGGTCGACATAGGACCACAAGCTCTAGTGGTTGTAAATGCTCCCTATTCAATGGCGATGAGGTGGTCCTAGTTTGTTTACCATAGATGCAGTGCTTACACATAGAAAAAATAAAATATCTTAACACAAGTAAGTAGCCAAAATGAGCTAGTGTTTTCATTCCATTTTGGATCATATGGCCTAGCCGAATATGCCACAACTCGGTAGACTGCAGCTCGACTAGGGATATACAATCCTCTTTATCACACGAAACAAACATAGAGTAAAATGTTTCATGCTTCTTATCCCTGAGTATCACAAGATTTTCCTTCCTGATTAACCATGAACCATTTTCAAAGGTGTTCATTTAACCCAAGCTTCAAGCTGACCAATAGATATCAAACTCTTTGCTAACTTGGAAACATGTTTGGCATTTTTTACTATAAATTCTGTTCCATTTCTTGTGGCAATGGTATCACTCAACATTGTGCAAAGAATGTTCAGATTAACTCAAGAATTCTCTCGATCCTTACTTTTGCTACGATTATGAGTGCAACCTATCTGACCTTTGCCAATGGCTAGATGTGCATCACCTTGTTTTGTAGGCTCCATAGACTTCTTCCCTATCTCTTCACTGAGTAGACTAGATACTACAACATCGTAGGCCAACTTGCCCTTAGGTCCAAAGTAAACGTTGTGCAAAATATGTCCCATGAAGAGGGACCGCATTTCATCGTCAAATCCAACCTGTGATGTCAATTGACTAAAAATTACATTGAGCGCATTCAAGTGCTCGAAAATTGTGTCACCTTCTTTCATACGAAGCTTAAAAAGCTTCTATCAAGTATTTGTTACTTGCAATTTGGCTCTCATATGTATTGCATAACTTGTCTCACAAGGATTTAGTAATAGTAGCTTCACCCACAATGGTGAAATACACAGATTTGGCTAAGTTTAAGAAGGTAGTGGATGTAACTTTTGCATCTAGTATCTTCCATTGTGCTTCTCTATAGCTATCTCCGTTTGCACGTTCAAAAATCGACTCTAATTGACCTTTGTGGATCGGCACATCCAAACTTTGTTGTTTTCACATAGAAAAATACGTGCCATCAAACTTTCTAATATTGTAAATATCCTTCTTAGCAAAAAGATTTCATTTTTAGAAGACGTGAGCACTATGGCGAAAATGTCAAAAGATATGGCAAGAACATCTAATGAGATTTTTGACAGAACCTCCTTTTGGAACAAGGATAAAATCTCAAACCAATACGATGCTCAAAGTATCCTAAAACGTATAGATACACTCACGAATCAGGACATAAATTATCAAGTGTAACTGACAAACGACTATTATACGTAGCGTCAAGCGAAACATCCCATCAGATACATAATTTATGGCGAGGATACCATAACGGGGAACTTCAAGGACCTATTTCACCACGAAGGTATCTCAACATTCGAGAATAATGCAGCTCAATAAAACCTTACGCAGGACCCTCCAAAAGGCTAAGCAAACACAACAATACTAGCCACGGTCTCAGAAAGGGCTGTTCTATCTGAGTCTCAAAACGCCCAGTAAGCTTGCCAAAAAATGGCAAGAGATGGCTCCACACGGATAGTATCCACAACTCAACGTACATGAGTAAGAAACCATGCATGAACATGTGCCAGATACCTTCGAGGTCACCTGCTCTTAGAAGAGCTCAATAGCATTGTCTATGCTTTAAAAAATGCATAACAATCCACAGAGAAACTTCTCTCAAAACCATTGTCAAGCAGACGTTGTACTTATGTGTGTTTTAAACTTGGAGATGGTGCATGCACACTAAAGCGTGTCAATGTGTGTCGGGCCACAAGAAAAGTAGGCACATGCAGGCTCAAAATCCCCCTTGTAAACCTGCTATGAGAAATCATATATGTTGGTGTAGACTAGAATCCGATGCTGACTTCTATCGTCGGACAAAAGTGCCAAAAAATGCCAATGCTCAAAGTCGAAACGTAGCCGAAAAACAAGGTACCTATGTGCGCACGTATGTAAGCACATTAGCCGATATTGAGAGTGAGATACCAAAAATCCACCGCGTAATCTGTAGGATGTCACGAAAACGTTGAGGGTAGTGTATGCCACGCTAGAGTGTCAATGTGTGGAGAGAGAATGCCGCTCTCTCTCAATCCAAGGTCGTGGGAAGGCACGAGGCTAGAAGAAGCCATCGATAGCAAGTGTCGAAGGGAATTCAAATCTCTCTCTCTCTCTCTCTCTCTCTCATTGTTCTCCGTTCTCCTTCTAACGAATCCCTTGCGTAGTCAAGCAACCCAATGCCCTGCAATTACTTCATGTTATCCTTTTGTTTTCACATTTAAGATTTATACGAAAGTATAATCAAAGGAGGGACTAGCGATATAAAGGGGCAAGAAGGAAATTGTCGTATGCTCCTCAGCTTGCACCCTTCTATGTCAACCACGACCTCAATAGCACCTTGCAATTGGAATTTTCGCAGTCACTAGGTGTAATAAGTCAATAAGTTTGGGTTAAGCAATTGATTGGTTGAGAATTCCCTCGTCTCCTGAAAATCTAGTAACAATTTCCATGCTTTCTACATTAGTCTTTTAAGACCTTTCAGAGGACCCCTACCTACACATCACATTTATGAGGATCACCTTCACTTGTGGACCAAGAAGAACAACTCATCCCTGCACAAATAGTTAATCACGACCACCACCACACGCACTGGCATGGTTATAACCGCTATCTTTTGACCTTCAAAGGCCACCCTCGAGAGGATGCCAAATGGATACCTGAAATTTTTTTCTGCAACTTCCTAGACCTTCTCGACACTTTCCATCACTCACGATCCAGTTGATTCTTTAGTGAGCAACTGAAGACAATTGCTATCCGTGGTGGGAGGGATGTTACGAGACTGGGGACCCTCCTGTTGCATGTGGTTAACTACAATTGGGATAGATGGCTTAATGATTAATTATGTACTGTCTATTTGAATTTTACCAACAGTGAGTGCGTGATGATTTGTAGATTGAAACTCTGGGAGTTGACGAGGAGGTGCCGGAAAATAATAATTCTCTCAGTCACTTTATTCTAGCACAATATTTTAGATCTTTTATCAATAAGCCACTATGGATCCTTTGTAAATAGGACAATGAGAACTCACCCTAAGAGGGTCAAGCAATAAGTAGTGTATACCACTCATAACTAAAGTGGGACTAGAGTGCAAAAGAGGAGCCTCCAATTTTTGGCACCAATATTAAATCAAAATATCAAATACCAAACTCCACAAGAGGTGCCATGGAGTTTGGGGTTATGATTTTAGGCTTTTCTTGTGTAGATGCTCTCAATTTCCCATCTCCTCTCTCTTAAGATATTTTGTGTTTGCCGTGTACTTTCCTTAATTAAGTCTACATCTTCTTTTTCATATTCTTACACTGCTCTTAGAGTGTGTGTGTCATAGTCTAGGTGTGTGTGTGCGCTTGAAAATTGGAGAAAGAGGTTGACAGGTTGATGGTGATGTATGTGAACAAATGTTGAATTGTTCCAAGCAATTGATCTCCCCATTCTCCCACACCTTCTTCAATGTCTTGCTGACATTTAGGCACTTCTAGTGGGATACATTAGCTAGTTTTTCTAGGACAAGAGGAGAGTGTCACAAAGTCTTTCTCAGACAATGGGCTCACATTCAATTTCCTTATTTATGGATCAAGGGCACCTTACATGGCACTATGCTTTGTGATTCATCTTATGTTCCTCGTACATGCCACCATGATGTACATATTGTTTTTGCACTTGGCTTGCATCGTACTTTCTCTTGGTGTTAGGCTCACATGAGCATCCTAGAGGTCTACTTGTACCTTGTATATAGGTACTCTTTGAGAGAGAGAGAGAGGGAGGAGGAGGAAAGTGGAATAACCTTCGTACATTTCCCTTTTGCGTATTTGATCATTCGAGACCCATCAAATACATCTCTTGGGATTGTTTCTTCTTTTCTTTTGTTGGGAGTTATATTCTACCTATACTCTTTCTTCTGTTGGGAGTTATATTCTTTTCTTTTGTTTGGAAATATTCTACCTCTCTTCTAGAACCGGTCTTGAGAGTTCAAAACCGGATCGGGACCCGCGTCTGTGAAAACCTCTCTCTCTCTCTCTCTCTCTCTCGCGCGCGCGCGCGCGCTCGGAAAGAAATGGGTTCAAGTTGAGCAGAAAGAAACAGAAAGAAAGCAGTCTGATGGTGCTCCAGCTTTTACCTCTGGGGTTTTTGGCGTGAGGGTACAGTCTGCGTCAAAGATGTCATCCACAAAGGAGCTTCAGCAACAGTTGGAACTTCGTGCTTCCGCTCTCAACAAGCTTCAGAAAGGTCTTGTACATATCCGAGTTTGAAGTTTGAAGGAAAACAAGCATGATGACAGAAGAAGCTTGTTTAGGTCATGTCAACCATTAGTCTCCCTTTAATTACTTGTTCCCACTTTTTGCAAACTGCAGACATAGCTAAAAATCATCAAGTAAGACGCCAATATACGATCCAACAGGGGGAAAATGAAATGGTGCAGAAGGTACATCCTGTTCCCTTTCATTCTGAAATGAATTGTCTCAGAGAGTGGATGCATTGATCTCGTCCTTTTGTATTAGGAGCTCGAGTTGCTTGATGAAGACACAAATGTTTTTAAGCTTATTGGCCCAGTGCTTGTGAAACAAGACTTGGTGGAAGCCAAGGCAAATGTCAACAAGCGCATTGATTACATCACTGGAGAGTTGTATGTCCAATCTTTTCTCACATTCATGAAAGCTTTAACTCTTCGAATGCTGGTCAACTTTGTCTTTTATATAGTGATGGAAGGTTGAGCTTCATCATGAAGATATCCATGCCTGCAGTCCGCATGCACTGAGTGAATATTTTTGCATGCCTGTGAGTGTGGACAAATATGGTTTTGGAAACAAAGAAGCATGTTGATCTTTATCAGGATGTTCGTATTTTATGTTTCAGGTTTTCTATAAAAAGTTGAGAGTGTCGCATATAGCATCCAACATCTTAGTTTTTTTTTTGAACTCCTTAGATTGTTTAGGTAGAAGGTAATGCCTTCAGATCTTGAGTTACAACATCTTCAGACACTTGGTATTTGGTATGTAGCCAGAGGTCTGGGCTCCAATGTTTCTCTTTGAAGTTAGAGTGGAAGGGGTGATGTTGACACCAGATGGTCTACTACTTTTACACTCGGTTCAGGAGTGGTCTCTTGGAGCAATAAGTGGCTGCTCTCTTTCATTGAGGCGGAAGATTGTACTTCTTGTTAGTGAAACTTGCGAGCTGGTTGACAAGACTTTGAAGTCTTGTTTTCCCATAGTAGACTTTGATTCTCTAATTCGAACGACCGGAGTTGTGTAGCTATTGTAAGCAATCTGGTGTTCGGTTCTAGGATCAAGCATATTAGAGATGCAACATGATTTTGTTTAAAAGGTGGTGTTGGATGGTACTTGTTTCGATGTTGTAGTTCACTTCGATCATAAGGTCTTGTTGGATTGCGATGAATGAGTTGAAACCCCCACATCCTCAGCTCTTGGGTGACGTATTAATCCAAGAGAGCTGAAATAAGCGCAATGCAACTATTGAGGAAGAGGTGTACTGAGAAGTCTGCAACATAGTCTGAAATCAGAAAGCACATATCCAAACAAGTAGAGTATATGTTGAGAAATGCCATGACCAGATGATGGTATCCTAGGTTGCATTTCATGGTTGTTGTAAGCTAGATTGGTCTTGCATACGCAAATTAACCCATTTTGGTCCACTATTATTGTACAGGACCTTTATTAGTCAATTGACCATTCTTTGGTCAAGTTACCCAATTTTTAGATGGGGTAGCACATTTAACATTTGTCATGCCACGCCATTATTTTGATGATGTGCGAGCTATATGAGCCGACATCGGCCTTTAACTGAGTGCTCCTTGCTAGTGGATTCTAGGTCATTCATTTTAGTATACAAGTGATCCTTGCCCCCTCATTCCCATTCATCCAATTCTATGAGCATTCTCAAAAGTTATTGAGTTATTTGATCTTGTCTCTCTCTCTCTCTCTCTCTCTCACACACACACACACACACACACACACACAGGTGCAGTGGAATTGAAATGGTGAAGATTTAGGTTTTACACTTCCACAAATCCTTTACTTCATTTCCTTGCATTAGCGATTCCTTTTAGCTTGAATGGTGGTTCCTTTTACTTTTCCCTAAAGAGAGGGAATGAGAGTGCGGTGGAGATGTGTAGAGGAAGAGAGAAAGAGAGAGAAGAGGAGAATGGCATTCGATGGGGTCCCAACCAACCCTCTCAAGGCCCTCGACACCGTTGCCGATGTGGTATTTGCTTAAGATTGCGTAAATATAATGTACACAATGCATTATGCAATACCTCAAGTGCAGAATCTACTTACTCAAATTGGGAGTGTTGCTGCGGTAACTCCTCAAGACGAGGCACCTCTGGGGCTGATTTGATGCACCTTTGGATCCTTCTCGATGTGAGATTGCAGATGGCCACGAAGGGTAAGATCTGGGGCTAAATTGCTCTCTCGATGTGAGAGGAATGAAGGGCTGAAAACGCAGATCTCTATTGTGCCATATTGCTGTCCACCAAGCCCAACAAAATAAATCATAAATACTTTATTAATGAATTGGACCAAGTGGTCAATTTCTGGGTGAAATTGTCGCACATCTGCCACCCGGGGATCCGATCGACGCGGGAAATGGCTCATTGGATTCCTCCAACCTAAAACTACATGTACGTCATGCCTGATGCCCATCGGAAGAGTAATAACATCTATCAAAACGCGTGTACAAACAATTTATGCAGGAGGGTTTCAAAACTGGAAAACCTTATCTAATGTACTCGTCCGGACACGCAAGTTCTGGGAATAGGCTCACAAAATCGTCGGTCTTAATCCTCCTAGGATTCTAGACACTCGTATCTAGGAAGAAGGGAAAATTGGCTCTGGAAGTCGATAAAGCATGTCCATGTGGCACAGAGAGCCATATGCACGTAACGTCCCTTACTGCTTAAGGTGTGGTACGGGTATCGAGCTGCATGGCCTCCTTGTATGAGGCTAGCAAATCCGAGTAGTGGGCTAACAATTTCTGGTCCACCCAAGCGGCATCATGTGTCCCTCGATCCTTGAATTTGAGGAAATGCTGCTTTACTTCCTTCTTATTGCCAAACTGAAATTGAAGCATTGGAAAATGCTTCGGCTTGATGACTTTGATTGGAACAATGATCTCCGGTGGGTCTTCTTTTGGATTGGTCCTTGTGGCGGCAGCTCGTCAGGTCCACTTTGAAAACTCGCTGTGCCTTTTGTAGATGCTCCAAAGGAACGGCCACGTGATGTCTCGGCTTTCGGAATTTGACCAATTTGGGTGAAACTGTCGCACATCTGATCGATGCAGGGAATGGCTCGTTGGATTCCTCTAACCTAAAACTAGATGCACGTCATGCCAGATGCCAACGGTAGTGTAATAACATTTGTCAAAATGTGTGTACAAACCATTTATGCAAGAGGGTTCCAAAACTGGAAAACCTAATGTAATGGACTCGTCCGACATGCAGGTCGTGCGAACAGGCTCACAAAATTGCCGGTCCTAATCCTCCCAGGATTCTAGACACACCTATCTGGGAAGAAGGGGAAAACTAGCTCTGGAAGTCGATGAAGCATGTCCACGTGGCACACAGAGCTATGTGCACGTGACACTCTCTCTCTGAGTGTTTATCTGTTCTCTCTCCATTTCTTCATGGAAGAAGACCGAGGATTGCTTGGAGATCCTACAACCCTCTTCGGGAGGCTTGTAGGAGAGGTTTCATCACGGCAAGCCCTTAGTTTCAAGGGATTTTTCTAGGGCAACAATGTGAATTCATAGAAACTAGCACGTCTTAAAGATACAAGGTTTTTATGAGCTAAGAGTGAATGTCTGCAACATTCTCTCTATGTGGAACCATGCGTATATGTCATTTGATTGATGCAGTAGTTGCAATGATGGTCAATATGCTTTCTTGAGTTCTGTTTGACAGGTATAAGCAAGATTACTCTTCTCTAAGAGGGACAAGGCCTCTAGTCCAAAATGCAATTGAAACAGAGTGTGTTGGGTTGTTGCTTTGAATGCTGTGCGATAAGCACAAGTAGTTCCTAGGATAGCACAAACCCAAGATGTGGGGTGCAGATGACACTTTTCACAAAATGATGATGTGGCATGTCCAACTGATGGATATGATGGATGGATAAAATGACTTTTTATAAGCTGTCCCAACTTATGGGGGTTTCGTTTGATGGGGATACAATGAAATAAAAAAAAGAAGGTGAGGACGTAGAAGAGATTTTTGTAAATTCCGTTGATGTGGCAGGCTGTTTGGATGGCCCACGAATCGCGCTGACAGTAGTTGACGTGGCAGCGTACGGATTTTCCGTGAATTGCGTTGGCTGCTGGGAGGGCTAGCTTTTGGGCCTGGTTGCTTTTAGAACTGAAGCTTTTCATGTACTGCTTTTGGAAGGCCATGGGTCTATAAATATGTAACTAGGGTCTCTTCCTCTCTCAGATTTGCCTAGGAGCATTGAGCAGAGAGACTTTGTACTTTGCTCAAGCATTAATATAAAAATACATATCAAAAGGGGTGCCAGACTCTGGGGCCAATACATCTGGGCATGGAACTACGCGGGCGGTGTTGTCTCTCTATTGAATTGTGATAAAGTGTGTGAAGTGTTTTAAAGTAGTTTGTCAAGTGTCGTGCCAGATTCTCGACTTGGGGTGTCGAAGTTCGTTGCAGTGGTATCAAAACTCAATCGATTTTCCTTCTACGAAGAATTCGATCCCTTCTATCGTGATACACATGGATTCAGTCGACGAATCCCGCAAGGAGCAAACTGTTGCACCTGACCAATCAGGTTCACGAGACAACAGGAAGAAGATTTAAATGGACGACGACCACCTTCTGTTGGTTCAGAAGGAGAGTATGGGCCACCTCGTCCCACGAAGCATGAACGAATGGAGATGCAGCGTTAACAGCAGGTTGATGACTGTGCTCGACAGATGCTCCAGTATTTTAAAAATCCCTAGTTCACGACATTTCTGACCAAGCACCCGATTGTGGCGTACAACCATCGACTCACCTTTGGAGCCCGCTCTAAAGAAAACACCTGCTCCACGGGTGTACACTGAAAATAAACTTGACGACGTAGTCGAGAGACGAGTCAACTGGCTCTTGAAGACCGAGACCAAGAAGCCCTAATCTTCTTTGATGGAGGAGCCAAGGCCAACTTTATTTCACTAGAATTGGCGGCAAGACTTGGAATTACGCCCAAGGAAATGGAGCCACAGGCCGAGACTGTTCTAGCGGCACCTGGACGGGATGTTGCCATTACACCTGTCATTGGCAAACTTTGTTTGCACATAATGTTCAGGCATGTTCAAAACAACACTCAATGTAAGTTATCATGCATGATTTACTTTGTGTGTGCGCGCTACACGTGTGCCTTAGGTAGATTCCATCCGTTCCATACACTAGTATCCATCTATATGTTTCTTCGCAAAAAGGTAAGGGAATATACTCCTTTATGCCTTTCAAGCATGTCAATGGCCATTCATACTTCCCCCCTTAGGGATAGAAGTATGTCTAGTCATCATGGTTTCGTAAACACAAGAACACGTGTCCCGTTATGTAATTATTAAATCGGAAAGACAACATAGGTAATCTTTCATAGATTTCTTGATTTGTGTACAAAAGCTAATGACGCTCTACCCAAGACTTTGACAAATAAGTAAAATAAATACCTAAAGCCAAAATAAATATTGGGATGACATTGGGGTAGTCACTTGAGATGTTGTAACTTTAACGCCCTCTCTGCTCATCGTGGACTCATGGAGGAAGGCCAAGTCGATGAAGAAGCTACCATGGACACCCCAACAGAAGGCCTTGGACTCTTGGATACACCTCGGTTATGCTACCCCCAACTTTTTACCTTAGAAGAATGCCATCTTGACCACTGTTTGCCTCTTAGAAAATTGAACGGTAGAGCACACTATGTTCATAATCCCCATTCGTGGACTGTGAAACATCATGCCCAAAATTGCCTAGACAATGGATGTTGAAACACACCTTGTACATAATCCGACCAATAACAATGGATTGGTGTACACATCTACAGTGTTTTTATACGTCGCGTTGGTTCCTTTCCAGATGCATGTGCCTTGAACTCCGACCCACGAGTTCAAACACCGACAACTTGAACTCCAAAACGTGGGTCCAAATTATTTGTAAGGAGCTTCATTTTCCGCTCACAAGCCTCTCCCTGGCTGAAGCTAGTTGCGGCAACTGCCACCTGACTAGAAAGTTGGTGTCGTCGCCACTATGGTGGCCACCACGTGTACCATGCCGATCTTCTTTGTCAAATCTTGATCACTGTATCTTTGTCAAGCTTGCCTCTGCCTTTGTCCTCTTGTGAGTTCTTGTTTTGCCTTTGGCTTCTGTAACAAACTTGGACACTCCAAGTCAAGATTCTACCGCGACGCAGCAGAGATCCACTTCAAAATAGTTCACAGTTCACAATTGATTCGACACGGCCCGACGGAGTTTTGTGCCTAGAGATGTTGGCCCCAAAGAGTGGCGCCCCTTTCGGTGTTTCTTTTTATATTAATCTTTGAGCAAAGTACAACTCCCGCGGGTGCTCTTTCTCAAACTCTGCGTCTAGATGCTCTGCCGAGGGAGCCCCCCTTGGGTTTCTTATAAAGGTTACAAGGGTTGCTAAAAGCAGAGCCCCAAAAGCTTCAAAATCAAAAGCTTCCACTTAAAAGCATTTAAAAATAAAGCAAATCCTCTCACAAGCCTAATAAAGCAACTCAAAGTTAAAGCAATTTTCCCCAAAAGTAGCCTGGTGTAGAATTTCCAGCATGCCTTGCGTAGAAACAGCAAGCCGTACAGCTCTCGAGATTTGTGCCGTAAAACGCGGAATTCTGTACAGCATGACACGTCAATACTTGGTGTCCATACACTGCTGCCACGTGTCACGTGACACATCCAACCCTATGTGTCCGTGGACAAGCTACAGTATGACCAGGTTTCAGTCAGTCAAGTCAGTCTAGAATAGGAAGTGCTTTGGCACTTTTGTGAGTCTGTTCGCAGACCGTGCATGTCCAGTCACTTAGATTAGATGCATATCCTTCGGTTGCACACAGCATGATCATCAGCATTCCCATCAAAATCCATCAAGGAAATTTTCCAGTGCATTAAACCTATTTCCCCTATTTTTGACATTTTTCACTTATTATTTTTAAGTGACTTTTGTTGGAAAGTAGGTAGGGCAATTTTGCTAAGATAATTTAAAAGCAAACCAGAGTTAGCACTTTTTGGCAGAAGAGGCAGCAGGAGCACTCGCTCAACAGGCAACTTCTCAACAGAACCCCCAAGAGGCCTAGCATTTTTGCATCATAGCAGAAGGCTAGCATTTTTGGACCAGATCAGCTAGCGTTTTTGCTCTTGCAGATTGTTGGCGATGCAAACCAAGCAGAAAACCCCAGCGTTAGTAGATTCTCCACAGCCTGACCATTTTCAGCCCTAGCGTTGTTGCATCTGCAAGGCACTTCAGCGTTTTTGCAGATCTTCGCGACGGAATCCCCACAAGCATCAGCGTTTTCAGTTTTCAGCTGTCAAACTCCACAGTAGAACCCCCGAACCTCGAAGATCTCACCTTCCCGCAGCAGTTCCTCGCCACACGGTCATATTCCACAAGGTTTATAGATTCAGCCCGGAAAACGCAGATTTCAGCATCTGCGTTTTCAGCGCGTCGTCGTCGTATCGTCATCATCGACATCGTCACCGACATAGAGTCATAATTCAGCAGATAAAGATTTGCAGATTCCAGCCATTAGCATTTTCAGATTTCAACCCGTCTCGTCATCGTTCTCATCGTCGCCGACATCGTCGGCAAGTCCAAGCATTGTAGAGATTGTGCAATCAATAGTAGACCTCTCTCGCCATAGAGAGTAGGGCCTTCGGAGGAGGGTTTGACAACATTCTGGTGTCGTATTCTTCTCTCTCTATCTCTTAGTCTCATACACCTTCACGCACAGTGTCCATTCACTTTGTTTGTCCATTGCACTCTCTTATTAAAGAACGGAAGGCTCTCCCTTCCCTAAGTAAAAGGAACCTTGAGCACAGTTCGGAGCACTCATCTTGAGCAAAGTTCATCATTCCTTCCGCAACACCTTACACCACGTCAGTCCTTTTGCAAGAATTCCGGGACTGCTAGAGTGTGAATGTGTGTACTGTTGGCTGCCCCGTCATTGGTTTGTGACATACCCCCCTCTTGAAAGCATTTTAATCGCCCTCGATTACGCCAACAAAACAGACAAAGGCCATAAACTGTCTTAGTAGACACTGACTGTTAGTACCGACGCACTAGGAACAACACATCTAGCACATGTACCAATCGACAGTCACATCACAGGACATCACTTGACATCACAGGACATCACATGACAAATCACATCCAAAATTCATTCGGATCTCAGACCATGATTAATCGGCAACGTATTTAGTAATCGCATCTAGATCCACTCGGGACCTCATAGATGCCCTATTAACTAATCCTTATTGCAATCACGTTATCGAGATCTTTTAGATCGAAATGCTGCAGTCATTTCGTCTATCGGTCCTGCATTTCAACAAGTCAATAACAAGTCAGTATCGGGAATTCCAATTCATAAAGCTATATAGCAGAATACTGTCAGCTCACAGTATCCCTGAAACTCAAAAGAGACATCAGTGACTTTAGTATCCAAAATCGGGGCAATTTGTTGACAAAGGAGTGGAGCAAATCCCCTCTTGTGCATACCCACTGCACCAAATTCCGCCCAGCTGAGTTTGGGGTTCCATTTATAATAGACTATGCTGAACCAAATGCTTCAAGGTAAAGATTCACAATCTGAGGAGTATCTGCCAGGTCCTCCTTCTCCATTCACTTCGCATCCAATGCGGAGTAGGTCTTGAATTTAACAAAGAACCGTCTTATCGCTTTACCTTCTATCTTTTTGTGCCAATATCTGTTCTGGAACAAGTATTTGCTCGTCTTTGTCCACTTCGGGTCGCTCATCTTGCTTCCCATCGTCGGGCACATCGCCTTTTAAAAGGCTTCAAGAGACTCGCATGAAAACATTGTGAAGTCTCCTAGTGTCAGACACCTTCCCTTTTCCTGAGATTTCTGCAAAGCCTTCCGGACCAAGTCCAAGTCCCTCGTGTTCAAAGAAAAATCTTATCTTTCGTGCTAAGGAAGGGTGGAACCTTTGTAGCAAATTCAATAATCTTAAATGGCACCTTCCCTATCAAAGGGTTAATCGTGTTTCTGTAGGCATATTCCACCAAAGGTAAAAACCCTTTTCCCATGAAGTCTTTAGACTTCAACAAATCCAGTACCACTGAATTAGCAACCTCTGATTTCCCGTCAGTCTGCGGGTGGAACGATGACGAGAACTGCAACCGCGTGCCAATGTTCTCCCAAATAGCCTTCCAAAACAAACTCGTGAATTTGGGGTCTCTGTCGGAGACAATCGTCTCAAGCATGCCATGTAATCTGAATATCTGGGCAATAAACAATCGTGCCCATGCTGTTTTTTTTTGGGAGTCAAAAATGAAATCCATTGCAATACTTTTGCGGGTGGGTATGGGTAAAGGCTGTAACAATCCCTGTGCTTTATGCCTGTCAAAACTTGACCTTCTGCGTACAAAATCGTCCACGTCCTTCTTGAGTCTCGGCCAAACAAAAGTATCTCTCCACACCTTTCAAGGTGGTAACAATGCCGCGGTGACCCGTAATAGGTGGACAATGGCATTCGGTTTAGAACCTTTTCCTTCAACGGATGTGTAACGCACAACATCGTTTTCTTCATCAAGTAGCCATTCTGAATGGAATATTTCGCTACTACCTCCCCATTCTGTATTCAACTGAATACATCTACAAAACTCTGTATCTGTGGCATATTGACCGACCATATCCTCGAAGCTTCTATGATGTATCGCGGAAATAGCCAGAACCAACGGCTTCCGGGACAAAGTATCTGCCACCAATTTCTTCTGTCCCTGCACATGGACAATCCGGAAGTAAAAGTGTGACCAGATGTTTGCCCACGCATTTGCTTTTCCGATAGCTGCTTCTATGACAAGTAGCGTAAACTCCAACCATCTGTGAAAACCGTAAAATCGGCTCCGAGTAGGTATTGTCGCCACTGAGTAAGAGCATGGATAATTACCAAAAGCTCTCTCTAGATCTATACTGTCAATTCCGGCTTTGAAAACAATCGGCTCTCATAGGCAATGACATGGCCTTCATGCATTAAGACTGCATCCAGACTACGACCACAAGTATCACAATATACTTCAAACGACTTCTCTGTGGGTGTCACCAGCGTGTGACTACTATCTATCCTTTTTGTTGATTTCTTTCTTATTATTTATTTACTTTCACTTTTTGGAAACACCCCTCGGGAAATCTAACTGCCCTGCATTGCATAGCTAGTGTGGAACTGTCCAGAGGGAGTCCAGGCCTGAGGGCAAGAGAGCACTAAGGTTGGACAAGGACTATGGTTAGCCAAGTGGGGTCATTGACTAGCCAAAGTGGAATCCTTTGCTACAGAGGCTACATTTCAATTCTGGGTGTGGCCACAGTGTACAAAGAGGGTCGGATGACCTAGAAAGATACAATGGCAGCATCTCCTAAAATTTAGGGAACTGCTATTTTGGGACCTGAAAATGTGTTGATGTCATTACCTCCGGAATGACAAGGGGAACATTTTCTTACTCTGCCATGAAGTCAACTGGGCAACCGGTTGGGATATTTTTAGACGGCAACCCCGAAACGGGAAAATGCTTATAAATGTGCCAAGTGGCACCTTCGGGTGCACTTGCCTCATGCAACAAGAAGTGGCGCTGAATTTAGGAGGGGGAGAGCCTCATTTTCAGTTTTTGTCACAGGTTAAGAGCTATGGAGTGCTTGCTTTCCCTCTTATGCACAGTGCGGTGCCAGGAGTGATGCCCTGCATGCTACGCACTGCCCTCTCTCTCCCCTTTGGCAGTATGTTATGCCCCTCTAGTGGGCTCTTCATTTGACCAATGTATAGTTGTGTGGGTTCATGCGCGATTGCCGAGGCAAGAGCCTCTTGCACAGGTACTGGATTAGCTAGCGGCTAATCCCCCCGCAGGTACAGGTGAATTTGGAGAGGTTTCACGCCAGAAATCTCGTCCGATTCAAAGGGCAAGTAGCCCTACAGGTGCGGGAGCTCGAGGACTTGCTACGGATGCAACCGGCACGCAAAACGGAGCCCGAAACAGTAAATTACAGCCTGCTGTGTATTTTTGCAGGTTTAGGGTTTTGGCCCTAAACGGACCCTAATACCCCCAGGAGGTTCGGGGACGCAAGGGGACCGCTGTTTAGGTGATCTGGCGCATTTTCAGGGCTGAAAACAGAGAATTCAGCGTGCTGCAGATTCTCGCCAAGTTTTGCAAAGTGCCCGCATGCGTCGGGAAAGTCATTCAATGCGTGGGAATACTGACTGTGAAGTGTCCTAGTACAGTTATGTTGCCGAAATCGGGCTGGAACAGTGGAAATTCAGCCGAGTTTGTGCGGGGCAGCTTGTAGGGAACCACAGCGTTTATTCCCTCTTTTGAACAATAAAGAAATACCGAAAGGGGCGCCTAAGTTAGGGGCCAATCTGGTGTCTGTCTACTCATACAGGTGCAATCTAGCAGCCTGTATCCCTCTCCCCTTTGTTGTGTCTTGAAAGTACAGGTAAAATAGACGACTAATAATGGGTGAAAGCTAAATCAAGGTTTGAAGTAAAGTGTACCGCCCTTTTGGATTGAACAGGCCGGTTACAGTGGGTCCCCACGAGAAAGGGACTCCTTTCTGTGTCAACATAGGCAAAGGGGTAAGCAACCTCTGCAAACTTTCTGATGAACCGCCGGTGGTAAGAACATAAGCCCAAGAAGCTTCGAACTTCATGGACATTCTTCAAATCGGGCCAATCATTAACAATGCAATGCTTAAAATGAACATATTGATCATAAAACTTAATGACTCAAGACTCAATACTCAATGATAAAACCAATGACCATAAATCATAAAACCAAGTAACAACTACAAACATCATGTCCATGGCATCAGCCAGAAGTCGGCATATACCATACAAAGCGAATCAAGATCCAAAACAAAGTACTGTGAAATACTACAATGCCATAATAACAATAAAAGTCTGTTGCAGCCTGTCCTCCAAAGCATGCACTAAGACATGCAGCCTCAAAAGTCTGTGTCAGATGCGGAAGATGAATCGTCGGTAGAGAGCAAGCCCCCATCATCAAGGACATTGCCCTCCTCATCAAACTCAGGGTCAGGCTCAACATATGTCAAACTCTGGTACAAGCACCTCTGCACCGCAAGCCTCCTCAGGCATGTCAGCAATCTCTGCATGGATGAGCCGGACAGCTTCATTCGCTCGCGTGTGATTGGAGCGAATAGGAAGCTTCCCCTTGCGAATACTCTCTCGTCTCACAGTGTCTGGATCTGGAGTCACCGTGCGTAGAGGAAGGCTAAGAGCTTGTGCACGTGATCTAGTCACACGACGATCTACGCTCTCAAGCTCTCTATGCAGCTCTCTGAGAATCTACTCCTGCTCGTCTCTGATCTGTCGGTCGACCTCCTCTGGTCTAGGATCATCTACCATTTTCAGCTCTGTTGCATCCACTTGTTGAGGAGTAAAATAAAGTGTAAATGGCTTATTTATGGCATATGCTTGCAGCTTGAGTCTAAAGTGGCCAACATCGAGATAATTTACCTGTTTGGGTTGCCCCAAAGAATGGTAACTCCGCACGAGCCTCATGTTAACTCTGCAATACACCAACTTCTCCAACTGAGAAGTGCTAAGGCGATTTCAAATCTTCATGTGTATGAGAGAGTAAGCACTCCAATTGTACTCACATGCTCCAGCAGAGCAATCCTGCTCAGTGCTCAACTGTGTGACATAAAAACACGTTTCATGCAGATGAAACCCCGAAACCACGAAACCTATGAAACGTTTTGCCGAAACGCATGAAACGGACATGCATTTTTTTATGAAAAGTTTAAAATTGGGGCTTTTTTTTCCATTTTTTTGAGGTCTAGCTTTAGTTAACAGATGATTGTGGTCCCTAAAACTTATGGTTTGTACTTTGCTAAATGAATCAATGATGCATCAGTTATGATTCATGAAACTAGTGGCTGTGTTTTAACTTTCATCAATACTGAACATCTCTTTGATCGTGCTCGCTTGAAGTCGCTTCTAAGCAGTGAGCAGTGAGCACGTCTCTCTCTCTCTCTTTCTTGTGGACATTAAAGTCTAGAGTCACGTGTGCTACATTGTAACGAAACGTTTCATGTCACACTGGTGCTCAAGCAAGAGCGCAATCATCAATGCACACAAAATTAGGAGAGTTAAAAGTAATATAAAGATGAAGTTGTTAAAAGTAGTATATACAATGGAATCATTAATTGTAGGATGCTAACCTGAGAAAGGTTATGAAGAGCAAGGCGTGAGAGGTTGGGAAGACCAACTCTCCCATACGAGTGCCACCACGTCAAAGGATACTTTGTGGCTTCCTTCCTCAAAGAAACTGCTCTCGTGAAAGAAGCGCCGATGCGCTGATGCCATTCATGTAGTTGGTGAATTCCTTGTCTATCCCAACCTGATCATCCTCAAAAACATGAGCCCAACATACCCTGATTGTTTTGTGCTGAGCAAGGTCTCACTCCATAGCTTTGGCGACCTGTAGAGAGGATGAAGCATGGCAGCCATCGCATGTATGGGACGGCTCATGAAAGTCCAGCGGCTCTCAACACATCCCAATAAATCTAGCGGCTCTCAACACATCCCAATAAATCTGATCGGCTGAAATATCAAAACAACTTGTCAATACAAGTTAGACTTGATGATTAAAACAGATAACCATTAGAACATGAGGAACCCCTTACCGATCAAGAGTCAACAGGGAGCATTTGGAAATGTGGTCTTTCATCTGCATAAACAGATGATAGACTAGTCCCAAGGTCGATCCCTCCATATGCGTCAATCGAAGGAGGACGTAGACTGGCTTGAGTGCCACTGAAAGAGCGTGCACTTCCTGCCAAAAGCTCTCATCAAGGATCTGTCTCTGCAAGTATTTTCTGATTCATCCCGCGGTCTTGACATGTCTCGCCATTTTGGATCCACCACTGTCTGGAGTAGTGGATCTCTAAGTTTGTAGAGCCTTTGTAAAACCAAGTAAATGTAGGCAAACCTAGTTTTTGAAGGTCGCACCATATCCAAAGTGCTATGGTTGCGGAAGATAGCACGAGCCTGATGTTTCTTGCGAAAGAATGTGGTGACCTTGACTACACCTGCAACTATGGGCTGCACCCATGAAAGTTTGCCAATATCCTCCATGAGCAAATCCAAACAATGTGCAGCACATGGAGTCCACACTATGCCAAGAAACTGTTGCTCGACCATAAATCCCATTGCCTTGCAATTAGCTGCATTATCTGTCACCACTTGCACAACATTCTCCTTGCCAACCTCCTCTATGGTTGTTTTGATGTGACCAAATATAAACTCAGCCGTGATCTTTTCCCTTGCTTTCCCTGCATCCACAGCACGCAAGAAATAGGTGCCCAAAGTAGAAGACACTAGGATATTGATTATGTGTCATCTGCGTATGTCGGCCCAACCATTTGAGATAATGGTGCATCCAAACTCCTTCCATCTAGCTTTCACAGGCGTAAGTGCCTTGTCAATTAAGGCCTTCTGTTCACCTAACATAGTGGTGCGCATCTTGGTGTAATCAAGACCTGTCCATGTCTCAGTAGGCCCAACCTGTGCAATGGCTTTTACCATTCTTTTCCACTGATCTGTGCGCAAAACATTGAAAGATATGTTGCACTCAATAAGAGTGCGACATATCTCCATCTCTGCCACCCTCTTTGAGCCAAGCTTGAGAAGAGATGCGACTAGGCAAAGTGGTCTGCGTTGGTGTTTCGGATGTACCTTTTTCACGTGGCAAGGAATCCTCATCTTCACCGCCAACACGTGCCCTCTTCCTGGAAGTAGGGGGTTGCATGGAGGCCGAACCTCCTCCCACCCCTGTCTCCGTACCTAAAGTCTTCATCTCTCCAACAAAAGCATCATGTAAAGCATCCTGTGTACTGGGAGCACCTCTCAAACCAGGAGCACCAACAGGAAAATACTCTTCAATAAGCTGCTCCCTCAAAGGTGGTGGTATTTTCTCACATGCACCAATCTGATCAGTGCCGATGCCCGTCAAGTGCTTTTTGACTCGCGTAATAGTGCTGGTGTACTGGTCCCCACAATACTTGCATTGCCATAAGCGTGTGCCGGAACCTTGCTGAGAAGTGGTCGTGATGATGCTCAACACATTGGTGTGGAGCGACGAGTTGGGGTTGGTTTTACGCGGCATAATGAATTCTGCACATTGCAAATGCAAAAGAGTGCACACACGAGGAGTATGGAGTGCATGGTGGCAGAAGCAGTACCTTTTCACGAGCGTAGCTCGGCTCTGTAGGTCTCTGTGCACTTCTCTGTAACACAACAGAGAGTCTTTGATAATACTGGCCGATTAAAAAAGCCTAAGGCTCTCTCCCCTTCACCCTATTATTGCAATCTGAAAGCGCCTCTAGCGTGAGTGGTCCGTGGAGAAAACGCCCATTTTTTTTTCTTGCCGTACTGTACCGTACGGAACGTACTGTATCGTACGGAAACGTTGAGTATGTACGTACGAATTCCACCTTGTGCCACGTTCCTCAGTTGCTTTCGAACTCTTTGGCCTTTCTTCATCCTGTTCTTTTGGTGCCTTTTTAGGGCACTTCGCGGAGATATGCCCAGTTTCCCCGCATTCAAAACACTTCCCCTTTTTGATGTAGCTGATCCTCTCTTGAAGAGTGAGCTGGGGTCGTGCATCCTTTTCTTTCTTTTCTAAGGTGCTCTTCTTCTTTCTACTTTTATTTTTAGAAGTCTGTTCAGTTCTCCGTGTCATGATCTCATCTGTGGGGTAAGTCAAATTGTCTGAATGAATGGCAAAACCCCGTTTCGCATGACTCATCAGTTCTTGGATAGAATCTAACTTTTGTTCTAAGCAGTGATCCCGGATCTCTGTAGGAAGTCCTAAGGTAAACCGCTCAATCTGTTCTTTAAACGAGATCTTCTTAAATGAAGAAGTTGGTAGAAAAGAGCTCCAGAATCTCTCGCGATATGCGTCCAATGTATCTTTCTTGGTCATCCGAAGATGGTTCCAAGCAGTTCGTATGTCGCGCTCGTACTCTCGAGTCAGCCATGAAGAAATAAAAAGTCTTTTAAATTTCAGCCATTTAAGTGGCGCTTTCTTGTTAAATAGAAGAGTAGACCATCAAGTAAGAGGTAGCTCTCCGAATCTTGGAGTGCTCTCAGTAATGTGCTCCAGAGAAAGCTATGTTAAACTAATTCTCGGACTTTCTTGCTTTTATCTTTCAGAAAGTCATACTGGTTGGCTTTATAAAAATTCTTCTTCCTTGCATAAAATCTGCTGTCGTCGGAGTCCGAACTATCCGAAGACGAGTCCTCTATAGAATTGTCCGAAACTAGGCGAGATTTATACTTCTTTGCCTTTTTCTTGCCCTTTCCGAAGCGTTGCTTTTTGCTTCGCTTTTTCCCTTTTTTTGTCTTCTTCGCTCGAGTCAGAAGAGCTAGAAGAATTGCAAAAGAAGAAGAAGAAGAAAAAGAAGAACTGGATACTCCTTCAAATCGCACACGCTTCTTCTGCTTTCTTGCTGAGGCAAAAGTAGATTGACGACCCAAATAACCCGGGAAGTCAGTTCCTTTCTTCTGCTTTTTGTCGTGCTTTTTGCTTTTGTTTTACGCGTCAAAAAGCTGGTTAATCCGTGTATCAACCACCTCGTCTAATTCTTGCTCTGTAAACGATAAAGCAACTCAAAGTTAAAGCAATTTTCCCCAAAAGCAGCCTGGCATAGAATTTCCAGCATGCCTTGCGTAGAAAAAAAGCAGGCCGTACAGCTCCCGGGATTTGCGCCGCAAAACGCGGAATTCTGTACAACATGACACGTCAGCACTTGGTGTCCGTACATTGTTGCCATGTCAGCCCTTCTGTGGGAATTCCGGGACTGCGAGAGTGTGAGTGTGTGTATTGTTGGCTGCCACGTCACTGGTTTGTGACAGTTTCGCATTCTTGAGCCAAATGAAATGTCTTCGCGTATTTATAAGAACGGCTCTTGGACCTTGTGGGTACTGAGGCAGCTAAATGAGCACTCGCCCAACGGTTCTCATCAAGCTTGCCTTGGACTTTCTTTTGTTTGAGATTCGAACCTTGCCTTGGGTGTTACAATTCTGAGGCAAATGCCTTGAAAACCTAGTACATGCGGAGGCGGCTAAGTTAATACTAGTCAATCCACTTTCCATAACCTTCAGTTGGTGTTGGTCGTAGTTGATGCCAAAGTTATAGGGAAACGAGCCCTTGCTTATGCCTTTACATTGTTTCAATAGGCACTGCATAGTAGCTCCAAAATGGCCCTCTACACCTTGCATAGCAGCCGTGTGTGTCCTCAACAATAGGCCGAAACCCTAGCCTTCAAGACGCTCTAAAAAACGTTGGCCAAAATTGTGGCATGTGGAGACCCTTACAACTTGCGTTTCAAAACTCCTTTGCTGCATTTCAATCCGGAATCGTGTGTCTCAAAATGTTGTCGATCGCAGATTCTTTTCATCGAGCTTTGATATTGTGTGAAAGTTGACGATACTGAAGCGTAGAGCAATGGGCAAAATACACTAGTGAGAGAAAAGAGCGTGTGACAAGTCAGTGACGTGGCACCACCAAATTCAGACCAATGGAATAGATCTCGGGTGAGGGACCTAAAGCCTAGTAAAGAGGAAGAAATAGAAGAATTCCCAACTTATGAAGTCATGCTGAGAGGCCCAAATTAGGATTAATAATCCTAACCTTCAACCAACTTATAGAACCTTGGCCGAGGGGCATTCTATTCTATTGCGAGGAGAAGTAGAGAAGGTCCCCTCGACTTGTACATTTGCGAATTAATAATAAAGACATTTCGAAAGGTGCGCGAGTCTTTGGGGCAAGTGTCGTCTAGGGGTGGACCTCCGCCAGTCAATGTCCCGCGTGGATTCTCTCTCTCTCTCTCTCTCTGTCTCTCTACAATATTTTTGAAGCACTAAAAGTGTTGCCAAGTGTGTAGATTGCAGTTATCTCTGTGTTTCCGTCGGATCCGCTTCACAAAGGTACAACTCCATTAGGGTCCAACCCTCTTGAGACTCTGCGTCCAGGTGCTCTCTGAGAGTGGCCCTTTTGGCACTTATAAACAATACAAGGGATCCATTCACGTGCACATGGCTGTGTGTGCCACGTGGACATGCTACATCGACCTCTAGAGCCAATTTTCCCCTTCTTCCTAGATAAGAGTGTCTAGAATCCTAGGAGAAATAGTACTGGCAATTTTGTGAGCCTGTTTGTAGGACCTGCATGTCTGGACGAGTCCATTAGATTAGGTTTCCAGTTTTGGAACCCTCTTGCATAAATGGTTTGTACACGTGTTTTGATAGATGTTATTACACTACGGTGGGCATCTGACATGACGTGCATATAGTTTTAGGTTAGAGGAATCCAACGAGCCATTCCCGGCGTCGATCGGATTCGCGGGTGGGCAGATGTGCGATAGTTTCACGAAATTGGAACCCCGGCCTCATTTAGTAAAAATCCTTTCTATGAATTATTTGTTGGGTTTGGTGGACAGTTTGCCTTACCTGGCCCTTAGCAGATTTGTATGTCAAAAACTGGGCCTATAAAGGGAGCATTGAGCCTAGCCTTGTGAAGCAAAGGAGAGCAACCAGCCCAGCGTTTTTGCTCAGAGCTGCAACCAGCAATCAGCCTGAGCATTTTGCCTAAAAACGTCAGACCAGCATAGCACTTGCAGATTTTCAGGAGATCAGCGAGCGTTTTCAGATTTCAGCCCTGTTTTGTGGCGGGAAACGGCGTGGATCTGCATTTGCTCTCTTCCCGTTGCGGTCCGGTACATGGAGCCTGTCACAAACTGGTGACGTGGCTGCCCGGTACACACATCCTCCCCGCAATGTACAGGCCGGAAATGATCCGAAATGCTGACGTGGCTGGCTGTACGGCAGCCCGGGAAATTGCGGCGCCAATTGCGGAAAAGCTGACACTTGGCAGGCTGTATGGACATCCGCTTTTTGCGGCGCTTTTGGTGGACAATTCTACGGCAGCTTTTGGGGCAGATTTAAGCTACGCAAGTTGCAAGAGAGAAAAAAAGCTTTTGCTTTATTTTACCAATAAGCCTTGTGAGAGGAAAATTGGAGTTGCTTTAAATTTTAAAAGAACTTTTGATTTTCAGCTTTTGGGCTCTGCTTTTAGCATCCCTTGTAAACCTTTATATTGGTAGCTTGGGCTCTCACTTCTCAGAGCATCTGGACGCAGAGTCTGAGAGTGAGTCCCGACTACTCGCTTGTACTTTGAGTTGCAGATTAATACAAAAAGAAATACTGAAAGGAATGCCAGTCTTTGGGGCCAATATCTCTAGGCACGGAACTCCACCGAGCCAGTGTCGAATCAATTGTAAACTGTGAACTGTTTTGAAGTGATTATTTGTGGTGTCGCGGTGGAAATCCGATCCTTTTTTTCGCGGCACTTATGGCTTCAGGCAAAGATCAATCGACTTCCTCTGCATCTGGAGATGCGGGAAGAGATCACAACGAAGATTCACGCGAGGAGTATGGCCCGCCTCGGCCTACTCAGGCGGAGCTCGAAGAGATGGAGCGTCAACAATTGATCGGCGATGCAACAAAGATGATGCTTAATTTTGCGAAGGACCCAAAATTTGCAAAATATATGAGCGAGACCTCTTTCGATGAGGTGCACTCACAATGGCGGCAGACCACAGAGCCACCCCTCAAACCGGGTCTCAAGAAACCTCCTACTCCTAGGATGTACACAGAGCAAGAATTAGAAGAGGTTGTTGATGCACGAATTGCTCAGCTTTTTGACGCGCAGAACAAAGCTAAAAAGCACGACAAAAAGCAAAAAAAAGGCACCGACTTCTCGGGTTATTTGGGTCGTCTCAGTCTACATTTGAATCGGCAAAAGCAGAAAAAGCGTGTTCGATTTGAAGGAGTACCCAATTCTTCTTCTTCTGACAGTTCTTCTAGCTCATCTGACTCGAGCGAAGAAGACAGAAAATGCAAAAAGCGAAGCAAAAAGCAAAGGTTCGGAAAGGGCAAGAAAAAGGCAAAGAAGTCTAAATCTCGCCCCGTGGTTGACAGTTCTACAGAGGACTCGTCTTCAGATAGTTCGGACTCTGACGACAATAGCTTTTATGCAAAGAAGAAGAATTTTTATAAAGCCAACCAGTATGACTTTCTGGAAGACAAAAGCAAGAATGTAAGAGAGTTGAAGGAAGGTGGACAGTCAATAAAATTTGACACATTTTTTGGTTATAGAGATGCTTCGAAGGCTTTGTCTTTTATACAGCAGTTTGACATCGCTTTCTCTGGAGGGCGTTACTCAGAGCACTCTAAGATTCGGAGAGCTGCCTCTTACTATAAGGGGAATGCTCGAACTTGGTGGTCCACCCTTCTATTAAACAAGACAAGGCCAGTTAAATGGTTGAAATTCAAGAGGCTTTTTATTTCTTCTTGGCTGACTCGAGAGTATGAACGCGACATACGAACTGCTTGGAACCATCTTCGGATGATAAAGAAGGATACAATGGACGCTTATTGCAGAGATTCTGGAGCTCTTTTCTACCCGTCTCTTCATTTAAGAAGATCTCGTTCAAGGAACAGATTGAGCGGTTCACCTTGGGTCTTCCTACAGAGATCTGAGATCATTGCTTAGAACAAAAGTCAGCTTCCATTCAGGAGTTTATGAGTCATGCGAAACGGGGTTTTGCCATTCACTCGGGCAGTTTGACCTACCCCACATATGAAATCATGACGCAAAGAGACTTCGACAAATGAAAGTAGAAAGAGGAAGAGCAATCCGGAAAAGAAAGAAAAGGATGCACGACCCAAACTCACTCTTCAAGAGAGGGCTCGCTACATCAAGGAGGGGAGGTGCTTTGGATGCGGGGAAACTGGGCATATCTCCGCGAAGTGCCCTAAAAAGGCACAAAAAGAACAGAACGACAAGGATGACGAAAGGTCTGAGAGTTCGAGAGCAGCTGAGGACCGTGGCAAAAAAAGCAAGATGAAAACAGGACTGGTTTTAGATTGCGTGGGTACTGATCCCAGCTGAAATCTAGTCTTTTCAGCTAGTCTGTTTGTTTACTCGATCTTTTTGAAAGAGTTGATCATGAGGATAGGACAAATATGTTTGAACTTGATAAAGAACGCTAAGATTTTCTCCACACTCATGTCGATTGCTTCTCAGAGGGCCTGCCAGGCGAGCTACCACTGGCTTGTCCTGAAGATCATACCATTGATCCGATACCTGGAAGCACACCACCGAACCGGCCACCTTATCGTGTGAGCTGAGCCCAAAACGAAGAGATTATGAACCAAGTGAAAGACCTCTTGGAAAAGGGTCTTGTCCAGCCTAGTACTTCACCTACTGCTCTCCAGTGTTGTTGGTTTTGAAGAAAGACGTATCTTGGAGAATGTGCATCGATTATAGAGCTCTCAACAAAATCACCATCAAGATCATATTTTCGATTCCTAGAATCGATGATATACTTGACCGACTTTAGAGATCCTCGTGCTTTAGCAGGATCGACTCGAAAAGTGGATATCAGCAGATCCGAATCGCGTCAAGAGACGTCTACAAGACAGCCTTTCGGACGACTTTTGGGTTATTTGAGTTTTTGGTGATGCCTTTTGGCCTAACCAATGCTCCTGCGACATTTAATTGGATAATGGACAGAATTTTTCGAGAGTATAGACTATTTGTTGGCACTTTCTTTGCCGATATCATTGTTTTCTCCAAGGATGAGGCGGAACATAGAGGACATCTGCTTCAGTTCTTTCAGGCGTTACGAGATCACAAGTTAGTGATTAATGCAAAGAAAAGTGAATTTTTCCTACCAGAGATACACTTTTTGGGACACATTGTGTCAGTAGCAGGAGTGTAGATGGATCCGGCCAAGATAGAGACTATCCGTGATTGGCCCGATTTGAAGAATGTCCATGAAGTTAGAAGCTTCTTGGGATTGTGTTCGTACTACAGGCGGTTCATTAGGAAGTTTGCAGAGGTTGCTTCCCCTTTGCATATCTTGACACAAAAAGGAGTCCCTTTCTCGTGGGGACCCACAGAGGTGACTGCCTTTCAGACAATGAAAGAGAAATTGACTACGGGACCAGTTTGGCTTTGCCGTACTTGCAGAAGTCCTTTGAAGTATATTGTGATGCTTGTGGTCGTAGTTTGGGTGCGGTCTGCAAGAAGGCCATGTCATTGCCTACGAGAGCCGATTGTTCTCAAGGCTGGAATTGACAGCACTGATTTATGAGAAAGAGCTTTTGGCGGTTATCCATGCTCTTACTCAGTGGCGGCATTACCTACTCGGAGCGGATTGTACTGTCTTCACAGACCATCAGAGTTTACGCTATTTCTTGTCACAGAAGCAGCTATCGGAAAAGCAGATGCGGTGGGCGAACATCTTGTCACAATTTCACTTCCAGATTGTCCATGTGCAGGGACATAAGAATATGGTGGCAGATGCTTTGTCTCGGAAGTTGTTGGTTCTGGTTATTTCTGTGATACACCATAGGAGCTTCGAGGATATGGTCGATCAGTATGCCACAGATACAAATTTTGTAGACATTTTCACACAGATACGGGATGGGGAGACATTAGCGGGATATTCCATTCGGGATGGCTACTTGATGAGGAAAACATGTTGTGCGTTACATAGCCATTGAGGGAAAAGGTTATGACCGAATGCCACTGTCCGCCTTTTACGGGTCACCGCGGCATTGCTACCACCTTGAAAGGGGTAGAGAGATACTTCTTTTGGCCGAGACTCAAGAAGGATGTGGACGAGTTTGTGCGCAGTTGCTTGGTATGCCAGAAGGTCAAGTTTGACAAGCATAAAGCATAGGGATTGTTACAGCCTTTGCCCATACCCACCTGCCCCTGGGAAAGTATTGCAATGTATTTCATTTTTGATCTCCCGAGAACACAGAGTAGTCACGATGGTATTTGGACTGTTATTGACAGATTTAGCAAGCATGCTCATTTCATACCAATGAAGAAAACAGTCAAGCCGGATCACTTAGCGAGACTGTTTGTGGCCCAGATCTTTAGATTACATGGCATGCCTGAGACGATTGTCTTCGATAGGAACCCCACATTTACGAGTTTGTTTTGGAAGGCAATTTGGGAGAACATTGGCATGCGGTTGCAGTTCTCGTCATCGTTCCACCCGCAGACTGACGGGCAATCGGAGATTGCCAATTCAGTAGTTTTAGGTTTATTGAAGTCTTATATCTCGGATCAGAAGACTCAATGGGAAAAGTATCTACCTTTGGTGGAATTTGCTTACAATAACACGATACATTCTTCGACGGGGAAGGTGCTATTTGAGATTATTTGAAGGTGTTGCGAAGGTTCCACCCTTCCTAAGCATGAAAGATAAGATTTTTGAAGCCGATGAGTACACGCGCGACTTGGACACGGCTTTTGTCAAGGTCCGCGAGGCTTTGCAGAAATCTCAAGAAAGACAGAAAAAGGCAGCAGATCGCCATCGTCGCGATCTGAAATTGAAGGAGAATGATTGGGTTTTGAGAAGGCGCCTGAGAAAGAAAAAGGGAAAGGAGAGGCTTTTTCCAAAGCTTAGTATGAGATACTACGGACCTTTCCAGATCTCCGAAAAGATAAATGATGTCTCCTTTCGACTGAAACTGCCTGGCACTTGGAGGATTCACAATGCATTTCATGTGAGTCTCTTGAAACCTTTAAAGGTGATGTGCCCGAAGATGGGGAGCCTGATGAGCAACCCGAAGTGAAAGAAAACGAGGAGATCTTTGTTCCTGAACAGATTTTGGCACGTAAGGACAAAAAGAATAAGGGTAAAGTAAGAAGGCGGTTCTTGGTTAAATTCAAGAACTATTCTGCATTGGATGCGAAATGGATGGAGGAGGAGGACCTAGCAGATTCTCCTCAGATTGTGAAACTTTACCTTGAAGCTTTTGGTTTAGCATAGTCTACTCCAAATGGAACCCCGAATTCAGCTTGGCCGGATATCTGGTGGAGTTACTCCACTCCTTTGTCAACAGATGCCTCGATTTTTGAATACTAGAGTCACTGATGTCTCTTTGAGCTTCAGGGATACTGAGAGCTGACAGTATTCTGCTATATGACTTTATGAAATGGAATTCCAGAAAATATGAAACTGACTTGTTCTTGACTTGTTTAAGTGCAGGAACAGATAGACGAAATGACTGCAGCATTTTGGTCTGAATGATCTCAATAGACATGGTTGCAATAGAAATTAGTCAATCGGGCATCTATGAGGTATTGAGTGGATCTAGATGCGATTGCTAATTGCATTGCCGGTAAATCATGGACTGAGATCCGAATGAATGTTGAATGTGATTTGTCATGTGATGTCGTATGATGTCAAGTGATGTCCTGTGACATTGTGTGATGTGACTGTCGATTGGTTCATGTGCTAGATGTGTGTTCCTAGTGCATTGGTACTAACAGTCAGTGTTTGCTAAGATAGTTTATGGCTTGTGTCTGTTTTGCAGGCGTAATCGAGGGCGATTACAATGCTTTCAAGAGGGGGGTATGTCACAAACTGGCGACGTGGTTGCCCGGTACACACACATTCTCCCCGCAATGTACAGGCTGGAAATGATCCCAAATGCTGATGTGGCTGGCTGTACGGCAGCCCCGGAAATTGTGGCGCCATTGCGGAAAAGCTGACACGTGGCAGGCTGTACGGACACCCGCTTTTTGCGGCGCTTTTGGCGGGCAGTTCTACGGCAGCTTTTGGGGCAGATTTAAGCTACGCAAGTTGCAGGAGAGAAAAAAAGCTTTTGCTTTATTTTACCAATAAGCGTGAGAGGAAAATTGGAGTTGCTTTAAATTTTAAAAGAGCTTTTGATTTTCAGCTTTTGGGCTTTGCTTTTAGCATCCCTTGTAAACCTTTATATTGGTAGCTTGGGCTCTCACGTATTAGAGCATCTGGATGCAGAGTCTGAGAGTGAATAATTCTGGCTCCTCGCTTGTACTGTGAGTTGCAGATTAATACAAAAAGAAATATCGAAAGGGGCGCCAGTCTTTGGGGCCAATATCTCTAGGCATGGAACTCCGCCGGGCCAGTGTCGAATCAATTGTGAACTGTGAACACTAAGTGATTATTTGTGGTGTCGCAGTAGATTCTCAACTTGGAGTGTCCAAGTCTGTTACAGAGCCCTTCCCTCGGCCATTCCCTCGTTGGCATCGAGTGTTCACATTGCTGTCCATCATCGGCATCGTCGAGATGTGCATTTTCAGCCCTGCTTTACGTGAGAGATTCGCTGCTTTTTACGCTCCAAATCTGCATTTTTGTAGCCAGCTCTGAACCCTCCAATCCTCTCACATCGGGAGTGCAAATCAGCCCTAGATCTACCCGTTGGTGGCCATCCGCAATCCCACATCGAGAAGGATCCAAAGGTGCATGCAATTGGCCTCGTGGGTGCCACGCCATCCGCAATCCCACATCGAGAAGGATCCAAAGGTGCATGCAATTGGCCTCGGAGGTGCCCCGTCCTTGTGAGTTGCTGCTGCGATAGCCATCAGTCGAGTCAATAGAGTCTGCACTTGAGGTATTGCATGTGTGTACATTCCATTTATGCAATCTAAAGAAAATACCACATAGCAACGGTGTGGGGGCCCTTGAGAGGGTTGGTTGGGACCCCATTGTGTGTCATTCTCCTCTTCTCTCTCTCTCTCTCTCTCTCTCTCTCTCTCTCTCTCCACATCTCTATTGCACTCTCTCATTCCCTCTCTTCGGGGAAAGGTAAAAGGAACCATCATTCAAGCTAAAAGGAATCACTAACGCAAGGAAAGGAAGTAAAGGATTTGTGGAAGTGCAAAACCTAGATCTTCACCATTTCAATTCCGTTGCACCTAACAAATGCTCTGACAGATGTACAAAAGCAGAGCCCCAAAAGCATTACCCCTAAAAGCGTTGGGTCCCAAAAGCATCACCCCCAAAAGCAATGGGTCCCAAAAGCATCTGCTCCCAGAAGCATGCAACAAAGGCTGCCAGGACCAGCTAGCACAAATGGCCAAAAACTGTACAGCAATGCCATGTCAGCATGGTCAACGGAATTTTTGGAAGTCCCAATCGCCCTCATGCTTTTGCTATTTTTTAAGGGTTTAGGCCCCTCGGCTGGTGTTTGTAAGTTGGTTGGGTTAGGTTTTTATTTAAAAACCCTAACCCCTTCTGTTTAGGCCTCTCGGCCACACATTGTGGGTTCAGATCTTCTTGTCCTCTCGGCCAGTTTCTTCTAGTTGGGCACGCCACGTCATCATTTTGTGACAATACATCTTCCTGCTTCTTCAGAGATGAAGCTATGAGTTGATTGAGAATCAATCATAACTACAATGGGTATGTCTCTAAGCTTTCCAAAAGCTTCCATGATTGCCTTACTTTAGCATTAGTACTACATTCAAGAACTTAGATGTCAGTAATAGTAGCCACCTTTGGTTTGGTTGGCTCCTCTGCTTTTGTCTTGTTATTCTTCTTGCACTCCCATGCCATGTGTCCTTTGCCATCGCATTGGAAACACCTTCCTCGGTTCATCTCTCGATTTCTTGCTTGTTGTAGGCTACTCTTTCTTGCTCGGGTTGATCTTTATAACTTGATGGTTTAGAAGATGTTTAAGGCTTCTTTCCTCGAGTCTCATCAGTATTTGCTTTCTTTGATGAACCTTCATTTGTTGAAGAACTCTTTCACTTCAACATCGACTTCATATCATAAGCTTCCGTGTTCAAGGCCGACTCCATTCAATCCTTCAAAGTTACCTTTCGTGAGACATGCATAAGAGGCTTCAAAAGTGGATGTAGACCGCCTTCAAATTTGCGGATAACTTCGTCTTCGTTACATTGAAATATTGGGAAGCCTTGAGATATGTATCTCAAAAGTGGTCATACACATTATTGGTGTACATTCCATTTATGCAATCTAAAGCAAATACCACATCGGTAGCGGTTTGGGGGGTCCTTGAGAGGGTTGGTTGGGGCCCCATTGGTGCATCTCTCTCTCTCTCTCTCTCTCTCTCCCTCATTTCTCTGACTCGTTGAAGTCACTAAATGGAACTATCAATAGAACAAAGTTTTGATTTCTTGATTCTACCTATTCTCTCAATTCAGTTGCAAATGACATGGTGTTAAGACTGTTTTTTAATTCTGGTTGTTCTTTATTTTTGGTTTTTGTTGAGGGTGCATTCTTTTGCTTTACCGTGTGATTAAGGGTCAGTTTACTGCATGCCCTGTTACAGAAGGCGTTTGGACAGCGTTCTGAAAGGTATGGAAGAGCAGCAAAATACCAAGAAAGATGAGGTCTGTATGTCTTCTTTAAGCTGATCACGTTGTCGTTGTTTCTGTTTCTGAAAGTGTTAGGTTTGCCTTGATCAGGTAATCAAGCTTCAGCAGCGAATTCAGGCCCTTCAGCCTGGAAAGGCAAGAGCTTGAGTCTTCCAGTGACGGAGGAGGGAGAGCAGCCTAGGCCCCTCTATAGAAGAGTATTTCTATCATGATCCTTTTGTGAGGATTGCCGATTCTGCAAACGCGTCGTGTGCAGAGTCCGATTGAGAAGAATCGAGAACTATTATGACTATCTTTTTCCAGAGATGTATGTTCTTGGCTTAGATTTTGCATTAAATCATTGTTTAGGGCTGTTTCTTAAAATCCTCTCAACTTGCCTTCCAAAGGCCTTCATGCTTATCTGGTTTAATCATGTATGATTTGGAGTAAGATTTCGGCTTTTTGCACATTATTGGTCATGAATTTCCCCCCCCCTCTCTCTCTCTCTCTCTCTCTCTCTCTCTCTCTCTCTCTCTCTCTCTCTGTGTACTTGCCAGATCTCGGGATTGGTTATGCCATTTCCCTCTTGAATAACAGGTCTTGAGTGCAACTCTCGTCAGATAGATCTTTGAGGTCTCTTGGGGTAGCTTCTTACGATGTTGAAAATTCTTCTCTCTCTCTCTCTCTCTCTCTCTCTCGTTTTCCCACATTTTTTACAGCGAGCTCTCCCTACGCACATTTCTCCCCAAACCACAATGTGGGTCTCAATTGTGACCGTCATTTCCACGATTCTTGGGCATCGAGTCACATACCAGCTCCACATACACCACATGATTTGTTTCTTTTGGTCCCATAGGTCATATTTGACCTCTTAGGATGATATGCAATCTCTCTGTCTGTCTCTCTCTCTCTCAGGTCTCTCAGGGTTGTTATTCTCTCTCTCTCTCTCTCTCTCTCTCTCTCTCTCTCTCACACACACACACACACACACACACACACACACACACATGCACAATGCATTCTGTGCACTAGGATCTTGCTGGGAATTTTTTTGCAAAAGTAAGAATCGAGTCCTTTTGCATGGGAAAGGGCTCTTTTTTGGGTTTCCTTTGTCTTTGACTGAGTAGTACCAATGTATAGTGATGTAGATAATGCTTGGTGGCTTGCTTGTAGATTGTGTGGTGTGGCAGCCTGAGCAACCATGCCCACCACTATAAAGGTTGTGAGGTGAGCCCCCTTTGGAGCTCACTTTCACTTAGTATTTCATGTGTACTTTCGTTTTGTTATTTTGAAGAATTGCATGTCATTAGCAAGTATAACTAAGAGAAGACAAAGGAGCAAAAGTTCAAGGATTTGAACTTGTGGGTTGTGTATTTCTTGGAAGGTTGTGGGTATTCTCATTATGGGACTTGCACACAAATTGCTTTTTTGATATAACCATATTAGGGGCTTGCGTGCTCTATTTATATAGATCATTGTACTTGTGAAATGGTTTGGGTGATTTCTTGTCTGAGGACATGCACAATTTTCTTGATTGTTAAAAGGGGGGAATCCCATGGTGGGGAATTGCGTGTATGCAAGGTGTTTAGACATTACCCAATGGTGTTTAGAAGTTTTCTCTAATTTGGAGGCCTGATTTAAACCTTTGATATTAGCTCGAAATATTATATTTTTCAATATGGTGATTTACCACCATTACATGGTCTGTTGTTTTTTTGATTGTATCACTCGCTATTCATGGCACATAATTGAGACTGATGATATTGTGCTATGATGTTCTCTATTAAAACATCACCGCGGTGTTTTCTTTGTATTATCACCCTGTTGTAGTAATTGCCATATATAAGGCACATGAAAAGGTCTCATTTCTTTATACTGTCCGATGATTCTTGAGCACTAACTTTTTGTTTTGCGGGAGCCAATATGGAACTGATTTGGTGTATAAACTAGATTGTTTAGAACTCACAAGGCTCACTTAGAGTCTTTCTATTGGATGGTCTATTGTTGCTTTTTTAAGCAAAAAGCCCTTTTCCGCTGAGCGGACATTTTTTGATCTTATGTCGATTAAAATAATTGTAAAGTATGCTTGCGATGATGACATTAAATGGGCCCTTGGATGGACATTAAATAGTTGTAAAGCATGCTCGGGATGATGACATTAAATGGGCTCTTGGATAGACTGTTCCAAAACCATACTATTTTTGGAATGCTTCACAAGATATTATTTAAAACTACACTTTGGAGTAGAGATGGTACTGTTGTCCTGAAATTTTGCACTTAGAATCCGTTTTGTTTTGAATTCATGCATGGAAAATATTCCTAAATTGAGAGGAATCTAGTCTAGAAACCCTATTAAAGAATTTTTGAAATAAATAAACAAATTTAAAGATAAGGAAACAATTTTAAATGCATTAAACATGCTTTTTCAAAACAGAGAGCTTAATTTTTTTGAATGGTACAAATCTAGTATTGTGAGTGACATCAACAACAAGTATAGAGTCTGTTGAGCCTTGCAAAATGCATAAAGGACTAATGAACGGTTGTCTTTTGTTTTGTGAATGCATGTTAAGATCTCTCTCTCTCTCTCTCTCTCTCTCTCTCTCTCTCTCTCTCTCTCTCTCTCTCCCCTGGATGGGTGCTATTCAAAAGAAGATCAAAGACCTTCAACTATAGATAATGAATGATTTCATCACTCTTGTACTAAACTATTTGGATTTTAGTACAAACACTTTATTGTTTTATGTCAATTGTCACTCATAACAATTTTTCTATTCCATTGTGACTATTTTATTTTAGATTAAACAAGAGTACACAATATACATAAGGTTTCTGTTTTTGTAGTTTCCATGACGTTTAGACCATTCTTGTTTTTGGATTTTTTAAAGGTTTTATCGCTTTTGGATTTTATTAGCCCTAGGTTTTATAGCCTAAAGAAATCTAAAAAACTTGGGTCTTTTCTTAGGGTCCTTACGTCCTTTATTGGCTTGACCGGTGAAAAAAGTAGAAGATTCAACTATCGTTTCTACATTATGTTTTGATCATAACCTTTGATTTTCTCAGGTTGAAGGAAACTTCAAACAAACTTCTCGCATGTGGAGATTTATGATCCTTTCACTTGGTTATAGTGCAACGATTCAATGTATTATTTCTTTGTGAGGTAGTTCATTTATATTACTTGCACTCCAGTTCTGAATCTATTTTTATATGAAAAAATAAAAATATTTTTATTTTTATTCTGAATCTATGTTTATTGTACTCCAGTTCTGAATCTATTTTTATATGAAAAAATGTTGATGTTGGTTCCCCTTTTGAGCTTAATATTTTGACTTACCTCTTAAATGTTTTGTATCTATTTTCCCTAATTTTAACTGCTTTTTTTTTTTGTTTGGTCTTAAGGCTACTCTATGCACCTTGTTGTCTTAGGTTGGTGCTCCAAGATTGCATACATCAGGTTTTGTTTGTGGGTACTTGAAAGATTTGATCAGCCATGCATTCAACCTAGGAAATTTGATACACTTTGGCACTTTGTTCTAGTTCTTTCTATTGGTATACATCTTGTAAACCAAATGGTTTTCTGGGATTGGTATGCTTATGGTTACCTTTCTTTGAATTGCTACATGGTGAAAATTGGTGTACCCTCATATGCATTCATATTTAGGTATTGTATAAAAAATAGACATATGTGTTGGACAATCTCTTAGCTTCTCATGAGCTTATGATTGGATTTTTATTTATTTTTATGTTTATGGCATGCATGACCTTAGGTTAAAACTAACATTGATCCACAACTTAAACAAAATTTTAACTCTTAGACTTTAATCATTAGCTGATTCTTGGCTTCATAGATTTGGCCCCTCTATACACACATAGTATCCATATCTTAACTCGACGCTATAGACACCTTTTTGAACCACCTAGATTGGTAAGTCCATCGTTTTGCATGGGACTTTTTGACTTAATTTTGATAATGTAATTGTTCCTTTGAGCTACTCGTAGGGAGATGAATAGATTTGGGGCTATAGTGATCATTCATCTTATCATGGTATCATCAATTTACTTCTTAGGACTCATTTAGTATGATTGCATTGCTCCCCTTTTGTGTTGTCATCTTGTAAATTGTCACCTCTAACCTTGCTCAAACTCTAAACTTTGACATAGCTTATGTAAACTGGTACCTGATTCTATAACACATGCTTTGTTGAATTGCTTGGCTTTTAAGCACCATTGCCCTTACATTAATAGGTTGTTTATGGGCCTGTCAATGTACTTATAGAAATTGATTACCTTATTGAAAAAGCTCATTTTTGAATAACATGGTACACTTGACACAAGTTGCCTATAACTTTAGATGGTATCAACATAGTCATGATCGATTTGTTTTGATTAGGATACTGTCCAATACTTCTTAGAAAACCTAGTCCATTATCCATTCTTCTACCACTGGTGGTTGTTACTGCTTTACTTAATGGAAGTGGTGCAATCTCCACACTTATTCCTTTTCAGCAATGATGGGTCGATGATTGATATTGGGCTTGATTTTTTGTGATTGAAGGAAAGCCTAACTTTATTGATTTTAATATGATTGTGAACGTGGGGTGGTGACCCGTTGACTTTGTAAATATAGCTTGGTACATTTCTACCTTTTTGATGAATGGATATGATATGAGTCCCGTTTAGCTTTTGTATATTCCATAGTCACATGAATTTGTAGGTGACATCAATTATAATTGTGGGAGTGCTTTGATGATAAACCATCATAGGATATATTTTAGTAAATTTCTCCATCACTCTCTCCCTCTCTCTCTGTCTCTCTCACATATAAGGCTAAATAGATCGCATACCAAAAATTTCTCTCTCTCCTTCTTTGCACCATAGCTTTGTCACCCTTTTTGAAACTTCTCCTCTACCCACTCTACATCATGGGTGTTTACTGCTTTGCTAATGGGTTCTACCCTTTAGTAGGGTGGCAACTTGGAGTGTTATATTGTCTCGTCCTACTGTAGACTCAAGGTATGGTGTTTTCTCTCGATTTGATGAGAATAGTGTATCTTCTTTCTCATGTTCTTTGACACTATTCCTTGTGAAGCATGAGCCCCAAGGGCGCACTTGTTTGCTGAATCAATGTCTTTCATTATTATTTTCTCATCATGATAATGGTAAGAGTCTGTTGTTGACATAGATGCGATAATGTATCATCTTGTTCTGCTTACAAACATTTATATCATACTAATATGTATATATGAATCTATGCACAGAAAATTGTGTGTATAAATCTATCTATCTAATTAATATGAATATATGCATTTATAAACTATGTATAGATATGTGCATTCATAAATCTATCTATATTTGTGTGTGTGTGTGTGTGTGTGTGTGTGTGTGTGAGAGAGAGAGAGAGAGAGAGAGAGAGAGAGAGAGAGAGAGAGAGAGAGAGAGAGAGAGAGAGAGAGAGAAAGAGAGAGAGACATTTTTGTGTGTGTGTGTGTGAGAGAGAGAGAGAGAGAGAGACATTTATAGTACACACATGCAAATGTATGTATATGTAACCAAAGTTCAAAACATGTGAGATCTTGTCATGATAGCACTAGTTCTAGCTCTAGAAGGTACTTTTGGGTCACTTTACCGCAAGTCGTCAAAAATCACTCTCTAGATCGTAAATTGTTTGGGCTTTGTTGAGATCGTTTTTGAACCAAAAATGATTTTTCAGTTCTATTGTGGGCAAGGTTTTCCAAAGATCCCTCATGACACATATGATGACTTAAACTTGCAATTTGACATTGGGATTTTAGAAATAATATTAGTGTCCTGATGTCTTCGCTCCTACTTTTGAACCCAAATTGAGCCAAGTTTTGGAAACTTTTTAAACAATCTAACCTCCTATGGTTTCTTAAGCTATAAACATCTAGTACATTTGTTGTAGCATGCTTGAGACTTCCTTCTAGGCCTTTGTACCTTAGTTCTGGTGAAATTTTAAGTTGGCATTTATCTGTGTTTAGAAAGGATTTGAGGATTAGGGAAGGTAAACTTGCACTTGATTTCCTTTGTGTAGGAGATGTGCTTGGACTCTATTCAATGTATAAATGCCAACTAAGGGTAAACATGGCAACACATACTGTGCCACAAAACCCTCTGCCACATAGATGCTAATTGAACAAGAGGGGATACATATAACAACTGTAAGAAGTGCTCCAATATAGGTTCACTAAAAGGTCATAAGACAAAATACCCAAAAAATTGGACAAGCTAATTTTTTTTTAGCACTTGCATGATCAAAGTTGAAGCTAGATGCAAAAAGGCAGCTATAAGCTTGTTATGCTCTCTACCTTTTTCATGGGGCACATTTGTTACTACCATTAGGAATGTTGGACCTTTGATGGTACTCTAAACTTTGATGATGGGGTTAGTAGCTCGCGTTTGGATGAGATTAGACTAAGTTCTGTCGAGAAAGGCAACCATAATTTAACTCTCACTAGTGATATAGGCAAAAAGCATCTCAAAGGGAAGTCTCGTGAAAGCCAAAGGTTGACAGTTTTCAAAAAGTGTATTATATCATGTGAGTTAGTTAAGGGAGTGTTAGGGAAATGGCCAAGAGACCAACCGGACAACTTACTAACCCATCCACTTACCATTATTCATTTATCATAATAGGATAAGGGAGTGCAATATATTGTTGTACTAAGATCCATCCAATCTCTATCTTGTCTCCTCCTCCACAACATGCACTATGTGCGTATTCATTAGGAAAAATATGAACCCCAAAGGGTCCTTGTGAGAGAAACCAATCAGATTTCAATCAACAATAGGACATAAAAGGGAGCGGGGGGGGGGGCATGGATAGCCCATACATACATACCTCAAAACTATATCATGTAGAATATCTATGGAAAGAGCTTGACAATGCGTTCCAAATGCACTATTGTCTGACAAATTTGAAGTTAAGATGCTCAAGTTATGACCATTAAAAAAAAAGAAGAAAAAACTGGTGGGATGGTGGCCACAAGCCCATTCTCATTGGTGTAGAGAGTATTCCAAAAGCATCTTTGACCCTAAAGGGTCCTTTTGGGGTTCATATTTTTCCTAATGTATTTAACTATTATCAAAGATTTGAGCTTTGGAGCACCAAGCAGCTACGCAGGTAGCGCTAAAGGTTTTTAATGCTAGCAAGAGAAAGATGTAGCATTGAAAAATATTTAGTGTTAGAATCAACAAGGCAATCAAGAGGCCCACAAAAGTGCATCACACAGAGGTGCTCGACACCTCAGTCTTGCACACTCTCATAGCAGAGCTCTTGTGAGCTCGTGGGCTTAGCACCACATAGCATACTTCATCATATCATGTTGTCAAGGGGATGATAAGCTCGTGTAGCAAAATAGGGCCAATAGCCCGTAGTATAGTGCACCACAACTGGTGAAAAGGGTTGTTGGAGCTTGGAAGCAAAATGCACGAGAGTGAATGTAGAAAGAGAGCCATTTTGGGAGCTCACATAGGAGTCAAGAGAGATCGGAGGTACTCACAGGGGAGCCAAAGAGTGAATAAAGGATACAAAGATTTGATTAGTGTTTTGAACCCCCGACCATGGAGAGAGTTTTTTGGCATCAACAACAGACAGGTGGAGTTCTCAGCATGAGGCTCACAAGGGGGCATCACATCTAACCTCCATGGATAGGCATACACACATCGGCATACAAAAAAATACACACATGCATGTAGGATTGTGTACGTAGGATTGTGTTTTTCTCTATGCTCAAAGATCATTTTTGCAAACATAAGATTTCGGCTTGATGTATACTTATGTGGATTGAGAGACTACATCTCTTGTGATTGTGTTTAGCCATGTATTGTCTTACAGGTCGCTTTTACAGATTTATAGATGCTATTGGATAAAAATTTCATAGCGATATCTTTACAGGGACATGTTACAAGTGCTTGCAATTTTTCTAGAGTTTGCAGCAAGTTTCACATCTTTTGTGGGAGTTTATTTGTATGGTTATGAGTTTGTAGTTTTGATTGCATATGAGCTCTTTTGTAAGCATTTATCCCCATGAGGATTTGGTTTATACTTGCATCTTAATTGGCACTTGTTTATGCACCATTTTACTTCCTACAACAATGATTATAGCGTTACATGTACGTTGAGTTGTGGATATTACCAATATACATCAATTGTGCATCCGGGATATATTGGTATTAGTAGCATTTCGGATAATGTCTAAGACTTGATCAGTAAATGGTCATTGCTGAGCTTGACCTTAGTCATGAGTTTTCGTTGAGCCTTTGGAGGGCTGTGGTAAGGTTTTATCGACTTGTGGGATTCTCGAATGTTGGGATACTTTCAGTGCCAATTAGGAAGAGGGTGGGGTGTAGGAGGGCCTCTTTATTTGCCATGAGCTTATGGAGGTGATTAACAATTTGACGAATAGGTGTATGCCATGTGTGCAAGAATGGTGGGTGTGTAAGAGATGTGTAAGGGTGGTCAAATGATACACTTTTCCCCCCAAAAAGGAGGTGCACAATTTTATGATTTTTGGCCTTCCATAACTTCCACATATGATCTCCAATTTGAGCAGAGATCATAGATAGCAATCTACGTGTCGAGCTCTTTCCATAGATATGCTACATGATATGGTTTTACCCGCTAGATTTTAAATTTTGTTTTGGGGGGGAACTTTAAATTCAAATAAACTAGCCGTTTTGCCTATTTGAATTCAAAAGCTGTCTTTTGATTACTTTCTTAATACTAAAGGTTTGACTTCTTTAAACTGCCAAATAAAGAGGCCCTCCTCGACCCCATTCTCTTCCTAATTCAGAGATAGGTTTTTTGGAGTACCCCTTATACGAGGCCTTACCATATGACATGTATAGAGAGGAATAGGTGCTTTTGACTCCGTGTTGGTAGTTGTTTATGGTTAGAGATTGATCAATGATATGCATTTTCTAGTCAATGGGTACCCTTTATGCGTATATTCAATGTTTTGATTGCTTTCATGCTCATTTTTATTTGAGATTTTACTCATTTTTTTGGGAGAAAACTTCATTGATTTTTCCCCAAAGCTTTGCCATAGTCTTCACACTTGGCAGTTATTGGTTCTAGCTTTGAGAAGGACATTTATAACATTCAAAAGTTCAATGGCACAAACTTCAATATCTAAAGGAGTAGATTCAAGACATTTTGATCCAAAAAGGTCAGTGAGAGCCATTGGTTGAAGGCCAAGAGGGTGATGGTTACACAAATGCCCAGTGGAATCACTTAATGCTAAAGCTAAATCTACTATTCGCTTATATCTTGAAAATTTAATGTATTTCACTATTGTTGGTGGTGAAGCTACTACCCAAGCCTTATGAGAGAAGTCATGTAGTAGCACATATGAGAGCAAGTAATAAAGTTTACCTGATGAAGAAGCTATTTGAGCTTTGTATGAAAGAAGATAGCATTGTTTCCAGACACATGAATGAGTTCAATATTATCTTCAGTCAATTGATGTCAAGGAATCAATTTTGATGAAGAGGCTCAGTCTATCTTCTTTTATGCTCTCTACCTTCCTCATGGGACTGCACCTTAAGGCAAGTTGGTCTATAATGATGTAGTCCATCGTTTTCTCACTCAAAAACCTTGTACAAAATCCTGAGCCTACCAAGAAGGATGATTCTTATGTTGTACAATCTTACAAAGATAAATATTGCACTTATTATCATGCCAAGTCTAAGGATCACAATGTTGGGGTATAGGCGCCTGTGCCTTGCCCGGCCGCCCAGAGTCTGGGCGCCCACTGACTTGTATACCTTATACATAGCATAAGTGTATAGGGGGCTGCTCACTCTTTGAGTCTCCCCACCCACATCGTGTGTGTCTCTCCTTCTCTCTCTCTCACTCTCTGTCTGTGGTGCTCCCCGATCCCCTTCAATTGGTATCAGAGCTATGGTGATCGCGGAGAGCACGACGGCTTTGAGAGCTTCGAAGTGATAGCTCGCTCGCTCTCGACGGTAGAGAGATTAAGAAAGCTTGGAAGCTTTGTGAGAATGCAAAGGGAGCTTGTGAGCTCATTTGAGAGTGATGTATGCTCTTGTGGAAGCTCAGAAAGGAGTGTGGAAGATTGTGTGTAAGTGAAGGTGCTGCCCTAAAACTGTGTGCGTAGTAGCACAATTTTCAGATTCGTTTTTCTCCTTGTAGAATGCAGATCTGAGAATTCTGTCCTTTCAACCCATCCCGTTTCGATGTGGTCTACAACTTTGCAGAAGAAACTTTTTGCAAATTCCTCACCGTTTTGCTGATACTCAACTCAGACTGACTGTATACAAAAATTCCAGATTTTCTGTTGTCGCATTGTGTGCGAGTTTGATGCACTTTTGGAAGCACGGGAGATGCTTGAAGTTGAGTGCATAAATTCTGAGCTGAAGATGCAATTGCAGCTTGTGTTAAGCTTGTGGTTTGAGGGTTTTTTGGTAGACTTGGGCAACGAAGTACGGAGGCGTTTACACACAACCGAAGCGGTCTCTTGAGAGACGCAGGTTTTTGGAGCACACAGGTGGAGCTTCTTTCACTGGTTTTCATAGGATACTTTGGCAGTGATTTTGTGCTTGGATTCATGGTCTTTGCGAATGGTTTGCATATGGTTATGGCGCATGGTTGATGCCCATTATATATGCATTTTGGCGAGCACTTTCAAGTGCCTGTGAGCTCTCTTGAGAGCATTGTTTTCGCATTGATCAAGTTTTCGGATTGCAAATCTTTTGGCGCTTGCTTATGCGCGGTCACTCCGTTGATGTACGTTGAGTGCGGATTGCCATTGTATGTGAAAATGTGGAGCCATTTTGGCATTTCTACTCATTGGCATTGAGTAGTGTTATGGTTTATGGTAGAGATTGTACTTGAGTTTTTTGCTCAGTTTTCATGGGAAATTCTGTCGGATTTTTCCCAGATTCTCGCCATAGTTTGTGATCGAGTGTTTACTCTCACTTTGACAGGTTTTGTCAGTTTGGACACAGTTTTGTGTTTTTGTATCCACTCTCGCAAGAGTGAGGAGTTGTGTATCTTTCTTTGCTTGAGACAGTGGTTTGCTCTCGGGTGGGAGAGTCTTGTGATCTCGAGCATTGTTTGCCATAGTTTTGCAGAGCTTATGCATATATATTGAGTGTAGTTTGATGCGCATTGATTGCTCATTGTATTGAGCTTGCAGGACAATGGTTATTTTTTGTTGATAGCCATTGTGCGTCGAAACTCTGACGAAATTTTCCCTGGAGTTTTATGCGTATCATTTATGTGATCTAGGTAGAGATTGCAGGTTGCACTCAGCATTTGCGTGCGGTGTTCTCTGCAGGTGGGAGATTTGTGCGTATGTATGCATCGATACCGCACAGTGTGGGCTTGGTGATTAGCTCACAGATTGCAGTGTGATACTAGAGCATGCGAGGCTTGTATTGACATTGCGGGAGCTCTATTTTGGAGTGTGTCTCACAGGTTTTACATTGTGTTTCTGGCCATATTTGTAGACAGTTTCCAGGTGTTGTTGGTGAGGTGGTTTTGCTATCTAGCTTGCTACTTGTGCTCATGGTAGAGACAGGTGATCGATCAGATTGTGACCTCTCACAGATGCGCGTGTTTGATGGGTCAGACTTTGCAGCATGGAGAGAGTGTATGCTTGATGCATTGACACAGCGAGGGTTGCATCGACCATTGAGTGGTGATGTAGGTAGACCTTCAAACATGTCTGATGATCAGTGGCAGGAGCTAGAGGAGATGGCACTATCTACACTCTTTTTGCACCTTGCGGAATCTGTATATGCTCTTGTTATGTATGAGACTACTTCGAGAGCACTTTGGCGCAGATTACATGAAATGTATGATAGATCTGAGTCATCATGGACTCGTGTGAGACATGTACATTCACGAGCACGCCGACAGGTGACATGTTGGTATTGTGGTCATTCTAGACACGTTAGACGGCGCTGTTTTCGTCGTATGCGACATCGTAGGAGACATGGCAGTCTCAGAGATGTATGTAGTGATGCCATGGACTCAGTTGCTTTGACAGTTGAGGCACATGTAGTGTCGGAGTATACTAGTGACGGGGATGTCACTTTTATCTCGAGCTATGCACGAGATGTTATACATGTGGATAGTGCACTCCCTTCGCAATGGTTGCTAGACGCAGATGCTATGTTTCATGTCACGCCGCATCGTGCATGGTTTTGTAGCTATTCTAGCGGGATGTTTGGCAGTGTACGTTTGACCGATAGATCGGTGCATGCGATAGCAGGTGCAGGAGATGTGAGACTGTCATTACCGAGTGGTGCATCTTACTTGTTACGACATGTGCGCTATGTACCAGATTTGACAGTGAGTTTGATCTCGATTGGTCAGCTTAGAGATTGTGGATGTCAGATTTCGCTACGAGAGCGAGATTTTGTGATGCATTTGGGTTCGCTAGTGATTGCGAGAGGTGCCATGAGTGGTACAGGTTACCCATTGCATGTGGATCACGTGAGAGACGGTGTTGTCTCTGTGATCATGCAGCCAGGTAGAGAGCGAGAGAGCAGGCGAGTCTCTTTTGCTCATGGGTTGCAGGGTACTTTGCATGGAGTGCAAAGTAGTGAGCTCATTGTGCACACAGTTGGGGCACGACTTGAGCAGTCACACAAAGAGGTGATAGAGTCGGACATGCATGCTTTGCTAGTGACTGAGCAAAGCAGAGAGTCAGTTGTGCAAGATACTTCTATGCAGGATAGACAGGTAGAGCGGTCTTGCTCTAGTGAGTCACGATAGGAGGACGTTGTGCAATAGTCTATGCATACGGAGTTAGAGCATGAGAGCTCTAGTGAGTCACAACAGATTGAGTGGTCATGTTTACAGTGGATGATTGCAGAGGAGGCTGAGATGTCAGCGATTATGCAGTCATTCCTTTCTATGCTCGACAGTGAGCATGGGGATATAGTTGTGCAGGATATGTCTTCCAGCAGACACCTAGAGCAGCTGGTTTGCTCTGACGTTGCACGACAGGGTGATGCGTCTTTTGCGGATAGTCAGGAGATGCATGTGGCTGACACGCCTTGTCAGTCAGAGATGCCTATTGCCAGGGATATATATGTTGATGCATGCTCCGTAGAGCTAGCAAGTCCCGCTAGCATTGCATCGGCATTCGGTGGTCTCATGTATGAGATGTTGATCTTGAGACCGGATATCGCAGCTGCTGTGGGAGCATTTGCAGTTGGGGTTGTCAGTCGTTTGTTGACTGATGATGGCATAGTGCACGAGGGAGATATGCAGGTATTGCGTACATACTTGCAGTACGTGTGCGGTACGTCTGGTGGTGTATGGACTTACACGGGAGCAGGACAGCCGGATGCACACGATCACAGCCAGCCAGTGGGCATCGATTGAGAGTGGTTTTCTCTCGCCTTTTGTAGTCTTTAGACTAGGTTCTCTTGCTTAAAGGCACAATCGCCTTTAAGTGGGAGGTTGTTGGGGTATAGGCGCCTGTGCCTTGCCCGGCCGCCCAGAGTCTGGGCGCCCACTGACTTGTATACCTTATACATAGCATAAGTGTATAGGGGGCTGCTCACTCTTTGAGTCTCCCCACCCACATCGTGTGTGTCTCTCCTTCTCTCTCTCTCTCTCACTCTCCGTCTGTGGTGCTCCCCGATCCCCTTCACACAAGAACTCTCATAGTAAATCTTGTGATTCCATGCATAATGTTGAGTGCTACTATTGTGATAAGAAAGTGCATGTGAAGAAGGATTGTGAGTGCTACTATTGTGATATGAAAGGGCATATGAAGAAGGATTGTCATGCTACACAAAGAGATAATAAGTCTTGAGAGACTAAGAAGTCTAACAATGATGCAAAGAGCAAGGTTAAGCTTGATTAAATCAACGTGGTAGAGTCCTAAGACTCATGATATTTTTGAGATGACTCATACCTCAAACATCTTGGTTTTGACCTTAGATTTCACTTCAAATTCCCTTGTCACACGTGATGCTAGTTATGCACAAAATTGGATGATAGATTCTGGTGCGTGCTACCATGTTGCATTGCATAGAGAGTGATTTTCCTTTTATGCTTTGTGTATGGTCCTTGGACTAGTAATTATTGAGGACTTAGAGTTGATCTACATGGATGTGAAGAAAGGCTTTTTTCATGGTGATCTCCAAGAGGATTTGTAAATGCAACAACCTGAAGGGCTTGTTAAACCAAGCAAAGAAGAGCTTGTATGTAGACATAGAAAGGCACTTTATGTCTTGAAGCACATATCCAAGCAATGCTATCAAAATTTCAATATGGGTTATCCAATCTCATGGATATTAAAGGAGTCAAGAGGATCACTTCTTTACACAAAGAAGCTCAATGATGGATCACTCATTCTTCTTGTGTTATATGTCGTTGACATGCTTCTTACTGGGAAGAACTCTCATGAATTGAAAGAAAATGTTTTTTCATACTTTTGCTATGAAGGATTTGGGATAATCTAGTTACTTTCTTAATATGTGTATCAAGTGTAACAAATCAATTGGCATTCTTGATTTGTCTACAGAATCCTACCGACATAAACTCTTGCATTGTTTCAATTTGCATTAGCAAGGAGGATTCTCCTAAACGCGATGTTGAGACAGAGATGGCTAAGATTCTGTGTTCCTCTATTGTGGACAGTCTCATGTAAGGGATGGTAGCTACAAGGCCAAACATTGTATTAGCAATGGGAGTGGTGAGTCACTACATGGCTAACCCTGGCAAGAAACACTGGGATGCAGTGAAATATATCCTCAAGTACATGAATGTTTAGCAAGCACTTGCTTACACTTTGGAAACAATGATGCATCTATCATTAAATACATAGATTTCGCTTATGCAAGGAATGTAGACAATAGGAGGTCTACATTAGTCTATGTTTTCATATTTATTGGAGGCACTATTTCTTGGAGATCATGTCTTGGAGGAGTTCTCTTGGAGGAGCTATTTCGTGGAGACACGTCTTCAAGATTGCATGTCCTCTTCCACCATATATGCTGAGATGTTGCAACATCAGAGGCCAAGAAAGAGACTTTATGGTTGGCATGTTTAGTGGGAGATCTAGACTAGGGTCATCACATTCTAGTATTGCATTGTGATAGTCGTAGTGCCATTGCTTTGGCAAGGAATTTTGTGTTCCATTTTAAAAAGAAATGCATTGAGGTGAGGTTACACTTTATACAGGATATGTTGACAAATAAGAAAATTGAGCTATCAAAGTCTATACAGATGACAACCTTGTATATTCTTTTATGAAGTGGTTAGACACGATGTGAGTTTCATGCTGCATAGAGTTGATGGTTGTGGAGTAAAGCCACTATAATGCTTCATAGTTGTACATGCTTTGTACATAGTTTTGTTTTGATCCACGTAGGCCACATTGACCAATAAGTGGGAGTTTGTTAGGGTAACACACTGGAAAACCCACTAACCCCTATTTATTTATCCTAATAGAATAAGAGAGTGCAATCCATTGTTGTACTAAGCTCCACCAACTCTCTATTTTGTCTCCTCCTTCTTTATAGCATGCACTATGTGTGCACTCTTTAGGAGGATTAGTTTTGTTTAAAAAATGTATACTTTATGTGTACATAAGAGGAGGATGGGGGTCTTATGAAGACAACCATAGTGTAAGTGTATCATGGACATAGGGATATTTATTAATAATCTCTTGAATGCACATGATATAGGTAACTTTTGATGAGTGATTGCCTCAAATGTGAAAGAAGTAACTCTCCTAGAAAATTGTAGTAGTAAGTCCCATGGTAAGATAGACATTGAGTGCTATAATTGTAAGTAGAAGGGCCAAATTAAAAAGAATTGTTGGAATTAAAATGAGGAAAGGAGTAAGAAGAGAAGAAAGGGCAAAGCTAAGGCTGAAGAGAATAATAAAGAAGGTTCAGGTAGTCAAAATTGTGTCATACATTCTAGCACATCATCTCATGTTACTTGCCTCGAGAGTGGTCCTCTACACATGATAGCAATAACAAAGATGTATGCCTTCACTTGGGCCAACTTTTCTCGTGACATAATTGGTGCAAGAGATATATGTTTGAGGCTTGCCAATGGTATACCGTTTGTTCTCACAAAAGAGAGGCACACACGATATTTTACAAAGAGTCTTATTTCTGTCGTGTAGCATTGCCAATGGTGATTCTCCATTTGTTCTCATGAAAGTGAGGCATGAGCTAGTATCTCACCAAGATTCTTAGTATTGCTAGGTAGTTGGATCATTATGGCTATCATACATGATTTGACAATGGCACATGGAATATTTAGAAAGTAACTTTTGTCTTGGATAGAGAAGATATATGTGGAAAACTTTTAACCGTTACATTGATGTTGGAACGATAATAGTTGTCTCCTCTAGTATGATAGCATGGTGCTAGTCCTCTATTGTGCTCTTAGTAGAAAATAACTTTGGGCTTTTTCTTGGATTTGAGTTTCTTGGGCGTTGTCTTACCTTGATAATATTAGTGTCTTGTGTGCTTGTTCTGATCCCCCCTCTCAATTATTGTATACCTTATGTTTGATGCAAAAGTATCCTCCACTTTGTCTATTCTTTTTTCTTATCTATTGTGTACTAGGATAAAGAAACATAATGCAGAAGAGGTCATTTGAGTAGTACCTAATGCTTTTTGGTTTTTTTGGTGCTGGCAGATGGTAACATAACTATTTGCTATTTTGAATTTCTTATGCGTGTCCTTATTTTTATTGTTGGTTTTATTTTTTCTCATGCAACTGAGGTCTATACCATCGTCATTTTGAGCTTGAAGATGATTATGGAGCTAATGGGAAAGAGATGTGGTTCATGAAGCATAATCACTTGCACGAAGGTTTCAAGTTTGACTCCTCCAACAACATCTTCTTTGCTTTAAGGACTTTGCAAAGAGATATGATTATAATGTCTGACCTTTACCATTCAAAGTTGAACATAGCTGTCATATTTTTCATTAAGGTGGATGAAAGTGAGATTTTCAAGGGGATAAAACTAGAGAGAACATCAATAACCTTTAGGAATATAACTCTTATGATTCAAGGTAACAAGATCCAATGAATTTCAATGTACAATAAAAGAAATGCTATTAATGATTGAATTCATTTGAGGTTGAGTCAATGGTTTGAATTAGGTCTACCATCACACTAGCATGCTTGAATTCATTAGGACACAACAAGCAAGGAAGGGACTAGATGTTGAGGGCTTTGGAAGGGAGAAGTGACACATTGGGTAGAACTAAAGGCATTGAAATATCTATATGATGTGTTAAAGGGAGACATGCCAAAGAGCTCTTGTATTCATTTCAAGGGTGTAGAAAAGGAGTGCAAGTCTATCTAGAATAAGACCATTATAGGGACATTAAAGACACAAATGCTTATGCTATTCTAGGTATCCTTCTCACACATGTATTATGTAGGATTATGAAGAACATAAGATTTGCATATAATTTGAATCCTCTATCAACTAGGGAGGCTACCATTAAAGTATTGAGAATGTTATTTCATACAATGTTCTTCATGGTGGTGGTAATTTTGTAATTGGGAAATACCCAAATATTTCATAGATAGGTCTTCGTGGTAAATTTTGTTTTTGGGACATACCCGAATATGTCTTCTAGTCGATAAATACAACCAATGGAAGACTCTACATAATAATGTGAAGTATTATGGAGATGATGGATCAATAAGAAATATGAAGGCACATGTATGGGAAGCATCTCTCTCTCTCTCTCTCTCTATGATAGGACTTGATGGTCAAAGAATGTCTTTTCCTAATAAAAGAAAGAGATAAAAAAAGTTAAAAATTCCATGGAAGATGCAGGTGGATCTGAGCAATTCAAACATGACATTGTAAGCATTGTTATAATTAATCAAGCTCGTTGCTATATTGACATTGACCCATCTTATCTTATTTTTCCATCTCGGTTCACATTTTTCCAAAGTATATTCTCTATAATCATACTACTACTTGGTGTATCAAGCAATACGGGAGCTTGTCCATATGGTCTACACAAGGTATAAAAAAATCCCACCATAAAGCAAGGATTTAAATTTCTAAGTACTAAGATATGGGGTGGTGTAAACAAAGCAAGTAACTCACTAGAAGTCTTCCAAGGGATTCAGGTGTGGGAATAGGTCACAATAAGCAAGACATATTCAAGATAAACTTAAAAATTGGTACTGCTTTACAAAGAGGCAAACAATAGAGATGAGGCATACAATAAAGCATCTATAAGTAAGAGGTTTCAATGTGGCTTGCCTTTAGAGAGAGACAAGAAAGAAAGTGTAAATGTTACAAATTTTGGCTTTGTTAACTAGACTCGTGCTTTTACTGGGTGGCCTCAAATGTTTTCCACTAAATATTTCCTTTGCACTTCAAAAATTCATCCTTCTTGTAACCTTGCAGTTGTGACTAGGAGAAATATGGACGTTGCATGAGCCATATGAGAATTCCTAATGCTAGGGGATTATAGTTAATCTTGTGAAGGGTTAAGGACACAAGGGTATTCATGAGGTTCTTTTTTAATAGGCTTCCCTAGCATTTTTCTCAGGCCCATGGGATGTGGACCTAGGAAGTCTTTTCCTTGCACTACCTTCTTGAAAGTGAAGGGTAAAAAGGTGATAGGGCATTAGCTAACTCCCTTCTTTCTCTCTCCTATGTCAAATCATAAAATATGTGTATAATTAAAGGCCAAAAAGTGTTTTTTTATTTTTCTTTTACTTTTTGCCTAAAAGTCCCCCCAAACCTATAAGCATACCAAAAAAAGCATTCTTTGACTCCCCCCCTTTTGTTCTTCCATCCATTGATTATTCTCCTTTGCTTCCATAGGATTAGCGGACATGTTGCTCAATGACATCTCAAACTTTGTCCCTCCATCATGTACTCCGCACACCACAAGTGTGCATGTTTGCTTGTCCATAGAGTTTGCACCAAAGGCTAGGCGTGTGTGAGCAAAGATCGTCACAACAACATTATCCTATTGGAGATACTAATGTCAACCTTTGGGTGGATGGTCATTTATACGATATTACCCTACGAGCTGCTTCCATCCAACATTGGATGTACCAATGTTAGGCACTTTAGCACAACACATTGGCATTGCAAGAAAAAAATGTCTTTTTAGAAAAAAACCCTAGGTGCTAGAGAACACAAGCACACATTCATATCCATCGAAGCATTTTATCACGAGGGTGGAGCACACAAATGATCTTGATGGCCACAAGGTGATTTATATTCTTCACTTGCTTTCATGTTTCTACTTCACACTAACCACTCACATTTAACATGTTGCAAGCCGCATACTTCACTCAAGAGGCATGTAGTGGATCGAGCCAAGAAGATGGATGCAACCTTCTCACCAGTTGTCTCAACACATGTGATGTGGTTATCATCTTGCATTCACTTGGTGAGAAGTACATTGATGATGCAATCACCAAAGAGTTGACGTGTAAGTTGGAAAATGTGGTTAGTGAAGGTGACATACAAAATTCTTGCAATGAAGTTTTGATCAACAATACACTACTATTTTTCAACTCCTTAAGCATGTCATACAAGAGCGAGGCATTGTGGAGAATCTGTCTTTGGTTTCTTAGAAGGTCAACCTTGCAAATGAGGCCACAAATGAAGATTTGATTTCTCACATTGAGAAATATCTATACATGGAGGATGCAATGCCTGCTTTGCTCTACGCTGCATGCATGAAAAGTATGAGGAGGGGAAACGCTATGCAAAACTAATTGGGATCTTTAGAGAAGGGGTTCCCTTACACAATGTGGAACAATATATTTGTGGACCTCAAAAGTCTTCAACAAGATATGCTTCATTATTGCAAGAAGGTAAAAAAAATTACTTGAGCATTTAGGTTGCATTTTCTATTCATGGAATATAATGGCTAAGGTATTTTCTCTATATGTTGTGCAATGATTGATACCAAGGCTGCATTTATGCTGAGGGCTTGAGAGGCTCATCACCAATCTAATGAATGAAGTCCTCTTGCAAACAAGAGGATGGGATGTAGTCTCGATGTAGCCAAGCCATCTCCCACACTATCTTTTCGTGTCAAATTGTAGAAGAACATATGGTGGCTGGGTGCTATTGACGTGACCAAAAAGACCAATGTAGTAATTTCATGGATTTTTGAGTGGATTATGGAAGTAATACACTCCTAACTTGTGGATGAGAAGTTTGAGGTCAAATTGTCTACCTAGCTTTGACGTAGAGTGGCACTTGGGTGGGACTTAAAGACCATGAAGCATTTGCTTGTCTGCAAACAAGGGGCATCTTCCCTCTACCCTTGTCCATTTTTCACACAGTGGTACAAGCCAAACTAGCGACACCCACAAAAGGCCTATTCACAAGTTGGTTCAAAAATTCCATTAGAAGTGAACAACGCAAAGAATGGTGAGGATTTTTCCAATGGGGATGATGGTAGGGAATGGGAAGTGTCTATCTTGATATGCCCCATGTGTAATGTGATCCAGATCATGCATTGAAGGATAAGTGTTGGAACCCCATCTTTTCCTTTCCTCCATCCAATGTGTAATTTTCTTACATTGCATGCTTTCATGTACATTTTTGATAGGCTATTGGAGATCCGCATTGCCTATGTATTGACAATGAAGCATGTGCACAACTTTAAGGAGGCCATCACCAAGGTGGAGAAGCTTCATTCGATTGGCTACCATAGTGGAAAGGTTTAAATTGTTGCTACAAAGAAGACATGTGAGGGGCACGAGATTTCCAACAAGTGTCCATAAGTGGTCAAAAAGAAAGATTTTTTTTGAAGAAAGATAATCTAGGAAACCCTCGCCAAATTGATGCGCAAAACAGTGATGACCATAGTGCATATAACCTTTGGGAGCTGTGGAAGGAATTCTACAAATCCAAGCCAACAATGACTCCAACGTAGAGCTTGCAAACAAGCACAAACATGCTTGTACTTGGGAAAACCTTGATAAAATGGTCAAGCAAATGTGTCTTACCAGCACAATACATGCTTGTGCTTCGGAAAACCTTGATAAAATGGTCAAGCAGATGTGTCTTACCAGCACAATACATGAGCAACACCAATTGTTTCAAGTAGTGTTGGTGGAGTTCACAAAGGTCTTCACTCTGGCTTGGGGTGAGAGCAATATCACATATTACATGGCAAGGAACATCACACATTACAAGTATTTTAAGTCGTTTATAAGTTTCATAAATAACATCACTCACTTGTGTGGACATAATGTCTTGTTTGCATATGGAAGATTCTTTATGGATCACGGCATTTTCAACACCCAAGTCATGGAGAAATCCCATTATTGAACTAGGGTGTGTAGTTTAAAAATACTCATCAGGATGGGGGTGTGGCACATTGCAATTAGTTGGAAGAGATATTTAACTGGTTCTTCCTCAAGAGGTTTTCTTGCAAGCTCATCAAGTGTGCACGATAGTCCAACATTGCAAAGGAAGTAAGAAAATTGCATTGTCAAGATTCAAGCCATAAGTGACGAAGATCACAAGGCCCCTCCAACCATACAACATGGTTCTAACAAAGAGCAAAGTAAGGGTCGAGGTCAAATTAGTGCCTTAAGATCCTCCATGTATGTATATATTCCTTCATTGAAATTTAAGTGTAGAAAGCACCCCTTGTAAAAATGAATGTTATAGTGTGAAAGGGCCCTTTTAAATTTAGACCATTATAAATATAGACCACTCATTATTTTCTTGCTTCTTTTCTCATTGTCACAAGTGACCTCCATAGGCAACCCATGGCATGCACAAAGGTACATCCACCGCCAACACACTGCCACAGGAGCAAGCACACCCAAACATGTCAAAGAGACAACGAGTGGTGCGGAGCAATGGAACTTTGAGAATAGCGGAATCAAGAGAATTAGAGTGAGCATTTTTGTGAGATTACTTTGAGAACATAGAGGGTGAACTTAATTGATGGTAGAAACATAAACATAGTACTTAATTAACTTGGCATGAACAGTACTTTTGCAAGATAGAGAGTATTAGATAACATGACAATAGTTTAGGACGGTCCCCCCTCCAAAAGCCGTTTGTATTATAGATTCTCCCATCAAGAGAGACTTGATACAATAAAATATTTGTGTTCCTTGTGACCTAGGTGATGCAATGAAGATGGAAAGCTTCATGCATCACAAGCATAACATAAACTTTGCAAAAAGCATTAACTATTCCAAGCCTCAGTCCCAAGGCCTCAAACACCTTCGAAGGTGGAGAGAGCTAGCGGGGAATGAGGGTAGGGAAGAGGAAAAAGAATCATCCATAGGAGAAAGAAATAGTTCCTCACTTATCATCACTCTTTTTGCTTAGCATAGCATAATAGCATAGTAATGAAGATGAAGAAGATGACAGCTTAACCATTGAAGCATGGCTCTTGGTCGGATTTACATTCCATAGCCAAGAGTGTTGGTGTAAGCTCTCCACTTCTCAACAAGCTTGGAGAAGGAGATGGAGCTCTTGCACTTTGCACTCCACACAATGAGAGAATGTGTGTGTGTGTGTGTGTGTGTGTGGGAGAGTATCCCCCCCCCCCCCCCCCCCCCTCTCTCTCTCTCTCTCTCTCTCTCTTTCATATTATTTAATTATTTCATTTGGACATGTGTCCTCTTTTTCTTCTTTGAGGGAAAAAACTTATTTATTTATTTTTCTGTATCTAAATTCTCATTGGACCCCTTTAAAGCCTATTCAATAGGATTCAAGTACATCTTGAGGGCCAAATGTGGAGGATCATTTGGACATGTGTCTTTTATGCTTCTTAAGATATCATATTTGAATTGAGCACTTCAAGCACCTAGTCAATTAAGCATGGAAACCGTTTATGCCTCTTGAGAGTTTATGTTTGAATTGAACATTTCAAGAACCTTAGTCATTTAAGCATGAGAAGCACCTCAAGCTTGGGCAAGGTTCCCACAAACACTTTAAGCACTTTAGTTAGCAAGTCGACAAGCACCTCATGCTTGGGTAGGGTTCCCACCTCAAGGTCAGCCCTAGCTTGCCTAAGGTCAAAGGACGTTTTAACACTAACTTTTGGAGGTCTTTAATGAAGCTAATCCTACTTAGGTCTTTAAGCTCCATCAGGTAGCATTTCTCTTTAACAGACCATCTCTCATTTAGACCCCTTTAACCTTGGCCCCTTGTTGAGACAGATCCATAAGCACATGTCTATATTCTAACCCTTGTTCCCGTTTATTCTCCCATATTAAATGATCAGTTTAGTATGAGAAAATCATTTGGATTGGTTAGATATTAGATTTTATGACATTACATCTCTCTTTGAAATCATAGTCGTCCTCGACTATGATCTAGAAGAGATAAAGTCTTAGTCATTAGTCTATGTTTCTTAGCGGGTAGAGGATCCCTTTTCACCCTGCGACATCATTTCAGAATGGATGACTAGTCCATTTGGTTCTTGGGAGATGTAGCTGCCATAAGCATGTCTGCTCTTTAGTCCATATCATACTCCCAAAGTAGAGTGACAAATTCTACTTGGTGTTTGAGTGATATCTTCATCACAAACATGATTCTAAGAATGTACTATTTAAATTTGTGCACAAAAGAAGATTAGTCTTATAAGACAAAAAATTATTCATTTAGAAAGCATTTACATTTGCTTACTCTAGAGCAACATTGTAAGCATTGACAAGGTTCAACTATCCTTAAGCTGTATTCCTTGCATCCATCTAGCATCTTCAAAAGGATAATTTTTGAACTTAATAGAATACCATCGGATAATCTTACCATGCCGTAGTACCTTGTCTTCACACCGGAGGATAGCTTCAGGTTGTAGCACCTCTTCTTGGTCTTTGATTTCTGGAGGGTCTCCAATAATTGGTTCTCTTGGTGGCTCTCCTTTGTAGGGCTTAAGTAGGCTCACATGAAAAGCATTGTGTATGAGCCAATGGTGTAACTTAGTTGATAAGCCATGTCATTGATTAGCTTCAAGATTTAAAAAGGAGCATAGTATCTTTTTGTTAATTTAGCATAATACTTTTGATGGCCCGTATGATTTTTGCCCGGTGTTTGTCTCAATTGAGTCTTGGGAAACTTAAGTAAAACCCAATCATTTTCTTTGAATGTTAAAGACCTTTTGTGCTTGTCAGCAACAACTTTTTGCCTTTGTTGAGAGATGTATATAGCCTTCTTAACCTTTTGAAAAAAATGCTTGTAGGTCACGGCTATACTCATCAGCAACAAAGATCTTCCCATGTACTTTAAGTAGCAAGGGACTTTTAGGTCTTACCTCTATGATCTCAAAAGGTGCTTTTTCCATAGTTTTATGGATAGTATTATTGTATGCATACTCTACAAGGGGTAAGTACTTCTTCCATTGTGAGTGTTGATCTACTTCTGTAACATAAATCTTTAATAGATCGAGTATTGTAAGATTGGCTATCTCACTTTGGGCATCCGTTTGTGGGTGATAGGCCGAAGAGAAATTCAATCTTGTACCTAGATTTTCAAAGAGACCTTTCCAAAAATTACTGGTCATTCTAGGATCTCTATTTGACACAATGGATGTTGGTAACCATGGTGTTTGAAAATCTGAGATATGAAGATGGTTGCCATTTGGTGTGCCTTAATAGTCTTTTTGACAGGAATAAAGTGTGCTTGCTTGCTAAACATGTCGACTATTGTCCATATTCTTGTATTCCCATGGATAGACTTGGGTAATCCAAAGATAAAATCCATGGATATACTCTCCTATGGTGACTTAGGGATTGGCAATGGCTGGAGTAATCCAGGTTTCTTCCCTCTATCATACTTAGTCTTTTGGCATACCACATATTTTGAAACATACTCTTGTATGTCCACTTTCATGGTAGGCCAATAGAAGTACGTCTCTACTCCTCGAAGAGTAGGTTGAATGCCTCTATGACCCACATAGGGAGGAACATGGGATTTATACATGACCTTCTCACGAAGGGAGTGGGTAACACATAGCCTATTGCCATGGAGAAGATAACCATCCTGCAAAGTGAATGGTTCCTCTTTCTTCCCCAAAGCAAGGGCTGACATTACATCTTTTAAGTCGGGGTCAATAGGATACTCATCTATCATAGAAGATAGATCATTGTGAGTTGCTATAGACACCACATTGACTTTTGGTCGTCGTGAAAGTGCATTGGCCACTTGATTGTGCTTACCAGCAATGTGAGCAATATGAAAAAAAAATTGCAAAAGAAAATTTGCCCACCTCATTTTTTTGTTGGAAAGCTTGGTTTGCGTCATGAAGTACTTGAGACTTTGGTGGTATGTTCGTAAAATGAATGGAGTCCCCAATAAATAGTGCTTCCATGTGTCTAGAGCATGTAGAACAACTAAAAGATCTTTCTCATAAATGCTCAAGACCCATTCATCTGTATTGAGCCTTCGGCTCTCATATGCTATGGCATGCCCTTCTTGAAGCAAGACTGCTCCAAAGCAATCACCACAAGCATCACATTGGACCTCAAATGGCTTTGAGAGATCCAGAAGCATGAGGACTAGTTGAGAGGTAAGCTTCTCTTTGAGCTTGTCAAAAGCTTTTTGCTCCTAGTAGTCCATGAATACTTAACGTTCTTCTTTGTTAAGTCATGTAATGGTCCTGCTATTTGAGAAAATTTTTCTATGAAGTGTCTATAGTATGCACACATACCAATAAAGCTTCTTAACTCATGTAGATTCGTTAGATTAGGCCATGCTTTTATTACCTCTAACTTCGATGGATCCATACGGATACCATCTTGAGAGATAATATGACCTAAGTATTGAATTTCTTTAAGGAAAAATTCGCTTCTCTTTTGGTTGAGAAAAAGCTTGTTCTCCCTCAAAATCACTTGGAGATGCTGCTTGTGTTCCTCCAAGGACTTGGACTAGATGATGATATCATCAAAGAATATTCCAGTGAACTTGCAGTAGGGTCTAAATATTCTATCCATCAAACAATTGAATGTGGCTGGTGCATTGGTCAGGCCAAAAGGCATGACTAGATATTCATAAAGATCAAACGTTGTACAAAACACGGTTTTTATGATATCTTCATCCACTATCCTTATTTGATGATAGCCACTTTTAAGGTCAATCCTATTGAAGTAGGTAGAGCCTTGTAGCTTATCAAACAGATATTCTACTCGAGGTACGAGAAATTTGTTTTTGATAGTGATATGGTTTAGTACTCGATAGTCCACACACATACGATATGTATTCTTTCTTTTGCACTAAAAGGTCTGGAGAACAAAAGGGAGAGGAGCTAGGCCTCACCATCCCTTTGTCTACCAATACTTGTACTTGCTTAAAGGAGGCTTGTTAGGCGGTGAGTTTCTTGGTAGGAGCTCAATTCGATGGTCATCATCCCCTCGTTTTGGAGGTAAGTCCATAGGGATATCATCGATGAAAACATCTTGGAATCCATTTAGAAAAGTAGACAAGTCTAACTCTTCTTGATTCCTACCATTTTCATTTGATAAATCATTAGCGTCATTAGTGGATTCTTTGACAAAAATCATGTACGCAGAAATCGAGCTTTTCATTGACTTATCAAAAGCTGGTGAATTTACAAGTGGTATAGTACGGCCAAACTCATTAGCATCTATATACATGCTCTTTCCCCTATAAGTGAAATAGATTCTCCTTTCAGGGAACTTCATGTTGGTAGCCATGCTGTTGAACCATGGTGCCCCTAGGATAGCATCCTCATGTTGGAGAGGAGAGATGAAAAAGTCTTCTTTGTCGACATAGCTTTGGACATGAAGTCTCAACTTCCCAATCAAGGGAGTAACGGAGGCTTGCTGTCCCTTGAAAGTTGTGTCAGCAGTTACAATATCTCCCATCTCAAAAGCTTGAATGCCCAACTTGGTGGCCAATTCCATTGATATAAAGTTGTGAGTAGAGTCAGGGTCAAACAAGATGAAGGCATCATGTTCCCTTACCTTTCCCCAAGCATAGGAGAGAGGTGATCCTTTGCAATGAGCATCCTCTTTTGGAGCTTCGGTGGTGGAAGCTCTAGGAGTCTCACTGCGAGCATTTCTTTTGGGGCAAGAACGATAGCCATGTCCTTGCTCCCGACACTTAAAATACTTATGGTCCTTGCAAAAATCTTCAAGCCCTTTGCCAGAGAGTTGGTCTTTACCTTTGTAAACTCCCTTCTCCTTGGACCAAATGTTGTTGTTATGTTATTGGAATTTCCTTGGGAAAGGGTTGGGGTCGGAGAAGATCTTGGCCAAACACCACTAATTTTGTCAAGTTGCATGTTGAATTGCAATCCCCAAGGGCCCAAAAGGGCATAAAGCTGGAAAAAAATGGTGGCCATAAGAGCACACATATTAGCCAAATAAGGAGGTTCAATAAGATTCTAAGTAGAGTTATTATATAATGAGATAACTTACAATATTCTTAACATCCCTCTTTCTAGAAATCCCAAACAGGAAGGAAAAAGTAAAGATGTCAGAAGTCATGATGAGGAGGTGGAATGAACGAAGATGATGGAAATGAAAAGGTAGAGCTGACCTATATATTCAAGAGATAGTATGCGATGATGGGCTAGCAAGATTTGGGTAGAGCAATAGGATTAGAGATAATGTATCTAGAGTAAACCCTTCAATTTAGGCTAACAAGAAACTTCCAAGCTCAAGCACAAGTGAAAATTTGTAATGATGGGCTAGCTAGATTTGGGTAGACCAATAGGATTAGAGCTAACTTATCTAGAGAAAACCCTTCAAGTTACGCTATCAGCCCACTCCCAAGCTCATGCACAAGTAAAAGCTACAAGCACAAGATTTTTAATGAGATCAAAAAATGCTTTTAGACCAACATTAGAAGCAAACATTGTAGAATGACAATAATTGTGTCTATTACTATGTTTGGGTATTTCTTTTCCAATAGTTAGTGTCTCTAGAACCATGCGCTCATCCAAATGTCTAGCTGTAGAAGGTGTTCTCGTGTTTTGAATACTAGTTAGAACTTCTTTTCATGACATTCTTTTGCAATAGATGCCATTTTGTGGGTGGAGTTGACCTTGCTTGATCAAGATTTGAATGATTTTGTTAGGAAATCTACACAACACATCAGTGTATGGTTGTGCTCCATGAGCACTTGGCAATTTCGAAGGTAAGAAATTTGTGCACATTGTAATAGTTGAGGGTGGCTCGATAAAATGAAGATTTTCAATCGTTTGCCTCTTTGAGCTTTCAAATACAAAAAGAAATGAAAAGAAGATTACATCAAAGATGTGGGCATTTTCCATTGGTCAAGCTAAAGCTATCTTTTCGTACACACACTCAAAGTCACACTTTGTTGCCTACAAGAGACTTTGTACATACTCTTTTGATTGGAAAGAGCACCAGTCCAAGATTACAAAATCGTCCACAAAGTGATAGTTTCCATGTAAACCAAAACATAGTTATATTGTAACTAGATATAGCTTGAAACACATGGGAATATGGTATACACTAGCAACAATTTTCCACTATTTTTTCCAAAGACAATTTTCTCAGACAGATTAAAGAATTTGGTATAAGATCAAGCACCAACAGATATTACTTGCAAATCTTTTTAAGTCCTGTCTTATTGTTGGGCTTAGCTTTTCTTTACATTAGTGGATGGATTGAGCTGACATGTAATTTACCACAGTGCCTTGACATGCTTATGATACACATGGGTTTAAACCTGTACCACACGATTGTGAGAACATAAAAAAAGAACACAAGAATTCATCTTTCGGTATACTCGTCTGCAGGTTTGGAACTGCCAAGCCTGAAAGATAAGACAGTACCTGCTCTTTTTGGTGAAGTAAGGAAAGAAAATGCAGCAGAAAAGCGTTTCGAGCGGCCACCGCTTGATTGCCTTTTGGTAGTCGGTGGTGAGACCGATGCCTCCATTTTTTCAGACGACCCAAATTTCGATAGCAAAGATTTGGGAGTTAGGAGAGGCAATCTGAAAGATAACAAGGTTGTCGCTGCATTATCTGATTCATTTTCTGTTGGTTCCTCTGAAGGTGGTTGCACACCAGTTTCTGATGAAGAGATCCTGGATGATGAGCACAGTTGCGCACTCATAACACCATCTTTTGTCGGTGTTATGTAAAGCTCTTTGCTGCATCTGCTGAAATACCCACCTTGTGACATCCTGCAAATAATTTTGTCCAGACGATCCTCGACATGCTTCAAATTGGAAGAAGGCTCTTCTGCTGCTAAAACTCCTGCATCCATACAGTCGTCAATCTTGGGCTTTACTTTGCAGCTCGTTGTCAGACGTCCTATTATAGATTCAAGCCTCTCAACAACCTTGAGAAGGTCCCCATCCAGTGCTTGATTTTCCTGTCAGGACGCATGGATGGTATCATGAAAAGCTTAACTGATAATGCAAGAATGCAATCTACCGATAAAAGATCCTTGTGCCTATGCGCAGTTCGCCAGAAATGAGAAATTCCTACCTGCAAGCCATGATGAACGACCTCTGCTCCACAACCTTCAGGAGAACCTGTGCAGAGACTGCAAGTTGAAGAAGCTCGGTTAAGCATCGAGAACACAAACAGTGGAAGATTAGGTTTTGAGCTATCCTCCTCAAAACACAAGATTATGGACTCCGGATGCACGTGCATAGATGCATGTCCCCCCCCCCCCCCCCCCGCCCCCACACACACACACACACACACACACACACACGCCTCTAAAGTTTATCAAAGCGCAGAGCTTGCAGAAGAATTCTTCAGAAAGAAAAGTACCCTTCTTCAAGAGAACTGAGAGAGAGAGAGGGAGAGAGACCTGCGCTCAGCAGCGAAGTAGCTATGGCGAGGAAGACGACGCAGGCCAAGCGGTAGCTCGCCAGGCAACCTGGGCTCATCTTCATCATAACCAAATGCCATTGGCAACGCAACAATATCATGACTGTTCTGCTATTTGGGCCCAGTAAGTAGTTAACGGTCATTTAAGAGTCTCTCTCTCTCTCTCTCTCTCTCTCTCCTCCTCTACGAGCCTCAGGACTATATGACACGGGCATGGGGGCATGGGATCTATGGTGAGAGCATCGAGCACCGTAGATCTTGTCGGCACCACAAAAAGTAATCTCGGGTATACTTTTTGTACCCGAGATTACTTTTGGTCACATTTGGTATAAGAGTAATCTCACGTCCATACCATCACAATAAACACGCGGGTACTCGTGGATAGGACATGGGACTCGCAAAGGTGAGGTCAAGGGTTCGAGGGTCGGCCGCGAAGTAATCTCTGGTACGCGAGATTACTTTGTCGCGCCTGAGATTACTTTGCCACGATCTACGGCTCTCCTTCATCCCACCGTAGATCCCACCCCTCAATGCCCGTGTTAGATAGTTCCCAGGCTCTACGAGCCTAGCCAGTCGAATTCAACTGTGCAGGTGCGTACGCTGACATGTCAAGCACTTTCCCTGGCCGGTGCATCACTGGCTGGCCCATGTAGCTCAAGCCTCGCCTTTCCTAGCCAGCGCAATGGCCCATTGCTTCATGATGTCCCTGCTCTTCCCACATGCTTCTCACCTACCTAGCATCTTTTGCACCTTTGATCCTCCCACTGTCTCTAATGTTGTGCTCAAGATCACTGCTATCACCGGCATGCCATTTTTTCCAACTGGTCATGCCCCTCGTTGTGCTCTCTCTCTCTCTCTCTCTCTCTCTCTCTCTCTCTCTCTCTCTCTCTCTCTCGTTCAACTCTCCTCGTCGGATAAATCTTTAAGGTCTCTTGGGATAGTTTCTTCAACGTTAAAATTCTCTTCTTCTTCTTGTGGACGGTGGTGCCACATGCACCACTTAGAGCTGATCGTGATGTGGAGATTTCATGGGCGGCCTACCTATATATTGTCTGCATCTTCAATGGTTCAAATCTAAGAACAATCAGCTCTTCGCAAGTTAGAAGAGCCCCAGTGACGTTCATTGTCGTTTGACGACGTTCACTCCATGAATTGGAACCCAACCACACACCTTGCCTTGATCTTAGGTGTGCTGTTCCCGCCATCTTCAATCACCACTCTCAGATTGGGGATGTGCGCAAGTCACAGGTGCAATCAGCCAAATGCACACCTCACCGCGCATGTGCGCAATGTATCTCTCAATGTGTGCACATGCACTCATGCGAATGGCCGCCCAGTTGAGAGTGAACGATCAGCACCTACCGGTAGTTTGTGCACATGTTGCACCTCCAACCATTTTTGATATTCTTGAGACCAAGGTCAACTCCATTTGTGGCTCTATCTGTTGGAATTAGGGTTGCAGAGAAACACACACAACTTGGAGAAGACGAAGGAAGCTCAAGGCACACAATAGAGAGTGTGTTACTTAGTGTGCAATGGAAAGATAGATAGCCCTAGAGTGATGGGCATATATACAATGCACGGGGGAAAAAACCTCCTAAAGAGGGAAAAAATGCCCCCGCGGTCCTAGTGTGTTCACACACATCACTACCACATGTATATGGTAACAAATCCCCCCTGAAGTGATGCGGTGAACGAGAGCTGGCACATGAGTAAAGGGAAGTGCCATGCCCTGAGGACAGAATCAGTCCACAAAGGGGAGTAAGCCCAAAGCTTTGCGGAAAGCTTCAAGCTTCTCACGAGACAATGCCTTTGTGAAAAGATCTGCAAGGTTGTCCTGTGTTGGCACATAAGCCAAGCTAATCGCTCCTGTTGAGAGCCTCTCCCTAACATAGTGGTAATGCACCTCAATGTGCTTTGTGTGAGCATGAAAAACTGGGTTCCTCGCAACTGCCAATGCGCTCTGACTGTCAGTGTAGATAGTGTTGGCAGTGTCCTGTCCAACACCCAAATCAGCCATAAGACATCTGAGCCATACACACTCAACCGTAGCTGTGAAGACTGCCCTGTACTCAGCCTCACAACTCGAAGTGGCCACAGTAGGTTGCTTCTTGCTCAACCATGATATACATGAACTGCCAAGCATGAAACAAAAACCACTTGTGGACACTCGTGTGTCAAAACAATCAGCCCAATCTGAGTCCGAAAAAGAATGTAAGTCTGGCGGCAATGATCCCCCCTTGGGATAAAACAAGCCAAGATGTAAAGTGCCACTAAGGTAGCGGAAAATCCTCTTGACAGCCTGCCAATGCTTAGACCCTGGGCTATGCATAAATCTGTTGACCTGTGAGATTGCAAACTGAATATCCGGCCTCGTGTTGCATACATAAATGAGGCAACCAACAGCACTTTGGTAAAGAGTGACATCAGCACGATCACCAGCATCATGTAGACTCAACTTCAAACCTGTTTCCATGGGAGTGGCAATAGGTTTGCAATCCTCGAGTCCAAACTTACATAGCAATGTCTCTATGTAACTTTTCTGACACAAGGCAATACCATCATCACACTGCTTAAACTGTATACCCAAATAATGATGCAACAGCCCCAAATCTTTCATCTTGAAAGTAGCATTCAAATCAGCCTTAAATTCAGCAATATGTCTCTCATTTGGTCCAGTGATCAGCAAATCATCAACATAAAGAACCACAATGAGAAGTACATCACCCTCACGCTTTACATACAATGTGCTTTCTATTGGACCATTACGAAAGCCTTGTTTGACCAAATGAGTGTCAGCTTTCTCATACCAAGCATGAGGAGATTGCTTCAACCCATACAAAGCCTTGTTACATTTGCACACTTTGTCCTCTTGTCCTTTTATGACAAAACCGCGAGGCTGCGTTACATAAACTTCCTCAAATATGTCACCATTCAAGAAAGCAGTAACAATGTCTGATTGATGTACATCCCAAACAAAATGAGTTGCCAATGCACATAGAAAACGCACAGTAGTCATACGACAAGTGGGAGCAAAAGTCTCTTCATAATCTATGCCTTTTTGCTATGCATAATCCTTTGCAACAAGTCGAGCCTTATGGCGATCGATCTCACCATCCGGCTTGCGTTTCAACTTGTAAACCCACTTCGTACCAGTGGCCTTTTTGCCAGAAGGCAAATCACATAAAGTCCATGTGTCATTTTCTATAAGTACATCATATTCTGATTGTATGGCAGCCATCCAATTTTCTGAATTTTGTGCTTCATCAAAAGTCAGAGGCTCCTCAACATCATGTAAGCTAGACACAGCCAAAGCATAACAATCTAATGCATAAGATGCATGGCGGGAGCCCGAACGAGTACGACTAGACAAAGGTGCATCCAATTTACTGTCACGCAATGTGTGCACCAGCCATTTTGGCATACCTCTAGCCTGCTTATTTTCAGCCCTTTCCTCATCAAGTACATCATGTACATCTGCATCAGTAATAGGCTGATCTAGAACATTTTCAGAAACCCCCATATGCTATACAATTGCCTCATTGGAACTTACATTCGTATTTCCACCATTGAAAAGAGGCAACAAAGTGTCATAAATGTCCTGTGAGCTTACATTACTGTCTCTAGTACATGACAGCAAGGGCTGAACAGAATCTTCCACAAACACTACATCCCGTGAAACCAGAATACGTTTTGTTTGTGGATGATACAACCTGTAACCTTTGCTTTCAACACTATAACCAACAAAAATACATTTGACAGCCTTATCATCCAATTTTCAGCGCTGCACTTGTGGCACTTTTGCCCTTATCACCAGAATTGCCAGACGAAGTACTGCCAGCAGAAGCATTAGGAGCAGAATTTTTGCCACTCGCAGCAGAACCATAAGAAGTGGCTGCATTACTGTTACCACCCTTTCTTTGAGAAGCAATAAAAGCCTGTTCAATTGCACGCTGCCTAGTCCTGTTTTTTCTAGAAAGTGACTCTTGCAACAACAATGTGCATAATGCATCAAACTTGACAACTTCAGGATTTCCTTGGGTCATCAGTCTCCAAGTACTAGCAAAAGTCTGGTAGGAATCTGGTAAGGCATCAAGAACAGTCTGCACAAGGGAACTGTCTGAAATGACTTTACCTGCAGAAATAAGCTGCTCATTGATATCCTTGACACTAGCAAGGAAAGTGTCCATATCATCTTCTCATGCATAATCTTCGACTCCAGCTCTTTACGCAGCAAAGCAATTTTAGCCTCATTGCGGCTTGCATAAAGACCTGCTAAAATATCCCAAGCCTGTTTTGCAGATTTTGCTGAACGGATGTGAGGAACAATGGTGCGCTTCACAGACAACGCAATCAATGCATAAGCCTGCGCATCCTTAACATCCCAACGAGCTTGTTCTGCCGTAGGCAAAACAACTCTAACAGCTGCAATCCTTGTAGCAAGACTTGCAACATCCTCAACATCGCCTACATCATCAGAACCAGAACGTACATCAATGCCCTGCACAATGTTCCAGACACCCTTTGACACAAGAACATGTTGCATCATATAAGCCCACATAGGGTAGTTGTCCCCATCCAACCTGTCCTCAGTAGCAAACATCTTGAACACATCTGTGTTGTTGTTGTCAGCCATGGTAAATGCTGCACCTGATGTGAAAACTACCCGATAATAGGAGAAACGGAGCGGGAACAACCTGTGCTATATAGCACAAACTGTAGAAGACTATAAGGCACCTGTAATGCAAAAAACGGCACTGACAGAAATTCTGCATAAAATGACGAAATAGCCTGTGCAGTACTGCTTGTAGTGGAAATGGAGGCCGAAATGAGCCCAAATCAAAATTCTGAGCAGACTGAAATCGGAGAAAGTGAGCAGGCGTGTGCTGGAGCAGCTGGCAACTAAGCCCGGGAGGACGTGACCTGCTCTGATACCAATTGTTGGAATTAGGGTTGCAGAGAAACACACACAGCTTGGAGAAGACGAAGGAAGCTCAAGGCACACAATAGAGAGTGTGTTACTTAGTGTGCAATGGAAAGATAGATAGCCCTAGAGTGATGGACGTATATACAATGCACGGGGGGAAAAACCTCCTAAGGAGGGAAAAAATGCCCCGGCGGTCCTAGTGTGTTCACACACATCACTACCACATGTATATGGTAACATTGTCCCCATGTTGCAGCCAATAAGGCCTCTTCCTCCATGTAAACGACTCTCATCGGGGGCGATTATTTAGGCTACCATTGTGATAATGGGATGGTGCGAGTGAGAGGCCCGATGGCTGGGTGCAAGGATGTGGTGGGCCTTTGGTAAGTTCACCAGTCTGAGTATCACATCCTACTTTAGTGCTTAGATTTTCATAACGTTAGAGCTTGCTTTAAGGGGATGCATGTGTAGTATCACTAAGATTATGCATAATGCGTAATGCTTAATTTGTGCAATGGCTGAACAAATGGATTGTCATTATTAGCATCATCATGAATGTGTGCTAGACTTGCTTCTTAAGCCCTGGATCAAGACCTCGTTGTAGCTTCCATGGACTTGTTGCAAACATCCAACCCATTTAGTTTTAATGTAATAAACCAATAAAAGGAAATGTTTTGGCTCAATGAGCAATGATGTCACATCATACCAATACCAATTTGACCAATTTTGATCTTTCTCATTGGTGGAAGGAGCCCTCATTGGAATGCTTTTATAAAGGCAATCCATGTCTTGGGACATTTTTGAGATTTCTAGGTCCTGCACTACTTGTAGGCCTTGCCTTTAAGGGCTACACTCGTTTGCAATGCCTTGAATGCATCAAGAGGATGGCATAAATATTGGATATCGCTCCATTTATATCCCACCATCTCACCATATCCTTGTTACGGTCCTTATTCTCAACACAATAGATTGGAGGTTCATGTTCTTGAGTAATTTTGCCACCTTCTCCCAGTCCAACAATGGAAAGAAGTCAACCTAATTAGAAGTACCAAACCCTTCGGTGGGATTTCCTATAAGAGTTGGTACTGAGGCCTTTGCTACAGAGGGTATAGCCTTGTTGTGGCTTGCTGACTCTTAAAATCATCTGTTAGATGTGTGAAGTGTGTGAAACTTTTATCAATGCACTAATTTGGTCCTATACTGTATCAAGGCATGTTTCTATTGCTATAAAATTGTTCCTTTTATCTAAGTCATACTCTACATCATAAGTGGGATCCTCAGGTGGGATCCTTCTCTATATTTTCCGTGTGAGCACCGGGAGGATGATTAACACGTTTGTTAGTAGGTGAGCCTTATCGAAGTCAAATTGGTGCATAGCTGATATGTCTACAACCATGGTGCATGGTCTGCTATCCATTAGGAGAACTTTGGACTCACTTTTGGGCCCTGTAAGAAGTTCGACGTCATCTTAGAGAGAGAAAATGAAAATGTTAGATAGTATTTTATTTTAGGTGATGTAACATTTAATGCACTAGTAACTTGTGTGTAGTGGAAATTGATAACATAGTGAGCCTTTCATTAAGAACAAGTTCCTAATGAGCATAGAGAGAGTACTTAATTTGAGAAAGCACATAGCAATTTACACCTAGCTAATTTTGCATTGACAATACTTGAAAAGAGAGAGAAATAGAACAATTGACAACAGTTGAGGACCGGATTTACATGGAGCCGGTCCCCCCTCCATAAAGGCTTTGTATTATAGCTTCTCCCATCAAAGGAGACTTTCGTACAATACAATTCTTGTGTTCCTTGATAAAATTTGTGGGTGCAATGAAAATGGAAGCTTCATGCACCAAATTATGCTTGAAAAAAACACCTAGTGTCCCTAGCCTCGGTCACAAGACCTCACACAACTTCAAAAATGGTGAGAGCAGGGAATGAGGAAAGATTGAGAGGAAGAAGGTGTATCTTACGAGAAAGAAGTATTCTCCTCACATAGTCAATCTAATAGCATAGCTTAGCTTACTAATTAGCATGGTAGAGTAGATGAGCATGCCATTGAAGCTTGGCTCTTGGTTGGATTTGCATTCCATAGCCAAAAGTTGTTGGTGTAGGCTTGTCATTAAATCTAATATCTAACCAACCCAAATGATTTTCTCATATTAAACTGATCACTTAATGTGGGATTATAAACGGGAACAAGGGTTAGAATATAGACATGTGATTACGGATCTATCTCAACACGGGGCCAATGGTAAAGGGGCCCAAATGAGAGATGGTCTGTCAAAGAGCAAGGTTAACTAATGGAGCTTAAAAGACCTTAGGGTTAGCTTCATTAAAGACCTCCAATGGTTAGTGTTAAAAGTCCTTTGACCTTAGGCGCTAGGGCTGAGCTTCAGGTGGGAACCCGACCTAAACTTGCCTTTGACCTTAGGCAAGCTAGGGCTGAGCTTGAGGTGGTAACCCGACCTAAACTTGCCTTTGACCTTAGGCAAGCTAGGGCTGAGCTTGAGGTCGGAACTCCACCTAAGGTGCTTGTCATGCTTGATGACTAAGGTACTTGAGGTACTTGAGAGGCTTCCCATGCATGGGGGGTAAGGTGCTTGAGTCAAAAAGAGACCCTACAAACTTAATGAGGAAGGTGCTTGAGAAGCTTCCTATGCATGAAAGTCCCAAAGTTAGGGGAATCTTTGACCTAACCTTCCACTCACCCAAAGGGCACCCCTTTTCTCAAAGGGCACATGGGACACATGTCAGATTCTCCTTAAGCTTAACCACATGGTGTGCTTGAATGCTATTGGTTGGGCTAAAGAGGGGTCCAATGAGCTTCTAATTCCATCCATCAAATATCGTGATATTTTCAAGCTCTCTCTCTCTCTCTCTCTAAGGGGTAAGGAGGACACTTGTCAAAAGACTACCCATGTACTTGAATGCATGCTACATGTGATTGGCTAGGGGGAGAGGGGTCCAATGAGCTTGTAGCATGTGGAAAAGTCACAACTCACCCCAAGCAAGCAAGGAGGGTGCTAGGGGGATATACACCACACATACACTCATTTGGGAGAGCCATTCTCACTTGGTGAAAGTTGAGGAACTCCACCTCCTTCTCCAAGCTTGTGAGAAGTGAGAGCCTACACCAACACTCTTCGCTATGGAATGCAAATCCAACCAAGAGCCATGCTTCAATGCTTACACTTGCCATCTTCTCCATCTTTATTACTATGCTATTATGTATGCTAGCAAGAAGAGTGATGATAAGTGAGGATCTATTTATTTCTCCTGTGAAATGTTTCTTCTTCCTCTTCCGTATCCTCATTCCCCGCTAGCTCTCTCCACCTTCAAAGGTGTTTTGAGGCCTTGGGATAGGTAATGCTTTCTACAAAGTTTATGTTATGCTTGTGATGCATGAAGATTTCCATCTTCATTGCATCACCTAGGTCATGAGGAACACAAAGATTGTATTGTACCAAGTCTCTCTTGATGGGAGAAACTGTAATACAAATGCCTATTGGAGGGGGGCCCTGCAGGGGGGCCCGGCTCCATATGAATCCGATCCTCAACTATTGTCATGTTCTCTAAACTCTCTCTCTCTTGCAAAAGTATTGTTCATGCCAAGTTAACTAAGTACCATGTTTATGTTGCTACCATCAATTAAGTTCAACCGCTATGCGCACAAAGTAATCTCACAAAAGTGCTTCATCTAATTTCCTAATTTCGCTACTCTCAAAATTCATAGACCGTTTCCATTACAAGGCCTCTACTTCTCAATGCTTGGAGAAGGAGATGGAGTTCTTCTTGCACACATGAGTTGTGTGTGTGTGTGTGTGTAGCATTGTGTTGAGTAAAATGTAGCCCCCCTCTCATCTTGGTCAACCCCTCTCGCTAATTGCTCATGCTGGCCTCCCATTGGCTCCTGTAAAGCTTAGCCAATCACAAATTAGAAGCATAGTTGATAGCCTTTTGACAAGTGTCCCCCTTTCCCCTTTTGTGAGACCTTTAGGTAATTAAATAACTCAATTAGACTCTCATTAGACCTCTTAGTCTTCTGGCCAATAGGAATCAGGCAAGCCATTGGGGCTGCTAAATGCTCATTGGACCCCTTGGTAGACTGTCCAATAGTCTTCTAAGGAGGTTAATTTCTATTGGTTCTTTTATCAAGCATTTTTAAATTGATTAGACTAACTTTACTCTAGCCTAATTCTCATTGGTCCACCTCTATGGCCATCCAATAGGATTTGAGGGGAGATTGGGGGCAACTGGCCTAGGAGCCTGACATGTGGCCAGTATTCCATTTGTGTAAAGGGGGAGACTTGGAGTGTGTGTGTGTGTGTGTGTGTGTGTGTTTCTCTCTCATCCCCTACTAAAAGGGCTCGCCCCCTCCTTCCTAGGGATGTGCGAAGACTTTTTAGTCTTCCCATGACCATCCAATTTTCCCCTTGCTTTGGCCATTGGATAAATGAGTTAATTTTTGGAACCTTAGCTTATGGAAGTCTTAATGGAGCTGAACCTTAGGTCTTTTAAGCCCCATTGAAGCACATTTCTCTTTTGTAGACTTTCCCCCTTTGGATCCCTATTTTCCCTCCTTTGGATCCCTCACAGAGATCGGTTTGGCAGCCTTACCAATATTCTAGCTTCTACTCCCTGGGTACTTCCCATATTAAATGATCAGTTTAACATGAGAAATCATTTGGGAGTATTAGATATTAGTTTTTATAACATTACCTCTCTCTTGAAATCATAGTCGTCCTCGACTATGAGGTAGAGAAGATAAAGCCTAGTCATTAGTCCGTTTGCTAACGGGTAGAGGATACCTATTTTACCCTACGACACCATTCGAGAATGGATGACTAGTCCATTTGCTGCTTGAGAGCCTTAGCTGCCGCAAGCATGTCTACACTTTAGTTTGTATCAGTCTTCCATAGTAGAGTGACAGACTCTACTTGGTCTTCAGAGGACGTCGTCCCCACAAACATGATCCTAAGCATGCATACTTATTAACATGTGCGCACAATAAAGAAAAAGAGAGTCTTATAAGACAAAATTTTTGTTCATTTAAATATATTTACATTTGCTTACTCTAGGGAATCATTGTAAGCATTGACAAGGTTTAGGTTATCCTTTAATTGTATGCCTTGCATCCATCTAGTATCGTCAAAAGGATAATTTTTAAACTTGATAAGATATCGTCCGATAGTCTTAACGCCTCGTAATACCTTGTCTTTGTGTCAGAGAATGGACTCGGGTTGCAGCACCCCTTCTTGGTCCTCGATCTCCGGTGGGTCTTCAAATAATTTCTTCTTGAGGTGGCTCTCCTTTGTAAGGCTTGAGTAGGATCACATGGAAAGCATTGTGTATGAGCCAATGGCTGGGAAACTTGAGTTGATAGGCCATCTCATTGATTGGCCTAAGAATCTGGAAGGGACCATAGTACCTTTTTGCTAACTTACCATAGTACTTTTGGTGTCCCGTAGGATTCTTGCCCGTTGTGTGCCTTAATCGAGCCTTGGGAAACTTAAGCAAGACCCAATCATTTTGTTTAAAGGCTAGGGCTCTTTTGTGCTTATCAGCATCAGTCTTTTGCCTTTGATGAGAGATGGATATAGCATCCTTAATCTTTTGGAAAGATTCTTACAGGTCTCGGCTATATTCATCTGCAACAAAGATCTTCCCATGTACCTTGAGTAGCAGGGGTTTTTGATCTTCCCTCTATCACCTCAAAAGGTGCTTTTCCCGTGGAAGTATGTACAATGTTATTGTAAGCATACTCCACTAAGGGTAAGTACTTCTCCCATTGGGACTTTGATCTATTTCTATGACATAAGCTTTTAGTAGATCAAGAATTGTTAGGTTAGCTATTTCACTTTGGCAATCCATTTGGAGATGATAGGCCGAAGAGAAGTTTAGCCTTGTACCTAAATTCTCAAAGAGGCCCTTCCAAAAGTTACTGGTCATTCTAGGATCTCTATCCGACACTATGGACATTGGCAAGCCGTGGTACTTGAAGATTTGTCATATAAAGAGGGTTGCCATTTGATGGGCCTTGATAGTCTTTTTGACAGGTATGAAATGTGCTTGTTTGCTAAACCTGTCTACTGTGGATATCCCCGTATTCTCATGGATAGACTTGGGCAATCCAAAGATAAAATCCATGGATATGATCTCCCATGTTGAATTAGGGATTGGCAACGGTTGAATCAATTGAGGTTGCTTCCCTGTATCAAACTTCGTCTTTTGGTATGGCACACATTTTTGAAACATACTCTTGTATGTTTGCTTTCATCGCAGGCCAATAGACATATGTTTCTATCCCTTTTAGGGTAGACTGAATCCCTCTATGTCCCACATAAGGAGGAGCATGAGATTCATACATTACTTTCTCATGTAGTGAGTTAGTAACGCATAGTCTATTGCCATAGAGAAGATAACCATCTTGTAGGGTAAATGGTTCTTGCTTCTTCCCTAGTGCAAGGGCTGAAATAACATCTCTAAAATCGGGATCGATAGCATACTCATCTATCATAGAAGATAGATCATTGTGAGTTGCTATAGATATCACATTCACTCTCGGTCATCTTGAGAGTGCATCGGCTACTTGATTATGCTTGCCAGCTATGTGGGCAATATGAAAATGAAATTGCAAAAGGAAATTTTCCCACCTCATTTGTTTATCGGAGAGCTTGGTCTGCATCATAAAGTACTTAAGGATTTGGTGATCCGTTCGCAGAATGAAAGGAGTCCGCATAAATAGTGCTTCCACGAATCTAGATGTTGAGCCAGCAGAGGATCACACCCGCATTTTTGCTCACGCCCATCATTTTGTAACCATTGATTGTAATAAATGTCTTTCCGACATTAATTTTGATTTGAGCCATTCATTAAGTAACGGGACTCAATTGAGTTTCCAGCTTGTAATCCCGACGTAATTTCACCTGCTTATGTAAATAATTAGAGATGTTCTCACCTCCAAGGCTGAGGTATATAAGCCAAAGTTTTGTAACCTAAAGGGAGATTCAATTATTAATCAAGGTGAGTTTTGAGCGCTGTGACTGTGTCTGAGAGAGAGAGAGAGAGAGAGAGAGTCTTATCTCCTTGCTACGCGAGCTACGGAGCCGCCATTGGAGAAGCGACACCGCCATTGTGTTAGCAACGGCGAGAGCTACGCACAGATACCAAGAGTGCGCGCTATCGGCTTCTATGTGTGGTAAGTTCCTACGAGCTTCGGTGTGAGTTTTCTTCCAACTCGTGTGTCGGAATAGAGCGTGCAGCATATCTATAGAACCACAACGAGTAGAGCTACACATTCGTACCATCGGGGTCAAGTTTCGGTCACCTGTAATTTTCGGCCTGTCTTCATACGCGTTTACCGCACGGAGTGGTTATAGGTTGATTTTGCAGTTCAAGTCTTTAGGGTGTTGTTCTTACCTAGTGTATAGACTTCCCCTTGAGTTTGAGATCGATTCGATGATTCTAGATCCTGTTTCGTATAGCATTCGTTCGTAGTACGGATTTCAGTCACTTGCGTATTTTAGAACTTAGATTTGATTTCCTTGGTAGTGATTGTCATTAGAAGGTCGAGTAGGTGATTTGACACCCACCTAGTTGTTTCCATGCGCCTGCGGGTCAAGCTCCGTCCTCGTCTGACAAATTCTGTTGTTGGTTGAGTTCTCGCTATTTAGCTTCCGCTAGCGGCGTAACCGCCTTAACATTTGGCGCCGCTGCCGGGGACGAGAGCCCTAAGTAGGTGATTTGACACCCACCTAGTTGTTTCCATGCGCCTGCGGGTCAAGCTTCGTCCTCGTCTGACAAATTCTGTTGTTGGTTGAGTTCTCGCTATTTAGCTTCCGCTAGCGGCGTAACCGCCTTAACATTTGGCGCCGCTGCCGGGGACGAGAGCCCTAAGTAGGTGACCTTAGACTAATCCTACGAGGTGAGTCGTATAAACTACTTTGTATACTTTAGTTAGAAAAGATCTAGGAGTGGTGGACTCCGAAGATCTCGAGAGATACTAGGAAGTGGGGTATTCCTGGGTCTTCCGTGTTGACAGTATTTTTAGTTTAGCTTAGATTAGATTGTTTTTGATGGTGTTTAAGTGGTTGTTGACATAAAAAGCATTTGCTACTCCTTGTGTGGTAGTAAATCTCTTTATATTTTCAATTGCAAAAAATCCATTTTATGATTAGAAGTAGCTTAGGTAGGGCCTGATTTGATCCTGATCTAGAGCTATCAATTGGTGTTCTATTTGCTTGATGTGTTTGATTGCATGTTAGATCACTGAAAAAGTCTCTTTGGTAGTGAAATATGCAATAAACAAAGTTCAGAAAATTTTTCTGTGTAACTGATTGTTGCTGAGCACTTAAAAGAGCTATTGGAAGAGTTCTGTGCTGAAAAACTGGAAATCTGCAACTTTAGACATCATACGCGTATGATGTCTTAGGACCTAAACAGAGACTAAAATTGAAAATTTGACATTGCCAGAGTGTTTAGAAGGGGGGTTTTACCCTAAGATCAACTTAAAACAAGAGCATTAACACTCAAAGAAACCCGAAAAGACAAGTCGGAGTCCAAGAAACGCAAAGAATAGGAAATTTTGGATTCAGATCTTGTTTTTACATTCAAACCTGACAAAAACACCTGAAACTCAATTATAAACATTGGAGAAGGCTTAAAACCAAAAATAGTCAAAATCTGGGACAAAAGACATCATACGCGTATAATGTCTTTTGGCACATCCACTACTTATTTTTGAAATCTGACCTGACAAGATTGTTACAAACACTGTTGAAAGCATAAATATCAAGTTTGGACCCAAATTGATGAAAAAGACATCATACGCGTATGATGTCTTTGACCTAATTTTGGACATATTTTGATACTTTGCTAACACAGATCCATTGTAATAGCTGTCTAGAGGTTATATTTCAAGTTTCATCCCATTTGGATCACAATTGACCCAAAAAACAAGTCAAAAGCGGAAAATTGCCAAGAAAAGCCTGAACTAGCCATAACTTGCTCAAACAGAGTTCAAACTGAATTTTGTGAGTGAACAGAGCATAAAGGGGTCACTGAGAGTGAGCATAACCAAAATAGTCAAAATCTGTGAAAAAAGACATCATACGCGTATAATGTCTTTTTCAGCATAACTGCAACAAAATTCTCACTTGATGAAACAGAAGTTGTCCAACTGACAAAATTAAACAGTTGACCAAGTATCAGTCAATTTGGATCAATTCTGACCACAAAAACTTGGGGAAAACAAATTGCCGAGACGGAAAAGCTACAGTCCTTTAGGGGAATTGATGAATTTGAGATCGGGCAGGAATCTACGGAATAATCAACCAAAACAAGGGGAACCAGCAAGTGTCATATCAACCGAGGGAAGCGTAAACCAAAGTTGGGTGCAACCATTAGAGCCTATCCTTGAAGGAAGTGTTTCTGATACTTCTTCGGAGAGGTCTTACGAGATTTTCACCGAACACTCGAACAGGAACAACAGAGAAAATATGGCAGCAGGATCATCAAACCCTTCCGCCACCATGAAGCTATTGTTCATAAAATACCAGTACGACAATGAGCAAGGTGCCAAGATCTACAAAGATGGAATGGACCGCTATTGTGTAAAGATAGAAGATAGACCTAGTGAGTTCAAGGACTTAGTGCCTGTGAGCTATAGCGGAGATAGATATCTAGATGACGAGGGTACCATGTACTTGGTAGTCCTAAATCCTAACATTGTGGACAAGTGGGGATTGATGGGCACCAAAGCCAAAATAGATGAAGAACTCGAGGAGAAAGCACCAATAATGAACTTCCCTAATGAGAGGTTAAGAAGAGAGAATGAAACTACAAGGATCAATACTGATAACATCTATGTGGGGCTGTACAAATATAATAATGGGGAGCAAGATCTCTATTATAGATGTGAAGAACCCTACACCGGAGAGTTGACAGACAAAAAAAGACTCTATGTCTTTACCTACACAGAGGGATCGGAAGTGAAAATTGCCGCTTACGATAAGTATGGCAGGCAATACTCAACAATGGGCAAGAAAGAATTAGAAGGATATACATACTTTGGGGGACCTCTACATCAGTATTATGTTACTTCTAGCTCACATAGACCAGCACCAACAACTGGAGTGCAAAACTCAATGACAACAGGAGGACAAAGAACTCAGGTCGCTGACTCTTTCAGTCAACCTTGGGACTCGAAGCTCGGACCAATGGGATCATTACATTCCAGAGAGTCAATGGAGACGAATCGAGGTAGTGCAGTTCCAATCCCCACCTATACCACTCCAGGTCCAAGGTTTGAAGCGGAACCATCACATTTACCTCCCAGTAGTAGATTCAGGGCAGAGGAACCGACAAGGGTAACCCATGAAGTCCATGGTGCTAGAGAAAGCTTTAGCCGAGACACAGGAGCAATGAGATTGGTAGCAGATCATAGACGTATGAGACCATCTCAAGTAGCCAAGTGTGTGCAAAAGAAGTATGGTGGTTCAGGAGATCCGTATGCACATGTGTCACTCTTTAAGCAAGTCTTAAGAGCTGAGCAGATAACCGATTTCCATACACAATACGAGGGATTTGGTCTTACTCTAGAAGGTACTGCATTGACATGGTTTCAACCAATGAACATTGGGGGATTCCATGACATTGACCATTTGCTAAGAGAGTTTGCTGAGGAATTCTCAAAACGAGGGATTAAGCACAATACGGTCTCACAAATATATGCTTTTAAACAGAGAGAACACGAAAAAGTGAAGGAAGCTTCACTTCGCTTCAAACAATACATTGAGAGATGTCCAGTACGTGAACGACCACAAGATGACAGACTATCTGTTCTCTTTATTGAGGGACTGAGGAACGACACTCTCAAGAAAGACTTGCACTTGAAAGCTTGTACAAGTTTCGAGCAAGTAACAAGAGAGGCATTGTACTTAGTGGATAACTGTACGGTTTATGGAGAGGTGTCAGCGGATACAGATTTTGCATCCAGTAGCTCCTCCTCCGTAGCGAGCAAGACTACCACTAAAAAGAATGTTCAAACAACAACCATGCCAAATGTAGAGCAAATGATAGAAGATGCTCTAAAAAGGATGGCACCATACCAAAAACCATTGCCAAAAACACTGAAATGGTGTGCTATTGAACAAAAATGGACAAATCATCCAACAGAGGAGTGCTATTACAACAAAGGGTATGTAAGGGAGCGCCAGTATGCACCTCCTGCTCAATTAGCACCACCTCAGATACATCCAGTACCTCGATACCCAACGGGAAATGTACCAGGACCTATGGGGATAGAAAGACCGCAACCGGTATTGGGACAACAACCACCTTTACCAGGAGCAAGACCAGTGGGCATTAGATATGCACCAACTTTAGAGAATCAGGAAGAACAAGCCTTAGTGCCTGTTCAAGCCTATTACGAAGAATCGGGTGCACACATGTCTCCGACAGTGTATTACCCACCAGAAGAACCAAAACAACCAGAACCATGGGGCATGATGGGGAATGTTGGAACACCAACAGTTACAAGTGCTTCTGATGAAGAGAGATACAATTTGGACGCAAGAACCTTGATGTTCATAGCTCATGGAGGGTTAACAGGACAAAGACCATCATATCCACAAAGGACGAATCAAGGGGGACCAAGACCAGCACTAGGACCCTGTTACAAGTGTGGAGGTGACCATCTGATGAATGTTTGCCCACATACGGAAATCATTAGAATTAACGCTTATTGCACTGAGTGTGGGGTTACTCACTTCATTGAGGATTGTTCAAAGAATCCAAACAAAGTGCAAAAGACGACATTGAATATGTTAGAAACTATTCCTACCAGCAGTGGGTCTGAAAATGAAACTCTGATACCAACGCAAGTTGTTACTAGAGCTCAAGCTAAGAAAACCACTAGAGAACCTGAGAATGGAAAGTTAGCGACTGAAGTGGTTAGTCAAGGACCGCGGAGTCAGAAAAACACATGGAAAGCTAGGAAAGCACGCATGAAGTTGAGAAAAGAACGTGAAGACGCTATTCTAGCTGAGGAACTAAAGCAAACTAAAGCTAGATTAGAAAAACTTGAGAGTCAAAACGGGAAACGAGAGATGAGCCCGGAAAGGACGAAACAAAAGAGTATCAAAGAAACAACGAGCTTAAGCTCCGGGGGATCAGTGCTAGTCGACAAAGTACACGAACCATTGGACGCACTGATGAGAGCTTACGAAGCTAGGTTAAAGAACAACCAAACACAAGAACAGAGGTGGATGACATACCCAAACGCGGAATTGGAAAAGCAGAGACTTGAAATGTGCCAGAGAATGATCGAGACTGCACAAGCTTTATTAGAACCACCAAAAGAAACAATGAATTGTGGGAAGGAAAACCCAATTCAGCAAGAGACTATTGTTTCACGGGTAGCTGAAAAGACTCCCAGTGCACAAAAGCCTGAAATACACGAAAGGATGACCGCATAGTGTTGAACACAACCGATCAGGAGATAGAGAGTTTTCATCCAGTCATACAGAGGTCTTACGGACAAGATGAGGATTACAATGAATTTTGGAAACAAGTGAGAGAGGCAAACTTTGCAAACGAGCTAAGTTGCCAAGCTAATCAGACAAATTGGGAAAAGGACATCAGGAATCCTCCCATAGTGGAATTTGAGGCAGGATCTCAAGTGGACTTGGATCTGCAATCTTACTGGGGAGATGGGGGCTCTGTTAGAACAATGGAGAGCAAACCTCATTCACTGAAAACCTTACCTTCATACTTAGGAGAGTATGAAGCAAAATCCGAGATTAGAGCACTTCCCTCACGGAAAATCTCATCAGAAAAAGTCATGGACTCGCAAGGATTGATAGAGATCTTGTCAACACCAGTGACATGCACTATCACTCTAGCTGAGCTTTTGAGGCTAAGACCACATATGTGGACCACTGTAGGAAAATGCTTGGAGAAATTCGGGATAAAAGATCCAACATCGAGATTGCAAGAGAGCATAGAGGAGCTGAGCAAGCCACAAAAGAACGCTAAGCCTGTACCTTTAAACAAGGTCGGAGAGTATTGCGAAGGTGAAGAGGGGAATACAACCTTACCAGTTGAATTCCAAGGAGTGAACACAATGGCAATACTAGACAGCGGAGCTGGGGTAGCCATTGCTACAAAAGAAATCTGGAAAAAATGGGGGAAACCAGCAATAAGGAAGACTAGGTTGAAACTCCAATTAGCAGATGGACACATGGAGAAACCTATGGGGTTATTAGAGAAAGTTGTAGTGACTTCTTGCGGCATTGAATACGAACATACTTTCGCTATTGTCGATTTTGGCAAGGAGAATAACTATGATATCATACTGGGAAGACCATTCATGAGACAGTTGAAAATGGTCCAGGATTGGGGCTACGATCACATATACCTGAGAAATATGGAAACCACTACACGTGTGAACCTGAAAGACCATAGCTACAAAGATGTGAACCGAACACCGGTAGAGGAGTTTGATTCAGCTACTTTGGCGGGATCCGAATTTCCAGCTTGGTTAGGTAAACCCAAGGAGTTATGGATGTGTGGAGCTTCGAAATGTGGAAGTCTGAAACGAGAAGAATGTGTTTTAGAAAGGGCTATCGAAGACGAAACTTATGTAAGAGAACCCTTTCCAGAGGACACGTTTGAACCATTAGAATGGACACACATTCTAGCAACCCTAGATGTTTGTGCAATTCCAGATGGTCCCACAACGAAATTTTGCGACAAGGACGGGTACGACGTGGTTCCGTATTTCATGTTGAGAACTGTACTCAAAAAGAAACTGAAAAGAACGATACACTGGAAAAGGAAGATGAAGAAGAGGTGTTTCACGACATTCCCGATCATCCTGAGTGGGGAAATGAAGCAGACAACGAGTCAACGGACAATTCAAGCGGAAACGAAGAAACTATAACGGATGTCCGATTTTATGATTTTCCGAACCAAACTAAACAACGCCAGAAACACTATAGAGCAAAGAAAAAAACAAAAGGGGTTAGAACCAATCCGATGCCTAGAATAAGAGGAAAAAATCAATTCCTAATGCTAGTAAAGGCTGAAGATTGTGTTAAGGATAAGATTTCTGGAAGAATGAGAGGCAATGATCAAAAGAGCTTACGAAAAGACAAAAGAGGCTCAAGAAATCAAGTTCAAAAGAATGGAACGAAAACTGAAACAGAAAAATCAGAAAAGAACAAGCGCAACAGAGAATACACGGAGTCCAAGTTAGAACGTAGAAACAAGTACAGAGAGCTCAAGAAAACTCTGAAAGAAGTTTGGACACAGAAATTGAGAGTGGAGAGGACGAAAACGCCAAATCAAGGAAAACATGGATGTTCCCTCTCACTACAGGAAATTCACAATAGAGGATAGGAAGGTGGTATTAACCCAACCTATTCGAGAGAGAAAGGAGAACGAATCTTATGACGGACCGGAGGATGCAAAAAAAGTTGATTTAGCAGCTCCAGGTGAGCCACCTAGACCGGTGTACATAGCCACAGATTTGTCTCCAGGCGAGGAAGAGAGACTTTTGAGTCTTCTCAGAGAGTATAGGGATGTGTTTGCATGGTCTTATAAGGACTTAAAGGGAGTTGACCCATCGATATGCCAACACTCAATCCCACTGAAACAAGACGCAAAGCCTAGCAGACAGAGACCATACACATATAATGATACTTTTGCTAAGCGAATCAAGGAAGAGATAGATAAGCTAATGGAAGCTGAATTCATATACGAGATTGAACACACTGATTGGGTATCTCCGATTGTGGTAGTACCTAAGAAGAACGGAAAACTCCGAGTGTGTGTCAACTTAAAGAAAGTGAATGCTGCAACAATCAGGGACAATTATCCCCTGCCGATAACTGATCATGTTCTAGAGCGTGTATCAGGGAAAACAGCATACTCCTTTCTTGATGGTTTTTCAGGATATAACCAGCTAGCCATAGCACCAGAAGATCAACATAAAACAGCTTTTGCAACGGAGTGGGGAATTTATGCTTATCGGGTTATGCCTTTTGGTCTAACCAATGCTCCCGCAACCTTCCAGAGGCTGATGACGCATGCTTTCAAAGAATACTTAAGGCTGTTTCTAGAAATCTACATGGATGACTTATGTGTACATTCTCTTTGAGAGATGAGCATCTAGAACACCTAAGAAAAGTATTTGAGAAATGTAGGACATATCGCATTTGTCTCAATCCTGAGAAATGTGTGTTTATGGTCCGACAGGGCAGAATTCTGGGACATATTGTCTCACAAAACGGAATATCCACGGATTTAGAGAAGATAAAAGTTATAGTGGATATGCCTAGACCAACCAATGCGAAACAAGTACAGAGCTTTATGGGACATTGTGGATATTATAGACGATTCATTTACATGTACGCTATAATAGGCCAACCACTTTACAGGCTAATAGTGAACTTTGAATGGACAGAGGAGTGTGAGGAATCGTTCAAGAAATTGAAAGAGGCACTCATTACTGCTCCAGTCTTGAAATCACCAGATTGGGAGAAGATATTCCATGTGCACATAGATGCTTCTGCATATGCAATAGGATGCATTCTGGCTCAGCCAGAAGAAGGAAACATGGATTTTCCTATCTGTTACGCCAGTCGACAGCTCAACCATGCAGAGAAGAATTACACCACAACAGAGCGAGAAGGATTAGGAATGATATATGCTGTGAAGAAATTTCGGCATTATCTTCTAGCCAACAAGTTTGTGTTTTTTACGGATCACCAAGCCTTGCTCTACCTAGTGAATAAACCATGCAATACCGGGAGAATAGTGAGATGGTTCATTATCTTACTGGAATTCGACTTCACGGTAGTAGTAAAGAAAGGAAAAACACATCTTAGAGCTGATCATCTTTCGCGATTGACGAATGGAGAAGACCCTATAGGAGTAGATGACGACATGCCAGACGCGTACTTGTTCAACATAGAAATGATACCAAGGTGGTCTCAAAATGTCGTTAACCTATTAACCTATGGAGGAGAGTTCGATAGAAGAGAATACAACCTGAAACATATTGCTATTCAGCAATCCAAGAATCTTCAATTGATTGCAGGAAGGTTGTATCAATTGGGAAATGATCATGTTTTACGACTATGCATCAATCCTGAGGAATATAGTATATATCTGCGCGAAGCACATGTTCAGGAATGTGCATTTCATTGTTCAAGAAGGAACACATATAGGAATTTGTTACAATTGGGAGTCTATTGGCCAGGAATGAAAGAAAGCGTACATGAATATGTCACTGTATGTATTGTATGTTCATCAAAACCGCCAGCCGAGTATTCGACATTATATCAGATAATGATCGCTCCAGAATGGAGTCAGTATATTGTTGAATATCTCACAAATAGAACTTTCCCAGAAGGAACGTCAAAAGCTCGTCAGAAATCTGTAGAGACAGAAGCTAGAGATTACGCTTTAATAGGAGATCAACTCTATAAGAGAGGTAAAGACAACCAGCTTAGGATTTGCGCATCAGAGTCTGAGTATGTGATAATCCTGAGCAAGCTCATGGAGGAGTAGGTGGAGGCCATTTCTCAGGTGATAAGACAGCAAAACTTGTCTTAGCCGCAGGAATATGGTGGCCAACATTACATATGGACGCTGAGGAATACGTTAAACGGTGTGATGACTGTCAGCGGACCAAAGTACCACTTAAAAGAGATGATATGCCGCTTAGACCAATGATGGGGCAAGAGCTTTTGCAAAATGGGGGATTGATTATGTCGGACCCATTTCACCTCCTGCATATAAGACTCATGCACAATACATCATTGTGGCTACAGACTATCTAACAAAGTGGGTCGAAGCAAAGGCAACTCAAAAAGCAGATGCCAGGACCACGGCACAATTTCTATATGAATACGTCTTTGTACGATATGGATTGCCAATAGAAATTGTGAGTGATCGAGGCACACATTTCATAAATGAAGTGATAGAGATCCTTCTAGATGAATTCATGGTAATCCATAGGAAATCAGCCCCGTATCATCCACAAGCAAACGGACAAGCTGAAGCAACAAACAAAACCATATGCACGGTCCTTACGAAGATTGTATCTGAGTCGAGAACTGACTGGGACCAGAAGTTGCATTCAACATTATGGGCATATAGGGTAGCATATAAAACATCCATAGGAACGACCCCATATAACATGGTTTTTGGGCTAAATGCTATCTTACCAATAGAATTCTTGATTTCAACCTTAAGGGTGGCTAAGGATCTAGAGTGGACAGGGCACGAGCTCTCTGATAGAATAGATGACCTGGAAAAGCTAGATGAGCTTCGCCTAAAAGCAGTAGCTTCCATCTACGCTCAAAAAAGGCGACAAAAGGAATTTTTTGATAAGCATGTGCGGACTAAAGAGTTTAAAGTTGGGGACTATGTCCTAGTTTACACTCTGAAACAGCATGCTAAAAAGCTTAAAAAGCGAGGGATGGGACCTCTGGTGATTAAAGATCTATCACCAAGTGGAGCCGTCAAGCTTGCTACATTAGACGGAGAAGAAATGCCCAATTGGATTAGTGGATGCAGAGTGAAAAAGTATCTGTTGCCGCTAACACAAGACATGCTTCTCAAAATACATCAAGAAAAGCTGCGTGTCCAGAAAAAGAAAAAGATTGAGGAGGAAGCGCAAGCCGAGGCGAAGGAAAGAATGGAGAAAAGAAGACTACTGCGTCAGAAACAGCGCAATGAAGGAGCAATACGAATAAACGCAGTTAGTATAACAGAAATGGGGAATGACAAAGAAGAACCCATCATTGAATGCAAAGTAGGAACCAACCAAATCAAAGCCAGAGCACTATTGGATTCAGGAGCTCAAGCTAACCTACTTTCACTCAGTTTGTATAGACAATTGACAAATGACACTAAACTACAAACTGCCAAGCAAGAGTTAAAGAGTTACTCTGAGAATTCAATCAAAACTGTCGGATGCACAGTTTTACATATACAGATTAACCAATATGTGTATCCTCATATGTTTTACGTGGTTGAAGACCAAGCTACACAACATCCATTATTGCTAGGACAACCATGGCAGAAGCAATACAATGCAATGATTGACTGGAGTTCTAAATCAGTGCTTATCAAATACGAAGGTGAAAGTCAATCAGTTAAGTTCACCAAAGGAGCAGAGCCAACTCCAAAGGAAGAATCCACGGACAAGGGCAAACAACAAACAGAGAAAAAGAAGAAGCAATGGCAACCAAAAGTTTCTATACAACCGGATTACTCTTCGACGAGGAATTCTCAACAGTGGATAAGGAAGACAAGCAATAATATAACAGCTCAACCTTGGAAAAAAAAGAGTCAAAGTTGGTATGGAGACCAAAAAAGGCTGTGCCAGAGAACAAAAAGGTGGAAAACAGAGTCTTCAATACCAGACAACAGAGTGATCCCCGACAATCAAGGACAGTGAAACAGATTGGATTCCAAAGAAGTTCATGACGGCACAAAGCTACAGCAGCAAATTTGGATCCCAAAGATTTGTAAAAGGAACTCCCTTCCATACAATCAACGGAAACTCCTAGGTATTTCAAGGCGAGGAATCAACACACAGAACAAAGCAGGTTTGGGTCGCAAAGAGTTTGTGGCAAGCACAAGCAAAGCGGAAGCAGATTTGGATTGTGAAAAAGACAACAAGGTAACGAAGAATCCATCTACTGATTCTACTACCGAAGTGCAAAACCAACCCAAAACCCGACCACCAATCCTTCAATCAAACAAAGAGCAGCTTTATTGGAAAGAATGTTGTATCGTCGCTCTACAATTGCATTGGAAACTTATGACCAAAACAACTACAATGCTTCACCCACAGACACTTCATAGTCGTCCGGGAGGACTCAGACTAGGAGGGGGGGAGGTATACAGGAGTTACAAAGCAGCTACAAGTGGAAAAAAAAAAAAAAAACAAAGAAAAACAAAAATTATATTACAAGGGCAGTGTCTTACATGATTTTGCAATTTTTATGTTTGATTGCGGATATTGATAATATTTATGCCCTTATATACCTTGTTTTGCAACAAGAAGAGATCAAATGATGAATTTGGGTCTCTAGATGTGTAAATATCACTAAATAAGAGTGTTTTTGGAGCTAAAAAGTGGAAAAAGTGGTAATCCAAGTCCAAAAATCACAAAGAAGTGTATATTCATATACACAGGGTTACCAGCTATTTATCGTGTATGTTTGGAATTTTTTGGCTTCAATTTGCTATTTTCCTTTATTTTTTATGATTTTCTTAATAAAAATAAAAGAAAAATAAAAAAGCAGGTGAAATGAGATCGGAAAAAAGAAAAGAATAGACGGTGATGATCCTAATGACAAGGGCAACCCATGGTAAAAATTGGGTACAATTCTGAAAAAGTTGCGGAAAGCCCGAAATGACAGAATTTTGGCAAAGTGGACAGATTTCTCAGAAACAGGTCAAATGGAGTCCAAATTGAGAAATTTCAAATCCTAAAGTGCATTTCACGACGAGATAGGAGCACATGTCAAATTTGGTAACAAGTGATCCGGGAAGCTCGAAGTTAAGTATTTTTCACTTCACTATCAAGCTCATTTCCACTATTACCTTCTTGGAGAGAGCAAAGAGCACACAGGAGCATCCGACCTTCTACCGCTTCTACGACTGCTACGAGAGCTCAGAGGACACCAGACATGAGAGGTAGACTCGTTGCCATAAGCTTTTGATGCTTATCGTTAACTTTTGTCGCGAAAACTCACCAAAACCAAGAAACAAGAGCAGATGGGGAATGGGGAAGAACTCTAGGTAGGGGCACAACCGCCTAACCAAACCTTGCAAGAACTTAGAGGTGGGTTACCCTAGTATAGGAGATAAGTTTCTAGCACTCAAAGCTCGAGAAAGAACGACTGGAAAAACCCTAGGTCAACAGAGCCTGCAAGAGGCAAACAGAAAAAAGTTGTCGGAACGACACAAAACTTCTCAAGAAGCTTAACAACATCGAGGGCAATGCAACCATGGAGTATCTCCAGGTTTGGACCACCAAAAGTAGGTCGGAACAACCGATTCAGCTGTGGACACACAAAGCGTCATTTTGGCATAACGGCTAAAATTGACGACCAAATGACATGAAACTTCACAAGCAGCTTCAAATATACATGGATGACTTATGTTTGCAAGCAAAACCCAAAAGAAAGCTGATTCACTTACCGATGGTGAAAAAGACGCTTTCGGGCAACCAAATGGAGAAAGATGGAGAACGGGGAGCCAAAGTCAAGTTCAACCGAATAGGTGGCTTCACAACATATCCAATGAGCTGGAAATGCAACTCTCAAGAAGAAAAGTTGAAGAAATTCAACTCCAAGGCAAAAAGACGACTTCGGAGACTGAAATGCCTATAAGGGGGCTTTTTAGCTAAACTGATGACTTTTTAAGTTGAAAACTAGTTAGCAGGGCTTAGGGCACTAGCACAAAGCATTTTGCACAAAAAGACCAACATTTCAAGAAAAGACATCATACGCGTATGATGTCTCACAGCATGATTTTCACATCCATTTCAACATTTGAGTGCATAGCCTCATTCCACATGTTAATCACATCCTATGAACCAAGTATCATGAGAATTGGAGTTAGAAAACCCAAGGAAAACCAAAAAGACGCAAAGTAGGCCATAAAATTGATTTTTGGTCCTAATTTTGTCAAAATAACTCCAAACTCATTGAAACTTTGTAGGATTGTTGATTAACACATCTACAACCTATCTGGAACCAAAAGCACTATTTTGACACAAAAGACATCATACGCGTATAATGTCTATTTGCACTTACAGAGCCAAAAATGCTCATTTGACATCATACATCCATTATATATATCTAATACATGCTACATATGAAGTTTGGAACCATTTGGTCAAGTGGATCACCCCATTAGCCCAATTAAGAGAAAATCCTTCATACAAAGCCTATTTTTGTCCCAAATCCAACATATTCAAGTCCAAACCAAGATTTGAGTATAAACAGTCCTTCACTAGCACATGGAGAATCCACAGAACCAATCCCATGCAAAATTGATGAAAAAGACATCATACGCGTATGATGTCTTTTGAGCCATTTTTAGCCCAAATTCTATCCAAACTTGATAAATCCACTGAATAAGCCTATCTAAAGCCAAAACCAAGCTTATAGAGAAGATTGGTCCAAAAATGCACTAAAAGACATCATACGCGTATGATGTCTCACTGTGTGATTTTGGCACCTAAGGGCTTCAACCTCAAAACAGAAGTGTTCTACATGCCATTTGAAAGTAATCCACCAAGTTTTACCCAATTTGGATCATAAAATCCATTTCCCTTTCAAAATTTTGCCAAGAGCCTGAACTGGACTAAACTGGCCAAAACTTGACCAAATGGGATCCAAACTCAAATCCAAGCATATGACACTCATGAAAACACTATCAGCTACAAGCACAACCAATATGAAGTCATTCTGACACAAAAGACATCATACGCGTATGATGTCTCAAGCATGTTTTTGAGCCCAGTTTGCATATTTTTTCACCTACATTGCATCCTTAGGCCCTGAATAGCTCATGTTTCAATTTTCAAGTCATTTGAATAGTTAAAAGCTTCATTTCGGCTTTCAGTACTACTAAAAAGACGCTAACTTCTATGATTGGAGTTACAGGATCCATGGATTCCGCTAAGTCATCGGCAAATAAGAGAAAAAGACCAACCATCAAGGATGCTCTTGCAGACGCAGAACCTTTTGATATTCCAACGGAAACCCTCAAGCCAACCAAGACTTGGATGGAGGAAGCAGTACTAGAAAAAGAGGGTATAAAGATCTACCAAGGGACTTTCAGAGATCCTCAAGGGCAATCGATCGATGTACCTATGATCCCACGAGAATTAGTGGATTATAGCAGAACAGAGAACATAAGCAAATACCTGGAAAAGGCTGACTTACACAGGTTCTTCACCTCGAGACCATCAGGTGTAGACACAAGAAGAGTGTATGAGTTGGCAACATCCATTCAGAAGGATGGGAAAGCCACGTTGACAGCCATGGATGGAGAAACAGTTGAAGTACAGATCACTCCACAGCTCATTGCAGATGCATTGAAGCTGCACAACAAAGGGAGTTCTGTCAGAGAAAGAAGGGAAGCCATAGAGGTCTATGGATCAAAGAAACAAAATACAACCTACGGAGATATGGCAGATCAACGAGCGGCAACCCTTTGCCGATTATACAACCAATTTTTCCATGTGTGTAGTAAAAGACCGCAGAAGTATACTACACCACCCCATGCCATTGCGACAACCATCACATGGGCACTGAAGAGCAACATGCCAAAAGAGGTGAACTATGCTCAATACATCCACGAGCAAGTAATCGCCATGCACAACCAGAAGCCAAAGTACATAGGAGGAGGAGAAATCCTAACAAGAATAGCCTATGAAGCTATTGGAGCTAGGGATCAAGGGCCACAGATTCCCTCCCAGAATGAGTGGCTTAGAGAAGCCGATGAGGAGGAAGAACAGCAAGAAGTATCCAAGAGGGCGTCCACAAGAGCACGCCGAAAACTAGAAATAGTTTCAGAACCTGAGGAGGCCGTGGACGAGCCGCTCAAGAAGAAAGTGAAGAAGAAGGCCGATCCCAAGCAAACCAAAAGTCAAAAAGCCGCAAGAATGGAAAGGCTGGTGGAGCAGTTTAGAGCGGAAAGAGCTCTAAAGGGGGACTTTGAAGAAATGTGGGTGCCAGACCCCAGTAAAGTCGGAACCAGCTCAGCCAGGCCACATGTTGATCAATACGATCAATATATTAGAGCTTATGAGGAGTCGGAGGCCATACTGGAGCAACAACCTGTCGAGCCTTATACTGAAGAGGAAGTACAGCTTTTAAAAGCTGAGCTGCAAAAGGACGACAAGGGGAAGAAGAAAGTAGATGAGTCTACTGAACCTCAAAAGAAAGACGGGCAAGCAAACAAAGGGAAAGCCAAGATGACTGAGGACAATCAGCCCTCTTTTACTGTTGTACCAAGCCCGAAGAAAATGGAAATTATTGTGGAGGAAACCCCAATAGAAATAGAAACAGAAGTTATGGAAAAGCCGGAGGCCGGGACCAAGGAAAAGGAGATAGATCCAGTTAAGCAAAAGAAAGATGATTATGAGGATCTGGTCGCTATCGGATACAGTGAAGAAGAGGCCCTGGAGGCAGTTTATGGGATATCCCTACGGAAGCAAGATGATCGGAAAGGGACGAAAGAAAAGACAAAGGGTACAATGGAGAGTGAAGAAAAAATGGACGAGCCGAAGCCATTGGAGGCGGTGGCAGAAAGAGCTGTCAAGTTGACAGATGATGATGAAAAAGACATGCACATGGTGCATGAACTGCTCAGCAAGATTAAAGAAAGATCCAGAGCAAAAGAAGTAGCACTTGAGACAGCAAAACAAAAGGAAGCAGATTTGCAGAAGCAGTTAGAGAATGCTATGACTGAATCTGAAAGTCATAAAGCATCACTCTACGACGCAGAAAATGAGAGAGACGGCTTGATACTCCAACTAGCCGAAGCTTCAAGAGAGGTAACAAGTTCACAGGAAGCAAAGGAGCGAATAGAAGATGAGCTGGAGGCAGCCAAGGATGAGCTCATTGAGCTAAGGGAAAGAGTCGAACTTCAAGAACGGACAATCATGAGACTCAGGACCACCCCTAGAGCTGGCAGAGCAGGAACAGAACAAGAGGGAGCCCTCGTACCAGCTCTGGAAGAGCAGGTCAGAAGTTTGCAAAGAGAGCTGAGGTTAGAGCAAGTACAAAGATTGCACATGGCGGAGGGATCATTGGCTGCAGAGGAGAGGCTCACATCAGAAAACCAAACACTAAGGACAGAAAATGAGGCCCTCCGCAAACAGCTCCAAGACCTCCAAGAGCAACAAAGAAGAGAAACAAAGACACCACAAGAAGAAGCAGGGAGAGCAGCCATAGAGCTACCAGAAACTGGAGAGGCAACCACAATTGAAGATCCAGCCCCAGTTCAAGAAGTGGCCTCAACTTCAGGAATCTCTGAAGAAGAAGAACAAAAGCTCCAGGACCAAATAGAAAAGTCAACAGAGGAAAGTGCCAAGGCGGAAATGGAATGGGAAAGGAGACTCCTCATCTCCATTAGACTTCAAGGTTTAGACACAAAAGTGCTCCATGAAGAGTGGATGCAACCAAGCCTGCCTTTCCCTCTGATGAAATTTGAAGTGATAAAGACGAAAAAGAGAATAGAGGAGGAGCAGTATGTCGCTCTTTACGAAGGCGACATCACAAAGGATGAACAATCAAAGAAGATTGTAGATTCTCAACCTAGATGGAGGAAAGGTTGGCTGAACAAATACCAAGCCTACCTCATCTACTTGGTAGAGGCTCCAAAGGAGATTCGGGAGGATGCAACCTTCTGCCCGGTGCCAAGAGTCAGAAGCTGGAAAGAGCATGGCAGGATTGCAGAAAAGAAGCCAAATTGGCTTAATTACCCAAGGATGCCAGGACCAAAGGAAGGAGAGAGAATAGGTAAAGCCTACATGGTGAAAACCCTAACGGGCACCATCAAACTCTTTACTGGCTCTCCTGACCTTTCGTGTCAGATGCTAAAGAAAATCTGCAAGACTCTCTTAGCATGCATTGAAGTGTTCGCGCCAGATAAAGCTACGACCTCAAGTCTACTATCGACGGCCGACACAGTGACGGATATGATGTATGATCTTTCATTGCAGCCCTCACCAAAGGTGTTACATCTCTTATACCAAAGAATTATGTTTTTGCCTAGCTTCCACATGCAAACATTCGAAGAAGCTTTCTACACCGGCTTTTTCACTCACGAAAGCAAAATATTCGGCCCAACCTTGACCATCGGCAACCTACGCTACGAATCACATTTGCAGATGCTCAAGACGACAGGACTCTATTGACCAAGCCAAAAGTCATGTCAGGGACGACATGAACGCGGAGGGGGGGAGTGTTGAGCCAGCAGAGGATCACACCCGCATTTTTGCTCACGCCCATCATTTTGTAACCATTGATTGTAATAAATGTCTTTCCGACATTAATTTTGATTTGAGCCATTCATTAAGTAACGGGACTCAATTGAGTTTCCAGCTTGTAATCCCGACGTAATTTCACCTGCTTATGTAAATAATTAGAGATGTTCTCACCTCCAAGGCTGAGGTATATAAGCCAAAGTTTTGTAACCTAAAGGGAGATTCAATTATTAATCAAGGTGAGTTTTGAGCGCTGTGACTGTGTCTGAGAGAGAGAGAGAGAGAGAGAGAGTCTTATCTCCTTGCTACGCGAGCTACGGAGCCGCCATTGGAGAAGCGACACCGCCATTGTGTTAGCAACGGCGAGAGCTACGCACAGATACCAAGAGTGCGCGCTATCGGCTTCTATGTGTGGTAAGTTCCTACGAGCTTCGGTGTGAGTTTTCTTCCAACTCGTGTGTCGGAATAGAGCGTGCAGCATATCTATAGAACCACAACGAGTAGAGCTACACATTCGTACCATCGGGGTCAAGTTTCGGTCACCTGTAATTTTCGGCCTGTCTTCATACGCGTTTACCGCACGGAGTGGTTATAGGTTGATTTTGCAGTTCAAGTCTTTAGGGTGTTGTTCTTACCTAGTGTATAGACTTCCCCTTGAGTTTGAGATCGATTCGATGATTCTAGATCCTGTTTCGTATAGCATTCGTTCGTAGTACGGATTTCAGTCACTTGCGTATTTTAGAACTTAGATTTGATTTCCTTGGTAGTGATTGTCATTAGAAGGTCGAGTAGGTGATTTGACACCCACCTAGTTGTTTCCATGCGCCTGCGGGTCAAGCTCCGTCCTCGTCTGACAAATTCTGTTGTTGGTTGAGTTCTCGCTATTTAGCTTCCGCTAGCGGCGTAACCGCCTTAACACTAGAGAATGTAGAACTGCTAAGAGTTCCTTTTCATATATGCCTAGAGCTTGCTCAACAGGGTCAAGCCTTCGACTTTCATAGGCTATGGTGTGCCCTTCTTGGAGCAAAACAGCTCCAAGGCAATCACCAAAAGCGTCGCATTGGACCTCAAATGGCTTTGAGAGATCCAGTAGTGTAAGCACAGGTTGAGAGATAAGCTTCTCTTTAAGCTTTTCAAAAGCATTGTTCTCCTTGGTTGACCATATATACCTAACGTTTTTCTTTGTTAGGTCATGTAATGGTCCCGCAATTTGTAAGAACTTTTCTATGGAGCGTCTATAGTACACACACACACACCTATAAAGCTTCTTAGTTCATGCAGATTCCTTGGATTAGGCCATCCTTTTATTACCTCTAGCTTTGATGGATCCATTTGGATGCCATCTTGAGAGATAATGTGACCTAAATACTGAATCTCTTGTAAGAAAAATTCACTTTTCTTTCGATTAATATAAAGTTTATTCTCTTGTAAAACTTAAAATATTACCTGGAGGTGCTGTTTGTGTTCGTCTAATGAATTAGAGTAGATGATTATATCATCAAACAACACTCCAGTAAAGGTTCGATGAGGCATGAATAGCTTCTCCATCAATCGGTTAAATGTGGCTAGTGCATTGGTCAAGCCAAAAGGCATGGCAATGTACTCGTAAAGACCAAACATAGTGCGAAATGCGGTCTTTACAATGTCTTGATCGACTATCCTTATTTGATGGTAGCCACTTTCTAGATCAATCCTACAGAAGTAGGTCGACCCCTGTAGCTTATCAAATAGGTCTTCTACCCGTGGAATGGGAAACCTATTCTTGATAGTGATTCTAATTAGTGCTCTATAGTCAACACATATCCGATATGTGCCGTCCTTCTTTTTCACTAATAACACTGGTGAACAAAATGGAGATGAGCTAGGCCTAACCATGCCTTTCTCAACCAACTCATGCACTTGCTGCATAATCTCCTCTTGTTGAACTTGGGAAACTCAATAAGGAGGTTTATTAGGCTGTGAACTTCTTGGAAGAAGTTCAATTGCATGGTCATCATTGCCTCGTTTGTTGGGAGGTAGTTCACAAGGGATGTCGTCAATAAAAACATCTTGGAACCCCTTGAGGAAGTTGGATAACTCTAATTCCTTTTGATTATTTATATTTTGTTTTGCTAAAGCATTAGGTTCATTTTGAGAATCTTTAACAAAAATCATGTACACGGAAATAGAGCTCTTTATTGACTTATTGGAAGCTTGCTTATGTACAAGGGGTATGGTACTACCCAACTCCTTAGCATCTATGTACATATCTTTTTCCCTAAACCTAAAGTAGATTTACCTTTCAAGGAATTTAACATTGGCAGCCATGCGATCAAACCATGGTGCCCCTAGGATTACATCCTCATGCTTGAGAGAAGAGATGAAGAAATCCTCCTTGTCCATGTAGCTTTGGACATGGAGCCTCAATTTCCCAATTAAGGGAGTGGCTGAGGCTTCTTGCCCCTTGAAAGCACCATTGGCAGGTAGGACATCTCCCATCTCATAGGCTTGGATGCCTAGGTTGGTGGCCAACTCTGTGGATATGAAATTGTGAGTAGAACCAGGGTCAAAGAGAATAAAAGCATCATGTTCTCTTACCTTTCCCCAAGCAGGGTATAGAGGAGATCCTTTGTGATGAGCATCCTCTTCTTGAATTTCGACTAAGATAGCTCTAGGAGGCTCATTACGTGTATTCTTGTGGAGGCAAGCATGATAAGCATGCCCTTGCTCCCCGCACTTGAAACAACGGTTATCTTTCCAATAACGCTCTAGCTCTTCAGGAGAGATTTTATTTTTGCCTTTATAAACTCCCTTCTCCTTAGCTTTGTTGTTGTTGGTGTTGCCTTTGGGGGACTTTTGGACGTTGTCCTTCCCCTTTGGCTCGTTACGGTCCTTGTTTTCCATGGGCTTAAGATTTCTCTTAGCCCCTTGTTGGAAGTTGATTCTTGAAGCCACCATGGTATGGTGTATGACCACAGATATGGTGCGTGGCCTTTGAGAGTTAACATACTCCACCATATCCTCGATTAAACCCGCACAAAATTGTTGTTTTTGATCTCCAAAATCCATCTTTTTGAAGACAGTGGCTTTGAGAAGTGATTTCCCAAAACTTGTCTACATATTTGTGAATGGATTCGTAGGGAGAGAGCTTTAAGCTTCACCATTCGCTGAGTACTTTGTCTTTGGCCTCAGTAGCCAAAAACTGCTTCATGATGGAAGCTCTTAAAGCTTTCCATGTTTGTGGAGCTTCACCATTTGCTCGTAGACTAGACCACCAATGCCTGATGAACTTTAAAATGCATAGCTACATGATGTAGCTTAGAGGACTCCGTGTATCCCTCATCTCCAAACGCTGCATCGAATTGCTGGATAAAGGCTAAGACTTTGTCCGTAGCACCAAAGGTGCCACCATAGGTAAGGAAAGAGATGTTCTTTCCTCCCTCTTTGAACTTTTTGAGCTTGGACAACCTCTTCCAAACGGCATAGGATTTCCTATGGCCTTTTCTTTTAGGTAGTTCAAGAGCTGCACCATCAGTTTCTTCAGAAGAGGAAGAGTATGAGGAGGATGGAGAAGAGGGTGACCACTTTCTCACCTTTTTCTTCCCTTGTTCCTCCTTGTCTGCACCATCACTTTATTCAAAAGAGGAAGAGGATGAAGAAGATGGAGAAGAGGGTGACCTATTTCTCTTTTTCTTCTCTTGTTTTCTTTCTTCCCTCTTTGAATTATGGTGTAGAGTAGTATCCGATGGCATTCTCCATTTAGGGGGTGTTGGAGAGCGTTTTACCTGCCATCTTCGTGGAGCCATCTCTACCAATGTGGCAGGAGACTGGCTTCTTTCTCATTCTTTTGGTGGGGGCTCTATCGTTGAAACTTGGGTTCTCCTTTGAGAGGGAGATGCATCATCAAGTAGTAAAGTTTTGAGCCCTTCGTACGGATCCTCCACTTCTTCCCTTATCGGAGAGAGTCCTCTTTTGGAAGTCTCACTAGGAGGCTTCCTAGGTACTCTCTCTTCTTGGTGGGGAGTTTGGAGAATACCATGGGTGCGCAATTGTTGTAGCACTTCACCTTGGAGGGATGGATTTCCCAGGGCTTGTTGAAGCCTAGAAACAAGATATTTTACAAGCATAGGGGCATCATTAGTTGCTCTTTCATTAGCAAAATGAAAGCTATCAACATTCATTTCAATCTCTTTTCCCTTGTCAGCCATACTAGCAAATTTTAGGTGTAAATGTTTACTTGTACTTTGACACTTCAAGCCCTAGTTGTACTCCTTAAGCACTAAAGAATCTATACCCATGGCTCGAATATTATTAATTGTAAGGAATAGAAGAGAGGGTTCAACAGAGCCAAGAAAACACTCGTTCCTTTCAAGCTTCTAATAGCTCAATAATGGTTAAGCCATAGGCAAGCCCTGCAGGACTCCATTATTAAGACCATACCTCTCGACGGTATCCCCGTTAACTGCATAAAGCAAGTGTGCTTCAAGGATGAAAAATCCCTATTCTACTTACTCTTTTGCAATTAATAACACCAATCATTTGTAGCAAGCTTGAGGACCTCTCTTCTTGAGCAAGAGAAGAGAAACCAATAGCTCTGATACCAATGTAACATTTAATGCACTAGTAACTTGTGTGTAGCGGAAATTGATAACTAGTGAGCATTTCATTAAGAGCAATTTCCTAATGAGCATAGAGAGAGCACTTAATTTGAGAAAGCAACATAGAAATCTACACCTAGCTAATTTGGCATTGACAATACTTGAAAAGAGAGAGAATAGAACAATTGACAATAGTTGAGGACCGGATTTACATGGAGCCGGTCCCCCCTCCATAAAGGCTTTATATTATAGCTTCTCCCATCAAAGGAGACTTGTATACAATACAATTATTGTTTTCCTCGATAAAATTTGTGGGTGCAATGAAGATGGAAGATTCATGCACCAAATTATGCTTGAAAAACACACCTAGTGTCCATAGCCTCAATCCCAATACCTCACACACCTTCAAAAATGGTGAGAGCTAGCAGGGAATGAGGAAAGATTGAGAGGAAGAAGGTGTATCTTACGAGAAAGAAGTATTCTCCTCACATAATCACTCTAATAGCATACTTAGCTTAGTAATTAGCATGGTAGAGGAGATGAGCATGCAATTGAAGCTTGCCTCTTGGTTGGATTTGCATTCCATAGCCAAGAGTTGTTGGTGTAGGCCTCTACTTCTCAATGCTTGGAGAAGGAGATGGAGTTCTTCTTGCACACATGAGTTGTGTGTGTGTGGCATTGTCTTGGAGTAAAATGCAGTCCCCTCTCTCATCTTGGTCGACCCCTCTTGCTAATTGCTCATGCTCGCCTCCCATTGGCTCGTGTAAAGCTTAGCCAATCACAAATTAGAAGCATAGTTGATAGCCTTTTGACAAGTGTCCCTCTTTCCCCTTTTGTGAGAGCTTTAGGTAATTAAATAGTTCAATTAAACTCTCATTGGACCTCTTAGTCTTCTGACCAATAGGAATCAGGCAAGCCATTGGGCTAATGAATGCTCATTGGACCCCTTGGTAGACTGTCCAATAGTCTTCTAGGGAGCTTAATTTCTATTGGTTATTTTATCAAGAATTTTTAAAGTGATTAGACTAACTTTATTCTAGTGTAATTCTCATTGGTCCAGCTCTATGGCCATCCAATAGGATTTGAGGGGAGATTGGGGGCAACTGGCCTAGGAGCCTGACATGTGTCTAGTATTCCATTTGTGTAAAGGGGGGGCCTTGGGGTGTGTGTGTGTGTGTGTATGTCTCTCTCATCCCCTACTAAAAGGGATCACCCTGTCCTTCCTAGGGATGTGGGAAGACTTTTTAGTCTTCCCATGACCATCCAATTTTCCCCTTGTTTTGGCCATTGGATAAATGAGTTAATTTTTGGAACCTTAGCCTATGGAAGTCTTAATGGAGATGAACCTTAGGTATTTTAAGCCCCATTGAAGCACATTGCTCTTTTGAAGACTTTCCCCCTTTGGATCCCTATTTTTCCTCCTTTGGATCCCTGACAGAGACTGGTCTTGCAGTCTTACCAATATTCTATCGTTTACTCCCTTGGTACTTCCCCATATTAAATGATCAGTTTAACATGAGAAAATCATTTGGGAGTATTAGATATTAGTTTTTATGATAGGTGAAACCTTTTTGCACCAACAAACAACCAAAATGACATTCATTTTTTGGTAGCCGCCGTCTCTTTCTCTTGTCAGGAATCAAAATAGCTGTACGACTTATGATTTGAAACACCAACTTACAAGCATTCCCTCCAAAAACATAAGCTACAAGAACTCTATCAACTCTAAACATGGGACTACAATGATTTCAAACGCGAGCTTCCATGTCTTCGCTGCCAAAACTTGAGATATTTCGTGAGTCATAGGAATGGACAACACTTCTTTTCCTAATGAAAACATCAATTTGAACTTGCAATCCCTAGCCCCTTCATCTTCAACACTTACCCAAAGAAAGAACACACATCATCTTCACGTTGATGTATTGCAAGCGTACGCACCATTGCAAAACTGTAGGAAGGAGTCTTTCTTATCCCAACGGGAGAAAGAACTTAGAAGGACAAACAAGGAACATCATTTGGATTTGTGGACCGATGGGTCTATTTACCCAAAGGATCCTACAACAAATGCACCACTTCCCTTTGCTGATATCAGTAACCTTTTACATTTCATAGGCGATGGCAATGATGGGCTACTTGGATACATTGAACATTTGGAAATGTGAGGATTGAATGCAAAAAAGCAAATAAACCTCCTAGAGATGGAGAAGATGCAGCTCAAGAAACTTAATGAAGCATGCACTCAAAAGATTTCATCAAACAGAGAGACAATCCAAATCCTTGAGAAGAAGATCACAAGTTTGTGTGTGAAAGACACCATGCTTGGGAGTCAGAAAAGAAAACGAGATCTATGTAACATAGAGAATATGAAGATTGGTACTGGCATCGTGAAAAAAAAAAAACGAGCTTTAAGGTAACTTGAAGTTTGCTTTTGCTTTTGTATCATATATATGCTTTAAACTTTCTTATTATTGATCATGATGCATGGTGCTTTCTTTGTAGGACTTTGCTACATCCAAACTCGAACGGAGTAGGTTCTAATACTGGAGTAAGTTCCAATGCCGATGTGCATTACAGTCGTCTAGTTCCAAAACATGTAGTTGAAGAGATGATAACTCAGGGGAGGACGCAACCTGCTCTGATACCAATTGTTGAAAATAGGGTTGCAGGGAAAAACACATAGCTTAGAGAATAAGAAGGAAGCTCAACGCACAAAAAAAGAGTAGTATTACTTAGTGTGCAATGGAAAGATAAGATAGCCCTAGAATGATAGGCGTATGTATAATGGAAAAAACCACCTAGTGAGGGAAAAAATGGCCCGACGGTCCTAAGCGTATTCATACACATCACTACCACATGTATATGGTAACAGTGTGCATGTACTTGCATGTAATCGTATTTGTATATTATTGATACGTACTATAAGTGAAAAATTTGGGGGTGGTAGGACCAAAAGGCCCTTCCTCCTAATCAGCCATTGTTAGCAATACTAACAATCAATGACAATAGCAAATTGAAAAACGGTAACATAGCTTGAAAAAATTGAGATGACATGGACCTTGAAGAGAATTCTTTTCTGGTTGCTATAAAAATGTTAAATACATGGAATTAACGCCAAATGTAAAAACATATTATATAGTTTCAGATATTGAATCGCAAAAATAGGCAAACACTTCAAAGTGAAATGCCATATAGATAATAATTTGAATGTTGAAGTACAAAATGGAAGAACCATGTCATCCCCAATAGATACATATATGTATGAATGCACTAGAAAAGAAACATATAGAAGGTCATGAGTGCACTACTCCGATGAAGAAGTCTCTTCATGATGCAACGGACCTCGGATTCTACAAATAAAAAAGAGACAATAAGCAAAGTTTCAATAGCAAAACTAAATACAAACACAAAATGTACATAAATGAAAATAGTGTTCAAAGTTTATATATCTTACCTTGTCAGGTTCAAGATCTCAAAATCTCCATGAGTGCACTGAGACTATGGCATGCACCATAATTGCGCTCGATTGGGAGAGGCTCCTACTTGGTCATCATCCACTGCTTAAAAGCATTTGAACGCAACAAAGAAATTAGATCAAGTAATTATAAATTGACAAAATGTTAACCATAAAAGCAATACAAATTTACTTAAAAATAATATTTAAAGCTTACCCATCTGCCGCTGCCCAAGTGATGCAAACTCCCTGACTGTACTCGCCCCTCACGGCCTCTTTCTATTGACTCCACTTGTCGAGATTTTTACGGTATTATTTTTTTGCATTTTCTCCAATCTTCCTTGTGGAGCCAGAACGACTTGCCCTTATTATGTTTTATACTTCAAAACGCTTGTGTTTGTTGCAATATTCGCATATCCTTGTGTGCATTCATTTGATGGAGAAATGGATGTCCACATCCTCCTCCTAAAAGGTGCCATGAAGCATGTTGATGACCTTGTCTTTGTGGGAAATTGGTATTTCTTTCCATTTCTTTGTGATGTGGTGATGCAAGACTTGTAATCGCCTTTCTTACCTTCTCATTGGCATGTATCTCACTGGTTAAGGTCTATGGTGTAAGGGAGCTCCACCTACCTATCGTGGCGATATTGAGGGGTCTTGGTAGGGGTCTCCACAGGGGTGAAGCCTAGGGTGGTGGAAACTCCAAATTGAGGCATATCGAGTGGTGTATCCTATAATGTGAAGCGAGCAATAGCCGACTGTGGAAAGCTAATGGAGTAGATGGCGACCTTGTAGTAGGTGTGGGAGCCCCAAGAGAGGGGGAGGTATGGACACTCATGATGGCTATGAGGCGGTGTGGAAGCGTTGGTGGCACCACAACCACAACATCTGCCTCCTCCACCACTGGAGCATGGAGCCCATGAGGACTCATGTGAGTGCCTTGGAAACAGATGTCTCAGAGCGCTTAATCACTTTGAAGATGAGGATGGTGAAGGGGACGATCGATGTGATGTGCTAACATTATGGTGGTAAGGTGAAGAGGATGGTCTCTATGATGGGCCAATGCCCTTAGTCAAAACATGGTGAATCTTCTCATACTATCTTCTCTATCCAAGTGACAAAGATGCTAAAAAGTCCTCCATGTCCCCTTGATCATAGCCCCGAGCATGTGTGAATGCATGTGAACATTGGAAAATGTGTAAAAAGAAGAAGAAACAAAAGGAAGGTGTAAGCATGATGGCTAGCCTACACAATAATATAAAAATTTAAAGTTAAAAACAAGTTTTCTTCAAGCTCTAAAAAAATTATCACAACTTTGATTTGCATCAATATTTTACATTTATTATTGAAACTTTAACTTGCAAAAAAGGATAAATGTGTGCTTTCATTGAAATAGAACAAGTTACTATAGGAGCAAAAACACTCAAATACAATGTATTAGTACTCTAAGCCGGCTCCCTCTTATCTTGGCACAGCTCAACGTAAACCCATATATAAATATGAAGAGCTCTCCTCTTAAAGACACATTCTCTAGCTTGTTCACACTATCACTACATCTTCTTCTACATTTATCTATGTGTTTTCTTTTGCATTTTTTGTAGCTAGGAGGAGATTGAAGACTCGTGTAGTTTGTGGAGCTACCTCAATGACATGCCACCACCTTGGCTGTGAAGTCTTGGGATAGAAAATCACTTGAAAAAGAGAAATGAGATTGCATGAGATAATGAGTGCAAAGATTATGCAAGAACTTGCAAAACGATATGATGTACTTGTTTGCAATGCTCGGGTAGGAAAAATGTGTCTCAAGTATTGGCCCATCCTTTTGTTGATAAAGTCAGCTCTCCTCTACACATGGTAGCAATCCCCTTCCCCCCCCCCCCCCCCCCCCCCCCCCCCCCCCCCTCCCCCCTCAATTCTGCAACATTACATGATTTTTGCTACAACTGGACCCCAACTGGATAAGTGTGGATGATCATTGTTGGCTAGATTGCTCAAATTTTTCCATGACCTTGCAATATAATGCACATCGCTGAATGTCAACCCGCTCTATCCTAAAGTGGTGTAAAGGATGTTGCCATGTACGACTTGTACTATGACAAAACACAAAACTGAGTGTCAATGTCAAAAATGCCATATCACAGTCAACCATCTTAAACTCATGAATCATCAGCAAGCTCTCAAGATCTTCAAGATAACATATCGATGGTCAAAGGCATATCGTGTAGCATATTGCTCTTGTTTTGCATCACCATATTGAGCAAGCCATTTTTGCATCGCTCAATTATGAAGCATGCAAAATTGGTTGATCTTTGCCTCCAAGTCTATGCTCATTTTCTTTTCCATTTTGGGGCCCACCATCACCATTTGAGTTACGTGCTCATCATCAATTGTCTGCTAGAGCATCATCTACATGGTCCAACCTAGAGAGCCACTTGGAAATGTACATTAATGATTTGGAAACCAACCATTGGAGTTACGTGCTCATCATCAACTGTCTGCCAGAGCATCATCTACATGGTCCAACCTAGAGAGCCACTTGGAAATGTACATTAATGATTTGGAAACCAACCAACCCTGTGTCATGATTCTCTCTTGGAGTGCCCTTTGATGCACATAACCTTAAGCATCTTTATGAAGTCCTCTAGAAAGAACATCCATTTGGAATGCATGATGCCCACTATTTCCACCTCATCAACAACTATGTGTAGAAGGAGATGAACTTGAAAGGTAAGAATGGTGGTTGGAAAGTGTGATTTGAACATGCAAATCACCTCTGCATTGTTTTTTTCATGGAGGTATAGAGGCTGTGTTGGGGTTTAAGCCAAGTGGCCGGTTGCCCATCACACCTTATTCTTTGGTCATATGGATAGAATAAGGAGCAGTGAAGAATTATCTCATTGAGAGCTCCACCAAACACCTATGTACTCTTGCACTGCACCTTGCACTTGCACTTGCACGCACACGCTCCCATGTGCATGAGTCTTAGCTTGAGCTAAGGCTTGAGCTAAGGCTTGAGCTAAGGCTCAAAGGATTAGCAAAAAATAAGCTTTTTGAAAGCTCGTTTGACTGTGGAAATTTTGAAGCTTGGAAAACGTTAAAGTTTTTTGTGGTAACTAGATGCAAAGTGAAGGAAACATTGGGAGTTAAAAAATGCAATAAAGTTATTTTTTGGCAGTGCTATAGACCTAGAAACACATAGTGTTGATGAATTAATGATGACGGTGGTGATTTTTCTCTCTTGCAGGCATCAGTGGCTACTATAGAGTGCTACAGAGAGCAACAAGCGAGTGTGTAGCACTCCAGAGTAGAGAGAGAGAGAGAGAGAGAGAGAGAGAGAGAGAGAGAGAGAGAGAGAGAGAGAGAGAGAGAGAGAGAGAGAGAGAGAGAGAGAGAGAGAGAGAGAGAGAGATTTAGACACACATAGTGTGTGTGTGTGTGTGTGCGGATTCAACATCTCTGGCATCATCCTCGACATCGACTCCGCCTTCTTTGAAATCAACTTTGGCTTCTCTGACATTGATGCCGGGTTTGTCCTCTCCAAACTCTCTAGCTCTGACATCTTTGGCATCATCCTCTTCAGCTTTGACATCTCTGGCATCTTTTTCGGCACCAACATCACTCTCACACATACAAAGATTGGATGTATGCTTTTTGTGGATTGTTGATGCATATACCTGTGGATATTTCCAAAGTCCACAATTCCCACTGTGAGACAGAGACCATCTTGATTAGTGGGACACAGAGAGCAGTTTTCCTCTGTGCTAGCAATCTGTCGAGATGTTACCATATACATGTGGTAGTGATGTGTGTGAACACACTAGGAGTGCCGGGGCATTTTTTCCCTCTTTAGGAGGTTTTTTCCCCCGTGCATTGTATATACGCCCATCACTCTAGGGCTATCTATCTTTCCATTGCACACTAAGTAACACACTCTCTATTGTGTGCTTTGAGCTTCCTTCGTCTTCTCCAAGCTGTGTGTGTTTCTCTACAACCCTAATTCCAACAATTGGTATCAGAGCAGGTCACGTCCTCCCGGGCTTAGCCGCCAGCTGCTCCAGCACACGCCTGCTCACTTTCTCCGATTTCAGTGAGCTTTGGCGAGCGTTCGCAGGTTGACAAATATTTTGGGAGCGCTCGAAGAGCTTGGTCTGCTCAGAATTTTGATTTGGGCTCATTTCGGCCTCCGTTTCCACTACGGGCAGTACTGCACAGGCTATTTCGTCATTTTGTGCAGATTTTCTGTCAGTGCCGTTTTCTGCATAACAGGTGCCTTATAGTCTTCTACGGTTTGTGCTATATAGCACAAGTTGTTCCCGCTCCATTTCTCCTATTATCGGGCAGTTTTCACATCAGGTGCAGCATTTACCATGGCTGACAACAACAACACAGATGTGTTCAAGATGTTTGCTACTGAGGACAGGTTGGATGGGGACAACTACCCTATGTGGGCTTATATGATGCAACATGTTCTTGTGTCAAAGGGTGTCTGGAACATTGTGCAGGGCATTGATGTACGTTCTGGTTCTGATGATGTAGGCGATGTTGAGGATGTTGCAAGTCTTGCTACAAGGATTGCAGCTGTTAGAGTTGTTTTGCCTACGGCAGAACAAGCTCGTTGGGATGTTAAGGATGCGCAGGCTCATGCACTGATTGCGTTGTCTGTGAAGCGCACCATTATTCCTCACATCCGTTCAGCAAAATCTGCAAAACAGGCTTGGGATATTCTAGCAGGTCTTTATGCAAGCCGCAATGAGGCTAAAATTGCTTTGCTGCGTAAAGAGCTAGAGTCGAAGATTATGCATGAGGAAGATGATATGGACACTTTCCTTGCTAGTGTCAAGGATATCAATGAGCAACTCATTTCTGCAGGTGAAGTCATTTCTGACAGTTCCCTTGTGCAGACTATTCTTGATGCCTTACCAGATTCCTACCAGACTTTTGCTAGTACTTGGAGACTGATGACCCAAGGAAATCCTGAAGTTGTCAAGTTTGATGCATTATGCACATTGCTGTTGCAAGAGTCACTTTCTAGAAAAAACAGGACTAGGCAGCGTGCAGTTGAACATGCTTTTATTGCTTCTCAAAGAAAGGGTGGTAACAGTAATGCAGCCACTTCTTATGGTTCTGCTGCGAGTGGCAAAAATTCTGTTCCTAATGCTTCTGCTGGCAGCACTTCGTCTGGCAATTCTGGTGATAAGGGCAAAAAGAAGATGCGTTGCCATTATTGTAAAGCCAATGATCACTTGATCAAGTCGTGTCCTAAGTTGAAGGCCAAAGAGGCTAAGAAGAAAGAGGGTGGTTCCACTGCAAATGCTGGTTCCACTACAAATGCAGCCATTGTTGAGTCTTCTGTGAAAGGAGATTGTGATGCTGATGTTGATGCAGAATGGGCTTTTAGCGCAGAGTGCACTTACAATCCTGCTGTCCATGATGCATGCTTGTCAGTTGCTGCAGATTCACATGTGTGGTATTTCGACAGTGGTGCTACAAAGTACATTACCTCACATCGTGAATTGTTTACCTCTCTCGAGTCTGTCCCTCATGGGAATTCAGTCACTTGTGCCAACAACGCCTCTTATCCAGTTCAGGGAGTTGGAAAGATTGTGCTCACTGCTGCTAATGGCAGTTCCTTCACACTTGTTGATGCACTTTATGTACCTGGGATCAAGAAGAATCTATTGTCTGTATCCGCACTTGCTAGACTTGGACTTGTAGTCAAATTTGTGGATGACAGATGTACAGTTCATGATCTCAGTTTTGGTGATGAAATTGTTGCATCTGGGCTTTTGTGCCGTGGGCTGTATAAGCTCACTTTGTATGACAAGTGTGGACAAAATTTTGCAAATGCTGTTGCAGATTCAAGGGCTATTTCAGATGCAAAACTTTGGCATGCACGTTTTGGTCATCTGAATTTTGCCAGTTTGCTGCGTTTGCAGAAATCTGATATGGTTGCTTCTTTGCCGCCTCTTGAAGCACCTATCAAACATGTTTGTGAAGGCTGTATTCTGGGTAAAATGCAGCGTTCTAAGTTTCCAAAGGATGGTTCAGTTAGGGCCACATGCAGGTTGCAGCTTGTGCATAGTGACGTTTGTGGGCCCATGCAAACTCCGTCCTTGGGCAATTACCTGTACTTCGTGACTTTCATTGATGATTACTCCAGGCATGCGTGGGTATTTCCGCTTAAAGCGAAGTCCGAAGTTTTTATGTGCTTCAAACAATTTTTGGCTATGGCTGAAAATGTCTCAAAATGTACTATGGGCACCCTCCGTTCCGATCGAGGGGGGGAGTATATGTCTCATGAATTTAATGCATTTCTGGCTAGTCGTGGGATAAAACACCAATGTACAGTGCCTTATACACCTCAGCAAAATGGTGTTGCTGAGAGGAAAAACAGGTCACTAACGGAAATGGCACGATGTATGGTCAAAAGTCAAGCTTTGCCGCATTCTTTTTGGCTTGAGGCCATCATGTGTGCCACTTATGTACTTAACAGGTGTCCTACGAAAGCTTTGCAGTCTATTACTCCATATGAAGCATGGCATGATAGAAAACCTTCTATTGAGCACATGCGTGTTTTTGGCTGTTTGGCATATGCTTTGGTGCCACAAGTGCAGCGCAGAAAATTGGATGATAAGGCTGTCAAATGTATTTTTGTTGGTTATAGTGCTGAAAGCAAAGGTTACAGGTTGTATCATCCGCAAACAAAACGTATTTTGGTTTCACGGGATGTAGTGTTTGTGGAAGATTCTGTTCAACCCTTGCTGTCATGTACTAGAGACAGTAATGTAAGCTCACAGGACATTTATGACACTTTGTTGCCTCTTTTCAGTGGTGGAAATACGAATGTAAGTTCCAATGAGGCAAATGTACAGCCTATGGGGGTTTCTGAAAATGTTTTAGAACAGCCTATTACTGATGCAGATGTACATGATGTACTTGATGAGGAAAGGGCTGAAAATGAGCAGGCTAGGGGTATGCCAAAATGGCTGGTGCACACTTTGCGTGACAGTAAATTGGATGCACCTTTATCTAGTCGTACTCGTTCAGGCTCTCGCCATGCATCTTATGCATCAGATTGTTATGCTTTGGCTGTGTCTAGTTTACATGATGTTGAGGAGCCTCTGTCTTTTGATGAAGCACAGAATTCAGAAAATTGGATTGCTGCCATGAAATCAGAATATGATGCACTTATAGAGAATGACACATGGACTTTATGTGATTTGCCTCCTGGCAAAAAGGCCATTGGTACAAAGTGGGTTTACAAGTTGAAACGCAAGCCGGATGGTGAGATCGATCGCCATAAGGCTCGACTTGTTGCAAAGGGTTATGCACAACAAAAAGGCATAGATTATGAAGAGACTTTTGCTCCCACTTGTCGTATGACTACTGTGCGTTTTCTATGTGCATTGGCAGCTCATTTTGGTTGGGATGTACATCAATCAGACATTGTTACTGCTTTCTTGAATGGTGACATATTTGAGGAAGTTTATGTAACGCAGCCTCGCGGTTTTGTCATAAAAGGACAAGAGGACAAAGTGTGCAAATGTAAGAAGGCTTTGTATGGGTTGAAGCAATCTCCTCGTGCTTGGTATGAGAAAGCTGACACTCATTTGGTTAAACGAGGCTTTCGTAACAGTCCAACAGAAAGCACATTGTATGTAAAGCGTGAGGATGATGTATTTCTCATTGTGGTTCTTTATGTTGATGATTTGCTGATCACTGGACCAAATGAGAGACATATTGCTGAATTTAAGGCTGATTTGAATGCTACTTTCAAGATGAAAGATTTGGGGTTGTTGCATCATTACTTGGGTATACAGTTTAAGCAGTGTGATGGTGGTATTGCCTTGTGTCAGAAAAGTTACATAGAGACATTGCTATGTAAGTTTGGACTTGAGGATTGCAAACCTATTGCCACTCCCATGGAAACAGGTTTGAAGTTGAGTCTACATGATGCTGGCGATCCTGCTGATGTCACTCTTTACCAAATTGCTGTTGGCTGCCTCATTTATGTATGCAACACGAGGCCAGATATTCAGTTTGCAGTCTCGCAGGTCAGCAGATTTATGCATAGCCCAGGGTCTAAGCATTGGCAGGCTGTCAAGAGGATTTTCCGCTACCTTAGTGGCACTTTACATCTTGGCTTGTTTTATCCCAAGGGGGGATCATTGCCGCCAGACTTACATGCTTTTTCGGACTCAGATTGGGCTGGTTGTTTTGACACGCGAGTGTCCACAAGTGGTTTTTGTTTCATGCTTGGCAGTTCATGTATATCATGGTTGAGCAAGAAGCAACCTACTGTGGCCACTTCGAGTTGTGAGGCTGAGTACAGGGCAGTCTTCACAGCTACGGTTGAGTGTGTATGGCTCAGACGCCTTATGGCTGACTTGGGTGTTGGACAGGACACTGCCAACACTATCTACACTGACAGTCAGAGCGCATTGGCAGTTGCGAGGAACCCAGTTTTTCATGCTCGCACAAAGCACATTGAGGTGCATTACCACTATGTCAGGGAGAGGCTCTCAGCAGGAGAGATCAGCTTGGCTTATGTGCCAACACAGGACAACCTTGCAGATCTTTTCACAAAGGCATTGTCTCGTGAGAAGCTTGAAGCTTTCCGCAAAGCTTTGGGCTTACTCCCCTTTGTGGACTGATCCTGTCCTCAGGGCATGGCACTTCCCTTTACTCATGTGCCAGCTCTCGTTCACCGCATCACTCCAGGGGGGATTTGTTACCATATACATGTGGTAGTGATGTGTGTGAACACACTAGGACTGCCGGGGCATTTTTTCCCTCTTTAGGAGGTTTTTTCCCCCGTGCATTGTATATACGCCCATCACTCTAGGGCTATCTATCTTTCCATTGCACACTAAGTAACACACTCTCTATTGTGTGCTTTGAGCTTCCTTCGTCTTCTCCAAGCTGTGTGTGTTTCTCTACAACCCTAATTCCAACACGAGAGACATAGTTTCCTGAGCATACTGCTTGGAGGTGTAGATTCGGCATTGGCACTACATGTGGAGTTAGCATTGGAGATCCGATCGTAGCTTGCATTCCAATCGAGGAGTAGCATTCTGCATCAACATTACAGATGGAGACAGGGTTTACTCATGATTTTTGCTACAAGCTGCAACACTATTTAGTTTCAGTGGGAGTTTTGCATATGAGACTTATGCGTTTTTTGACAGCACATGCTTATTGCTGTGAGCTCTTTGAGAGCATATCCCTGTTGGGATTGACTTTTTGCTTGCACACTGTTTTGACACTTGTTTATGTGCGATATCAGACTTATTTAAGTTGAGTTGCGGTAACTGCCTATGTACGTCATCTAAGGAGCCAATTTGGCTTGATTTTTTTACCAGTTACCCGGCCGCTTTTGAGACTCGAACCGGAAGAGCCCTTTTTGAGACTATGGCTAGTCTTTGGGTTTGCATAGCCTTTTGTGAGGGTTGTTGTGTGAGGTTTTTTGAAGCCGAGCACTGGAGGAAGGGTTACCTGGTGTGAGGTGGCTAGGTTTCTAGAGATCCCTTTTGTGGCCTTGCCATAGGTTATGTATAGACGGGTAGTCATCTGACAGTTATTTGAGCAGTCATGCCACTCTATGCCCAGTGATTACACCTTGATTGGTTTATGCATTATCTTTGGTTGAGTTTTTCTTGAGATTCTGATCTCCAAACAAAGGAGACTCTGTCGGATTTTTCTCGTGAGTCATCCATATGTATTCTTGGCACACTTGACTGATTACACATAGTAATATTGCTACATATTGTCTTTAGGTTTTGCTCCTATTATAGGGGAAACCTTGTCAAACTTCTCCCAAAAAATTTTCCATAAGTTTTTTGCTTACATTCTCTTGAACTATGATTGCTAATAGTGCTTTGGACAAGGAAGAATACTTCATCAAAAAGTTTGATGGCACAAACTTTGCAATTTGGAAGCAGCATATGAGACAATAAGGGATTGGTAGCACCTTTGCGTGAGAGAAAAGAGAATGCGTACAATAATGATCAGTGGGAAGATTTGAATGAGCATGCTATGACGACCATTCGCCTGCCCCTTGGTGAATACATTTACTTCATAATAATAGGTAAGACCATGGGATGGTTTGTGTAGCATGGGATGGTAAAAGTGCCTCAAACAAAGTTTTTCTTATGAAGAAACTTATGCACATGAACATGAAAGAAGTAACAGTGTATGCTCTCATTTGAATGAGTTCAAAAACGTCTTTTTGTAGCTTACTTCCAAAGTTCTTAACTTTGATGATGAGATGAAGGCCATTTTATTGCTATGTTCATTGCCATCGTCATGGGATACATTCAATACAACCATAAGTAACTCCGCACCTAAGGGAGAGCTTGCTTTTAGTGATGTTACTAGCGTATTTCTTGCTGAGGAGATTAGACTCCAATCTCTTGATGTGAGTGGGAATGGTGATGCATATATGGCTAGTGGCAGCCATGACAAGCAAAGGCAGCATTGTCGTAGTCGTGGTCATTCTCAAGACTGCACGAACAATCGTAGCAAGAGTCATGGAAGACATGAGGAATGCTGAATGCTATCACTGCCATAAAGAGGGACATGTAAAGAAGGATTACCGTGCATTCCATCATGAAAAGGGCAAAGAAAAGGTGAAGTCTATTACACCTAAAAGAAGCTTGAAGATAGAGAAACTTATTTGTTGCTGAGTCTCCAGTTGTTGAGAATGTTTGTGATGTGCCTAATGATGTGTTGATCTTCACTTTAGATTTGAGTCTTGATGCATTGTTAGCTCTTTACAAGTGGAATGCCCAAAATTGGATAGTGGACTCAGGTGCTAGGTTTCATGTGACTCCTCGTAAGGAGTGGTTTTCTACATATACCGCCACACATGGTACAATGAAACTAGGGAATTCTTATGAGCTTGATATATGTGTATTGGAAAAATCAAGTTTTCTATGTGTCATGGCATTGAGTTTATGATACATTTTTGCACATGGTTCTTGGACCATCAAGAAAGGATACCTGGTCATGCTTAAAGGCCAGAAGTATGGCTCATTGTATTCACTCTATGTATCTTCAGTGAAAGAGAGCTCCATCTACAGAGTTGTGGCATAGCCGGCTGGACATATGAGTCAAAAAGAAATGAAGATACTGCAACATTTTGGTTATATCCCTGTGTTAGATTACTCTAAATTTTCTTTATGTGAGTATTGCATTTATGGAAAACAAACTGGGTTGACCTCAACTCCTTTATACAAAGAGTTAGGAAGTCCTCTAGATCTTGTTCATAGCAACTTGTGCAAACCTATGCCTGTTAAGTCTCTAGGGGGGGCACTATAATTCCTAACATTCATAGATGAATCTACTAGGAAGGTGTGGGTTTATCTCTTGAAACAGAAGAGCGAAGTCATTAGGATTTCTAGAAGTTCTTAGTCATGGTAGAAAACCACTCAAGTAGAAAGCCTCAAGCTTTTTCCTCATGCATGCTATCATGTATGAATCTTGATGTTCTTCCTCCATTTTCCTCACCTCCTCTTGCTCGGGGGTGCACTATGTAATCATGTTAATGTATAACTGAGTTCGAAAGGAGGGGTTTTAAAATGCAAAATTTTTTAGGCAATTGAACATATATACATTAAAATAAGGGGTTTTATATTCAATTTTAAAAAAAAAACCTAAAATAAGGGGTCATTTTATTCATTCAGACATGTTAAAAGACGGATCTTTTTAATACCCCATGAATGCATGTTATATAGGGGGGTACTAAGAATGATAACCCCCTCGAGTCCTCTTACAAGCAATTCCAATTGGTCATGTCTTTGACAAAGCTTATAGCTTCTCCGCAAGGAATCAAAGAGATATATATCTTATGCAGTAGAGATCTCACAAGATTATTCGCCCCTTTAAGCATTCAGTCACAAACTCCACTCCATCTTTCAAGGATATAACCTCTTTGGTGCCTATGTGGGAGATGGCCACAATGTCTTGTATGGCTACACTAGGCAATTGGCTGCACAAAATGATGTTTTGCAACAAGAGTGTGCACTTACACTAAAAGGTCATTCAATGTGCTGAGAAAGTCAAAAGCAACAAGGAGAACATCAAGGAGCTTACACATCAAATCAGAGAAAAAAATCACACTAGTTCTTTAACAAAGAGAAAGAAGACTATGGGACATTGAGGACTTGAAGGTTGGCTTGGGAAGAATTAAGCACAAGTGTAAGCCATCAAGTAAGTCCATCTATACTTCCCTAAGTTTAAGCTCATAGCTCCTAGATATCTCTCTTACTTTTGGCATGCAGGCCTAGATATTTGCTTCACATTGACAAGGAAGTGGAGCATAGCACAACCAACTCTTTGGCTCCTTATGGTTTGTGTTGGCACATAAGCCAACCTGATCTCCCCTGCTGAGAGTCGCAACTTGACATAGTGATAATGCACCTCAATGTGCTTTGTGCGAGCATGAAAAACTGGGTGCCTCACAATTGCCAATGCACTCTGACTGTTAGTGTAGATGATGTTGGCAGTATCCTTTCGTAGCCATAAGGAATTTGAGCCATACACACTCAACCGTAGTTGTGAAGATTGACTTGTACTCAGCCTCACAACTAGAAGTGGCCACAATAGGTTGCTTCTTGCTCAACCATGAGATACATGAACTTCCCAGCATATGAAACAAAAACCACTTGTGGACATTCACATGTCAAAACATCCAGACCAATCTGAGTCCAAAAAAGCATGTAAATATGCAACAATGATCCCCCCTTGGGATAATACAAGCCAATATGTAAAGTGCCACTCAAGTAGCAAAAAATCCTCTTGACAGCCTGCCAATGCTTAGACCCTAGGCTATGCATAATTGACCTGTGAGACTGTAAACTGAATATTCGGCCTTGTATTGCATACATAAATAAGGCATGCAATAGCAGTTTGGTAAAGAGTGACATTGAAAGGATCATGAACATCATGAAGAATTAATTTCAAGCCTTTTTCCATGGGAGTGGCAATAGGTTTGCAATCCTCAAGTCCAAACTCACATAGCAATGTCTCTATGTAACTTGTTTGGTAGAAGGAAATACCACCATCGCATTGCTTAAACTGTATGCCCAAGTAATGATGCAACATATCCAAATCTTTCATCTTGAAAGTAGCATTCAAATGAGTCTTAAATTCAGCAGTATGTGCCTCATTTGGACCAGTGATCAACAAATCATCCACATATAGAACAATGATGAGAAGTACATCACCCTCACCCTTTACATACAAAGTGTTTTATATTGGACTGTTTATGAAAGCCTCGTTTGGCCAAATGAGTGTCAGCTTTCTCATACTACCAAGCACGAGGAGATTGCTTAACCCATACAAAGCTTTCTTACGTTTACACACTTTATCTTCTTGTCCTTTCTTGACAAAACCGCGAGGCTATGTTACATAAACTTCCTAAAAAATGTCACCATTCAAGAAAGCAATATCAATGTCTGATTGATGTACATCCTAATCAAATTGAGATGCCAATGAGAAAAGGCATAGTAGTCATATGATAAGTGGGAGCAAAAGTCTCTTCATAGTCTATGCCTTTCTATTGTACATAGCCTTTTGCAACAAGTCGATCCTTATAGTGATCAATCTCACCATGCGGATTACATTTCAATTTGTAAACCCACATCATACCAATGTCCTTTTTGCCAGGAGGCAAATCACATAAAGTCCATGTGTCATTTTCTTCAAGTGCATCATATTCTGGCTGTAGGGCAAACATCCAATTTTTTTAATTTCTGTGCTTCACCAAAAGATAGAGGTTCCCCAACAGCACATAAACTGAAAGCAGCCAAAGCGTAGCAATCTAATGCATAAGATGCATGACAAGAACTTGAACGAGTACAAATAGACAAAGGTGCATCCAATTTACTATCACACAAAGTATGCACCAGCCATTTTGGCATACCTCTAGCCTGTTCATTCTTAGCCCTTTCCTCATCAAGTACATCATGTACATCTACATCAAAAATTGGCTGATCTGTAACATTTTTGGAAACTCCCATAGACTGTACATTTGTCTCATTGGAATTTACATTCCACCAGTGAAAAGAGGCAATAAATTGTTATAAATGTCATGTGAGCTTACTATATTGTTTCTAGTACATGTCAGCAAGGGCTGAACAAAATCTTCCAAAAAAATCCTGTGAAACCAAGATACACTTTATTTGCAAATGGTACAACTTGCAACCTTTGCTTTCAACACTATAACCAACAAAAATGCACTTGAGAGCCTTATCATCCAATTTTTTGCGATGCGTTTGTGGTAGCAAAGCATAAGCCAAACACCCTAAAACTCGCATGTAATCAATAGATGGCTTTCTATTATGCCATGCTTCATATGTAGTAATAGATTGCAAAGCTTTTATAGGACACCTATTAAGTACATAAGTGGCACACATGATGGCCTCAAGCAAAAATGAATGTGGCCAAGCTTGAATTTTGACCATCCATCTTACCATCTCTACAACTGATATGTTCTTCTTTTTAGCAACACCATTTTGTTGAGGTGTATATGACAGTGTACATTGGTGTTTTATCCTACAACTAGCCAAAAATGCATTAAACTCATGAGACATATGCTCCCCCCTCGATCGGAATGGAGGGTGCCCATAGTACATTTAGCGACATTTTCAGCCATAGCCAAAAATTGCTTGAAGCACATAAACACGTCGGACTTCGCCTTAAGCGGATACACCCATGCATGCCTAGAGTAATCATCATGAAAGTCACAAAGTAAAGGTAACTGATCAAGGACAGAGTTTGCATGGGCCCACAAACATCACTATGCACAAGTTGCAACTTGCATGTAGCCCTAACCGAACCATCCTTTGGAAACTTCGAACGCTGCATCTTATCCAAAATACAATCTTCACAAACATGCTTAACAGGTGCTTCAAGAGGCAGCAAAGAAGCAACCATATCAGATTTTTGCAAACACAGCAAGCTGGCAAAATTCAGATGCCCAAAACGTGCATGCCAAAGTTTTGCATGTGAAATAGCCTTAGAATCCACATTTGCATTTGCAAAATTTTGCCCACACTTGTCATATAAAGTGAGCTTACATAAACGACGACATAAATGCATGATGCAACAATCTCATCACCAGAACTAAGATCTTGATTGGCAGTGACAAAAATGGCAAGGAATGAAAAAATTGCTTGTAGAGTATTGCGCTTGTAGTGCAAACGGAGGCCAAAATAAGCCCAAATCAAAAATCTGAACAAAATCAACATGCTAAAGCTCACCAAAGCTCACTCAAATCTAAGAAAGTGAGTAGGTGTGTGCTGGTGGCACTGACAACTAAGCCGGGGAGGATGCAACCTCCTCTGATACCAATTATCGGAATTAGGGTTTCAAGAAAACACACACAACTTGGAAAAGACGAAGGAATCTCAAGGCACACAATAGAGAGTATATTACTTAGTGTGCAATGTAAAGATAATATAGCCCTAGAGTGATGGGCGTATATACAATGCATGGAGGAAAAAATGCCCCGTCAGTCCTAAGTGTGTTCACACACATCACTTACCACATGTATATGGTAACAAAATCAGTCCAATATTACTAGCCTCTTGGATGAAAAAAAACTATGGAAATATTGTTGCCAATTTTCTTGTCAACCTTTCAAAGGAGAACCAACTCCATGCATGGGGCGTTCAAACAATTTTTGATAAAGCTAGTATATTGAAAAGAGGACATGTTTCCATTTACAAGTTCACCTTTTGTAGTCATTTTAAAAGTTTAATGAAGGATTCCATGTATATTTTTCCGTAAATCTATGCATTATTTGTCCCATCTTGTTCCTTTGTCTATGTCTCAATGTTGCATTTTTTGGTCCTCAATGGTCGCATAACGCAAGAGGGAGAGGTGATAAAAATTCATAGCCCCCTCTTGCATTGTGATGCAATAATAAAATTTTATCATGCTACAATGTGAGAGCATGTGGCAACCCTAAACCTTTTGCCCCAAATCCCTCTTGTGTTGTTGCAAAGCATAAATGTTATCTTGTAAGTAAACATTTTTCAAGCCATGATGCAAAATGTTTTGTTCTACTATGCCATAGTGACCACAATTTGCACCAAAATGCAAGGAGGGGGGGTGCCTACAATCCTCTCCCTAATTTTTCATTGTGGCATGATATTATTATTGTTGTGCCACATCACAAAACAAGTTGAGCAATTGTGTAAGACCCCTCCATGTCATGCTGTGGTGCCAAAAAAAGTGTCATACCATAGCGCGTGAAGGAGGGATGCCTACTGAGCTCCCTCCGTTCTTTCACATTGTAGCATGTCAAAATTGTTGTTGTGCCACAACACAACACAACACAACACAACACAGGGGTAGCATTGGGGGGCATCATGTTGCAAGAAAGAGAACGTTGCATCACGATGTGAAAAGAAAGGGTGCCTACCAACCCCCCTTGTTTCATGTTGTGGCACAACGAATACTAATTGTTCCATAACACAAAATAAAGGGAGTGGTAGGGCAAGACCCCTCCATGTCACACTATGGCACAACAATTGTGTGATTCTTGTCACAATACAATGTGAATGGGATTGTGGTTCCTCTCCTTCCAAAAAGCCGCATTGAGTTGTGGCATGTGGGTGCACACTTTCCAAGACAATACACTTCCCACAATGAACGAGGCTTAGAATTGTATTAGCCATCATGTCGGTATCCCATGATTCGTAATGATAATTATGTTTGTCCTCATATATATAATGTTTCTCTTTCCATAGTGTCAAGTATTTGTTAGGGTTCAAGCTAACTAGCTAGACACCCAATTTACTAACCGTACTAACTTTATCTCTATTGACTGGTAATATATATCAATAAGGAGTAGTGAGGGATTCTACCCTCACTGAGAGCTCCATCCAAAACTCTTTGTGTTTTCATTTCTTGCATAGCATGTCAAGACGCAAGCATTTGTGCACACACTCTTCACAAGTTGTATAAGAGCCGACGAGAGAGCTTCATCATCATGAATTCTTTGTGCATTATTTGGAGTTGATCTATATCCATGTTACAAAGGATATTATTCACCCAAAGAATTGTCTTTAATTGCACACACATTGGAGTACATTGATGTGTGCTTACAATAGGATTTTGAGCAAAAAATTGAACCCATGTATGGGATTTTTGGAGCTGAGATCTCAACTTGGGTTTAGCTCATTTAGGAGCTGATTTTTCTGAGATTTGGGACCATTTTTTTGTGGTTATTCAATCCACAATGTGGTAGATTAGCAATACTTAGCTTTCACAGTAGGTGGCATTATTTTGCCCGAAAAATGCATTTTTGGCCATAATTTCCTCGTACTGAGATCTACACAACCCAAGAGCCCTTTTAGGGGCTTTGGCACATTTTGAATAAAATGGTGGTCTCCATTTGACCTAATCATGATCATATTTTTTGCAGCAACATACATGACATCAGCATACTCTGTCTCACACACACACTTCAATTTTTGGCTTCGACGACTTCAAAATCTCTTCGGGCATGCGCAACACTCGTTCGACAGCGAAAGTCGACATCGACACACTATCAACATTGACATTGACACAACATTTTCACACATCATTAGAGAGAGCAATATTGACAGTCCTTCCTCCACTTCTTAGTGCTCTATTTTGCACATATTTTTTGTGATGTATACCTATTATGATTTGGTTGTGTGTGCTTAACCATTGACGGCTCACATGTTACCAATTTTTCATTAGTTTATTGGACTCATAGGTCTACACAGCTGCAAATCTATTGTTCCTACACTTGACAGTTCTAGCTGCGGCATGTACAACATTTGTGGCTCTCTCTCTCTCTCTCTCTCTCTCTCTCTCTCTCTCTCTCTCTCTTTTCCCCCACAACAGATTGATAGAGTTGTTGATCCTGAAAAGCAGTGGACTTTAATTAATGAGAAGATGCAAGATGCTAAAAGCATGTTGATTTTACATACATGATCTCGTGCTGAAATAATGGACGTGTTCATTGGTTTTCTCCATTTCATAACCAAATTATATGTAGCACTAAAATCTTCAATAAATGTTGTTTCTCTTTGAGGGAGGAATTAATCATGTGGATGGCTTTGTGAGAGTTGTAGTAGTTTTTCTCCAAGACAACCTTTTTGTAAAGAGGCATCAATCATGGCTGATTTGCACTCAATGGATACCAAGAAGAATGGATAAAAGTCCTAGGTTGCAGCAAAATTTACCAGCGTGGAGAGGGATTTTTTGCTTCAAAATTTTGCTTACGTGTCATCCATTATTGAGTAGTGGATTGATGTTTTTCTTGATCCTTGATTGTGTGTGGTGGATCCACCTTTGGTTATCTTGCTAATTATACTTGAGATTTTTGCAGCATCTACAAAGTGATTGATAAAGGCTTTAGTTGTACTATACAACTACTTTGCTATAGATACATATGTATGTTGGGCACTAATTGATGTTATCAGATTGAAGCAAAAGGAGGTACAATCATCAAGGCTTACAAGAGGAGATTGCTAGTCAAGGGTTGCTGTAAAAATATGTGTTGAAGCAAATGTGTAGTGGTGTTGGGCATCCTATACACCTCGTAAAGGCACCATACACACTTCGTAAAGAAAAGAGCAACGTTACAGGGTAAGAAAAGTGGTATCTTCAAAGAAGCACTACTATGAAGCTACTATTCTTAGTATGTGGGACGGTGATGCACCAATAGGTCGAAGAATCTTGAGATTTGTTGTGGGATAGATATGAGGGGATGTTGCAAAAATATGTCTCGCTTTTAGTGGACATGTGCGCCAAATGCATTGTGCTCCTAAACACACAAAAATTACTTCTCCAGTTTCTTATCATAAATGTTGTAAACACACAAAAAGTCCTTCATGAGCTTCCTGGATGGAAAGTCATGCTTTTGCATGACTCAATATAAGGATATGCCCAACAAGATTGTGGCAAAGATGCTCTAGGCTAGTGTCAGAACATGCAAAGTAAAGGCTTATTTCTAGGTGCAATCAGCTATTCTTTGCATCTTTGAAGGTCTTTGGAATTTCCTAAGACTTTGAACATTAGTTAGAGAATGCATAATGAGGTTCTGGTCGGGAGGTTCTGGTCGGGCCTTTGTGAAAATATGGCTTGCTTAGCAGTGCTTTCATCAGCATGTATGGGAAATGTGGCATCCTCACAAAATTACAAAAACTCTCAGTCAGCTTCTTGTCTGCCACCATCTCCTGAAACACACTGATTGCAGAATATGCTTAGAATGACTTCCAAAAAAAAAAGGACTAGACAACGTGCAGTTGAACATGCCTTTATTGCTGCTCATAGGAAAGGTGGTAACAACAATGTAGCCACTTCTCATGGTTCTTTTGTGAGTGGTAAATCACCTATTTATAACGCTTCTACTGAAACACACTGGTTGCAGAATATGCTTAGAATGACTTCCAAAAAAAAAAGGACTAGACAACGTGCAGTTGAACATGCCTTTATTGCTGCTCATAGGAAAGGTGGTAACAACAATGTAGCCACTTCTCATGGTTCTTTTGTGAGTGGTAAATCACCTATTTCTAACGCTTCTACTGGAAGCAATTTACCTAGGAATTCTGGTGATAAGGGCAAAAAGAAGATGCATTTACATTATTGTAAAGTTAATGATCACTTGATCAAGCAGTGTCCTAAGTTGAAGGCCAAAGATGCTGGTTCCACTACGAGTCTTTTGTGAAAGGAAACTGTGATGCTAATGTTGATGCAGAATGGGCTTTTAGTGCAGAGTGCACTTATAATCCTGTTGTCCATGATGCATGCATGTCAATTCACATGTGTGGTATTTTGATAGTGGTGCTACAAAGCACATTACCTCACATCGTGATTTGTTCACCTCTCTTTAGTCTGTCCCTCATGGAAATGCAGTTACTTGTGTCAACAATGCCTCTTATCCGGTTCAAGGAGTTGGAAATATTGTGCTTACTTTTGCAAATGGCATTTATTTCACACTTTTTGATGCACTGTATGTACCTAGAATCAAGAAGAATCTTTTGTCTGTATCTGCACTTGCTAGACTTGGTCTTGTTGTGAAATTTGTGGATGATAGATGTATAGTACATGGTCTCAATTTCGATGATGAAATTGTTGCATTTGGCATTTTATTCCTTGGGATGTATAAGCTCACTTTGCATGACAAGTGTGGTCAAAATTTTGCAAATGCGGTTGTGGATTCTAAGGCTATTTCAGATATAAAATTTTGGCATGTACGTTTTGGACATCTGAATTTTGCCAGTTTGCTACGTTTGCAAAAATCTATTATGGTTGCTTCTTTGCCGTCTCTCGAAGAACCTGTCAAACATGTTTGTGAAGGCTGTATTTAGGGTAAGATGCAGCGTTCAAATTTTCCAAAGGACAATTCAATTAGGGCCACATGCAGCTTGCAACTTGTACATCGTGATGTTTGTGGGCCCATGCAAAATCCATCCTTGGGCAGTTACCTTTACTTTGTGACTTTCATTGATGATTACTCCAGGCATGCATGGGTATATCCGCTTAAAGAAAAGTTCAAAGTTTTTTTGTGCTTCAAACAATTTTCTGGCTATGGCTGAAAATGTCTCGAAATGTACTATGGGCACCCTCCGTTTTGATCAAGGGGGGCAATATATGTCTCATGAATTTAATGCATTTTTGGCTAGTCGTGGGATAAAAACCAAATGTAAAGTGCCTTATACGCCTCAACAAAATGGTGTTGTTGAGAGGAAAAACACGTCACTTACAAAAATTGTACGATGTATGGTCAAAAGTGAAGCTTTTTGGCATTCATTTTGGATTGAGGCTATCATGTGTGCCATTTATGTACTAAACAAGTCTCCTATGAAAACTTTGCACACTATTACTCCATATGAAGCATGGCATGATAGAAATCCTTCTATTGAGTACATGCATATTTTTGGCTGTTAGGCATATGCTTTGGTGCCACAAACACAACACAGGAAATTGGATGATAAGGCTGTCAAATGTATTTTTGTTGGTTATAGTACTAAAATCAAAGGTTACAGCTTGTATCATCCGTAAAAAAAGCGTATCTTGGTCTCGCGAGATGTTGTGTTTGTGGAAGATTCTGTTTAGCCCTTGCTGTCATGTATTAAAGTCAGTAATGTCGGCTCATAGGACATTTATGACACTTTGTTTCCTCTTTTGAGTGGTGGAAGTTTGAATGCAAATTCCAATGAGACAAATGTACAGCCTATGGGGGTTTTTGAATTGGTTACAAATCAGCCTATTATTGATGCAGATGTACATGATGTACTTGATGAGGAAAGGGCTGAGAATAAACAGGCTAGAGGTATGCCTAAATGGCTGGTGCATACTTTGCGTGACAATAAATTGGATGCACCTTTGTCTAGTCGTACTCATTCAGGTTCTTGCAATATCTTATGCATCAGATTGCAATGCTTTGGTTGTGTCTAGCTTACATGATGTTGAGGAACCTTTGTCTTTTGATGAAGCACATAATTCAAAAAATTGGATGACTACCATGCAATCAGAATATGATGCACTTATGGAAAATGACACATGGACTTTATGTGATTTACCTCCTAGCAAAAAGGCCATTGGTACGAAGTGGGTTTACAAGTTAAAACGCAAGCCATATGGTGAGATTGATCACTATAAAAGGCTCGACTTATTGCAAAAGGTTATGCACATAAAAAAGGCATATATTATGAAGAGACTTTTGCTTCCACTTGTCGTATGACTACTGTGCATTTTTTATGTGCATTGGCAGCTCATTTTGGTTGGGATGTACATCAATCAGACATTTTTACTGCTTTCTTGAATGGTGACTTATTTGAGGAAGTTTATGTAATGCAGCCTCGTGATTTTATCAAGAAAGGACAAGAGGACAAAGTGTGCGAATGTAAGAAATCTTTTTATGGGTTGAAGCAATCTCCTCGTGCTTGGTATGAGAAGGCTGACACTCATTTGGTCAAACAAGGATTTCATAACAGCCCAACAAAAAGCACATTATATGTAAAGAGTGAGGGTGATGTACTTCTCATTGTCGTTCTCTATGTGGATGATTTGCTGATAACTGGACCAAATGAGAGGCATATTGCTGAATTTAAGGATGATTTAAATGCTACTTTTAAGATGAAAGATTTGGGGCTGTTGCATTATTACTTGGGTATACAGTTTAAGTAGTGTGATGGTGGTATTGCCTTGTGTCAGAATAGTTACATAGAGACATTGCTATGTAAGTTTCAACTTGAGGATTGCAAACCTATTGCCACTCCCATGGAAACAAGTTTGAAATTGATTCTTCATGATGCTGGTGATCTTGTTGATGTAGCTCTTTACCAAACTATTGTTGGCTGCCTTATTTATGTATGCAACATAAGGCTGGATATTCAATTTGCAGTCTCACACGTCATCAAATTTATGCATAGCCCAGGGTCTAAGCATGGGTAGGATGCCAAGAGGATTTTCCACTACTTGAGTGGCACTTTACATCTTGGCTTATTTTATCCCAACGGGGGATCATTGCCACCAAAATTACATGCTTTTTCGTACTCAGATTGGGCTGGTTGTTTTGACACACAAGTGTCCACAAGTGGTTTTTGTTTCATGCTTGGCAGCTCATGCATATCATGGTTGAGCAAGAAGCAACCTTATGTGGACACTTCCAGTTGTGAGGCTGAGTACATGGAAATCTTCACAGCTACGGTTGAGTGTGTATGGCTCAGCGCCTTATGGGTAATTTGGGTATTGGACAAGACACTTCCAACACTATCTACACTGACAGTCAGAGTGCATTGGCAATTGCGAGGTCTTTTTAGAGGATAGCCTTGCAGATCTTTTCACAAAGGCATTGTCTCATGAGAAGTTCAAAGCTTTCCGCAAAGCTTTGGGCTTACTCCTCTTTGTGGACAAATCATATCCTCAGGGCATGACACTTCCCTATACTCTATATGCCAGCTCTAGTTCACCGCATTACTCCTAGGGGGGATTTATTACCATATACATGTGGTAATGATGTGTGTGAACACACTTAGCAACATCGGGGCATTTCCCCCCTCGCTAGGAGGTTTTTCCCCCCGTGCACTGTATATACGCCCATCAGTCTATGGCTATCTTATCTTTCCATCACACACTAAGCTATACACTCTTTGTTCTGTGCCTTGAGCTTCCTTCGTCTTCTCCAAGATGTGTGTGTTTTCCTGCAACCCTAATTCCAATACTCCTTGCCAAACTTCCTAAACATCAGCTACACATTGACTTGGATCCTCAATATGAGCCATTACATAAGCAAAGAAAAACTAACACACAAGTGATATTCGATGAAAAAAAAGCTCAGAGAAGAGGGAGCAAAACATGTAGATATCTGGTTACATGGTTCAATCTATCCTTTGAATCTTATGATTAATGCCTCTCATCCTTTTGCCTACTTTCACAAATCCTACTAGTTTATTGACCTATTCTTGTGATGGAGAGAATAGCTTGCTTGGCTAATGCAAAGCTCTAGCTGGTCAAGCTTGACGAGCAAGTGAGATTGCACAAATTTCTTATTTGCATTGTAATGACCTAAACACCATATTGCAGCACGCACAAGAATTATAGGTCCTTTTAGATAAGGTATGAACCTTATGAAAGAAAGATACAAGCTTAGGTGCTCGTGCACAAACGATGAGAGGTCCACAACCCACCAACACCAAAATTGAGATGGGGTCCTTGACAGTTCTCTAAGCCAATTAAAAGTCAGAGTCTCTAAGAAAGAAGGGTCCAGGGAATAGACCTTTACCATTGACAATGGCTTGGATCTATAGACCTAGAAGAAGACTTAGTCCTGTCTCACAACGTAAATGGGACAACATCTTAAAAATACAAAACTCTTTTGGCCCTATAACTTCCAAAAATTGGGCTAAGGTATCCTTAACCAACTCGTTTCTCCCCCTGACAGATGTAAGGGCACAACTGCTAGTGGACTCCTCTTCCAAGTGAAGAAGTTTTCTAAACATTTTTAGCGCGTGGGGATGGATAGTTACCTGACTAATCAGATACACCCGCCCATAATTGACAACCTTAGTCAATCCCCACTTACCACCCCGCACTCACACATGATTCTTTTGTTTCTAATTACTATCACATTGTTTTAACATTTAAAAGAATGGTTTCTTTTAACTTTTTTTCACAATGATTCTTTCAATCAAGTATTAAAGACAACATTGAAAAGCATTCTTTTAGCAAACAGATATCTCTAAACTTAAGATAGGGTATTGTCAATCAAAAGCATTGACCATAATAACCATGACCAGTACTCTTCTTGTCTAAAGACCACCTAAGGGTGAAAAAATGGCACCCATTCCTTATTCATAATCCAGGGTGGAAACCCATCACCCACAGTTCAGGGGGCCCATACGCCAAACCAGTTGCCCATACAATCGGGCGGCTCCCCTAGGATAAAAACGATATCCTAACTTATGTAGAAACATCAAAACATGAAACGGAGTAGCAACTCATCGTTCATGGGGGTAATCAACTTATTAGTGGCTGAAAAGCCATCATTATTCATCAAAATATACCAAGGAGTCGGAGATGTCTTGAGACAAGCTGTCTTAAAAATGATCAATCATATCTTTCCTAATTCAACTAGCCTTAATCCAAACAATTCTTTCCTAATTTACAAACAAATGCACACTGATTTCTTAGAAGTTGCCTTCCATTTTCAGCTAGTTTTCACTTTTCCTAATTCCTTACACCCTCTTTTACGTATGCAATGTTAATACTTAAAGAAGAACTTGAATTATTCATCTTAAATTTTAATGAAGACCTACCTGGGACTGGTCGAGCATTTGCTATAGTGCTAGGACCTGAATGATTTCATATGTAGGCCTACTACTAAGCCTGGCCTCGTGGTCGCACGACTCTCTAGCCCTCTAGGAAATATTTTTCTCCTCATCAGATTGAGGGTTTGCTCGGGTCATCTTTGGTGCCATGACTTCTATCCTTATAAAAATGACGTCTATTTATTAGGTAAAACATCAAAAACTTAACTTTACTTTTGTATTGAATCTAATTCCTCTTTTTACCCCAACTAAGGTTAAATTTATAGTCATAAATGGTACTTTCTTGACCTAGTAATTTTCTATTTACTTATATAGGTAAGATAATTTTATCTTAGTTTCTTTAAGGGTTTTCTAAGCTCCCCTAATTTTCTTATAGCTTTTTGCATCTTTTTTCTAATTTTCCTTCTTCATGAAGCCTGAAATTTGCTTATTTTTTCACTTGATATTTATTAGATTCATTAGCTCCTAAATATTGAATTTTATCAGCTTCTTACTAATGGTTTATACTTCCAGTAATTATCCTAAAATGTTTAACCGTAATTTTTATTTATCCTAATTAAATTTTAGCTGAAAATAAGATTTTTGATCTATTATAATTACTTAAAATAATTAACTAATTATGATGTAAATAACATGACTAGTTGATGATGTTTCTTAACTCTAGTAATTACCTTGTAATTATCCAAGTTAGTTAACTAATTTCTCTTCTAATTTATAGCTAAAATTAGTCAATTCTAGCTTAAGTAAATAGCTAAACTAACTTTTGGGTCATAAGGTAACTATCCCAAATTACTAATGATATTAACTAACTTTGATAATTACCTTATAAGTATTTAGGTTAATTAGCTAATTTTCTCATTTAATATATAACTAAAATTAGTCAATTTTAGCTTAATTAAATAGCTAAACTAGTTTTTTGTTAATGAGATAAGTATCACATCTTATTAATGATTCCTCCCTTTATTTATAGTTAAAATCAATAAATTATGACTTAATTAAATAGCTAAAGTGATTTTTTGTTTATGAGCTAATTATCTTGGCTCACTAATGATGTTTACTAACTTTTGTAATTACCTTATAATTATCTAAGCTAATTATCTAATTTCCCCTTTTAATTTATAATTAGAATCAATCAATTTTAACTTAATAACTAGATAAAATAATTTTATGTTTATGAGCTAATTATTTGAGTTGACTAATGATGTTTAATAACCTTGATAATTACATATTTAAATATCTAAGCTAATTATCTAATTTCCCTCTTTAATTTACAGCTAAAATTAGATAATTTTAGCTCAAATAAGTTGCTAAACTAATTTTTTATTGATGAGATAAATATCTTGGCTTACTAATGATGTTTCCTAGCTCTTATAATTATCTAAGTTAATTAACTAATTTTCCCTTTAATTTATAGCTAAAATTAATCAATTAAAACTTAATTAATTTGTTAAAAATTTACAAGCTTCCTAATAGTATAATTAAGCTCCGATAATTATCTTCAAGTTATTAAGATTGATTAATATAATTCCCATTAATTAAGGTCAAAATTAATCAATTTTAGCCCTAATTTGGTTAGTAATTAAGTAGATTATTAATCTTCATTAAGATTAAGTAATCAACAACTAAATAATGTATAATAGAGTGTTTAATAGTAGAGAATGATCTAATCTTATTTAATTAATATATTAATTTAAAGAAATAGATATAAATGGCTAATTAATTGAGATTAACATAATTACCTCACTTAATCACTTATATTTTTCTCTCTTAGTGATTTTTGTGAAGTATCTCTCTCGCATGAGAGATTTCTGGCTAGGACTCCGAGTCTGACCGAAAATGAGAAGCCTAGGATCATATTTATAGCTTTTTTTGGCACTTACAGACTGACTCTGGCAGTTGCTTGAACCTCAAGAAGCCCCCAGGCTCAAGATGGCACCCCCTGCTACTACTAATGCTGTCCCTGGCAAGTCAGTGATGGCCCTTCCCAGCACCTGCTTGCTTTAAAAATCAAATATGCTAATTTTTTGTGCTATTTTGATAAATATATGGGAAAATATCTAAGGGTTATAATGAAAGTCCTAAGATTTAAAGATTACTAAAAACCATCCAATTATTTTTACAATTTATAGTGGCAATAAATCTTTTAGAGAGGACAACGGTGTCAATTTTTACCCGAATTCAATTCTGAGAGTTCCTGGCTATAGGTTTGTTGTGCTTAAGATTTTAAAAATACCAATTTTAACTGCTTTTGAGATAGTGTTTTACCTGTTTGTATACCCAATGCTTTCTCGTGAAGCTTTGAGTTCATTTCCTTGCAGCTAAAAATGTGGAAATCTTATAATCACCCCAACTTACGAATTTGAGATGTCCTCTTTTCAACCAAAATTGGGAAAGTCTTTGAGAAGAGAGGTTTCATCTTCCCAAGTGACATCTTTGGTGAGATAATCTTTCCACTTTACCAAGTGTTCCTGATTACTCTATTTCTAAGAGTTCTCTCTCTAATTTCAAGGATACAATCTAGTTGGAGATTCCACAATTCCTTACTTTAGTACTGCTACTCAAAATTCCCAAGAAATTCTTAGTATTGATCCCGTCTTAAAACCTTTACAAACCAGCTGTATTCTCTCAAAAACTAGGTTAAATCCATTCTATAAAAGATCCATATATCCTCCTTGTCAACATGAACGCGCTCGGTGTAAATGACCATTCAGAGCAATTAGCATTCGACAGGTATTATGTATTCTAGCTTTGCCAATTTAAACGCTCTCGGTGTGTTCTTGCCATTCTGAGCAATCTACGTTCAGCACAAGCTTCCACCATTGCACCAGAGGTACTGTCTTTGTGCTCTAACCTGGTTGACCGACAATATGTAAAGGGTTTTAAGAGGTATCATACCAAGAGTTATTTTGGCTTCCTATTAGTCTTGTATATTAATACTTCCGTATCTAGGTCATTTTTCAAGGAAGCATATCTTATGCACAAGGAATGTGAGTTGGTTTTTAGATAACCATCTTATTTCTAAGATTCAAATTCTATCTTCTTGACAAGAACCTCTTTCTCATTCGCTAGATCTACCCGTAATTTCTTCATTGAATACTAATTCCTTAAGTAATTTGGGAAAGAAAATAATGTATACCATTATAATATATAAGTAACTCAAAGTTTTACATTATCGATTTATAGTGGTTTACAAAACAACCTACTGTTGCTGAGTTCTAGGATTGTTAACTATGGCCAAGCGAGTGGCTCTTTCATCTTGCTCGTTCATTAAGGTTGGTTCTTCCATGATTGCATAAGCTCTAGCTCCTCTTACTCTTCTGCTACCTTGTCCTCTATTTCTACCTCCTCGTAGATTGTCTCATTGATTTTGAGGAATGGTTCTAAAAGTAGTTTGATGCTTTTTTTCTTCTGGATAATTATTTCTATCGTGCCCCATTTGATTGCATCCATAACACCTAATGTTCGGGAAGGTCTTCTCCAAGTTCATTGTTGTAGCTACTCCACGTTGTTGATATCCTTGGTTGAAAGTTCTCCTGGCTCTTCTCGTAAAGTTATAAAATCCATTATAGTTCCTTACCACACTTTGACATCTCACTCTAAATTGGGTCCCTCTCCCTTGAAGGTAGGGAGTTGGAATTGCTTTAGAGAGATTTTTTCTCTTGAGTAACAACGTAAAGGCTATTTACACGAGTATTACCCTGGGATGGAGTTAGTGGAATTCAGTACTAGATGAAAATCTCTCTTACTTATGCTTTTAACTTATCTCATACTCAAAAAAATTGCACATTGGATGAAGAAAATTGCCAAACCATAAACAAAACTGCTTATAGCATATCCATGAGAACCATAGTATTTACAAGATCTAATACAATCCATGAAGATCTTACTATGTACAAGGGTGACGACAATACTATATTAAAATCTTATGGACTTCGGGTGGATCAGATATAGGATCAAAATATACATCTTTTGGTCCACTAAAACTAGGGCCTACACCTATGGGCCTAATTCTACATGGGTAGAGTACTTTAGACACATGATCAAACATCCATTGATCCTGTGATACTTGGACACCATCCTCTACAAGGGTTTCTTTTGGATTCTATGTCCCAATGAGAAAGTATACTTTAATCACTTGAAGATCTTCAACCCATTTGAGTCTCTTCATATTTAGTGCTAAACCTTCTAACTCTCCCACATCAATGAAGAAAATTCCACTAGATCCTGACCACCCGATCCTCCAAGTGGGAGGAGAAAAAATATTGTCTAGCCATTTCATCATGCTTTTTCGTATTGAATAGTGTCGAGATACGCATGCCCTCATAAACCTAATATTGAAATCCAAGAATTTGCAAAAGTCCTGATGTAAATCTTCCTGTAAAGATGGGGATAATTCTCTCTCTTTCTTTCTCTCCCTGTTCTCAATTAAATACCTCTTTAATTGAATTTCTCAAAGATCACTTATTTCAACCTAACACCTTAGTTTTTTACTAGATTCATGATCTCAATTAACACACGCTCTGATACCAAGTGAGAGGTCCACAACCCACCAACACCAAAATTGAGATGGGGTCTTTGATAGGTCTTTAGGCCTATTAAAAGTCAGAGGCTCTAAGTAAGATGGGTCTAGGGAATAGACCTTTACCATTGACAATGACTTGGATCTATAGCCATAGAATAAAACCTAGTCCTGTCTCACAACAAAAACGGGACAACATCTTAAAAGTCCAAAACTCTTTCAGCCCTATAGCTTCCACAAATTGGGCTAAGGTATCCTTAACGAACACTTTTTTCCCGCTAACAGATGTGAGGGTACAGCCGTTGGTGGACTCCTATTCCAAGCGAAGAAGTTTTCTAAACGTTTTTAGTGCACGGGGATGGATAGTTACCTGACCAATCAGGTCCACCCGTCCATAATTGACAACCTTAGTCAATCCCTACTTACTACCCCGCACTCACACATGATTCTTTTGTTTCTAATTACTATCACATTGTTTTAACATTTAAAATAATGGTTTCTTTTAACTTTCCGTCACAATGATTCCTTGAATCAAGTATTAAAGACATCATTGAAAAGAATTCTTTTAGGAAACATACATCTTTAAACTTAAGACATGGTACTTTATTGACCATAATAACCATGACCATTACTCTTCTTGTCTCAAGACCACTTAAGGGTTAAAAAATGGCACCCATTCCTTATTCATAATCCAAGGTGGAAATTCATCACCGATGTTCGGGGCGCCCATACGCCAAACCAGTTGCCCATACAATCGTGCGGCTCCCTTAGGATAAAAACTATATCCCAACTTATGTAGAAACATCAAGACATAACACGAAGTAGAAACTCATCTTTCATGGAGGTAACCGACTCATCGATGGTTGAAAAGCATCATTATTCATTAGAATATACCAAGGAGTTGGAGGTGTCTTGAGACAAGATGTTTTGAGGATGATCAATCATATCTTTCCTAATTCAACCAGCCTTAATCCAAACAATACTTTCCTAATTCACAAACAAATGCACATTGGTTTCTTGGAAGTTACCTTCCGTTTTAGCTAGTTTTCACTTTTCCTAATTCCTTACACCCTCTTTTACATATGCAATGTTAATACTTAAAGAAGAACTTGAATTATTCATCTTAAATTATAATGAAGACCCACCTCGGATTGGTCGGGCATTTGCTACAGTGATAGGGCCTAAATGATTTCATATGTAGGCCTACTACAAAGCCTGGCCTCGTGGTCGCACGACGCTCTAGCCCTCTTGGCAATATTTTCCTCCTCATCAGATTGAGGGTTTCCTAATGATATAAGAATGCTCTAATAATTATCTTAGAGTTTACTAAGCTTGATTTATATAATTTCTATTAATTAAGGCCAAAATTCATCAATTTGAGTCCTAATTGGGATTAGTAATTAAGTAGATTATTAATCTTCAATAAGATTAAATAATCAACAACTAAATAATGTATAATAGAGTGTTTAATAGTAGAGAATGGTGTAATATTCTTTAGCTAATATATTAATTAAAAAAATCATATTTTAATTGCTAATTAATTGAGATTAGCATAATTACCTCGTTGAATCACTTAGATTTTTCTCTATTAATTATTTTTGTGAAGTATCTCTCTTGTACGAGAGATTTTTGCTTAGGACTCCGCGTTTGACAAAAAATGAGAAGCGTAGGGTCCTATTTATAACTTTTCTTGACACTCACAGGCTCTCACAAGCTGAATCTGGCAGTTGCTTGCAGCTCAAGCAAACCCCAGGCTCAAGATGGCACCCCCTACTACTAATCCCATCCCTGGTAGGTCAGTGATGGCCCTTCCAACACTTGCCTGCTTTAAAAATCAAATATGCTAATTTTTGGTGCTATTTTTTTCTATTTCGATAAATATATGGGAAAATATCTAAGGGTTATAATGAAAGTCCTAAGCTTTAATGATCACTAAAAACCATACAATGATTTTGCAATTTAAAGTGATAGTGAATCTTTCAGAGAGGATAGCGGTGTCAATTTTTACCTGAATTCAGTTCTGAGAGTTCCTAGCTATAGGTTTGTTGTGCTTAAGATTTTAAAAATACAAATTTTAACTGCTTTCAAGATAAGAAAAGATTCCAAGCATTGAGGTGAGGATGCTAAATGATGCTAAATATGCTAAAAAATTTGAACTAAACTAGTTGGTTTTTAATGTTTGTATTGCTTGATTTGTAGAGGTTGATCCCAAATTCAATGTAGGAAAGTAGTTGAAGCCCCTGATAAGTAGTAGTCTTGCAAAGACTATAATTCATGACAAAAAGTTTAGGGTTTTGCAATGAGATATGGTGGAACAATTTATTTCAAAGAATGCAATGTTTGCTAACGAAATACAAGGCACACTTGTCTCCTTTGTCTCCCTTGGCATGAGGAAGAGAGGGTGTTCAGCTATTCAACACTCTATGTCCTCCATATTTGTGAAGAATGGGATAAGATGTAAGCTATTACTAACAATAGCAAGTGTATGGAAAGAGAGACTTTAACTCAACCAGACAGACTTACTTCCGGGGATGTCCCTTTCATATTCAAGGTATTTTATAGAGGCCAAGGAACAACTATAACTTATGATGAGTGAAACAATATTTTTATGGATCTTGCTATGTTTCAAACTCAAATGGTAGAAAGGAGCTCTTCTTCCTGAGATTCTTCACCATTATTCTTCAATCACATGGGTTTTTGTAGATCTTTCACCTCTGTATTTGTCTTTTTCTCTCAAATAATAGCCTCATCACACTTTCCAAAGCCGTGAAGCTATGGTGGATACACACAAGAACCATTCATGGAGAAATTGACATAGTAGAGCTTGATTATTGAATTCAAAATAACTACAAAGGTACCTCTTATATAGGGATAGGCTAGATATTGTTGCTTACATCATAGATGAGGTGTCACACACCCTTACAAGCCTCCCCATGTGTGTCATATGTAGTACTCAATAAATATAGAATGTCCTTCCCTAGAGAATTTGAACATTAGGGTAAGGGAAATCAAACATATATCCTAGAGAATTTAACGATATGAGTAGAAGCAAATGACTCCCCTTGCTGCTGTATTCCATCAAGGTTTTAGCTACAAAAGTTTGATGCTTCAAAGTATGTCGTCTCCTTGTAGCAAGTGCTTGCCTTGCATCTTTAGAGTTGATGTATCAAGCAATCTTTTGGAGTGAGCTTTAGAGGTATCTTTTTTTTTGGATATTGATCCATTCACTAAATCTTGTGAAAAATCTCTCTCTACAAAATCGTGCTCCAAAAAGCTCAATCTAAACACTAAAAAAAAACTCTCTTGAATAGCTCTCTCCATACTCTTGGCTCTCCCCCTCTTTGTTATTTTTCCTCTTTACAAACCTTTTTTTTCTACTCTCTTTCTTCTATATCTATGAGTATCTCTCTTCCTCTTATGTCAGTCTATCTAGTTGTGTGCACCTCAGTTATACAAATTCAAGAGAATCTCCACAAGCAAAGTGAAGGCCAAATTTTCGATGCAATCACCTATGCTTGCACCTTGAAGGCACGTGGCATTGCCCAAGATGTTGATTTAGAGGAGATAATTCATTATGGGATTGCTAGTCAAGGACTGTTGTAAAACATCTCATGCTGACAGTACTTTGGTCAACTTGTATGCCAAGTAAGATTATGCATGAGGAATATGACATGGAAACTTTCCTTGTTGGTGTCAAGGATATCAATGAGAAACTTATTTTTGCAGGTGAAGTCATGTCAGACAGTTCCCTTGTGCAGACTGTTCTTGATGTCTTGCCAGATTCTTACCAGACTTTTGCTCAAAATGACATACATCCATTTTGTTCCACTCTGGAACCTCATATTGTAAAAGTACATGCACATGAGTATTGGTAGGTAAAAATAAAATCAATGCATTCATTGCAAATTTAACTGCCACCCCATCACAAAATGGAAAAAGGTATTTCTTGATAATATGTGGCTCGACAATGCTCAACAAGGCATTCTTTGTATCCTCCTTTTTCTTATCTGAACTAAAATGTGAAATCTATATACGATCACCATTACTATATGAAAAAATGAAGATCACACTTTGTTAGCATTATGAGATTTCTTGAAAATAATATATCAATACAAATCATGCACTTCAAGCTCCACTCTATCCCATACAAACGTTCACGACTACTTTTGAGAGAGACCCATCAGATGATGAGTACTTTACTATTGGCAAGTCTGACACATCCAATATTTATGTTTCAAGACTTGTAGCAAAGTCAATCATGTCCTTTGTAGACAATTTGAACTTTTTTTCTAGAAACAAAATTTGAACGATAGCAATCATACATCTTGAGAGCTTTTGTCAAATTTTCTACAAATATTTATTATATTATAAGGGCCCCAAAATTGCTACATCTTTAGGTCAAATATTCATAATAAAATTGGAAATCAAGTTTTTATGTAGTAGCCAACAATTATGCATTAAAGATGTAGTAGCTATGTCTTCTCTTTGCAAAACCAATACACTGGAGTCAGTAGCTATCAACATCGTAGGGGTTTGATGAGGCATATGTTGTGTTGTGTAATGAGCACGATCTTCCCTATCCTTCACTATGTCATTTTGTGCCTTTTCTTTGTTCGGAGGGAAGCACCCTCACTATACTTCAAGAACCACGTCATACTCATGTACATGATGCTCTTGAAGTTACGTGCTATTTTCATAGGGGTGAAAATTCAATCATCTTTCATCTCATCAACCAATGCATGTAGACCTCTAACACTTTGAATGTTAAAGTTGCGCTTATGTAGACATTTGAAATAATTAAAACCATGAGTATCTAGATGCTCTTGTTAGATAATAACACAAGATTGAAATGCATGTACTTGCATAAACACCTTTTCCCTATGTGTGCCAATGCCTTGCTCACCTCTGCAAATTCTCTTTTCTTCATCAAGCCCAACTTGTAAGCAAAGGTCTTGCACCTATGTTTCTGTTTAGCATCTTCAAAGAATGAGTCAAGGTTCCAGCCCACTATAGATTTCAAATGAAGACTCCTAATAGAGTTCTAAACATTCTTAGCTTCCTTTTCAATAGCTGACCACAAAACTTTGATCTGTAACCACCCTCAAAAGACAACCAATTCTCCTATTGTACAAAACATCTTAGGGTGTAGGCATTCTCAAACCATATTCAAATATTTGCAAGTCATGGGAGCTAGTCCACTTAAAAATATGAGGGATATCCAAACTCTTTACATTAGCAAGATCATTTGAATCCATCGCATGAACAACGTAGATCTTCATCCTTGCAGGGAGGTCCTACTGTTAAAAATAGGTAAGCTCTGATACATGTGAAATATAAGGGGAAAGAGTGAGAGAGGACATGAACACAACACAAATATGAGAGAGACAATGATATAATGTAATGGAAAGATTTATTATTTAGAGGATTACAATGAAATACAATCTAAGTACTTAAAGTACACAAATAGGTACTTTAAGGTACTTTTTACTATCTGCAAAAGGTACTCTAAAGTACCTTGATAGGTATTGTGAAAGTAGCTATGATAAGTACACAAATAGGTAATTTAAGATTCTTTTTTCTATCTACAGAAGGTACTCTAAATACCTTGATAGGTACTGTGAAATTATCTATGATACATGGTATAGGTACTTCTGAGAGAATCAATGGATGATCCCCAAAACCAATCTAGAGGCTAAAGTCCCAAGTACAATGAGTGTGTTTTCTCAGCTAACAACACTCTATACAAGATGATCAATGCCTCACAATGTCTCTCAGATCTCTCTATATTGTCTCACTATCTTGCTATAGTCTCTCTCTGCCTCTCTCTTCCCCCTTATATATTTCACATGGTATTAGAGCAAACCTAATTTTAACATGGTATCAGAGCAGGTTCAAGTGCTTAGGTAGAGAGTGTTTGAGTGAGTGTAAAAATACCCCTTCATCACATCACTTCTTAGAAGATGAAAAACAATGAACTCTTTACAATCATCATTCATGGATTAAGAGATGATGGATATGAGGACCTTGCTCAAGGACTCATTATCTTGAGGTATCATTTGATGAGATGGAACAAATTCTTAGAGATGAAGACCAAAGGCAAGCATCCATGAGGACAATACATGATGGAGGAAGAGCAACACCTCCAAGCACCAATGATAGGGCTTTCTTTACAACAAGATGAAGAGGAAGACATCATTCAACAACAACAACAACAACCAAGATCAACCACCTTATGGAGGCAACTCATTTTCATATGGTAAAGGAAGCCATTCATTTAGAGGTAGAGCAAGAGGAAGAGGTAGAGGTAACTACCATTCCATACAATGCTTTAAATACTCAAAGTATGAGCATCTTAGTAAGGATTGTAGGAGCAATGAAGCTGATTGGAATGAAAAATCAGCCAACTACATGGATGGAGAAGGAAATTCACATTGCTTCCAAGAGGATACATCACTACTAAAATTCTTTGAACTTGCAACCATGCATCCTTGTGGTTTCTTCTCTTCCTTTAGATTTCATTCCAAATGCCTTGTAGTTACAAAACACTTCTTTGTGGTTGCTTCACTTCCTCCTCAAGCTGCCCATTGATGAATGCATAGTGGACCTCCCTTGGCTACACTTTATGAGTTGAAAGAGGGACTAATCTTCCCTCATATTGGGTTGAAAGTGTTGAAGTAAATCCCTCCAGCTTGAAGAGATTTCCATAATTCTTTCCTCTAGCTATCACCTTCTAGTTATTCCTTGTGTTTTTAATAAGGCATGTCCTTCAAAATCCACTTTGAGACCTTTCTCTATCATAGCTCCAACTGAAAATAGATTCTTGGTAAGGGATGGTACCAAGAGAACATTGCCAAGGGTCTTCTTCATTCATGTGCCCAATTGAATGGGTATGTCTACGTTACTTGCAATAGTATTAGGAGTACTATTTGATGTGTATATTGCTCCATTATGAGTAGCATCTAAGTTAGAAAAATACTCAGCATGTGAGGTCATGTGGGAGCTTGCCCCACTATCAATTCATCATGGTTATTCTTCACTATGAGCTACCAGCTCTTCTAAAGATTATGGAAGCAAGGAAAGATCCTACATGTAGTCAAACAAGCTTCAAAAGCTTGGCATGGAAGAAGGAAGAAATATGTCAAGTCCAAAGGAAGAAAGGATGCTATGGTGATGGATGCATACCATCAAGCAAGAAAATCCACAAAGAGGGAGTGGATTCCCAAATCAAATCAAAATTGCTCCTGCCTTTTAGGTACTTTTTGGTTGTCTTCTAGGTGGTTGTTGTAGAGTCCTCCAATGTGTATAGCTGATGATGTAGAGGCTCATGAACATCCAAAATGATACCAAAGAACCATGCTAAGGTACCATGCCATCATTCTACCATGCCAACATTATTGACCTTTGCTTCTACCTTATTTAAAAGGATGTGTTGAACTTGAAACTTTAACACCTGCAAGCCAATCCATACAATCACTCCTCTTGAATCTGTTTCGGTTGGGTGCTCCACTCAATTGTTTGCAAAGTCTTACAAATTCAAATTAAAAACAATACTCCATGACATCATGTGGAAACTATAGATCCATCAATCATAACCAACCTCCACCAATCATCTCCTAGATCTCGGTCAACAATGGCCAATGTATGTTTTGTCATTCTTCTAGAGGGCCCATCTATTTCAAAAAATAACTTTTTGTAGTAGGCTTGGAACTCCAAGGGTAGCACTGACTTCTTTTTGTCCATAATCTTCTTCAAGGTAGGAGCATACTTGTCTTGCACAACATATATCATTGTTTCTTCTAATCACCACAAGATGTAACATGGTTTTGGAGGTCAATTGTAGACAAAATGATGTAACTTACTAAATGCAATAGTTGCGACATTAGTGTCATAGGAACATTGTACCATGCCTTTTTTTGACTCTTTTGTCAATTTTTTCTTGCATCAAACTATAGAAAACACATGGTAGCTTAGCCATCACACATTGCTCACACCATCCACAGTATGTCTATGTAAGACATGGCGACATATCTTGTGTCGTTCAATCTACAAAATAGTGGGGAAAAAGGAAAAAGAATATATTACTTTCATATTTGTGATAAATGTATTAACAACCAGCGGTGACATATTTGTTTATATGAAACACAATGCTTAGCATATCTGCCTCATTCAAGGAGTCCACAATCAACAACTTGACTCAAAATCTGGGGTGCAAATTGATGTCTCTCTTGTAAGTGACACCTAAAATCAAAGAAATAGATTAACCAAGCGTATTACACACATATCTCTTTCTATCCTCAATGTATGGCAAGCGATTTTGTATGGCGGCGAAAGGCAACATTTACATTTTTCCTTGGTTTTGACATAGTGAGAGCGGTTTGGCACTCCTCTAGTGTAGCTTCACCCATCAACTACTCTCCCATGCCCCATTCGAGAGTGGATTTGCCCTGACGACCATCCTTGACATCCCAGCTTCTTGATTTTGGCCTATTTGGAGATAGATTGAGGGAGACAGGCATCCGCTCTCCTCTAGCCCTCACCTGGAGCAGCTTGGCTGTGCAGTGTCGCCCCCCCCCCCCCCGATGGCAGGGATGATTCCATTTTTTATCTCCGATAGACCATTCTAGAGAAGTTTTCCCTTAAGCAAGCTCGACTCTTGGACAACATTTATGAACATAGGTCCTGGTTGTGTGATGCATTTGGTTTTTGGTCAACGTACTTTTTGATTGATGAGGTACTGTATTCTAGTTTGCACGCAGTTTACTCACAGTTTGCACATTCCTTGCAATGTAGATTATGCGGCACACATAGTGCTCATGTATGACTTTGTGGGGAATTTTTGGAGAATGGTTTTAGCACGGTTTTGTGCATCTTATGCTATGTATGCATTTGCGAATACAACTTGAGCTAGGTATAGCTCACAGGTAGCAAATTCATAGGTTTATAGTATTTTTGGACAAGTACAAGTCCATAAAGCCACTTGTTTAGGATTGAGCCAATTTTCTAGGCCGGCAGTATGATTTATACCATTTGTGGATCTGTTTATTGAGACATTGAGTGACTCTTTTCATGAAATTTTGGTTATATTTATTGAGTTTTTACTCAGTTTTCAGGGGAAACTCTACCAAAATTTTCCCAGATTCTTGTCATGTTTTATGCGTATTTGCAATTTTGCTCTTTGATGGTTTAGTGGTTGAGTCTGACTTCCACTTTGACAGGTTTTGTCAATTCAGACACAATTTAATGTTCTTGTACCCATTGTTGCAAGAGTGAGAGTTGCATATGCTCGTATGGCTACATATTATAGGAAGTCACATGCTTCACAGGGATTTTGCAGGCACATTCTCTTTTGTAAGATGCATTTTGAGCTTTCTTTCTCACTACTTGCATATATGGTTATGTGCTTTATGCATATGCGAGCATCTTTTTTGATGCGATTGATCATGGTTTCATGATTGTATAGTGCTCGAGTGATCTCTCACTTTGTTGCCAGTTTGGCATGGTTTATGGTTGAGATTTCTCCTAGGATTTATTGCCATAGTTTCTTGGCATTCATAGAGCAGACACGTGTGATAGTTCAAAGTCTACAGTGATGACTCGTGAGAGATGACGTTCTTTTTCTTGCTGATATATGCAATGTTGGCATTGTGGTCACATAGGGCACATTAGGCATTGTTGTTTTAGATGTATGAGGCATCAACTGAGATCCATGCATGGTGCAAATGAGGCTTTGACACATGCTAGAGTGGTGGCTTCATATGTCAACGAGTTACATTTGATTTTAGCATTCCTCCTGCTTACATGTCTTCTAGAGGTGACACTTCTCCACGTTGGTTGCTAGATGAGGATGCAATTTTCCATGTCACACCACATCGTGAGTGGTTTAGCACCTTCTCTAGTGGGAGATTTGGTTGTCTACACTCGGCCAATGTTTTGGTGTCTGACATTGCAGCCATGTGTAGGATATGTTTGCTTGCCATTGGGCCAGTGGTGCATCCTATACACTACGACATGTACACTATGTTCCTCAACTGAGATAGAGTTTAATCTCAATGAGACATTTAGTAGATTGTGGGTGTCAAACACTACTTAGAGAGCAAGACATGCCAATAGACTCTATAGAGATAGAGGTAGAGCTACAATGCTCTAGTGAGACACAAAAGGTGTTATCAAAGTCTATGCAAGTAGTAGTAGAGTGGGTTTTCTCCCTAGATACACATGCAAAGATGACAGACATGGAGTTTTTTGACATGCTCATGCTAGAGGTTGATGAGTTGATGCCAGGATACATAGCTCCACATATGCGTGAGAGGGACGTAGCCATCCCAATGTTGGTGATGACACATCCATACGTGATGGGTAGTCTTGATGATGTAGTACATGCAGATAGCATAGGGGAGGCTAGGAAAACAAGGTTTGCATAAATTTTGTCAGCGTTCGTGTGTCTTATGTATGACCTACTAGTGTCGAGGCTCGACCTAGCAGCTACAATGGGAGCATTTGTAGCAGGAATTGTTAGTCATACGATGACTGATACTAGCATGATGCATCGTGGAGCTTTGTAGACCATACAGAGTTGTTTGCGAGATTTACATGTAGGATCTAGTGTGGATATGCATGCTCGCATATCCCTATAGCCGATACAGTTGCATGTAGATGGACTGAGCGAGCTAGTTGGCATAGGTTGAGAGAGTCTCTTACCTAGTTTCTTGTACATACTAGGAGTTTAGATAGTAGCACCCACTTATTGGTACATTTTCCTTTAAGTGGGAGATTGTTGGGTTAAAGGCATTGTGCCTTTGCTCATGGTCGGATGTTCGATGTCCACTCGCCCACTAACCACACTAACCTTATTCTTCATATACCAAATAAGGAGATTCTCTCATTCTGAAGGTTGCTCCACCCACACAACATGTCTCTCCTCTTCTTGTCTCTCGCACCACACCACGCACACATGCATTCCACACAATACACACACTTTCACATCCAATGAACATATGAAAGATCCCTCTGGATCATAATAACCTTCAAGCAAAAAGTTCTTGGCCAAGGATTTTAACCGTTTCGAGTCCCAACTCACCTAGCTCGCTGTGAGGTCCCCACCGCACCGTCTCAATCGGCGGATCTGATGGTAAACTTGGTGGCTACTAGATCTATAGCGGAAGCAAACAAAGTGGTTCAGGGTTCACCTAGTGGACGATCTCTCATCACAAAGTGAATCGAGTTCAAGCCTACTAGCAGTGAGATCTAGCTCCACCTCGCAGGGGAAGCGTAATTTAACCTATCTAGCGATCCTAAGACCACCTTCCAAGAGGAGAGAAATCCCGAGTGCCTTTTTCTCCATGTTTCAGAGGCACGTACACTTGAGACTTTGCCGCTCTAGGGGCAATGAGTATTACTAGTGTCGATTGAAACACTATGGGGACAGAGAGTTCCCGACCAATTGGGACCACCCTTCTCATAGGCATTGGAAACCTGAGCCAAGCCCCCACTTTCCACCCCCACACTCACACTTCCTTGTGTGTTCTAATTACTACCACAAAAGTCGTTCAACATAAAAGTTCCTTGATTACATTCCGATTCACAATATTCGTTAAGACAGCCCTTCAACCAATATTGCAAAGCGGCACCAAGACAGTAATTCTTGTAAAAATTCTACTCAAACTTATTCATTAAAATTCCAATGTTCTGGAGGTACAACATCCCCCCTCCAGCGAGAGTTTACTCCTCCCGTTGTCGCCTAGCTACCCATACAACTAGGTATGTCCACTGCATAGAAAGCACGACATGGACATTCCCACCGCATAGAAAGCAAGACGCGGGTTCCCACCGCATAGAAAGCAAGTCGTGGGTATCCACTACATAGAAAGCAAGTCGTGGATTCAAGAGCCCTTAACCAGGAACTCTGCCCCCTGTGATCAGTAGGGGGATCATGACTAGTTCAACATTGGAAATAGAATGAACATGCCGAGCTAAATTTTCCCTAGCAGACACGTCTTTCCTATTGCAAACAGTATATCCATCAATCATTCTTTCCTACTTTAGACTTTAATATACAAATGAATTTGAATGCCGAGGTTTTTGTCGAATTTCTCCAACTTGTTTGGGGATACGTTCTTTCCTAGCTAAACGTGTGCAATGTTAAATTAAACAACTTGAATAAAATTGCGACCTACCTCTTCCATTTCTTCGTCAATGGCCTCTGAGATGGCCGATACTTGGTCGTCCATGGGAGCTTTTCCTTTTCCATTCACATTGCTCGTTCCCGCCTCGCGGTCGTCGGCACCACTGAAGCGAGTTCTCTTAACCGGGGCCATTTTATACTCACTAATCTAAATGATAAACTTGGAGAAAAGAGCTAATGTCCAAGAGCATCATAACAATCCAAATGATAGATTAGAGTCATTGAACAATGCCCTTATACAAGAGGGTTAGATATTTCCTTCGAGACATAGTAATTTTATGGATAATACTTTACTTGTCCTATGGGAACCGGCTCTAAAGTTAATCACTTGGCTTAGATGATTAATAATTTCAGAATTTTACTAGTAAAATTACAAGAGAGACGAATTAAGCAAGCTCAGTCACTTTCCTAATGCAATTAGAAAGATGCAGAATTACCGCATGCATAGGTGAGAGAAAATTCTCTTCTTAGTGGCTTAATGATGGATTAATTTTACCTTAATCACATCTAAATGTATAAGAAAATTGAATCTAACTTAGTTACACCAATATTGTGTGGTAAAACAATGAATTTCATCAAATCTACATTAGTACCGCCTTAACAATTAATTACTATGCTGCCTAAAGAAAGAATTCTCTTCTAATCATGTATTAATCATTGATTAAGAGTGATGAATGGCTGCATAATTAGCTATTGGATGATGATTATGTAATAGAATATTGATATGGTGAAATTAGAGAGCAGCTATTGAGAATTATAGCTAGAATTAAGCATAGTAGATGAAGAATTGAGAGAATGATGAAGAGGTTTACAGATGAGCATAAATTAAATCATGATTACCGTGATTAGGGGCTGAAATCCTCTCGATTTTTTGATCCAAATGAGTTCTCAAGACGAGAATCGGGCAGCACTTCCCTCCTTTGCTTCTCCTCCAAAAACTGTGTGTGCCGGCAAAACCTCCCCAAGGTGTGTGTGTAGGTGTGTGTGTGTGTGTGTGTGTACTGGATGTGTGTGTGTGAGCATGTGTGTGTGTGTGTGAGAACACTCTTAAATAGGCCCCTTCAAGCTGAAAATCGAACTTAGCTGCTATAAGCATCTGAGTGAGCACTCACTTCATGCATTGGCAAGTCTAGATTCCTGCCTACCAAGTGTCTAGTTAGCTAGTCTAACTGGCTCTCACAGTCACTCTCAAGCTTGGAAACTCTCCCACAACTCCCACAAGATAAGAGGGTGCCCCCTAGCTGCTAAAGCTGGCTCAGAGTGGCCTGGAACCTGCTCCCATACAGCCTCGAGCCCAGGTGCCTCCCCGCACAACTTTAGGAAAAATTAGTTTTAGGCAAAAGTGGCCCATACGAATCGGAATTTAATGCCGTAAATTGCTATACTAAGCTCTAACTAAGGCGTACTGGTCCGAGTACCTGCCATATTTAGCAGCCCTCGGGGTCCGAAAATGAATTTTTTGCAAATTCGGGGTACGGGTACAGTTTTTCGAGACGATCAAAATTGGACGGGTCGGGTGACCAAAAACTTACTATTTTTGGAAAGTTTTTTACAAAAATAATTTTAATTCGCATTTCGAAGCTTTAAAAGATTCTAAACATCATGGCACTGACAGAATACGAAAAACTGCTAAAAATAGTAACTTTTTTCATTATGTTCATTTCATGGTACAAGGGTGCTCTTTTTGGTCGGGGTCAGAGACCTTACAACCTCCCCAACGTGAAAATTTAGAGATGTCCTCATCTCAAGAATGTGTTAGGGTAATCTTTTATGAGCGTTGGTTCGTCCTCCCAAGTTGCATCTTTTTCAGGGTAATCCTTCCACTTTACTAGATGCTCCGTGATAGTTCTGTTGCGTAACTTCCTTTCCCTTGTTTCAAGTACATAGTCAGGTTGGAGCTCGAGAGCTCCTTGTGCTGGCATGACTATCTGATCTGAGTCCAAGAATTGATCAGGATTAGGAATATAGGGTTTGAGTAAGCTGACGTGGAATACATCATGAACCTTCAAGTTTGCACGTAACTTTAGCTTGTAGGCCTGGTCACTCACAACCTTAACAATCTCGAATGGTCCACAATACCTTGGGCTTAGCTTCTTGTATCTGCCTAGAGATAAGTTGCTTTTCTTTGGTCTGACTCGTAGAAAAACCTTATCTCCTTCTTTGAAAGTTCTTTCCGAACGGTTCTTATCTGCATAGTGCTTCGTCTATCCTGAGCGTCCTGAATGTCTTGGCGAATAGCTCTAGTCTGAGCTTCCATATCTTCTAGCATCTTCCTAGAGGCTTCTACCCTGATGGTTGGATCCGAGAAGTTCAGTGGTGCTAAACAGTCCTGTCCACAAAGAGCTTTAAAGGGTGACATTCCAATGCTTCTGTGTTCGGAAGAATTGTAGGCATATTCTACCAAAGGAAGATATTGTAACCACTTCTTTGGCTCATGCGAACAATAGGCCCTGAGAATTTCCTCAATGACTTGATTTACTCTCAGTCTGCCCATCTGTTTGAGGATGATACGCTGTACTGAAGGCTAATTGTGACCCAATAGATTGGAAAAGAGAAGTCCAAAATTTTGATGTAAACTTGGCATCTCTATCACTGACGATACACTTGGGTAGACCATGTAACCTAAAAATCTCCTTGATGAATACCTGGTTAATATCTGAAGCAGTAAAGGTTGTCTTTACGGGTATTAGATGAGCCACTTTTGTGAGCATATCAACAACCACGAAAACAGAGTCATATCCTCCTGTAGAAGGTAATCTTGTAACAAAGTCCATACTGATGAATTACCATTTCATATGGGGTATGTCAAGAGGTTGAAGTTGCCCGGGTAACTTGATTCTTTCAGCTTTTATCCGTTGACAAGAAAGACATTGCCTCACATAGCGAAGTATGTCTCCTTTCATTCTAGACTAAAAATAAGTCCTCCTGACAGCATGAAGAATCTTAGCATAGCCTGGATGTCTAGGTGTAGGGCTATCGTGTGCTTCATATAGAATAGCCTTCTTTAAAGCTGGATCTCTGGGTACACAGAGTCTATGTCTGTAGTAAAGACATCCTCCCATAAGAGAGTAATCTTTGGCTTTAGGCATCTTATTCTGCTGGACTAATGATACTATACGCTGGTATTCTGGATCTACCAAAGATGCTTCTTTGATTCTATCCCAGATAGGGTTATTTGGAATAGAGATAGCTCCGAGAAAAGATTTTCAGCTAAGTCCATCTGCAACTGCATTTTTCTTCCCTGGTCTATACTTTATGTCAAGGTCATATTCTTGTAAAAGCTCTATCCATGGCCGTTGTCGCATATTGAGAATGGGTTGAGTAAAAATCCATTTTAAGCTCTTGTGGTCTGTAACCAGCTGAAACTTGCGTCCGAAAAGATAATGTCTATATAACTTCAACGCATGTATAACCACTAAAAGTTCCAAATCGTGAGTAGGATAATTCTTCTCATGATCCCTCAACTTTCGCGAAGTATATGCCACTGGTCTTCCTTCTTGAGTAAGAACTCCACCTAGAGCAAATTTGCTAGCATCGGTCGCTACTTCAAATTCCATACTGAAATCTGGAAGCTTTAAAATAGGAGCTGAGACGAAGAATTCTTTTAGCTTAGCAAAGCTAGACTCGTGCTCAGTCTTCCATTCGATCCTCATTCCTTTCTTCAGGAGTTCCGTCAAAGGTGCAACAATATGTGCATAATCCTTGACAAAAATCTTGCACCATCGCGTTATCCCAAGAAATCCTCTTACTTTGCTGACGGTAGATGGTTGAGGCCAATCAATGATATCCTTGACTTTATCTGGGTCCACTGAAATCCCTTTGGCCGATATGACAAATCCAAGATAATTGACCTTTGGTGAGAAAAAGGTACACTTGCTCGCTTTAAAGTTGGTGTTCTCGAAGAAGATCAAGCACTTTGCGAACATTTTCTTTGTGATCTGCCTCGTTCTTAGAATAGATCAGAATGTCATCAAAGAAAACCAAGACAAAATCATCCAGATAAGGTCTGAAAATATCCTGCATAAGTTGATTGAAGCTTGCAGGAGCATTTGTTAGACCAAAAGACATTACTGTGAATTTGTAGTGTCCATACCTAGTGTTGAAAGCTGTCTTTGGAATATCTGATTCCTTGATCCTGATTTGGTAATATCCTGACCTTAGATCAATCTTTGTAAACATTTTGGCACCGTGGAGCCTGTCCAAGATTTCGTCAATCCTTGGAATTGGATACTTGTTTTTGACAGTTACCTGGTTCAGTCCATGGTAGTCTATGCATAGCCTTAGGGTTCCATCCTTCTTCTTTTGAAAAAGAACTGGTGCATCCCAAGGAGAAGTACTGGGTCGAATGAATCCTTGCTCAATAAGTTGCCTAAGTTGTTCCTTGAGTTCGATGGCCTCTGGAAGTGACATTTTATAAGGTCTTTTTGAGATAGGTTCACATCCAGGGATAGTCTCAATCTCATGATCTACCTCTCTATGTGGCGAAAGATTCGTAAGGTCTTCAGGGAATACATCATCATACTCCCTCAACCAGTTTGGTCGGAGTAAGGTATTTGATTGGTCCACCTTGTTGAGCTTTACCGCATGAATTTGCTGCCCCTTTCTTGGTCCCTTCAAAAGTTTGCTGGCCTTAACTAGAGTAGCCCTAGGTCTCCCATTTCCCCCCGGATTAAGACTTCATTACCCAAGTTATCTAAAAAGGTAAAGTTCCATTGTGCACAATGGATGTGGGCCTTATTTTGTTTTAACCAGTCCATCCCTAGTATCCCATCGAAGAATCCTAAGGGTAGGGTTCGAAATTGGGCAGAGTTTGGGTGTCCCCCTAAATAAAAGTCAATTTTTCCTGCAGAATGTTGAGATACTACTTCCTTGCCATTTGCTAACTCTACAACTAGCTTGCTTGTTGGATACTTATCTAGCTTAAGCTTCCTCATGCATCTGGGTGAAAGAAATGAAAGAGTGCTACCATAGTCTATAAGGAAGTTAACTTGTTCACCTCTGAGAGATCATGGCGTATGAATGACTGCGTATTACTCGCAACCATTGGGGTTGTCAATTGCAGCGTGCAAGGTTGCTCTCTCCATTGTTTCATCACCCACAGTTGGTTGTACCACTGCGGCATTCACTCTGGCGGTGGCTCCACGCCCTCGCCCTCTGTTCATCCTTCCACGTCCTCCTCTTCCATTAGGTTGGCCACGCCCATGGTGATGGTTGCCTGAGTGTTCCTGGGGCACTTGGATCTGTAATGTCCAAACTCGTCGCAACCATAGCATCGAACATCTGGGAACTCCATGGTTGTGGTGGTAGCCGCAATAGGGCGCTGGTCATATGCTTGGTTGGCTGGTCTGTTATTCCAAGCATTTGTCCTTGCCCTCTTTTCCCAATGATTCCTCCTATTCTGATTAACTTTTTGTACTTCAAGAGCTAAAGGTTTGGCCCTCAACAAGGTATCCTGTAGTGTTGTCGGCCTGAGAGCTTCCAACCGAGTATTCAAAGGATCGATTATCCCTTGGCAGAACCTTGCTACCTGTTGTTCCAAAGTCATCTTAGGACCATAACTCCGAAGAGTGACAAACTTTGCATAATACTCTTTGACAGATGCCGAAGTGAAAAGAACTCGTTCATCTTCAAGGTTTTGTAGGAGGGTGGTAAATAATGTCCCATTATTGCAACTTTGATGTCTTCCCAGGATTGGGAAGATCCCTTAATATCCAGGTCCCTGCAATGTTGCTTCCACCATATCTTGGCATCGCCAGACAAGCGGAACATCGCAAGCATGGTCTGATTCACGAGTTGGGTTCCCGCAGCTTCAAAGTAATCGTCCATTGCTTCCATCCACACTTCCGCATCTCTCTCCACATTTGCCCCCTCGCCCTTGAAGAGTGGAGGTTGGGCTTGCTTAAGGAGGAGCTTCTTCTCTTGAGTTGCCGAGTAGAGAGCAACAGGCGGTGCCTACATGGGTTATACGAGATTTTTGATACCATTACTTGGATTTCAAAATAGACACGAGACTTTAAATTAAATTCAAGATCCCACTTTATCAAGAGACAGAGATTCAGAGACAAAAAGAACTTTGTTGATGAAAATTTATTACAATCGAAACCCCTCAAGGTTTAGGATAACTGATGATCGATTTATTACATGGCTTTTTGGATTGTGTATAAGATACGCCTAGCAGATTGTGTTCACATGGTACTTTACTTTGTTGCTGAAGTAGTTTCTATACTCATCCTTGAGTGGATAATAAACTATGGTGTAGAGCCGGGATTCTTCTTTTGGTACTCCGAAAGTTCTAACTCTGTTTTCTGGGATTACTTTGGTGACCTTCTCCAAAAGACACTCGTTGAGGGTTTGATTGGTGTCGTCAGAAACAGTCAGGTCCAATCGTGTAGGCAGCAAGTAGAATATCTCCACCACCCTCAAATCTTCTCCCCAACGTATCTTCTTCAAATCGGTAGTCATGCATCCTAGCTTCCGAGCGTTGATGTAGTAAACCCCTCCTGCAAGTGTCAAATCAAGTCCCCATCCTCTATCGATGCGAGTGGAGTGTGGTGTATGAGCCTTCATTAGTATCTCCATGACATCTCGCTTGAATTGATAAACTGGGGAACGTCGAGCTTGTTCGTAAATAAGCTCAAACACTTGGAACTTCCGATATTCTATCACGGGGTCTTCTTGCAACACCAATGCAAGGACTTCGGATTAGCTACCTACATAGTTTTAGTTCCTTTTAAATATTCAAACAATACGACTTTATTTCTCAGCCTAACCTTGGCTCTGATACCAAGTGTGAGGTCCCCACCCCGCCGTCTCAAACGGCGGATCTGATGGTAAACCTGGTGGCCACTAGATCTATAGCGGAAGCAAACAAAGTGGTTCAGGGTTCATCTAGTGGACGATCTCTCATCACAAAGTGAATCGAGATCAAGCCTACTACCAGTGAGATCTAGCTCCACCTCGTAGGGGAAGCGTAATTTAACCTATCTAGCGATCCTAAGACCCACCTTCCAAGAGGAGAGAAATCCCGAGTGCCTTTTTCTCCATGTTTCAGAGGCACGTACACTTGAGACTTTGCCGCTCTAGGGGCAATGAGTATTACTAGTGTCGATTGAAACACTATGGGGACAGAGAGTTCCTGACCAATTGGGACCACCCTTCTCATAGGCATTGACAACCTGAGCCAAGCCCCCACTTTCCACCCCCACACTCACACTTCCTTGTGTGTCCTAATTACTACCACAAATGTTGTTCATCATAAAAGTTCCTTGATTAGATTCCGATTCACAATATTCGTTAAGACAGCCCTTCAACCAGTATTGCAAAGCGGAACCAAGACAGTAATTCTTGTAAAAATTCTACTCAAACTTATTCATTAAAATTCCAATGTTCTGGAGGTACAACATCCCCCCTCCAATGAGAGTTTACTCCTCCCGTTGTCGCCTAGTTGCCCATACAACTAGGTATGTCCACCGCATAGAAATCATGACATGGACATTCCCACCGCATGGAAAGCAAGACGTGGGTTCCCACCGCGTAGAAAGCAAGTTGTGGATATCCATTGCATAGAAAGCAAGTCGTGGATTCAAGAGCCCTTAACCAAGAACTCTGCCCCCTGTGATCAGTAGGGGGATCAGGACTAGTTCAACATTGGAAATAGAATGAACATGCCGAACTAAATTTTCCCTAGCAGACATTCTTTCCTATTGCAAACAGTATATCCATCAATCATTCTTTCCTACTTTAGACTTTAATATACAAATGAATTCGAATGCCGAGGTTTCCGTCGGATTTCTCCAACTTGTTTGGAGATATGTTCTTTCCTAGCTAAACGTGTGCAATGTTAAATTAAACAACTTGAATAAAATTGTGACCTACCTCTTCCATTTCTTCGTCAATGGCCCGTGAGATGGCCGGTACTTGGTCGTCCATGGGAGCTTTTCCTTTTCCATTCACATTGCTCGTTCTCGCCTCGCGGTCGTGGGCACCACCGAAGCGAGTTCTCTTAACCGGGGCCATTTTATACTCACTACTTTAAATGATAAACTTGGAGAAAAGAGCTAATGTCCAAGAGCATCATAACAATCCAAATGATAGATTAGAGTCATTGAATAATCCCCCTTATACAAGAGGGTTAGATTATTCCTTCGAGACATAGTAATTTTATGGATAATACTTTGCTTGTCCTATGGGAACCGGCTCTAAAGTTAATCACTTGGCTTAGATGATTAAGAATTTCCGAATTTTACGAATTAAATTACAAGAGAGATGAATTAAGCAAGCTCAGTCACTTTCCTAATGCAATTAGAAAGATGCAGAATTACCGCATGCATAGGTGATAGAAAATTCTCTTCTTAGTGGCTTAATGATGGATTAATTTTTACCTTAATCACATCTTAATGTATGAGGAAATTCAATCTAACTTAGTTACACCAATATTGTGTGGTAAAAGAATGAATTTCATAAAATCTACATTATTACCGCCTTGACAATTAATTACTATGCTGCCTAAAGAGAGAATTCTCTTCTAATCATGTATTAATCATTGATTAAGAGTAATGAATGGCTGCATAATTAGCTATTGGATGATGATTATGTAATAGAATATTGATATGGTGAAATTAGAGAGCAGATATTTAGAATTATAGCTAGGATTAAGCATAATAGATGAAGAATTGAGAGAATGATGAAGAGGTTTACAGACGAGCATAAATTAAATCATGATTACCGTGATTAGGGGCTGAAATCCTCTCGATTTTCTGATCCAAATGAGTTTTCAAGACGAGAATCCGGCAACACTTCCCTCCTTTGCTTTTCCTCCAAAAACTGTGTGTGTCCCCCAAGGTGTGTGTGTAGGTGTGTGTATGTATACTGGGTGTGTGTGTGTGAGCATGTGTGTGTGTGTGTGTGTGTGTGTGTGAGCACAATCCTAAATAGGATCCTTCAAGCTGAAAATTGAACTTAGCTGCTATAAGCATCTGAGTGAGCACTCACTTCATGCATTGGCAAGTCTAGTTTCCTGCCTACCAAGTGTCTAGTTAGCTAGTCTAACTGGCTCTCACAGTCACTCTCAAGCTTGGAAACTCTCCCACAACTCCCACAAGATAAGAGGGTGCCCCCTAGCTGCTAAAGCTGGCTCAGAGTGGCCTGGAACCTGCTCCCATACAGCCTCGAGCCCCGGTGCCTCCCCGCACAACTTTAGGAAAAATTAGTTTTAGGCTAAAATGGCTCATACGAGTCGGCATTGAATGCCGTAAATTGCTATACTAAGCTCTAATTAAGGCGTACTGGTCCGAGTACCTGCCATATTTAGCAGCCCTCGGGGTTCGAAAATGATTTTTTTTTCAAATTTGGGGTACGGGTATAGTTTTTCGAGACGATCAAAATTGGACGGGTCGGGTGACCAAAAACTTACTATTTTTGGAAAGTTTTTTACAAAAATTATTTTAATTCGCATTTCGAAGCTTTAAAAGATTCTAAACATCATGGGACTGACAGAATATGAAAAACTGCTAAAAATAGTAACTTTTTCCATTATGTTCATTTCATGGTACAAGGGTGCTCTTTTTGGTCGGGGTCAGAGACCTTACACACGCTTTCTCTAGCTTTGTCAGTCAACAAAGTAGAACCCTTGGTAATGGAGTCTTGCTCTCTTCCTACATGTTATGAACAATGTTACAAACCATGTTTTGTGAGAAATATTGCTCCATTACACTTAAAAAAACACCTACATACCTTGAGATTTTCAAGATGTTTGGATAACATATTCTAATGCACCGTAACATCCTTATTTATTGAAAATTCACCTCCAACATTTGCTTCAGCCGACATGCATGCATGCTTCCATTTCTCTATCATTGATTTCCTCTTTAGAATATTCAACTTCTTCAATGACTTTGGAGGAGGTACCCTCGTGCACTTTAGCCTTCCCTTTTGAAGCCTTCTTTGGTGCAGATTTAGGTGCCACAATGGGTGGAGATGGCACATTTTGGGAGAGTGAAACACTAGCAGCAGATAGAGACAACTCTAGTTCTTCTCTTCTTGTCGCCTTTGAAACTCGCTGCAGAACATTTGATTCAATGTTCTTATCTGAAATGTTGCTATGCAATTTACATAAATATATATCCAATAGAGAGTGAGAACTCTCACCAGGTTGCTTTTAGGCCATGCAATGAGGCTCTTCTCTGCCTTTTTCAAGGTGTTCATTTTCTCATTCTTTGGAGGGACATGAGGAAGGGAAGCATCCTTGCCATTGTATACTTCATTTACAATAACAAAATAGCAACCAGATGGCAGTTTGCTTCCATGAAGGCAAAGTAGGTTTGATGTCTTGTCAATCTGACCTTATCCAATTGCTTCCCTAGTGTAAATGAACTCAGTGAATGCTCCAACAC